>NW_027252835.1:195000-811620 GCF_044704955.1 Pristiophorus japonicus
GAGAGAGAGAGCGAGACAGAGGGAGAGGGAGAGACGGAGCAATATAGATAGAAACTCAGAGAGAGAAGGTGAGAGAGTGTGAGAGAGAGACAGAGGAAAATACAGAGCGAGAGTGAGAGAGAGACGTAGAGAGACAGAGCGAGAGAGAGAGAGACAGGGAGAGAGTGAAAGAGAGAGAGAGAGAGAGCCAGACAGAGAGAGCGACAGAGAGAGAGAGAGACATAGAGGGAGACAGAGAGAGAGAGAGACAGAGAGAGAGACAGAGAGAGAGAGAGAGAAAGAGAGAGAGACAGAGAGACAGAGAGAGAGAGCGACAGAGAGAGAGAGAGAGACAGAGAGACAGAGACCAAGAGAGAAAGAGAGAGAGAAAGAAAAAGAGAAAGACAGATAGAGAGAGGGAAAGACAGATATAGAGACAGAGAGAGAGCGAGAGAGACAGAGACAGAGAGACAGAGAGATTAATAGGAGAGAGAGAAAGATAGAGATAAAGACACGGAGAGATAGAGTGAGAGAGAGAGAGAGACAGAGTGAGAGGGAGAGAGGGACAGAGGAAAATATGGAGAGAAAACCAGAGTGAGAGTGAAACAGAGAGGGAGAGATACAGAGACAGAGAGACAGACAGAGAGAGAGAGACAGAGAGAGAGAGGGAGATAGGCAGACAGACAGAGAAACATATGGAGAGAGACAGAGAGAGACACAGAGAGAGAGAGACAGAGAGCAAGAGAGAGAGAAAGAGAGAGGGAGATAGGCAGACCGAAAGAGACACGTAGAGAGAGAGAGAGAGAGCAGGCAAGAGAGATAGAGACAGAGAGTGAGAGACGCAGAGAGAGAGACAGATAGCGTGAGAGAGAGAGAGAGATACAGAGTGAGAGAGACAGAGAGAGAGACAGACAAAGACACAGCGAGAGATTGATAGAGAGAGTGTGAAGGACGAGATAAAGACAGGAGAGATACAGATCGACAGAGAGAGAGCGCGAGAGAGACAGGAATAGATAGAGAGAGAGAGTAACAGAGAGAGAGAGAGACAGAAAGAGAGGGTGACAGAGAGAGAGAGAGAGACAGATGGAGAGAGACAAACAGAGAGACAGATGGAGAGAGACAGAGAGAGAGAATGACAGAGAGAGAAAAGGATTGATAGAGAGAGAGATATTGAGAGAGAGAGAGATTGATAGAGAGAGAGATTGAGAGAGAGAGATATTGATAGAGAAAGGAAAAGGCGGAGATAAAGTCACGGAGAGATACAGAGATAGCGAGAGACAGAGAGAGACAGAAAGAGAGGGTGACAGAGAGAGAGAGAGAATGACAGAGAGACATTGAGAGAGAGAGCGAGATTGATAGAGAGAGAGATAGATAGAGAGGGACAGACAGAGTTAAAGATAGGGAGAGATACAGTGAGAGAGAGAGAGTGTGAGAGAGAGAGCGGGAGAGAGACAGAGAATGAGAGACAGAGAGAGAAAGACAGAGAGATAGAGAGATAGAAATAGAGATAGAGAGAGAGAAACACAGAAATAGAGACAGAGAGAGAGAAACACAGTGAGAGAGAGAGAGAGAGAGAGAAATAGAGTGTGACAGAGAGAGAGAGACAGACAGAGAGACAGTAAGAGAGAGAGAGACAGAAGGAGATAGTCAGTGAGAGACAGAGATTGATAGATAGAGAGAAAAGCAGAGACAGAGAGAGAGAGCGATATGGGGAAAAACAAAGAAAGACAAGGAGAGACAGAAAGACCGAGATAGTGACAGAGAGCGAGAGAGGGAGCGAGAGACAGGCACAGAGAGAGAGAGAGAAAGAGAGACAGAAAGAACGAGTGAGACAGAGAGAGAGAGACAGACAGAAAGAGAAAGACAGAGAGCTAGAGAGAGCGAGAAACAGAGAGAGAGAGAGAGAGGGAGGCAGAGACAGAGAGAGAAAGAGAAAGAGAGCGATAGAGTGAGATAGAGAGACAGAGAGAGAGAGAGAGAGAGACAGAGAGAGAGCTCGTTTGGGGTTGTTACAGGACTATGGAGAGAGAGCGGGGCAGTGGGATTAGTTTGGAGATTGATACAGGACTATGGGGAGAGAGCGGGGCAGTGGGATTAGTTTGGGGATTGTTACAGGACTATGGGGAGAGAGCGGGGCAGTGGGATTAGATTGGGGATTGATATAAGACTATGGGGAGAGAGCGGGACAGTGGTATTAGTTTGGGGATTGACACAGGACTATGGGGAGAGAGCGGGGCAGTGGGATTAGATTGGGGATTGATACAGGGCTGTGGAGAGAGAGCGGGGCAGTGGGATAGTTTGGGTGAAATTGAGCACCCATTTTACATGAGATGCGTGGAGACCATTTTACACCAGGACACGTGTCTGAGTGATCTGTGAACAAGCCTGGTTTACTTGCCTAGATTCGGGGCTTTGTGTATTGGTCCCAGTCTCTGGGTCCTTCATGTGTTTGAAGAGTTTGAAGTTGGTCACAACATTTCATTCTTTCAGGGCATTGATGGTAAACAGCTTCAATCCTGTGCATCTGTGAGGGGGCGACACAATCGAATTTACACCTTATTCAAACCACAAAACTTGCTTCTCCATTTCCTGCCCTGCGAAGATAACCTCCCATCAAACACTCCCAGGGCAGGTACAGGGGGTTAGATACAGAGTAAAGCACCCTCTGCACTGTCCCATCAAACACTCCCAGGGCAGGTACAGCACGGGGTTAGATACAGAGTAAAGCTCCCTCTACACTGTCCCATCAAACACTCCCAGGGCAGGTACAGCACGGGGTTAGATACAGAGTAAACTCCCACCACACTGTCCCATCAAACATTCCCAGGGCAGGTACAGGGGGTTAGATACAGTGTTAAGCTCCCTCTACACTGTCCCATCAAACACTCCCAGGGCAGGTACACCTTTAAGCAGCTAACGTTAAATTAGAGAGTAGTCGGTCTCTGTAATCAATCTCCCAGTGTTAACATAAAATGGCGACCATTAACAAATGTAAAATGGATTTCTGAAGATCGGTGTGTGCATTGTCACTGTGGTTCTGGGAGAGCTTCAGAGTGACAGATAGAGAGAGAGAGGGAGAGCTATACAAAGAGACTTAAAGAGAGAGAGAGAGAGAGAGAGAGATACAGAGTGGGAGAGAGAGAGAGAGAGAAATAGATTGATAGAGAGAGTGAGGTAAAGGCAGATATAAAGGCATGGAGAGATACAGAGAGAGAGAGAGACAGAGCAAGAGGGAGAGAGAGACAGAGAGACAGAGAGAGAGGGAAAGATAGAGAGACAGAGAAACAGAGAAGGAGAGAAAGAGAGGGAGAGAGAGAGAGAGTGGGGGGTGAAGACAGAGAAAGACACGGAGGGAGAGAGAGACAGAGAGAGAGAGAGTGCGAGGCAGCGCAAGACAGAGAGAGATAGACAGAGTCAGAGAGAGAGAGACAGAGACAGAGAGAGGGAGGGAGACAGAGGGGAAGACAGAGAAAGACAGAGAGATGGAGAGATAGAGGGAGCGAGAGACAATTAGAGAGAGAGGGGGAGAGAGAGAGAGAGAGTGAGAGAGAGAGTGAGAGAGAGAGAGAGCTAGAAACAGATAGAGTGATAGAGAAACTGAGATATATATAGAGGGAAAGAGATACAGACAGAGAGACCGAGAGAGACAGAGAGTGAGAGAGGGAGAAAGATAGAGATAGACACAGATAGAGACAGAAAGAGACAGAGATATATAGAGAGGCAGAGAGGCACAGAGAGAGAGAGAGACATAGAGAGAGCGATAGAGAGAGAAAGAGACGGAGGGAGAGACAGAGAGAGATAGACAAAGAGAGAGAGAGAGAGAGAGAGAGAGACAGAGTGTAAGAGAGCGAGAGAGAGAGAGACAGAGAGAGATAGCAAGAGAGAGAGGGAGAAAGAAAGAGGGAGAGGGAAGAGACATAGAGCGACAGAGAGACAGCGAGACAAAGAGATAGAGAGAGACAGTCGGAGAGAGAGACAGAGCTAGGTAGACAGAGAGAGATAGAGAGAGAGAGACAGAGAGAGAAAGACAGAGAGAGATCGAGAGAGAGACAGAGAGAAATATAGAGATAGGCAGACAGACAGAGAGAGAGACAGAGAGACAGAATTATAGCGAGATACAGAGAGAGAGAGACAGAGAGAGAGGGAGAGATGGAACGAGATAGAGAGAGCCTCATAGAGAGAAGGTGAGAGAGCAACAGAGAGAGAGACAGAGAGACAGAGAGACAGAGACAGAGAGAAAGACAGAGAGAAAGACAAAGAGAGAGAAAGACAGAGAGAGAGGGAAAGACAGATAGAGAGACAGAGAGAGTGAGACAGATAGACATACAGAGAGAGTTTGATAGGAGAGAGGGAAAGACGGAGATAAAGACATGGAGAGATGCAGAGAGAGAGAGAGAGACAATGCGAGAGTGAGAGAGAGACAGAGTGAGGGAAAGATGGAGAGAGAAACAGAGACGGAAAGAGAGAGAGAGTGAGAGAGAGAGAGGGAAAGATAGAGAAAGGCAGTGAGACAGAGAGGGACAGCGACAGAGACAGAGAGAGAGAGAGACAGAGAGAGAGAGAGACAGGGAGAGAGGGTGAGACCGAGAGACATCGAGAGAGACAGCGAGCGAGACAGACAGAGAGAGAGAGAGAGAGAGAGACTGAGAGAGAGAGAGAGTCAGAGAGAAAAAAACAGAGAGAGAGAGATAGATAGAGAGAAAGAGAGAGAGAGACAGAGACAGAGAGGGAGAGGGAGAGAAAGAGACAGGGAGGAAGTTGAGAGAGAGAGCGAGACAGAAAGAGAGAGAGAGAAACAGAAACAGATAGAGAAAAATCGAGATACATCGAGAGGGAAAGAGATACAGACAGAGAGAGAGAGATAGAGATAGAGACAGATACAGAAAGATAGACAGAGACAGGGAGAAAGAGAGAGAGAGTGACAGAGAGACAGAGGGAAAGATCGAGATAGAAACAGAGATGGAGAGAGAGAGAGGGGGAGAAAGACAGAGAGAAACAGAATGAGAGAAAGAGAGAGAGACAGAAAGAGAGAGAGAGGGAGACAGAGACAGAGAGTAACAGAGAGAGACACGGAGAGAGGGGGGCGAGAAACAGAGAGAGAAGGAGAGAGCGAGAACGAGAGAGAGACAGAGAGAGACAGAGAGAGAGACAGAGAGATAGCTAGATTGGAGATTGATACAGGGCTATGGGGAGAGAGCAGGGCACTGGGATTAGTTTGGGGATTGATACAGGAATGTGGTGAGTGAGCGGGGCAGTGGGATTAGTTTGGGGATTGATACAGCACTATGGCGAGAGAGCGGGGCAGTGGGATTAGATTGGGGATTGAGACAGGACTATGGCGGGAGAGCGGGACAGTGGGATTAGTTTGGGGATTGATACAGGACTATGGGGAGAGAGTGGGGCAGTGGGATTAGTTTGGAGATTGATACAGGACGATGAGGAGAGAGTGGGGCAGTGGGATTAGTTTGGGGATTGATGCAGGGCTATGGGGAGAGAGCGGGGCAGTGGGATTAGTTTGGGGATTGATACAAGACTATGGGGAGAGAGCGGGGCAGTGGGATTAGTTTGGGGATTGATACAGGGCTATGGGGAGAGAGCGGGGCAGTGGGATTAGTTTGGGGATTGAGACAGGGCTATGGGGAGAGAGCGGGGTTGTGGGATTAGTTTGGGGATTGATACAGGGCTATGGGGAGAGAGCGGGGCAGTGGGATAGTTTGGGGATTGATACCGGACTATGGGGAGAGAGCGGGGCAGTGGGATTAGTTTGGGTGAAATTCATACAGGTCTATGGGGAGAGAGCGGGGCAGTGGGTTTAATTTGGGTGAAATTGAGCACCCATTTCACATGAGATGCGTGGTGACCATTTTACACCAGGACACGTGTCTGGGTGATCTGTGAACAAACCTGGTTTGCTTGCCTGGGCAATGGGACTTTGTGTATTGGTCCCAGTCTCTGGGTCATTTATGTGTTTGAAGAGTTTGAAGTTGGTCACATCATCTCATTCTTTCAGGGCATTGATGGTAAACAGCTTCAATCATGTGTATCTGTGACGGGGCGACACAATCGAATTTACACCTTATTCAAACCAACAAAAGTTGCTTCTCCATTTCCTGTCCTGCGAAGAAATCCTCCCATCAAACTCTCCCAGGGCAGGTACTGCACCGGGTTCGATACAGAGTAAAGCTCCCTCTACACTTGTCCCATCAAACACTCCCAGGGCAGGTACAGCACGGCTTAGATACAAAGTAAAGCTCCCTCTACACTGTCCCATCAAACACTCCCAGGGCAGGTACAGCACGGGGTTAGATACAGAGTCAAGCTCCCTCTACACTGTCCCATCAAACACTCCCAGCGCAGGTACAGGGGGTTAGATACAGAGTAAAGCTCCCTCTACACTGTCCCATCAAACACTCCCAGGTCAGGTACAGGGGTTAGATACAGAATAAAGCTCACTCTACACTGTCCCATCAAACACTCCCAGGGCAGGTACTGGGGGGGTTAGATACAGAGTAAAGCTCCCTCTACACTGTCCCATCAAACACTCCCAGGGCAGGTACAGGGGATTAGATACAGAGTAAAGCTCCCACTACACTGCCCCATCAAACACTCCCGGGGCAGGTACAGGGGGTTAGATACAGAGTACAGCTCCCTCTACACTGTCCCATCAAACACTTCCAGGGCAGGTACAGGGGGTTAGATACAGAGTAAAGCTCACTCTACACTGTCCCATCAAACACTCCCAGGGCACGTACAGGGGGTTAGATACAGAGTAAATCTCCCTCTACACTGTCCCATCAAACACTCCCAGGGCAGGTACAGCGCGGGGTTAGATACAGAGTAAAGCTCCCTCTACACTGTCCCATCAAACACTCCCAGGGCAGGTACAGCACGGGGTTAAATACAGAGTAAAGCTCCCTCTACACTGTCCCATCAAACACTCCCAGGGTAGATACAGGGGGTTAGATACAGAGTATAGTTCCCTCTACACTGTCCCATCAAACACTCCCAGGGCATGTACACCTTTAAGCAGCTAACGTTAAATTAGAGAGTAGTCGGTCTCTGTAATCAATCTCCCAGTGTAAACATAAAGTGGCGACCATTAACAAATGTAAAATGGATGACTGAAGATCGGTGTGTGCATTGTCACTGTGGTTCTGGGAGAGCTTCAGAGAGACAAAGAGAGAGAGAGAGGGAGAGATATAGAGAGAAAGAGACAACATACAGACAGAGAGACAGAGTGGGAGAGACACAGAGACAGGGAGAGAGAGACAGAGAGGGAGAATAAGAGAGACACCGAGTGGGAGAGAGACAGAGAGTGAGACAGATATACAGACAGAGAGACAGAGGGAGAGAGACACAGAGACAAGGAGAGAGAGACAGAGAGGGATAGTGAGAGAGAGAGAGAGAGAGATACCGAGTGGGAGAGAGACAGAGAGTGAGACAGACATACAGACAGAGAGAGACATAGTGGGAGAGACACAGAGACAAGGAGAGAGATACAGAGAGGGAGAGTGAGAGAGAGAGAGAGAGAGATACCGAGTGGGAGAGAGACAGAGAGTGAGACAGACATACAGACAGAGAGAGACAGAGTGGGAGAGACACAGATACAAGGAGAGAGAGACAGAGGCGGAGAGTGAGAGAGAGAGAGAGAGAGATACCGAGTGGGAGAGAGACAGAGTGTGAGACAGACATACAGACAGAGAGAGACAGAGAGAGAGACACAGAGACAAGGAGAGAGAGACAGAGAGAGAGAGAGACAGAGAAGCAGAGAGAGAGAGCGACACGTAGAGAGAGTGAGAGAAAGACAGGGAGAGAGAGAGAGAGACAAAGTGAGTCACAGAGAGAGAGAGACAGAGTGAGTCAAAGAGAGAGAGAGAGACAGAGAGAGTCAAAGAGAGAGTCAGAGAGAGTCAACGGGAGAGAGAGGGAGAGACAGAAAGGGAGAGACAGATAAAAAGACGTAGAGAGAGAGACTGAGAGAGAGAGAGACAGAGAGACAGAGAGAGAGAGCGACAGGGAGAACGAGACAGAGCGAGTGAATGAGACAGAGAGAGAGAGAGGGACAGAGAGAGTGAGTGTGACAGAGAGAGAGTGGCAGAGAGTGTCAGTTGAGGGATAGAGAGTCAAAGAGAGAGAGGGATAGAGAAAGATAGGGAGAAAGAGTGAATCAGAAAGAGACAGAGAGATATAGAGAGAGACAGAGAGAGAGAGACAGAGAGGGAGAGAGCGAGCGAGAGAGATACAGAGAGTGAGAGACAGACAGGGCGAGAGAGAGAGAGGGAGACAGAGAGAGAGACAGAGAGTCAGAGAGAGAGAGAGAGACAGAGAGAGTCAATGAGAGAGAGAGAGAGACAGAGAGAGTCAGAGAGAGAGAGAGAAACAGAGAGAGTCAGAGAGAGAGAGAGACAGAGAGAGACACAGAGAGTGAGAGATAGAAAGGGAGGGAGAGAATGGGACAGAGAGAGTCAGAGTGACAGAGAGCGAGCGAAACAGAGAGAGTCAGAGAGAGAGAGAGAGATAGAGTGAGTCAGAGAGTTAGAAAGAGAGAGACAGAGAGAGTCAATGAGAGAGATGGAGAGATAGACAGGGAGAGACAGAGAAAGAGACATAGAGAGACAGAGAGAGACAGAGAGAGAGACAGAGAGACAGAGATAGAGACAGAGAGACTGAGAGAGAGAGTGAGACAGAGAGACAGAGAGAGAGAGCGAGCGACAGGGAGAACGAGACAGAGAGACAGAGCGAGTGAACGGCACAGAGTGAGAGAGAGACATTGAGAGTGAGTGTGACAGAGAGAGAGTGGCAGAGAGTGTCAGAGAGAGGGAGAGACAGTCAAAGAGAGAGAGGGATAGAGAGAGATAGGGAGAAAGAGATTGATAAAGAGCGAAACAGAGAGAGAGAGAGAGAGACAGAGTTAGTGAGAGAGACGAAGAGAGAGAGAGAGGGGGGCACAGAGGGAGGTGCAGAGAGAGAGAAAGAGATGAAAATAGACAGGAGAGAGACACAGAAAGACAGAGAGAGAAACTCAGATACACAGAGAGAGAGAAAGGCAGAGAGAGAGAGAAACATAGAAACATAGAAACAGAGAGAATAGGTGCAGGAGCAGGCCATTCAGCCCTTCTAGCCTGCACCGCCATTCAATGAATTAATGGCTGAACATGAAACTTCAGTACCCCCTTCCTGCTTTCTCACCATACCCCTTCATCCCCCGAGTAGTAAGGACTTCATCTAACTCCCTTTTGAATATATTTAGTGAATTGGCCTCAACTACTTTCTGTGGTAGAGAATTCCACAGGTTCACCACTCTCTGGGTGAAGAAGTTTCTCCTCATCTCGGTCCTAAATGGCTTACCCCTTATCCTTAGACTGTGACCCCTGGTTCTGGACTTCCCCAACATTGGGAACATTCTTCCTGCATCTAACCTGTCTAAACCCATCAGAATTTTAAACGTTTCTATGAGGGCCCCTCTCATTTTTCCGTATTCCAGTGAATACAAGCCCAGTTGATCCAGTCTTTCTTGATAGGTCACTCACGCCATCCCGGGAATCAGTCTGGTGAATCTTCGCTGCACTCCCTCAATAGCAAGAATGTCCTTCCTCAAGTTAGGAGACCAAAACTGTACACAATACTCCATGTGTGGCCTCACCAAGGCCCTGTACAACTGTAGCAACACCTCTCTGCCCCTGTACTCAACTCCCCTCGCTATGAAGGCCAACATGCCATTTGCTTTCTTAACCGCCTGCTGTACCTGCATGCCAACCTTCAATGACTGATGTACCATGACACCCAGATCTCGTTGCACCTTCCCCCTTCCTAATCTGTCACCATTCAGATAACAGTCTGTCTCTCTGTTTTTACCACCAAAGTGGATAACCTCACATTTATCCACATTATACTTCATATGCCATGCATTTGCCCACTTACCTAACCTATCCAAGTCACTCTGCAGCCTCATAGCATCCTCCTCGCAGCTCACACTGCCACCCAACTTAGTGTCATCCGCAAATTTAGAGATACTACATTTAATCCCCTCGTCTAAATCATTAATGT
Organism: Pristiophorus japonicus; assembly: GCF_044704955.1. Taxonomy (NCBI): domain Eukaryota; kingdom Metazoa; phylum Chordata; class Chondrichthyes; family Pristiophoridae; genus Pristiophorus; species Pristiophorus japonicus. Next base: position 205,027 of record NW_027252835.1, read on the forward strand.
ACAATGTAAACAGCTGGGGCCCCAGCACAGAACCTTGCGGTACCCCACTAGTCACTGCCTGCCATTCTGAAAAGTCCCCATTTACTCCTACTCTTTGCTTCCTGTCTGACAACCATTTCTCAATCCATGTCAGCACACTTCCCCCAATCCCATGTGCTTTACCTTTGCACATTAATCTCGTGTGTGGGACTTTGTCGAAAGCCTTCTGAAAGTCCAAATATACCACATCAACTGGTTCTCCCTTGTCCACTCCACTGGAAACATCCTCAAAAAATTCCAGATGATTTGTCAAGCATGATTTCCCTTTCACAAATCAATGCTGACGTGGAACTATCATCTCACCTCTTTCCAAATGCGCTGCTTTGATATCCTTAATAATTAAATCCATCATTTTACCCAAGGCAGATGTCAGGCTGACCGGTCTCGAATTCCCTGTTTTCTCTCTCCCTCCTTTTTTATAAAGTGGGGTTACATTGTCTACCCTCCACTCGATAAGAACTGATCCAGAGTCTATCGAATGTTGGAAAATGACTGTCAATGCATCCGCTATTTCCAAGGCTACCTCCTTAAGTACTCTGGGATGCAGTCCATCAGGCATTGGGGGTTTATCAGCCTTCAATCCCATCAATTTTGCCAACACAATTCCCCGACTAATTAGGATTTCCCTCGTTTCCTCCTTCTTACTAGACCCTCTGACCCCTTTTGCATCCGGAAGGTTGTTTGTGTCCTCCTTAGTGAATACCGAACCAAAGTACTTGTTCAATTGGTCTGCAATTTCTTTGTTCCCCGTTATGACTTCCCCTGATTCTGACTGCAGGGGTCCTATGTTTATCTTTATTAACCTTTTTCTCTTTACATAGCTATTAAAACTTTTGCAATCCGTCTTAATGTTCCCTGCAAGCTTCTTCTCGTACTCCATTTTCCCTGCCCTAATCAAACCCTTTGTCCTCCTCTGCTGAGTTCTAAATTTCTCCCAGTCCCCGGGTTCACTGCTATTTCTGGCCAATTTGTATGCCACTTCCTTGGCTTCAATACTATCCCTGATTTCCCTTGATAGCCACGGTTGAGCCACCTTCCCTTTTTTATTTTTAAGCCAGACAGGGATGTACAATTGTTGTACTTCATCCATGCGGTCTCTAAATGTCTGCCATTGCCCATCCACAGTCAACCCCTTAAGCATCATTCGCCAATCTATCCTAGCCAATTCACGCCTCATACCTTCAAAGTTACCCTTCTTTAAGTTCTGGACCATGGTCTCTGAATTAACTGTTTCATTCTCCATCCTCATGTCGAATTCCACCATATTATGGTCACTCTTCCCCAAGGGGTCTCGCACAACGAGATTGCTAATTAGTCCTCTCTCATTACACAACACCCAGTCTAAGATGGCCTCCCCCCTAGTTGGTTCCTCAACATATTGGTCTGGAAAACCTTCCCTTATGCACACCAGGAAATCCTCCTCCACCGTAATGGTTCCAGTTTGGTTAACCCAATCTATTATGCATATTAAAGTCACCATTATGACTGCTGCACCTTTGTTGCATGCACTCCTAATTTCCTGTTTGATGCCCTCCCCAACATCACAACTACTGTTTGGAGGTCTGTACACAACTCACCCCATCCCCCCGGGACTCTCGGTCCCTCACCCTCTCCCCCTCGGGACACTCGCTCCCACGCCCCCTCCCCCCGGGAGACTCGCTCCCTCTCCCTCTCCCGGGAAACTCGCTCCCTCGCACCCTCCCCCCGGGACACTCGCTCCCTCATCCCCTCCCCCCGGAACACTCACTCCCTCACCCCCTCCCCCTTGGAGACTCGATCCCTCTCCCTCTCCCCCCGGGACACTCGCTCCCTCATCCCCTCCCCCGGGACACAAGCTCTCTCGCCCCCTCCGCCCGGGACACTCGCTCCCTCACCCCCTAACCCCGGGACACTCGCCTCCCTCACCCCCTCCCCCTCTTCCCTGAGACACTCGCTCACTCGCCATCTCCAGCCGGTCACTCGCTCCCTCACCCACTCAACCTCTCCCCCCGTGACACTCGCTCCCTCGCCCCCTCCCGCCGGTCACTGGCTCCCTCACCCACTCAACCTCTCCCCCCGTGACACTCGCTCCCTCACCCACTCAACCTCTCCCCCCGTGACACTCGCTCCCTCGCCCCCTCCCGCCGGTCACTGGCTCCCTCACCCACTCAACCTCTCCCACCGTGACACTCGCTCACTCGCCCCCTCCCGCCGGGACACTCGCTGCGTCGCCCCCTCCGCCTGCTACAATCGCTCCCTCGCCCCCTCCCCCTCGGGACACTCGCTCCCTCGTCCCATCCCCCCGGGACTCTGGCTCGCTCACTCCCTCCCCCCGGGACACTCCCATCCTCCCCCCGGGACACTTGCTCCCTTCCCCCAAGACACTCACTCTCTCGCCCCTCGCCTTCGGAACACTCGTTCCCTCGCTCACTCCCCCCCAGACACTCGCTCCCTACCCACGGGACACTCGCTCCATTGCCGCAACCCCCGGGACATTCGCTCCCCCTCTCCCTCCCCCCAGGACACTCGCTCCCTCGACCTCTCCCCCAGGACACTTGCTCCCTCACCCCCTCCCCCCGGGACACTCGCTTCCTCTCCCCCCGGTACACTCGCTCCCTCACCCTCTCCCCCCGGGACACTCGATCCCTCGCCTCCTCCCCCAGTACACTCGCACCCTCGCACCCTCCCCCTGGGACACTCGCTCACTCGCCCCCTTCCCCGGGACACTCGCTCCATCTCCCATTCCCCTCGGGGCACTCGCTCCCTCACCCTCTCCCCCGGGACACTCGCTATCTTACCCCCTTCTCAGGACACTCGCTCCCTCACCCCCGACCCCCGGGACACTCGCTCCATCACCCCCTCAACCCAGTACATTCGCTCCCTCGCCTCCGCCCCCTGGGACACTCGCTCACTTGCCCCCTTCCCCGGGACACACGCTCCCTCACCCTCTCCCCCCAGGACACTCGCTCCCTAACGCTCTCAACCGGGACACGCCCTCTCTCACCCTCGGGACACTCGCTCCCTCAACCTCTCCCCCCCGGGACACTCGCTCCCTCGCCCCCTCCCCACGGGACACTCGCTCTCTCGGCCTTTCCCACCGTGACGCTTGCTCCCTCACTCCCTCCCCCCTGGAAACTCGATCCCTCACCCCCTCTCACTCTCCCGCCGGGTCACTTGCTCGCTCGCCGCTCCACCCACGACATTCGCTCCCTCACCCCATGCCCCCGGGAAACTTGCTCCCTGACCCCCTCTCCCTCTCCCCCCGGGACACTCGCTCCCTCACCCCCTCCAGCCGTGACACTCGCTCCCTCACCTTCTCCCCCCGGGACACACACTCCCTCACACCCTCACCCTCTCCCACCCAGGAAACTCGCTCCCTCGCCCACTCCCTACGGGGCACTCGCTCCTCAGCCCATGCCCCCGGGAAACTTGCTCCCTCACCAACTCACCCTCTCCCCCCGGGACACTCGCTCCCTCACCCTCTCCCCCCGGGACACTCGCTCCCTCACCCCCTCCAGCCGTGACACTCGCTCCCTCACCCTCTCCCCCCGGGACACACGCTCCCTCACCCTCTCCCACCCAGGACACTCGCTCCCATGCCAACTCCCCACGGGACACTCGCTCCCTCGGCCACTCCCCCCGTGACACTCTCTCCCTCAACCACTCCCCCCGGGACACTCGCTCCCTCCCCCCAAGACACACGCTCCCTCGCCCCCTCCCCCTTGGGACACTCGTTCCCTCGCGCCCACCCCCTGGACACTCGCTCCCTACTCACGGGACACTCGCTCTCCCTCCCCCTCCCCACGGGACATTCACTCCTCCCCTCTCCCCCTGGGACACTCACTCCCTCATCCTCTCTCTCCGGGTCAGTCGCTCCTTCACCCCCTCCCCTCGGGACACTCGCTCCCTCGCCCCTTCCCCCCGGGACCCTCGCTCCTTCAACCCTCCCCCTCGGGACACTCGCTCCCTCGCCCCATCCCCCCGGGACACTCAATCCCTCAACCCTTCCCCCCGGGACACCAACTCTCTCACCTTCTCATCTCCGGACACTCACTCCCTCACCCTCTCCCCCTCGGGGCACTCGCTCCCACGTCCCCTCCCCCCGGGAGACTCGCTCCCTCTCCCTATCCCCCGGGACACTCGCTCCCTCACACCCTCCCCCCGGGACACTCGCTCCCACATCGCCTACCCCGGGACACATGCTATCTCGCCCCCTCCCCCCGGGACACTCGGTCCCTCACCCTCTCCCCCAGGATACTCGCTTCCTCTCCGTCCGGTACACTCGCTCCCTCACCCTCTCCCCCCGGGACACTCGATACCTCGCCCCCTCCACCCAGGACACTCGCTCCCACCCCACGGGACACTCGCTCCCTCCCCCTCTCCCCCCGGGACACTCGATCCATCACCCCCTCCCCCCAGTACACTCGCTCCCTCGCCCCCTCCCCCTGGGACATTTGCTCACTCGCCCCCTCCCCGGAGACACTCGCTCCATCTCCCCCTCCCCCCGGTACACTCACCCCCTCCCCCTCTTCCCCCGAGACACTCGCTCCCTCGCCCCCTCCCGCCGGTCACTCGCTCCCTCACCCACTCAACCTCTCCCACCGTGACACTCGCTCACTCGTCCCCTCCCGCCGGGACACTCGCTGCCTCGCCCCCTCCCCCTCGGGACACTCGCTCCCTAGCCCCGTCCCCCCAGGATTCTCGCTCGCCCCCCCCTCCCCCGGGACACTTGCATCCTCTCCCCGGGACATTCGCTCCCCCTCCCCCTCCCCCCGTGACACTCGCTCCCTCGCCCTCTCCCCCAGGACACTTGCTCCCTCACCCCCCCCCCCGGGACACTCGCTTCCTCTCCATCCGGTACACTCGCTCCCTCACCCTCTCCCCCCGGGACACTCGATCCCTCGCCCCCTCCACCCAGGACACTCACTCCCTCCCCACGGGACACTCGCTCCCTCCCCCTCTCCCATCGGGACACTCGATCCATCGCCCCATCCCCCCAGTACACTCGCTCCCTCGCCCCCTCCCCCTGGGACATTCGCTCACTCGCCCCCTCCCCGGGGACACTCGCTCCATCTCCCCCTCCCCCCGGTACACTCGCTCCCTCACCTTCTCCCCGGGACACTCGCTACCTCACCCACTTCTCAGGACACTCGCTCCCTCACCCCCTACCCCCGGGACACTCGCTCCTTCAATCCCTCACCCCAGTACACTCGCTCCCAAGCCCCCTCCCCCTGGGACACTCGCTCACTCGACCCCTCCCCGGGAGACTCGCTCCCTCGCCCCTGCCCCCGGGACACTCGCTCTCTTGTCCTCTCCCCCCGGGACACTCGCTCCCTCACCCTCTACCCCCAGGACACTCGCTCCCTCACCCTCTCCCCCCGGGACACTCCCTCTCTCCCCCTCGGGACACTCGCTCCATCACCCTCTGCCCCCCGGGATACTCGCTCCCTCGCCCCCTCCCCACGGGAAACTCGCTCCCTCGGCCTTTCCCACCGTGACGCTTGCTCCCTCACCCCCGCCCCCCGGGAAACTCGATCCCTCACCCCCTCTCACTCTCCCTCCGGGTCACTTGCTCGCTCGCCCCCTCCCCCAAGGACACTTGCTCCCTCACCCCATGCCCCCAGGAAACTTGCTCCCTCACCCCCTCTCCATCTCCCCCCGGGACACTCGCTCCCTCACCCCCTCCAGCTGTGACACTCGCTCCCTCACCCTCTCCCCCCGGGACGCACGCTCCCTCACCCTCTCCCACCCGGGACAGTCGCTCCCTTGCCATCTCCCCACGGGACACTCGCTCCCTCGGCCCATCCCCCCGGGACTCTCGCTCCCTCGCCCCCTCCCCCCGTAACACTCGCTCCCGCATCCCATCCCCCCGGAACACTCGCTGACGCGGCCACACCCCCCGGGACACTCACTCCCTCGCCCCATCCCCCTGGGACTCTCGCTCCCTCGCACCCTCCCACCGGGACTGCTCGCTCCCTCCCCCCAAGACACTCGCTCCCTCGCCCCCTCTCCCTCGGGACACTCGTTCCCTCGCCCTCTCCCCCCTGGACACTCGCTCCCTACCCACGGGACACACGCTCCCTTGCCCCTTCCCCGGGACACTCGCTCCCTCATCCCCTCCCCGCGGGACACTCGCTTTCTCTCCAGCTCCGCCCGGAACACTCGTTCCCGCCCCCCGGGGCACTCGCTCCCTCGCCCCCTCACCCTGGGACACTCGCTCCCTCTCCCCCTCCCCCTGGGACACTCGCTCCCTCGCCCCATGACCCCGGGAAACTTATTCCCTTAATCCCTCTCCCTCTCCCCCCGGGACACTCGCTCCCTCATCCCTTCCCCCAGAACATTCGCTCCCTCGCATCCTCCCCTCGGGACACTCGCTCCCTCGCCCCCTCCCCGGGACACTCACTCCCTCGCCCAATCCCCCCGGGACTCTCGCTCACTCGCCCCCTCCCCCGGGACACTCGCCCCCTCCCCTCTGGACACTCGCTCCTTCCCCCCAAGACACTCGCTCCCTCGCCCCCTCTCCCTCGGGACACTCGTTCCCTCGCTCCCTCCACGCTGGACACTCGCTCACTACCCACGGGACTCTCGCTCCCTCGCCCCCTCCCCCCGTAACACTCGCTCCCGCATCCCATCCCCCCGGAACACTCGCTGACGCGGCCACACCCCCCGGGACACTCACTCCCTCGCCCCATCCCCCTGGGACTCTCGCTCCCTCGCACCCTCCCACCGGGACTGCTCGCTCCCTCCCCCCAAGACACTCGCTCCCTCGCCCCCTCTCCCTCGGGACACTCGTTCCCTCGCCCTCTCCCCCCTGGACACTCGCTCCCTACCCACGGGACACACGCTCCCTTGCCCCTTCCCCGGGACACTCGCTCCCTCATCCCCTCCCCGCGGGACACTCGCTTTCTCTCCAGCTCCGCCCGGAACACTCGTTCCCGCCCCCCGGGGCACTCGCTCCCTCGCCCCCTCACCCTGGGACACTCGCTCCCTCTCCCCCTCCCCCTGGGACACTCGCTCCCTCGCCCCATGACCCCGGGAAACTTATTCCCTTAATCCCTCTCCCTCTCCCCCCGGGACACTCGCTCCCTCATCCCTTCCCCCAGAACATTCGCTCCCTCGCATCCTCCCCTCGGGACACTCGCTCCCTCGCCCCCTCCCCGGGACACTCACTCCCTCGCCCAATCCCCCCGGGACTCTCGCTCACTCGCCCCCTCCCCCGGGACACTCGCCCCCTCCCCTCTGGACACTCGCTCCTTCCCCCCAAGACACTCGCTCCCTCGCCCCCTCTCCCTCGGGACACTCGTTCCCTCGCTCCCTCCACGCTGGACACTCGCTCACTACCCACGGGACACTCGCTCCCTTGCCCCTTCCCCCGGGACACTCACTCCCCCTCCCCCTCCCCCCGGGACACTGGCTCCCTCATCCCCTCCCCCCAGAACACTCGCTTTCTCTCCCACTCCACCCGGAACACTCGTTCCCTCCCCCCGGGGCACTCGCTTCCTCGTCCCCTCACCCTGGGACACTCGCTCCCTCTCCCCCTCCCCCTGGGACACTCGCTCCCTCGCCCCATGACCCCGGGAAACTTATTCCTTTAACCCCTCTCCCTCTCCCCCCGGGAAACTCGCTCCCTCATCCATTCCCCCAGAACATTCGCTCCCTCGCATCCTCCCCCCGGGACACTCGCTCCCTCGCCCCCTCCCCGGGACACTCACTCCCTCGCCCAATCCTCCCGGGACTCTCGCTCACTCGCCCCCTCCCACGGGACACTCGCCCCCTCCCCTCTGGACACTCGCTCCTTCCCCCCAAGACACTCGCTCCCTCGCCCTTTCTCCCCCGGGACACTCGCCCCCTCCCCTCTGGACACTCGCTCCTTCCCCCCAAGACACTCGCTCCCTCGCCCCCTCTCCCTCGGGACACTCGTTCCCTCGCTCCCTTCACGCTGGACACTCGCTCACTACCCACGGGACACTCGCTCCCTTGCCCCTTCCCCCGGGACACTCACTCCCCCTCCCCCTCTCCCCGGGACACTGGCTCCCTCATCCCCTCCCCCCAGAACACTCGCTTTCTCTCCCACTCCACCCGGAACACTCGTTCCCTCCCCCCGGGGCACTCGCTTCCTCGTCCCCTCACCCTGGGACACTCGCTCCCTCTCCCCCTCCCCCTGGGACACTCGCTCCCTCGCCCCATGACCCCGGGAAACTTATTCCCTTAACCCCTCTCCCTCTCCCCCCGGGAAACTCGCTCCCTCATCCATTCCCCCAGAACATTCGCTCCCTCGCATCCTCCCCCCGGGACACTCGCTCCCTCGCCCCCTCCCCGGGACACTCACTCCCTCGCCCAATCCTCCCGGGACTCTCGCTCACTCGCCCCCTCCCCCGGGAAACTCGCCCCCTCCCCTCTGGACACTCGCTCCTTCCCCCCAAGACACTCGCTCCCTCGCCCTTTCTCCCTCGGGACACTCGTTCCCTCGCACCCTCCACGCTGGACACTCGCAAACTACCCACGGGACACTCGCTCCCTTACCCCATCCCCCCGGGACACTCGCTCCCCCTCCCCCTCCCCCCGGAAATCGCTCCCTCACCCTCACCCCCGGGACACTTGCTCCCTCATCCCCTCCCACCGGGACACTCACTTTCTCTCCGCCCGGTACACTCGCTCCCTCACCCTCTCCCCGATACACTCGCTCCCTCCCCCCGGGACACTCGCTCCCTCTCCCCCTCCCCCTGGGACACTCGCTCCCTCACTCTCTCCCCCGGGACACTCGCTACCTCAACCCCTCCCCAGGACACTCGCTCCCTTACCCCATATCTCCGGGGCACTCGCTCCCTCACCCCCTCACCCCAGTACACTCGCTCCCTCTCCCCCTCCCCCCGGGACACTCGCTCCCTCGACCCGGCCCCGGGACACTCGCTCCCTCACCCTCTCCCCTGGGAGACTCCCTCTCGCCCCCTCGGGACACTCGCTCGCTCACCTTCTTCTCCCCGGGTCACTCGCTCCCTCGCACCCTCCCTACGGGACACTCGCTCCCTCGGCTTTCCCCCCGTGACGCTTGCTCACTCACACCCTCCCCCCGGGAAACTCAAGCCCTCACCCCCTCTCACTCTCCCGCCGGGTCACTTGCTCGCTCGCCCCGTCCCCCCGGGACACACGCTCCCTCACCCTCTCCCGCCCGGGACACACGCTCCCTCACCCTCTCCCGCCCAGGACACACGCTCCCTCACCCTCTCCCCCCGGGAAACTCGCTCCCTCACCCTCTCCCCCCGGGAAACTCGCTCCCTCACCCTCTCCCCCCGGGAAACTCGCTCCCTCGCCACCACCCCACGGGACACTCGCACCCTCGGCCGCTCCCCCCGGGACACTCGCTCCCTCACCCTCTCCCCTCGGGATACACGCTCCCACACCCTCTCCCCCCGGGACACTCGCTCCCTCTTCCTCTCCCTCCGGGACACTCGCTCCCTCAGCTTCTACCCTCGGGACACACGCTCCCTTAACCTCTCTGCCCGGGACACACGCTCCCTCACCCTCTCCCGCCTGGGAAACTCGCTCCCTCGCCACCTCCCCACAAGACACTCGCTCCCTTGACATCTCCCCCTCGGGACACTCGTTCCCTCGCCACCTCCCCCCCGCACACTTGCTCCCTTCCCACGGGACACTCGCTCCCTCTTCCCGTCCCCACGGTACACTCACTCCCTCACCCCCTTCCGCCGTGACACTCGCTCCCTCACCCTCTCCCCTCGGGACACATGCTACCTCACCCTCTCCCCCCCGGGACATTCGCTCCCTCATTCTCTCCCTCCGGGACACTCGCTCCCTCAACCCCTCTCCCTCGTGACACTCGCTCCCTCGCCCCATCCCCCCAGGACTCTTGCTCCTTCACCCTCCCCATCGGGACACTCGCTCCCTCGCCCCATCCCCCCGGGACACTCACTCCCTCATCTCTTCCCCCCGGGACACTCGCTCCCTCACCCTCTCATCTCGGGACACTCACTCCCTCACCCTCGCTCCTCGATACTCTCGCTCCCACGCCCCCTCCCCCCGGGAAACTCGCTCCTTCGCCCCCTCCCCCCGGGACACTCACTCCCTCGCACCATCCCCCCGGGACACTCGCTCCCTCCCCCCAAGACACTCGCTCCCTCGCCCCCTCTCCATCGGCACAATCGTTCCCTCGCCCCCTCCCCCCTGGACACTCGCTCGCGACCCACGGGACACTCGCTCACTTGCCCCATCCCCCCGGGACACTCACTCCCCCTCCCCCTCCCCCGGGACAATCGCTACCTCAACCCCTCCCCCCGGGACCATCGCTTTCTCTCCCCCTGGTACACGCGCTCCCTCACCCTCTCCCCCGGGACTCTCGCTCCCTCAACCCCTCCCCCTCGGGTCACTCGCTCCCTCCACCCGAAAGACTCGCTCCCTCTCCCCCGGGACACTCGCTCCCTCGCCCACTCCCCATCGGGACACTCGCTCACTCTCCCCCTCCCCCAGGGACACTCGCTCCCTCAACCCCTCACCCCAGTATATTCGCTCCCATGCCCCCACCACTGGGACACTCGCTCCCTCTTCCCCTCCCCACGGTACACTCACTCCCTCACCGCATTCCGCCGGGAAACTCGCTCCCTCGCCCACTCCCTACGGGACACTCGCTCCCTCGCCCCATGCCCCCGGGAAACTTATTCCCTCAACCACTCTCCCTCTCCCCCCGGGACACTCGCTCCCTCACCCCCTCTCCCCGGGACACTCGCTCCCTCACCCCCTCCCCCCGGGAAACTCACTCCCTCACCCCCTCTCCCTCTCCCCCGGGACACTCGCTCCCTCAGCCTCTCCCCCAGGACACTCGCTCCCTTGCCCCCTCCACCAAGGACACTCGCTCCCTCTCCACCTCCCCCTGGGACACTCGCTCCCTCACCCTCTCCCCCCGTGATACTCGCTCGCTCACCCACTCCCCCCTGGATACTCGATCACTCAACCACCCGTCCCTCTCCCCTCGGATCACTCGCTCGCTCGCCCTTTCCACCCGGGACACTCGGTTCCATGCCACCTCCCCCTGGGACACTCGCTCCCTCTCCCCCTCCCGCCGGGACTCACGCTCCCTCACCCCCTCTCCCTCTCCCCAGGACACTCGCTCCCTAACCCCCATCCCCCGGAATACTCGCTCCCTCGCCCACTCCCTAAGGGACACTCGCTCCCTCGCCCCATGCCCCCGGGAAACTCACTCCCTCACCCCCTCTCCCTCTCCCCTCCGGGACACTCGCTCCCTCTCCACCTCCCCCTGGGACACTCGTTCCCTCACCCTCTCCCCCCCAGGACACACGCTCCCTCACCCTCTCCCGCCCGGGATAGTCGCTCACTCGCCACCTCCCCATGGGACACTCGCTCCCTCGGCCTCTCCCCCCGTGACACTCGCTCCCTCACCCACTCCCCCCGGGTAAACTCGATCCCTCAACCCCCCTCCATCTAACCTCGGGACAGTCGCACCCTCGCCCCCTCCCCATGGGACACTCGCTCCCTTGCCCCCAGCCCACGGGACACTCGCTCCCTCGCTCCCGCCCCACGGGACACTCGCTCCCTCGGCCTCTCCCCCCGTGACACTCGCTCCCTCACCCACTCTCCACGGGAAAATCGATCTCTCACCCCCCCATCACTCTCCCCTCGGTACACTCGCCTGCTCGCCCCCTTCCCGGGACACTCCCTCCCTTTCACACTCCCCCTGGGACACTCACTCCCTCACCCTCTACCCCCGTGGACACAAGCTTCCTCACCACCTCTACCCGGGACACTCGCTCCCTCGCCCCCTCCCCCCGGGACTCATGCTCCCTCACCCCCTCTCCCTCTCCCCCCGCGATACTCGCTCCCTCACCCCCACCTACCGGGACACTCAGTCCCTCAACCCCTCACCCCGGGACACTCTCTCCCTCACAACCTCCACCAGGGAAATTCGCTCCCTCAACCCGTCTCCCTCTCCCCCCGGGATACTCGCTCCCTCAGCCCCTCCTCCCGGGAAACTCGCTCCCTCAGCCCCTCTCCCTCTCCCCCCTGGACACTCGCTCCCTCATGCTCTCCCCCCGGGACACTCGCTCCATCGCCCCCTCCCCGGGACACTCGCTCCCTCGCCGACCTCCCCCAGGACCCTCGCTCCCTCGCCCACTCCCACGGGACACTCGCTCGCTCGCCCCCTCCCCCGGGACACTTGCTCCCTCAACCCCTCCCCCTGGACACTCGCTCCATCACCCCCTCCCCCGGGACACTCGCTCACTCACCCTCTCTCCCCGAGACACTCGCTCCCTCACCCACTTCCCAAGGGCACTCGCTCCCTCACGCCCTCACCCCGGGACACTCGCTCCCTCAACCCCTCCCCCTGGGACACTCGCTCCCTCCCTCCCTTCCCCCGGGACACTCGCTCACTCCCCTGGGACACTCGCTCCCTCGTCCCTGCCCCCAGGACACTCGCTTCCTCGCCCCCTCCCCGCGGGACACTCGCTCCCTCACCCTCTGCCCCCAGGACACTCGCTCCCTAACCCTCTCCCCCTGGGACACTCCCTCTCTCCCCCCGGGACACTCGCTCCCTCACCCTCGCCCCCCCGGGACACTCGCTCCCTCACCCTCTCCCCCCCAGGACAATCGCTCCCTCCGCCTTTCCCCCCGTGACGCTTTCTCCCTCACGCCCTCCCCCCGGGAAACTCGATCCCTCACCCCCTCTCACTCTCCCTCCGGATCACTCGCTCGCTCGCCCCCTCCCCCCGGGACACTCGCTCCCTCGCCCCCTCCCCCCGGGACGCACGCTCCCTTGCCCCATGCCCCCAGGAAACTTGCTCCATCAACCCCTCTCCCTCTCCCCCCGCGACACTCGCTCCATCACCCCCTCCAGCCGTGACACTCGCACCCTCGCCCCGTCCCCCCAGGACACTCGCTCCATCTCCCTCTCCCCCTGGGACACTCGCTCCCACTCCCTCTCCCCAGTGACACTCGCTCGCTCTCCCTCTCCCCCTGGGACACTCGCTCACTCACCCTCTCTCCCCGGGACACTCGCTCCCTCGCCCCCACCCACAGGACACTCACTCCCTCGCCCCCAACCCACGGAACACTCGCTCCCTCGCCCCCTCCCGACGGGACACTCGCACCCTCAGCCTCTCCCCCCGTGATACTCGCTCGCTCACCCACTCCCCCCGGGATACTCGATCACTCAACCACCCGTCCCTCTCCCCTCGGATCACTCGCTCGCTCGCCCCTTCCACCCGGGACACTCGGTCCCTTGCCACCTCCCCCTGGGACATTCGCTCCCTCTCCCCCTCCCGCCGGGACTCACGCTCCCTCACCCCCTCTCCCTCTCCCCAGGACACTCGCTCCCTAACCCCCATCCCCCGGAACACTCAGTCCCTCGCCCACTCCCCCCGGGACACTCGCTCCCTCGCTCCCTCCACCTGGGAAACTCGCTCCCTCACACCCTTTCCCTCTCCCCCCGGGAGACTCGCTCCCTCAGCCCCTCCTCCAGGGACACTCGCTCCCTCACCCCCACTCCCTCTCCCCCCGGGACACTCGCTCCCTCAGCCTCTCCCCCCAGGACACTCGCTCCCTCGCCCACTCCCCCGGGACACTCGCTCCCTCGCAACCTCCCCACGGGACACTCGCTCCCTCAGCCTCACCCACCGTGACACTCGCTCCCTCACCCACTCCCCCTGGGAAACTCGATCCCTCAGCCCCCGTCCCTCTCCCCTCAGTACATTCGCTCGCTCGCCCCCTCCCCCCAGGACACTCGCTCCCTTGGCACCTCCCCCCGGGACACTCGCTTCCTCTCCCACTCCCCCCGGGACACTCGCTCCCTCACCCTCTATCCCCGGGATACACGCTCCCTCACCCCCTCTCCCTCTCCCCCAGGACACTCGCTCGCTCGCCCCCTCCCCCCAGGACACTCGCTCCCTTGGCACCTCCCCCCGGGACACTCGCCCCCTCCCCCCGGGACTCACTCTCCCTCACCCCCTCTCCCTCTCCCCAGGACACTCGCTCCCTAACCCCCATCCCCCGGAACACTCAGTCCCTCGCCCACTCCCCCCAGGACACTCGCTCCCACCCCACGGGAAACTCGCTCCCTCACCCTCTCCCCCCGGGACACTCGATCCCTCGCCCCCTCCCCCCAGTACACTCGCTCCCTCGCCCCCTCCACCTGGGAAACTCGCTCCCTCACACCCTTTCCCTCTCCCCCCGGGAGACTCGCTCCCTCAGCCCCTCCTCCAGGGACACTCGCTCCCTCACCACCTCTCCCTCTCCCCCCGGGACACTCGCTCCCTCAGCCTCTCCCCCAGGACACTCGCTCCCTCGCCCACTCCCCCGGGACACTCGCTCCCTCGCAACCTCCCCACGGGACACTCGCTCCCTCGGCCTCACCCACCGTGACACTCGCTCCCTCACCCACTCCCCCTGGGAAACTCGGTCCCTCAGCCCCCGTCCCTCTCCCCTCAGTACATTCGCTCGCTCGCCCCCTCCCCCCAGGACACTCGCTCCCTTGGCACCTCCCCCCGGGACACTCGCTTCCTCTCCCACTCCCCCCGGGACACTCGCTCCCTCACCCTCGACCCCCGGGATACACGCTCCCTCACCCCCTCTCCATCTCCCCCAGGACACTCGCTCGCTCGCCCCCTCCCCCCAGGACACTCGCTCCCTTGGCACCTCCCCCCGGGACACTCGCTCCCTCGCCCCCTCCCCCCGGGACTCACTCTCCCTCACCCCCTCTCCCTCTCCCCCAGGACACTCGCTCCCTCACCCCCATCCCCCGGGACACTCAGTCCCTCGCCCCCTCCCCCGGGACACCGTCTCCCTCGCTCCCTCCACCTGGGAAACTAGATACCTCACCCCCTCTCCCTCTCCCCCCGGGACATCTCTCCCTCAGCCTCTCCCGACCGGGACACTTGCTCCCTCGCCCCCTCCCCCGGGACACTCGCTCCATCACCCCCTCCCCCTGGTACACTCGGTCCCTCGCCCTCTCCCCCGGGACACTCGATTCCTCGCACCTTCCCCCTGTGACACTCGCTCCCTCTCCCTCTCCCCCTAGGACACTCGCTCACTCACGCCCTCCCTTTGGACACTCGCTCCCTCGCCCCCTCCCCCCGGGACACACGCTCCCTCGCCCCATGCCCCCGGGAAACTTGCTCCATCACCCCCTCTCGCTCTCCCCCCGTGAAACTCGCTCCCTCTCCCTCTCCCCCTGGGACACTCGCTCACTCACCCTCTCTCCCCGGGACACTCGCTCCCTCGCCCCCACACCCAGGACACTCGCTCCCTCACACTCTCCTCTGGGACACTCGCACCCTCACACGCTCCTCTGGGACACTCGCTACATCACCCCTCCCCAGGACACTCGCTCCCTCACTCCCTCCAGCCGTGACACTCGCTCCCTCGCCCCCACCCCCAGAACACTCGCTCCGTCTCCCCCTATCCCTGGGACAATCGCTCCCTCGCCCCCTCCCCCCAGGATATTCGCTCCCTCGCCCAATTCCCCCCGGGAAACGCGATCCCTCAACCACCCGTCCCTCTCCCTTCGGTACACTCGCTCGCTCGCCCCCTCCCCCAGGGACACTCGCTCCCTTGTCACCTCCCCCCGGGACACACGCTCGCTCTCCCACTCCACCCGGGACACTCGCTCCCTCACCCTCTCCCCACGGGACACACGCTCCCTCATCCCCTCCACCCAGGACACTCGCTCCCTCGCCCCCTACCGCCGGGTCACTCGCTCCATCGCCCCCTCCCCCCGGGACTCACGCTCCCTCACCCCCTCTCCCTCTCCTCAGCACACTCGCTCCCTAACACCCATCCCCCGGTACACTCAGTCCCTCGCCCCGTCCCCCAGGGACACTCTCTCCCTCGCTCCCGCCACCTGGGAAACTCGCTCCCTAACCGCCTCTTCCTCTAACCCCGGGACACTCGCTCCCTCAGCCCCTTCTCCCGGGAACCTTGCTCCCTCACCCCCTCTCCCTCTCCCCCCGGGACACTCGCTCCCTCAGCCTCTCCCCCGGGAAATTGCTCCCTCGCCCCCTCCCCCGGGACACTCGCTCCCTCACCCACACCCCTTGGGAAACTCAATCCCTAATCCACCCTCCCTCTAACCTCGGGACACTCGCTCCCTCGCCCCCTCCCCCCAGGACACTCGCTCCCTCGCCCCCAGCCCATGGGAAACTCGCTCCCTCACCTACTCCCCACGGGACACTCGCTCCCTCGGCCTCTCCACCCGTGACACTCGCTTCCTCACCCAGTCCCCCTGGGAAACTCGAACCCTCACCCCCCCATTCCTCTCCCCTCGGTACACTCGCTCGCTCGCCCCCTCCCCCCAGGACACTCGCTCCCTTGTCACCTCCCCCCGGGACACTCGCTCCCTCTCCCATTCCCCCCGGGACACTCGCTCCCTCATCCTCTACCCCCGGGACACACGCTCCCCCAACCCCTCCCCCCGTACTCACATTCCCTCACCCCCTCTCCCTCTCCCCCAGGACACTCGCTCCCTCACAGCCATCCCCCGGGACACTCAGTCCCTCGCCGCCTCCACCCAGGACAATCTCTCCCTCGCTCCCTCCACCTGGGAAACTCGCTACCTCACACCCTCTCCCTCTCCCCCCGGGACACTCGCTCCCTCAGCCTCTCCCCCGCGACACTTGCTCCCTTGCCCCCTCCACCGGGACACTCGCTCCATCGCCCCCTCCCCCCGGGACACTCGGTCCCTCGCCCTCTCCCCGGGACACTCGACCCCTCACCCCTTCCCCCTGTGACACTCGCTCCCTCTCCCTCTCCCCCTAGGACACTCGCTCCCTCGCCCCCTCCCCCTGGGACACTCGCTCACTCGCCCCCTCCCCGGGACACTTGCTCCCTCGCCCCGTCCCCCCTGGACACTAGCTCCCTCACCCTCTCCAACCAGAACACTCGCTCCCTCACCCTCTCCCCCCAGGACACTCGCTCCCTCACCCTCTCCCCCGGGACACACCCTCTCTCCCCCCCCGGGACACTCGCTCCCTCGTACCCTCCCCACGGGACACTCGCTCCCTCGGCCTTTCCCCCCGTGACGCGTGCTCCCTCACCCCTGCCCCCCGGGAATCTCGATCCCTCACCCCCTCTCACTCTCCCGCCGGGTCACTTGCTCGCTCGCCCCCTCCCCCCAGGACACTCGCTCCCTCACCCCATGCCCCCGGGAAACTTGCTCCGTTAACCCCCTCTCCCTCTCCCCACGGGACACTCGCTCCCTTGCCCCTTCCCCCGGGACACTCACTCCCCCTCCCCCTCCCCCCGGGACACTGGCTCCCTCATCCCCTCCCCCCAGAACACTCGCTTTCTCTCCCACTCCACCCGGAACACTCGTTCCCTCCCCCCGGGGCACTCGCTTCCTCGTCCCCTCACCCTGGGACACTCGCTCCCTCTCCCCCTCCCCCTGGGACACTCGCTCCCTCGCCCCATGACCCCGGGAAACTTATTCCTTTAACCCCTCTCCCTCTCCCCCCGGGAAAGTCGCTCCCTCATCCATTCCCCCAGAACATTCGCTCCCTCGCATCCTCCCCCCGGGACACTCGCTCCCTCGCCCCCTCCCCGGGACACTCACTCCCTCGCCCAATCCTCCCGGGACTCTCGCTCACTCGCCCCCTCCCACGGGACACTCGCCCCCTCCCCTCTGGACACTCGCTCCTTCCCCCCAAGACACTCGCTCCCTCGCCCTTTCTCCCCCGGGACACTCGCCCCCTCCCCTCTGGACACTCGCTCCTTCCCCCCAAGACACTCGCTCCCTCGCCCCCTCTCCCTCGGGACACTCGTTCCCTCGCTCCCTTCACGCTGGACACTCGCTCACTACCCACGGGACACTCGCTCCCTTGCCCCTTCCCCCGGGACACTCACTCCCCCTCCCCCTCTCCCCGGGACACTGGCTCCCTCATCCCCTCCCCCCAGAACACTCGCTTTCTCTCCCACTCCACCCGGAACACTCGTTCCCTCCCCCCGGGGCACTCGCTTCCTCGTCCCCTCACCCTGGGACACTCGCTCCCTCTCCCCCTCCCCCTGGGACACTCGCTCCCTCGCCCCATGACCCCGGGAAACTTATTCCCTTAACCCCTCTCCCTCTCCCCCCGGGAAACTCGCTCCCTCATCCATTCCCCCAGAACATTCGCTCCCTCGCATCCTCCCCCCGGGACACTCGCTCCCTCGCCCCCTCCCCGGGACACTCACTCCCTCGCCCAATCCTCCCGGGACTCTCGCTCACTCGCCCCCTCCCCCGGGACACTGGCCCCCTCCCCTCTGGACACTCGCTCCTTCCCCCCAAGACACTCGCTCCCTCGCCCTTTCTCCCTCGGGACACTCGTTCCCTCGCACCCTCCACGCTGGACACTCGCAAACTACCCACGGGACACTCGCTCCCTTACCCCATCCCCCCGGGACACTCGCTCCCCCTCCCCCTCCCCCCGGAAATCGCTCCCTCACCCTCACCCCCGGGACACTTGCTCCCTCATCCCCTCCCACCGGGACACTCACTTTCTCTCCGCCCGGTACACTCGCTCCCTCACCCTCTCCCCGATACACTCGCTCCCTCCCCCCGGGACACTCGCTCCCTCTCCCCCTCCCCCTGGGACACTCGCTCCCTCACTCTCTCCCCCGGGACACTCGCTACCTCAACCCCTCCCCAGGACACTCGCTCCCTCACCCCATATCTCCGGGGCACTCGCTCCCTCACCCCCTCACCCCAGTACACTCGCTCCCTCTCCCCCTCCCCCCGGGACACTCGCTCCCTCGACCCGGCCCCGGGACACTCGCTCCCTCACCCTCTCCCCTGGGAGACTCCCTCTCGCCCCCTCGGGACACTCGCTCGCTCACCTTCTTCTCCCCGGGTCACTCGCTCCCTCGCACCCTCCCTACGGGACACTCGCTCCCTCGGCTTTCCCCCCGTGACGCTTGCTCACTCACACCCTCCCCCCGGGAAACTCAAGCCCTCACCCCCTCTCACTCTCCCGCCGGGTCACTTGCTCGCTCGCCCCGTCCCCCCGGGACAAACGCTCCCTCACCCTCTCCCGCCCGGGACACACGCTCCCTCACCCTCTCCCGCCCGGGACACACGCTCCCTCACCCTCTCCCCCCGGGAAACTCGCTCCCTCACCCTCTCCCCCCGGGAAACTCGCTCCCTCACCCTCTCCCCCCGGGAAACTCGCTCCCTCGCCACCACCCCACGGGACACTCGCACCCTCGGCCGCTCCCCCCGGGACACTCGCTCCCTCACCCTCTCCCCTCGGGATACACGCTCCCACACCCTCTCCCCCCGGGACACTCGCTCCCTCTTCCTCTCCCTCCGGGACACTCGCTCCCTCAGCTTCTACCCTCGGGAGACACGCTCCCTTAACCTCTCTGCCCGGGACACACGCTCCCTCACCCTCTCCCGCCTGGGAAACTCGCTCCCTCGCCACCTCCCCACGGGACACACGCTCCCGCGGCTACTCCCCCGGTGACACTCGCTCCCTCACCCACTCCCCCCGCGACACTCGCACCCTCCCCACAAGACACTCGCTCCCTTGACATCTCCCCCTCGGGACACTCGTTCCCTCGCCACCTCCCCCCCGCACACTTGCTCCCTTCCCACGGGACACTCGCTCCCTCTTCCCGTCCCCACGGTACACTCACTCCCTCACCCCCTTCCGCCGTGACACTCGCTCCCTCACCCTCTCCCCTCGGGACACATGCTACCTCACCCTCTCCCCCCCGGGACATTCGCTCCCTCATTCTCTCCCTCCGGGACACTCGCTCCCTCAACCCCTCTCCCTCGTGACACTCGCTCCCTCGCCCCATCCCCCCAGGACTCTTGCTCCTTCACCCTCCCCATCGGGACACTCGCTCCCTCGCCCCATCCCCCCGGGACACTCACTCCCTCATCTCTTCCCCCCGGGACACTCGCTCCCTCACCCTCTCATCTCGGGACACTCACTCCCTCACCCTCGCTCCTCGATACTCTCGCTCCCACGCCCCCTCCCCCCGGGAAACTCGCTCCTTCGCCCCCTCCCCCCGGGACACTCACTCCCTCGCACCATCCCCCCGGGACACTCGCTCCCTCCCCCCAAGACACTCGCTCCCTCGCCCCCTCTCCATCGGCACAATCGTTCCCTCGCCCCCTCCCCCCTGGACACTCGCTCGCGACCCACGGGACACTCGCTCACTTGCCCCATCCCCCCGGGACACTCACTCCCCCTCCCCCTCCCCCGGGACAATCGCTACCTCAACCCCTCCCCCCGGGACCATCGCTTTCTCTCCCCCTGGTACACGCGCTCCCTCACCCTCTCCCCCGGGACTCTCGCTCCCTCAACCCCTCCCACTCGGGACACTCGCTCCCTCCACCCGAAAGACTCGCTCCCTCTCCCCCGGGACACTCGCTCCCTCGCCCACTCCCCATCGGGACACTCGCTCACTCTCCCCCTCCCCCAGGGACACTCGCTCCCTCAACCCCTCACCCCAGTATATTCGCTCCCATGCCCCCACCACTGGGACACTCGCTCCCTCTTCCCCTCCCCACGGTACACTCACTCCCTCACCGCATTCCGCCGGGAAACTCGCTCCCTCGCCCACTCCCTACGGGACACTCGCTCCCTCGCCCCATGCCCCCGGGAAACTTATTCCCTCAACCACTCTCCCTCTCCCCCCGGGACACTCGCTCCCTCACCCCCTCTCCCCGGGACACTCGCTCCCTCACCCCCTCCCCCCGGGAAACTCACTCCCTCACCCCCTCTCCCTCTCCCCCGGGACACTCGCTCCCTCAGCCTCTCCCCCAGGACACTCGCTCCCTTGCCCCCTCCACCAAGGACACTCGCTCCCTCTCCACCTCCCCCTGGGACACTCGCTCCCTCAGCCTCTCCCCCCGTGATACTCGCTCGCTCACCCACTCCCCCCTGGATACTCGATCACTCAACCACCCGTCCCTCTCCCCTCGGATCACTCGCTCGCTCGCCCTTTCCACCCGGGACACTCGGTTCCTTGCCACCTCCCCCTGGGACACTCGCTCCCTCTCCCCCTCCCGCCGGGACTCACGCTCCCTCACCCCCTCTCCCTCTCCCCAGGACACTCGCTCCCTAACCCCCATCCCCCGGAATACTCGCTCCCTCGCCCACTCCCTAAGGGACACTCGCTCCCTCGCCCCATGCCCCCGGGAAACTCACTCCCTCACCCCCTCTCCCTCTCCCCTCCGGGACACTCGCTCCCTCTCCACCTCCCCCTGGGACACTCGTTCCCTCACCCTCTCCCCCCCAGGACACACGCTCCCTCACCCTCTCCCGCCCGGGATAGTCGCTCACTCGCCACCTCCCCATGGGACACTCGCTCCCTCGGCCTCTCCCCCCGTGACACTCGCTCCCTCACCCACTCCCCCCGGGTAAACTCGATCCCTCAACCCCCCTCCATCTAACCTCGGGACAGTCGCACCCTCGCCCCCTCCCCATGGGACACTCGCTCCCTTGCCCCCAGCCCACGGGACACTCGCTCCCTCGCTCCCGCCCCACGGGACACTCGCTCCCTCGGCCTCTCCCCCCGTGACACTCGCTCCCTCACCCACTCTCCACGGGAAAATCGATCTCTCACCCCCCCATCACTCTCCCCTCGGTACACTCGCCTGCTCGCCCCCTTCCCGGGACACTCCCTCCCTTTCACACTCCCCCTGGGACACTCACTCCCTCACCCTCTACCCCCGTGGACACAAGCTTCCTCACCACCTCTACCCGGGACACTCGCTCCCTCGCCCCCTCCCCCCGGGACTCATGCTCCCTCACCCCCTCTCCCTCTCCCCCCGCGATACTCGCTCCCTCACCCCCACCTACCGGGACACTCAGTCCCTCAACCCCTCACCCCGGGACACTCTCTCCCTCACAACCTCCACCAGGGAAATTCGCTCCCTCAACCCGTCTCCCTCTCCCCCCGGGATACTCGCTCCCTCAGCCCCTCCTCCCGGGAAACTCGCTCCCTCAGCCCCTCTCCCTCTCCCCCCTGGACACTCGCTCCCTCATGCTCTCCCCCCGGGACACTCGCTCCATCGCCCCCTCCCCGGGACACTCGCTCCCTCGCCGACCTCCCCCAGGACCCTCGCTCCCTCGCCCACTCCCACGGGACACTCGCTCGCTCGCCCCCTCCCCCGGGACACTTGCTCCCTCAACCCCTCCCCCTGGACACTCGCTCCATCACCCCCTCCCCCTGGGACACTCGCTCACTCACCCTCTCTCCCCGAGACACTCGCTCCCTCACCCACTTCCCAAGGGCACTCGCTCCCTCACGCCCTCACCCCGGGACACTCGCTCCCTCACCCCCTCCCCCTGGGACACTCGCTCCCTCCCTCCCTTCCGCCGGGACACTCGCTCACTCCCCTGGGACACTCGCTCCCTCGTCCCTGCCCCCAGGACACTCGCTTCCTCGCCCCCTCCCCGCGGGACACTCGCTCCCTCACCCTCTGCCCCCAGGACACTCGCTCCCTAACCCTCTCCCCCTGGGACACTCCCTCTCTCCCCCCGGGACACTCGCTCCCTCACCCTCGCCCCCCCGGGACACTCGCTCCCTCACCCTCTCCCCCCCAGGACAATCGCTCCCTCCGCCTTTCCCCCCGTGACGCTTTCTCCCTCACGCCCTCCCCCCGGGAAACTCGATCCCTCACCCCCTCTCACTCTCCCTCCGGATCACTCGCTCGCTCGCCCCCTCCCCCCGGGACACTCGCTCCCTCGCCCCCTCCCCCCGGGACGCACGCTCCCTTGCCCCATGCCCCCAGGAAACTTGCTCCATCAACCCCTCTCCCTCTCCCCCCGTGACACTCGCTCCATCACCCCCTCCAGCCGTGACACTCGCACCCTCGCCCCGTCCCCCCAGGACACTCGCTCCATCTCCCTCTCCCCCTGGGACACTCGCTCCCACTCCCTCTCCCCAGTGACACTCGCTCGCTCTCCCTCTCCCCCTGGGACACTCGCTCACTCACCCTCTCTCCCCGGGACACTCACTCCCTCGCCCCCACCCACAGGACACTCACTCCCTCGCCCCCAACCCACGGAACACTCGCTCCCTCGCCCCCTCCCGACGGGACACTCGCACCCTCAGCCTCTCCCCCCGTGATACTCGCTCGCTCACCCACTCCCCCCGGGATACTCGATCACTCAACCACCCGTCCCTCTCCCCTCGGATCACTCGCTCGCTCGCCCCTTCCACCCGGGACACTCGGTCCCTTGCCACCTCCCCCTGGGACATTCGCTCCCTCTCCCCCTCCCGCCGGGATTCACGCTCCCTCACCCCCTCTCCCTCTCCCCAGGACACTCGCTCCCTAACCCCCATCCCCCGGAACACTCAGTCCCTCGCCCACTCCCCCCGGGACACTTGCTCCCTCGCTCCCTCCACCTGGGAAACTCGCTCCCTCACACCCTTTCCCTCTCCCCCCGGGAGACTCGCTCCCTCAGCCCCTCCTCCAGGGACACTCGCTCCCTCACCCCCTCTCCCTCTCCCCCCGGGACACTCGCTCCCTCAGCCTCTCCCCCCAGGACACTCGCTCCCTCGCCCACTCCCCCGGGACACTCGCTCCCTCGCAACCTCCCCACGGGACACTCGCTCCCTCAGCCTCACCCACCGTGACACTCGCTCCCTCACCCACTCCCCCTGGGAAACTCGATCCCTCAGCCCCCGTCCCTCTCCCCTCAGTACATTCGCTCGCTCGCCCCCTCCCCCCAGTACACTCGCTCCCTTGGCACCTCCCCCCGGGACACTCGCTTGCTCTCCCACTCCCCCCGGGACACTCGCTCCCTCACCCTCTATCCCCGGGATACACGCTCCCTCACCCCCTCTCCCTCTCCCCCAGGACACTCGCTCGCTCGCCCCCTCCCCCCAGGACACTCGCTCCCTTGGCACCTCCCCCCGGGACACTCGCCCCCTCCCCCCGGGACTCACTCTCCCTCACCCCCTCTCCCTCTCCCCAGGACACTCGCTCCCTAACCCCCATCCCCCGGAACACTCAGTCCCTCGCCCACTCCCCCCAGGACACTCGCTCCCACCCCACGGGAAACTCGCTCCCTCACCCTCTCCCCCCGGGACACTCGATCCCTCGCCCCCTCCCCCCAGTACACTCGCTCCCTCGCCCCCTCCACCTGGGAAACTCGCTCCCTCACACCCTTTCCCTCTCCCCCCGGGAGACTCGCTCCCTCAGCCCCTCCTCCAGGGACACTCGCTCCCTCACCACCTCTCCCTCTCCCCCCGGGACACTCGCTCCCTCAGCCTCTCCCCCAGGACACTCGCTCCCTCGCCCACTCCCCCGGGACACTCGCTCCCTCGCAACCTCCCCACGGGACACTCGCTCCCTCGGCCTCACCCACCGTGACACTCGCTCCCTCACCCACTCCCCCTGGGAAACTCGGTCCCTCAGCCCCCGTCCCTCTCCCCTCAGTACATTCGCTCGCTCGCCCCCTCCCCCCAGGACACTCGCTCCCTTGGCACCTCCCCCCGGGACACTCGCTTCCTCTCCCACTCCCCCCGGGACACTCGCTCCCTCACCCTCGACCCCCGGGATACACGCTCCCTCACCCCCTCTCCCTCTCCCCCAGGACACTCGCTCGCTCGCCCCCTCCCCCCAGGACACTCGCTCCCTTGGCACCTCCCCCCGGGACACTCGCTCCCTCGCCCCCTCCCCCCGGGACTCACTCTCCCTCACCCCCTCTCCCTCTCCCCCAGGACACTCGCTCCCTCACCCCCATCCCCCGGGACACTCAGTCCCTCGCCCCCTCCCCCGGGACACTGTCTCCCTCGCTCCCTCCACCTGGGAAACTAGATACCTCACCCCCTCTCCCTCTCCCCCCGGGACATCTCTCCCTCAGCCTCTCCCGACCGGGACACTTGCTCCCTCGCCCCCTCCCCCGGGACACTCGCTCCATCACCCCCTCCCCCTGGTACACTCGGTCCCTCGCCCTCTCCCCCGGGACACTCGATTCCTCGCACCTTCCCCCTGTGACACTCGCTCCCTCTCCCTCTCCCCCTAGGACACTCGCTCACTCACGCCCTCCCTTTGGACACTCGCTCCCTCGCCCCCTCCCCCCGGGACACACGCTCCCTCGCCCCATGCCCCCGGGAAACTTGCTCCATCACCCCCTCTCGCTCTCCCCCCGTGAAACTCGCTCCCTCTCCCTCTCCCCCTGGGACACTCGCTCACTCACCCTCTCTCCCCGGGACACTCGCTCCCTCGCCCCCACACCCAGGACACTCGCTCCCTCACACTCTCCTCTGGGACACTCGCACCCTCACACGCTCCTCTGGGACACTCGCTACATCACCCCTCCCCAGGACACTCGCTCCCTCACTCCCTCCAGCCGTGACACTCGCTCCCTCGCCCCCACCCCCAGAACACTCGCTCCGTCTCCCCCTATCCCTGGGACAATCGCACCCTCGCCCCCTCCCCCCAGGATATTCGCTCCCTCGCCCAATTCCCCCCGGGAAACGCGATCCCTCAACCACCCGTCCCTCTCCCTTCGGTACACTCGCTCGCTCGCCCCCTCCCCCAGGGACACTCGCTCCCTTGTCACCTCCCCCCGGGACACACGCTCGCTCTCCCACTCCACCCGGGACACTCGCTCCCTCACCCTCTCCCCACGGGACACACGCTCCCTCATCCCCTCCACCCAGGACACTCGCTCCCTCGCCCCCTACCGCCGGGTCACTCGCTCCATCGCCCCCTCCCCCCGGGACTCACGCTCCCTCACCCCCTCTCCCTCTCCTCAGCACACTCGCTCCCTAACACCCATCCCCCGGTACACTCAGTCCCTCGCCCCGTCCCCCAGGGACACTCTCTCCCTCGCTCCCGCCACCTGGGAAACTCGCTCCCTAACCGCCTCTTCCTCTAACCCCGGGACACTCGCTCCCTCAGCCCCTTCTCCCGGGAACCTTGCTCCCTCACCCCCTCTCCCTCTCCCCCCGGGACACTCGCTCCCTCAGCCTCTCCCCCGGGAAATTGCTCCCTCGCCCCCTCCCCCGGGACACTCGCTCCCTCACCCACACCCCTTGGGAAACTCAATCCCTAATCCACCCTCCCTCTAACCTCGGGACACTCGCTCCCTCGCCCCCTCCCCCCAGGACACTCGCTCCCTCGCCCCCAGCCCATGGGAAACTCGCTCCCTCACCTACTCCCCACGGGACACTCGCTCCCTCGGCCTCTCCACCCGTGACACTCGCTTCCTCACCCAGTCCCCCTGGGAAACTCGAACCCTCACCCCCCCATTCCTCTCCCCTCGTTACACTCGCTCGCTCGCCCCCTCCCCCCAGGACACTCGCTCCCTTGTCACCTCCCCCCGGGACACTCGCTCCCTCTCCCATTCCCCCCGGGACACTCGCTCCCTCATCCTCTACCCCCGGGACACACGCTCCCCCAACCCCTCCCCCCGTACTCACATTCCCTCACCCCCTCTCCCTCTCCCCCAGGACACTCGCTCCCTCACAGCCATCCCCCGGGACACTCAGTCCCTCGCCGCCTCCACCCAGGACAATCTCTCCCTCGCTCCCTCCACCTGGGAAACTCGCTACCTCACACCCTCTCCCTCTCCCCCCGGGACACTTGCTCCCTTGCCCCCTCCACCGGGACACTCGCTCCATCGCCCCCTCCCCCCGGGACACTCGGTCCCTCGCCCTCTCCCCGGGACACTCGATCCCTCACCCCTTCCCCCTGTGACACTCGCTCCCTCTCCCTCTCCCCCTAGGACACTCGCTCCCTCGCCCCCTCCCCCTGGGACACTCGCTCACTCGCCCCCTCCCCGGGACACTTGCTCCCTCGCCCCGTCCCCCCTGGACACTAGCTCCCTCACCCTCTCCAACCAGAACACTCGCTCCCTCACCCTCTCCCCCCAGGACACTCGCTCCCTCACCCTCTCCCCCGGGACACACCCTCTCTCCCCCCCCGGGACACTCGCTCCCTCGTACCCTCCCCACGGGACACTCGCTCCCTCGGCCTTTCCCCCCGTGACGCGTTCTCCCTCACCCCTGCCCCCCGGGAATCTCGATCCCTCACCCCCTCTCACTCTCCCGCCGGGTCACTTGCTCGCTCGCCCCCTCCCCCCAGGACACTCGCTCCGTCACCCCATGCCCCCGGGAAACTTGCTCCGTTAACCCCCTCTCCCTCTCCCCCCGGGACACTCGCTCCCACACCCCCTCCCCCTGGGAAACTCCCTCCCTCACACCCTCCCCCGGGACACTCCCTTCCTCACCCCTGCCACCGGGACACTCGCTTCCTCGCCCCGTCCCCGGGACACTCGCTCACTCACCCTCTCCCCCTGGGACACTCCCTCTCGCCCCCTCGGGACACTCGCTCGCTCACCTTCTCCCCCCCGGGACACTCGCTCCCTCGCCCCCTCCCCACGGGACACTCGCTCCCTCATCCTTTCCCCCCGTGACGCTTGCCCCCTCACACCCACCCCCTGGGAAACTCGATCCCTCACCCAATCTCACTCTCCCGCCGGGTCACTTGCTCACTCGCCCCCTCCCCCCAGGACACTCGCTCCGTCACCCTATGCCCCCGGGAAACTTGCTCCGTTAACCCCCTCTCCCTCTCCCCCCGGGACACTCGCTCCCACACCCCCTCCCCCTGGGAAACTCACTCCCTCACACCCTCCCGCGGGACACTCCCTCGCTCACCCCCTCCAGCCATGACACTCGCTCCCTCACCCTCTCCCCGCGGGACACAGGCTCCCTCACCCTCTCCCCCCGGGACACACGCTCCCTCGGCCACTCCCCCCGTGACACTCTCTACCTCAACCACTCCCCCCGGGACACTCGCTCCCTCCCACCAAGACACGCGCTTCCTCGTCCCCTCCCCCTCGGGACACTCGTTCCCTCGCGCCCACCCCCCCGGACACTCGCTCCCTACCCACAGGACACTCGCTCTCCCTCCACCTCCCCACGGGACATTCACTCCCTCACCCTCTCCCCCTGGGACACTCGCTCCCTCATCCTCTCTCTCCGGGTCAGCCGCTCCCTCACCCCCTCCCCCTCGGGACACTCGCTCCCTCGCCCCATCCCCCCGGGACCCTCGCTCCTTCAACCCTCCCCCTCTGGACACTCGCTCCTTCGCCCCATCCCCCCGGGACACTCACTCCCTCAACCCTTCCCCCCGGGACACCAACTCTCTCACCTTCTCATCTCAGGTCACTCACTCCATCACCCTCTCCCCCTCGGGACACTCGCTCCCTCATCCTCTCTCTCCGGGTCAGTCGCTCCCTCGCCCCCTCCCCCTCGGGACACTCGCTTCCTCGCCCCATCCCCCCGGGACACTCACTCCCTCACCCCTTCCCCCCGGGACACCAACTCTCTCATCTTCTCATCTCAGGACACTCACTCCCTCACCCTCTCCCCCTCGGGACACTCGCTCCCACGCCCTCTACCCCCGGGAGACTCGCTCCCTCTCCCTCTCCCCCGGGACACTCGCTCCCTCACACCCTCCCCCCGGGACACTCGCTCCCACATCCCCTCCCCGGGACACATGCTCTCTCGCCCCCTCCCCCAGGGACACTCGCTCCCTCACCTCCTAACCCCGGGACACTCGCTCCCTCACCTCCTAACCCCGAGACACTCGCTCCCTCGCCCCCTCCCGCCGGTCACTCGCTACCTCACCCACTCAACCTCTCCCCCCGTGACACTCGCTCATTCGCCCCCTCCCGCCGGGACACTCGCTGCCTCGCCCCCTCCCCCCGCTACATTCGCTCCCTCGCCCCCTCCCCCTCGGGACACTCGCTCCCTAGCCACATCTCCCCGGAACTCTCGCTCGCTCACCCCCAAACCCCGGGACACTCGCACCCTACCCCCGAGACACTTGCTCCCTCCCCCAAGACACTCACTCCCTCGCCCCCTCGCCCTCGTAACACTCGTTCCCTCGCCCACTCTCCCCCGGACACTCGCTCCCTACCCACGGCACACTCGCTCCATTGACCCATCCCCCAGGGACATTCGCTCCCCATCCCCCTCCACCCGGGAAACTCGCTCCCTCACCCTCACCCCCCGGGACACTCGATCCCTCGACCCCTCCCCCCAGGACACTCGCTCCCACCCCACGGGACACTCGCTCCATCCCCCTCTCCCTCCGGGACACTCGATCCCTCGCCCCCTCCGCCCAGTACACTCGCTCCCTTGCCCCCTCCCCTTGGGACACTCGTTCACTCGCACCCTCCCCCGGGACACTCGCTCCAACTACCCCTGCCCCCGGGACACATGCTCCCTCACCTTCTCCCCCGGGACACTCGCTACCTCAGCACCTTCTCAGGACACTCGCTCCCTCACCCCCTACCCCCGGGACACTCGCTCCCTCAACCACTCACCCCAGTACACTCGCTCCCTCGCCCCATCCCCCTGGGACACTCGCTCACTCGACCCCTCCCCAGGACACTCGCACCCTCACCCCTGCCCCCGGGATACGCACTCTCTCTTCCTTTCCCCCGGGACACTCGCTCCCTCACCCTCTCCGCCCAGGACAATCGCTCCCTCACCCTCTTCCCCGGGACACTCCGTCTCTCCCCCTCGGGACACTCGCTCCCTCACCCTGTGCCCCCCGGGACACACGCTCCCTCGCTCCCTCCCCACGGGACACTCGATCCCTCCGCCTTTCCCCTCGTGACGCGTGCTCCATCACCCCCGCAACCCGGGAATCTCGATCCGTCACCCCCTCTCACTCTCCCTCCGGGTCACTTGCTCGCTCGCCCCCTCCCCCCAGGACACTCGCTCCCTCACCCCATGCCCCCGGGAAACTTGCTCCCTCACCCCCGCTCCATCTCCCCCCGGGACACTCGCTCCCTCACCCCCTCCAGCCGTGACACTCGCTCTCTCACCCTCTCCCACCGGCACACACGCTCCCTCACCCTCTCCCTCCCGGGACACTCGCTCCATTGCCACCACCCCACGGGACACTCGCTACCTCAGCCCATGCCCCCGGGAAACTTGCTCCCTCACCCCTCTCCCTCTCCCCCCGGGACACTCGCTCCCTCACCCCCTCCAGCCGTGACACACGCTCACTCACCCTCTCCCCCCTGGACACACGCTCCCTCACCCTCTCCCACCCAGGACACTCGCTCACTCACCCTCTCCCCCCGGGACACACGCTCCCTCACCCTCTGCCACCCAGGATACTCGCTCCCTTGCCAACTCCCCACGGGACACTCGCTCACTTGCCACTCCCCCCGTGACACTCTCTCCCTCACCCACGCCCACCGGGACACTCGTTCCCTCCACCCAAGACACACGCTCACTCGACCCCTCCCCCTCGGGAAACTCGTTCCCCCGCGCCCTCCCCCCCAGACACTCGCTCCCTACCCACGGGACACTCGCTCTCCCTCCACCTCCCCACGGGACATTCACTTCCTCACCCTCTCCCCCTGGGACACTCGCTCCCTCATCCTCTCTCTCCGGGATAGTCGCTCCCTCACCCCCCTCCCCCCCGCGAACTCGCTCCTTCAACCCTCCCCCTCGGGACACTCGCTCCCTCGCCCCAAATCCCCGGGACACTCACTCCCTCAACTCTTCCCCCCGGGACACCAACTCTCTCACCTTCTCATCTCAGGACACTCACTCCCTCACCCTCTTCCCCTCGAGACACTCGCTCCCACGCCCCCTCCCCCCGGGAGACTTGCTCACTCTCCCTCTCCGCCCGGGACACAAGCTCCCTTGCCCCCTCCCCCAGGACACTCGCTGCCTCGCCCCATCCCCCCGGGACACTCGCTCCCTCGCCCCCTCCGCCCGGGACACTCAATCCCGCATCCCATCCCCCCGGAACACTCGCTCACTCGCCCACACCCCCCGGGACACTCGCTCCCTCGCACCCACCCACCGGGACTTCTCGCTCCATCCCCCCATCCCCCTCCGACTCTCGCTCCCTCGCACCCACCCACCGGGACTTCTCGCTCCCTCCCCCCAAGACACTCGCTCCCTCGCCCCCTCTCCCTCGGGACACTCGTTCACTCGCCCTCTCCCCTCTGGACACTCGCTCCCTACCCACGGGACACACGCTCTCTTGCCCCATCACCCAGGGACACTCGCTCCTCCTCCCCCTCCCCCCGGGACACTCGCTCTTTCACCCACTCCCCCCGGGACACTCGCTTTCTCTCCCAATCCACCCGGAACATTGGCTCCCTCCCCCCGGGACACTCGCTCCCTTGCCCCCTCACCCTGGGACACTCGCACCCTTTCCCCCTCCCCCTGGGACACTCGCTCCCTCGCCCCATGCCCCCGGGAAACTTATTCCCTCAACCCCTCTCCCTATCCCCCCGGGACACTCGCTCCCTCATCCCTTCCCCCAGAACACTCGCTCCCTCGCCACCTCCCCCCGGGACACTCGCTCCCTCGCCCCCTCCCCGGGACACTCGCTCACTCGCTCCATCCCCCCTGGACTCTCGCTCACTCGCCCCCTCCCCCGGGACACTCGCTCCCTTGCCCCCTCACCCTGGGACACTCGCACCCTTTCCCCCTCCCCCTGGGACACTCGCTCCCTCGCCCCATGCCCCCGGGAAACTTATTCCCTCAACCCCTCTCCCTATCCCCCCGGGACACTCGCTCCCTCATCCCTTCCCCCAGAACACTCGCTCCCTCGCCACCTCCCCCCG
The DNA here is from genome assembly GCF_044704955.1 of Pristiophorus japonicus. NCBI lineage: Eukaryota > Metazoa > Chordata > Chondrichthyes > Pristiophoridae > Pristiophorus > Pristiophorus japonicus. The sequence goes on from NW_027252835.1 coordinate 236,613, forward strand.
GGACACTCGCTCCCTCGCCCCCTCCCCGGGACACTCGCTCACTCGCTCCATCCCCCCTGGACTCTCGCTCACTCGCCCCCTCCCCCGGGACACTCGCTCACTCGCTCCATTCCCCCTGGACTCTCGCTCACTCGCCCCTTCCCCGTGAAACTCGCACCCTCCCCCCTGGACACTCGCTCCATCCCCCAAGACACTCGCTCCCTCGCCCCGTCTCCCTCGGGACACTCGTTCCCTCGCCCCCTCCACCCTGGACGCTTGCTCCCTCACCCCCTGCCCCCGGGACATTCGCTTTCTTTCTGCCCGGTGCTCTCGCTCCCTCACCCTCTCCCCGGGACACTCGCTCCGTCACCCCCTCCCCCTCGCAACACTCGCTCCCTCGCCCCCTCCACCCAGAACACTCGCTCCCTCCCCCCGGGACACTCGCTCCCTCGCCCCCTCCCCCTGGGACACTCGCTCCCTCTCCCCCCCCCTCTGGGACACTCGCTCCCTCACCCACACCTCAGGACACTCGCTCCCTCACCCCATTCCTCCGGGGCACTCGCTCCCACGCCCCCTCACCCCAGTACACTCGCTCCCTCGCCCCATCCCCCTGGGATACTCGCTCACTCGCCCCCACCCCCGGGACACTCGCTTCTTCACCCTCTCCCCCTGGGACACTCCCTCTCGCCCCCTCCCTACGGGACACTCGCTCCCTCGGCCTTTCCGCCGTGACGCTTGCTCACTCACACCCTCCCCCCGGGAAACTCAATCCCTCACCACCTCTCACTCCCCCACAGGGTCACTCGCTCGCTCGCCCCCTCCCCAAGGGAGACACGCTCCCTCACCCTCTGCCCCCCGGGACACTCGCTCCCTCGCGCCCTACCATGGGACACTTGCTCCCTCGGCCTTTTCCCCCGTGACGCTTGCTCCCTCACCCCCTCCCCCCGGGAAACTCGATCCCTCACCCCCTCTCACTCCCCCGCCGGGTCACTTGCTCGCTCGCCCCCTCCCCCCAGGACACTCGCTCCCTCACCCCATGCCCCCGGGAAACTTGCTCCCTCACCCCCTCTCCCTCTCCCCCCGGGACACTCGCTCCCTCACCCCCTCCCCCCAGGACACTCGCTCCCTCACCCCCTCCCCCCGGGACACTCGCTCCATCACCCCAGCCACCCGGGACACTCGCTCCCTCACCCTCTCCCACCCGGGACACACGCTCCCTCACGCTCTCCCACCCAGGACACTCGCTCCCATGCCACCTCCCCACGGGACATTCACTCCCTCGGCCACTCCCCCCGTGACACTCTCTCCCTCAACCACTCCCCCCGGGACACTCGCTCCCTCCCACCAAGACACACGCTCCCTCGCCCCCTCCCCCTCGGGACACTCGTTCCCTCGCGCCCTCCCCCCCGGACACTCGCTCACTACCCACGGGACACTCGCTCTCGCTTCCCCTCCCCCCGGGACATTCAATCCCTCACCCTCTCCCCCTAGGACACTCGCTCCCTCATCCTCTCTCTCCGGGTCAGTCGCTCCCTCACCCCCTCTCCCTCGGGACACTCGCTCCCTCGCCCCTTCCCCCCGGGACTCTCGCTCCTTCAACCCTCCCCCACGGGACTCTCGCTCCCTCGCCCCATCCCCCCGGGACACTCAATCCCTCACCCCTTTCCCCCGGGACACCACTCTCTCACCTTCTCATCTCAGGACACTCACTCCCTCACCCTCTCCCGCTCGGGACACTCGCTCCCACGCCACCACCCCCCCGGGAGACTCGCTCCCTCTCCCTCTCCCCCCGGGACACTCGCTCCCACATCCCCTCCCCCGGGACACCTGCTCTCTCGCCCCCTGCCCCCGGGAAAATCGCTTCCTCACCCCCTAACCCCGAACACTCGCCTCCCTTACCCCCTCCCCCTCTTCCCCCGAGACACTCGCTCCCTCGCCCCCTCCCGCCGGTCACTCGCTCCCTCACCCACTCAACCTCTCCCCCCGTGATACTCGCTCCCTCGCCACCTACCCCTCAGGACACTCGCTCCCGAGCCCCATCCCCCCGTGACTCTCGCTCGCTCACCCCCTCCCCCCCGGGACACTCGCATCCTCCCCCCGGGACACTTGCTCCCTGCCCCAAGACACTCACTCCCTCGCCCTCTCGCCCTCGGAACACTCGTTCCATCGCCCACTCGCATCCGGACACTAGCTCCCTACCCACGGGATACTCACTCCATTGACCCATCCTCCCGGGACATTCGCTCCCCCTCCCCCTCCACCTGGGACACTCGCACCCTCACCCTCTCCCCCCGGGACACTCGATCCCTCGCCCCCTCCCCCCAGGACACTCGCTCCCACCCCACGGGACACTCGCTCCCTCACCCTCTCCCCCCGGGACACTCGATCCCTCGCCCCCTCCCCCCAGTACACTCGCTCCCTCGCCCCCTCCACCTGGGACACTCGCTCACTCACCTCCTCCCCCGGGACACTCGCTCCATCTCCCCCTCCCCGCGGGACACTCGCTCCCTCACCTTCTCCCCCGGGACACTCGCTACCTCACCCCCTTCTCAGGACACTCGCTCCCTCAACTCCTACCCCCGGGAGACTCGCTCCCTCAAACCCTCACCCCAGTACACTCGCTCCCTCGCCCCCTCCCCCTGGGAGACTCGCTCACTTGCCCCCTCCCCAGGTCACTCGCTCCCTCGCCCCTGCCCCCGGGACACTCGCTCTCTCGTCCTCGCCCCCCGGGACACACGCTCCCTCACACTCTCCCCCCAGGACACTCGCTCCCTCACCCTCTCTCCCGCGACTCTCCCTCTCTCCCCCTCGGGACTCTCGCTCCCTCACCCTCTGCCCCCCGGGACACTAGCTACCTCGCCCCCTCCCCCCGGTACACTCGATCCCTCGGCCTTTCCCCCCGTGACGCTTGCTCCCTCACCCGCGCCCCCCGGGACACTCGCTCCCTCGCCCCCTCCCCCCGGTACTCTCGCTCCCTCGCCCCCTCCCCATGGGACACTCGCTCCCTCACCCCATCCCCCCGTGAATCTCGATCCCTCACCACCTCTCACTCTCCCGCCGGGTCACTTGATCGCTCGCCCCCTCCCCCCAGGACACTCGCTCCCTCACCCCATGCCCCCGGGACACTCGCTCAATCACCCCCTCTCCATCTCCCCCCGGGACACTCGCTCCATCACCCCCTCCAGCCGTGACACTCGCTCCCTCACCCTCTCCCCCCGGGACACACGCTCCCTCACCCTCTCCCCGCGGGACACTCGCTCCCTCACCCCCTCCAGCCGTGACACTCGCTCACTCACACTCTCCCACCCAGGACACTCGCTCCCTCACCCTCTCCCCGCGGGACACTCGCTCCCTCACCCCCTCCAGCCGTGACACTCGCTCCCTCACCCTCTACCACCCAGGACACTCGCTCCCTTGCCAACTCCCCACGGGACACTCGCTCCCTTGCCACTCCCCCCGTGACACTCTCTCCCTCACCCACTCCCCCCGGGAAACTCGATCCCTCCCCCCAAGACACACGCTCACTCGACCCCTCCCCCTCGGGACACTCGTTCCCTCGCGCCAACACCCCCGGACACTCGCTCCATACCCACGGGACAATCGCTCTACCTCCACCTCCCCACGGGACATTCACTTCCTCACCCTCTCCCCCTGGGACACTCGCTCCCTCATCCTCTCTCTCCGGGACAGTCGCTCCCTCACCCTCTCCCCCTCGGGACACTCGCTCCCTCGCCCCATCGCACCGCGACACTCGCTCCTTCAACACTCCCCCCCGGGACACCAACTCTCTCACCTTCTCATCTCATCTCGGCCTTTCCCCGCGTGACACTTGCTCCCTCACCCACGGCCCCCGGGACACTCGCTCCCTCTCCCTCTCCGCCCGGGACACTCGCTCTCTCACACCCTCCCCCCGAGACACTCGCTGCCTCATCCCCTCCCCGGGACACGCGCTCCCTTGCCCCCTCCCCCAGGACACTCGCTCCCTCGCCCCCCTCCCCCCTGGACACTCAATCCCGCATCCCATCCCCCTGGAACACTCGCTCACTCGCCCGCACCCCCCGGGACACTCGCTGCCTCGCCCCCTCCACCGGGACACTCACTCCCTCGCCCCATCCCCCTCCGACTCTCGCTACCTCGCACCCTCCCCCCAAGACACTCGCTCCCTCGCCCCCTCTCCCTCGGGACACTCGTTCCCTCGCCCTCTCCCCCCTGGACACTCGCTCCCTACCCACGGGACACTCGCTCCCTTGCCCCATCCCCCCGGGACACTAGCTCCCCCTCCCCCCCGGGACACTCGCTCCCTCACCCCCTCCCCACGGGAGACTCGCTTTCTCTCCCACTCCACCCGGAACATTCGCTCCCTCCCCCGGTACACTCGCTCCCTCGCCCCATGCCCCGGGAAACTTATTCCCTCAACCCCTCTCCCTCTCCCCCCGGGACACTCGCTCCCTCGCCCCATCCCCCCGGGACTCTCGCTCACTCGCCCCCTCCCCCGGTACACTCGCACCCTCCCCCCTGGACACTCGCTTCCTCCCCCAAGACACTCGCTCCCTCGACCCCTCTCCCTCGGGACACTCGTTCCCTCGCCCCCACCACCCTGGACACTCGCTCCCTACCCACGAGACACTTGCTCCCTTGCCCCATCCCCCTGGGACACTCGCTCCCCCTCCCCCTCCCCCCGGGACGCTTGCTCCCTCACCCCCTCCCCCCGGGACACTAGCTTTCTCTCCACCCGGTACACTCGCTCCCTCACCCTCTCCCCGGGACACTCGCTCCCTCACGCCCACCCCCTCTTAACACTCGCTCCCTCGCCCCCTCCCCCCGGAACACTTGCTCCCTCCCCCGGGACACTCGCTCCCTCGCCCCCTCCCCTCGGACACTCGCTCCCTCCCCCCCTCCCCCTGGGACACTCGCTCCCTCGCCACATCCCCCTGGAACACTCGCTCCCTCCCCCCGGGACACTCGCTCCCTCGCCCCCTCCCCCTGGGACACTCGCTCCCTCTCCCCCTCCCCCTGGGACACTCGCTCCCTCACCCCCTCCCCAGCACACTCGCTCCCTCACCCCATACCTCGGGGGCACTCGCTCCCTCACACCCTCACCCCAGTACACTCGTTCCCTCGCCCCATCCCCCTGGGACACTCGCTCACTCGCCCCCTCCCCCGGGACACTCGCTTCCTCACCCTCTCCCCCCTGGACACTCGCTCCCACAGCCTCCCCCCGGGAAACTCAATCCCTCACCCCCTCTCACTCCCCCACCGGGTCACTCGCTCGCTCACCTTCTCCCCCCCGGGACACTCGCTCCCTCCCCCAAGACACTCGCTGTCTCGCCCCCTCCCCCTCGGGACACTCGTTCCCTCGCCCCCTACCCACGGGACCCTCGCTACCCCTCCCCCTCCTCACGGGACACTCACTCCCTCACTCCCTCACCCCCTCCCCGGGACACTCGCTCCCTCACCCTCTCCCCTCGGGATACACGCTCCCACACCCTCTCTCCCCGGGACACTCGATCCCTCATCCTTTCCCTCCGCGACACTCGCTCCCTCATCCTCTCCCCCCAGGACACTCGCTCCCTCTTCCTCTCCCCCCGGGACACACGCTCCCTCAACCTCTCCCGCCTGGGACAGTCACTCCCTCGCCACCTCCCCATGGGACACACGCTCCTCGGCCACTCCCCCTGTGACACTCGCTCCCTCACCCACTCCAACCGGGACACTCGCTCCCTCCCCACAAGACACTCGTTCTCTCGCCCCCTCTCCCTCGGGACACTCATTCCCTTGCCACCTCCGCCCCGGACACTCGCTCCCTTCCCACGGGAGACCCGCTCCCTCTTCCCCTCCCCACGGTACACTCACTCCCTCACCCCCTTCCACCGGGACACTCACTCCCTCACGCTCTCCCCTCGGGACACACGCTACCTCACCCTCTCCCCCCGGGACACTCGCTCCCTCATCCTCTCCTTCCGGGACACTCGCTCCCTCTACCCCTCTCCCTCAGGACACTCGCCCCCTCGCCCCATCCACCCGGGACGTTCGCTCCTTCAACCCTTCCCCTCGGGACACACGCTCCCTCGCCCCATCCCCCCGGGACACTCACTCCCTCGCCCCTTTCCCCCGGGACTTTCGCTCCTTCAATCCTCCCCCCGGGACACTCGTTCCCTCATCCTCTCCCTCCGGGACACTAGCTCCATCAACCCCTCTCCCTCGGGACACTCGCTCCCTCGCCCCATTCCCCCGGGACTTTCGCTCCTTCAACCCTCCCCCCGGGACACTCGCTCCCTCATCCTCTCCCTCCGGGACACTAGCTCCATCAACCCCTCTCCCTCGGGACACTCGCTCCCTCGCCCCATCCCCCCGGGACTCTCGCTACTTCAGCACTCCCCCTCGGGACACTCACTCCCTCGCCCCATCCCCCCGGGACACTCACTCCCTCCCCTCTTCCCTCCGGGACACTCGCTCCCTCAACCTCTCATCTCGGGACACTCACTCCCTCACCCTTGCTCCTCGGGATTCTCGCTCCTACGCCCCCTCCCCCCGGAACACTCGCTCCTTCGCCCCCGCCCCCCGTGACACTCACTCCCTCGCCCCTACCCCCAGGACACTCGCTCCCTCGCCCCCTCCCCCCGGACACTCGCACCCTCCCCACGGGACACTCGCACCCTCCCACCAAGACACTCGCTCCCTCGCCCCCTCTCCATCGGCACACTCGTTCCCTCGCCCTCTCCCCCCGGACACTCGCTCGCTACCCACGGGACACTTGCTAAATCACCCCCTCCCCCCGGGACACTCGCTTTCTCTCCCCCCGGTACACTCGCTCCATCACCCTCTCCCCCGGGACTCTCGCTCCCTCGACCCCTCCCCCCGAAACACTCGCTCCCTCTCCCCCGGGACACTCGCTCCCTCGCCCCCTCCCCATCGGGACACTCGCCCCCTCTCCCCCAACCCCCCGGGACACTCGCTCCCTCACCCTTTCCCCCGGGACACTCGCTACCTCACCCCCTCCCCAGGACACTCGCTCCCTCACCCCCTATCCCCGGGACACTCGCTCCATCAACCCCTCACCCCGGTACATTCGCTCCCATGCACCCATCCCCTGGGACACTCGCTCCCGAGCCCCATCCCCCCGTGACTCTCGCTCGCTCAACCCCTCCCCCCCGGGACACTCGCATCCTCCCCCCGGGACACTTGCTCCCTGCCCCAAGACACTCGCTCCCTCGCCCCCTCGCCCTCGGAACACTCGTTCCCTCGCCCACTGCCCCCCGGACACTCGCTCCCTACCCACGGGACACTCGCTCCATTGACCCATCCCCCCGGGACATTCGCTCCCCCTCCCCCTCCACCCGGGACACTCGCTCCCTCACCCTCACCCTCACCCCCCGGGTCACACGATCCCTCGCCCCCTCCCCCAAGGACACTCGCTCCCACCCCTCGGGACACTCGCTCCCTCGCCACAATTCCCCGGGACACTCACTCCCTCACCCCTTCCCCCCGGGACACCAACTCTCTCACCTTCTCATTTCAGGACACTCACTCCCTCACCCTCTCCCCCTCGGGACACTCGCTCCCACGCCCCCTCCCCCTCTTCCCACGAGACACTCGCTCCCTCACCCCGTCCCCAGCACACTCGTTCCCTCACCCCATACCTCGGGGGAACTCGCTCCCTCACCCCCTCATCCCCTCACCCCAGTACACTCGCTCCCTCGCCCCATCCCACTGGGACACTTGCTCACTCGCCCTCTCCCCCGGGACACTCGCTTCCTCACCCTCTCCCCCCAGGACACTCGCTCCCACACCCTCCCCCCGGGAAACTCAATCCCTCACCCCCTCTCACCCTCCCACCGGGTCACTCGCTCGCTCACCTTCTCCCTCACCGGGTCACTCGCTCGCTCACCTTCTCCCCCTCCGGGACACTCGCTCCCTCGCCACCTCGCCCCGCGACACTCGCTCCCTCCCCCAAGACACTCGCTGTCTCGCCCCCTCCCCCTCGGAACACTCGTTCCCTCGCCCCCTACCCACGGGACCCTCTCTACCCCTCCCCCTCCTCACGGGACACTCACTCCCTCACACCCTCCCCGGGACACTCGCTCCCTCACCCTCTCCCCTCGGGATACACGCTCCCACACCCTCTCTCCCCGGGACACTCCATCCCTCATCCTTTACCTCCGGGACACTCGCTCCCTCACCCTCTCCCCCCGGGACACACGCTCCCTCAACCTCTCCCGCCTGGGACAGTCACTCCCTCGCCACCTCCCCATGGGACACACGCTCCCTCGGCCACTCCCCCCGTGACACTCGCTCCCTCACCCACTCCTCCCGGGACACTGGCTACCTCCCCACAAGACACTCGTTCTCTCGCCCCCTCTCCCTCGGGACACTCATTCCCTTGCCACCTCCGCCCCGGACACTCGCTCCCTTCCCACGGGAGACCCGCTCCCTCTTCCCCTCCCCACGGTACACTCACTCCCTCACCCCCTTCCACCGGGACACTCACTCCCTCACGCTCTCCCCTCGGTACACATGCTACCTCACCCTCTCCCCCCGGGATACTCGCTCCCTCATCCTCTCCTTCCGGGACACTCGCTCCCTCTACCACTCTCCCTCAGGACACTCGCTCCCTCGCCCCATCCCCCCGGGACTTTCGCTCCTTCAACCCTCCCCCTCGGGACACTCGCTCCCTCGCCCCATCCCCCCGGGACACTCACTCCCTCGCCCCATCCCCCCGGGACTTTCGCTCCTTCAACCCTCCCCCTCGGGACATTCGCTCCCTCGCCCCATTCCCCCGGGACTTTCGCTCCTTCAACCCTCCCCCCGGGACACTCGCTCCCTCATCCTCTCCCTCCGGGACACTCGCTCCATCAACCCCTCTCCCTCGGGACACTCGCTCCCTCGCCCCATTCCCCCGGGACTCTCGCTCCTTCAACACTCCCCCTCGGGACACTCGCTCCCTCGCCCCATCCCCCCGGGACACTCACTCCCTCCCCACTTCCCCCCGGGACACTCGCTCCCTCAACCTCTCATCTCGGGACACTCACTCGCTCACCCTTGCTCCTCGGGATTCTCGCTCCTACGCCCCCTCCCCCCGTAACACTCGCTCCTTCGCCACCTCCCCCCGGGACACTCACTCCCTCGCCCCTTCCCCCAGGACACTCGCTCCCTCGCCCCCTCCCCCCGGACACTCGCACCCGCCCACCGGGACACTCGCTCCCTCCCCCCAAGACACTCGCTCCCTCGTCCCCTCTCCATCGGCTCACTCGTTCCCTCGCCCCTTCGCCCCGGACACTCGCTCGCTACCCACGGGACACTCGCTCCCTTGCCCCATTCCCCCGGGACACTCGCTTTATCTTCCCCTGGTACACTCGCTCCGTCACCCTCTCCCCCGGGACTCTCGCTCCCTCGACCCCTCCCACTTGGGACACTCGCTCCCTGGCCCCCTCCACCTGAAACACTCGCTCCCTCTCCCCGGGACACTCGCTCCCTCGCCCACACCCCATCGGGACACTCGCTCCCTCTCACCCTCCCCCCGGGACACTCGCTCCCTCGCCCTTTCCCCCGGGACACTCGCTCCCTCTCCCCCTACCCCCGGGACACTCGCTCCCTCTCCCCCTACCCCCGGGACACTCGCTCCCTCGCCCTTTCCCCCGGGACACTCGCTCCCTCTCCCCCTACCCCCGGGACACTCGCTCCCTCACTGCCTACCCCCGGGACACTCGCTCCCTCGCCCCCTCACCCCGGTACATTCGGTCCCATGCCCCCTCCCCCTGGGGCACTTGCTCCCTCTTCCCCTCCCCACGGTACACTCACTCCCTCACCGCATTCCGCCGGGACACTCGCTCCCTCATCATCTCCTTCCTGAACACTCGCTCCCTCAACCCCTCCCCCTCGGGACACTCGCTCCCTCGCCCCGTCCCCCCGGGACTCTCGCTCCTTCAACACTCCCCCTCGGGAGACTCACTCCCTCGCCCCATCCCCCCGGGACACTCGCTCCCTCACCCTCTCCCCCCGGGACACTCGCTCCTTCATCCTCTCCTTCCGGGACACTCGCTCCCTCAACCCCTCCCCCTCGGGACACTCGCTCCCTCGCCCCGTCCCCCCGGGACTCTCGCTCCTTCAACACTCCCCCTCGGGACACTCGCTCCCTCGCCCCATCCCCGCGGGTCACTCACTCCCTCACCTCTTCCCCCCGGGACACTCGCTCCCTCACCCTCTCATCTCGGGACACTCACTCCCTCACCCTCGCTCCTCGGGAATCTCGCTCCCAGGCCCCCTCCCCCCCGGGACACTCGCTCCTCCACCCCCTCCCCCGGGACACTCACTCCCTCGCCTCCTCCCCCAGGACACTCGCTCCCTCGCCCCCTCCCCACGGGAAACTCGCACCCTCCCCCAAGACACTCGCTCCCTCGCCCTCTCCCCCCGGACACTCGCTCGCTACCCACGGGAAACTTGCTAACTCACCCCCTCCCCCCGGGACACTCGCTTTCTCTCCCCCCGGTACACTCGCTCCATCACCCTCTCCCCGGGGACTCTCGCTCCCTCGACCCCTCCCCCTCGGGACACTCGCTCCCTCGCCCCCTCCACCCGAAACAATCGCTCCCTCTCCCCCGGGACACTCGCTCCCTCGCCCCCTCCCCATCGGGACACTCGGCCCCTCTCCCCCACCCCCCCGGGACACTCGCTCCCTCACCCTTTCCCCCGGGACACTCGCTACCTCACCCCCTCCCCAGGACACTCGCTCCCTCACCCCCTACCCCCGGGACACTCGCTCCATCAACCCCTCACCCCGGTACATTCGCTCCCATGCACCCTCCCGCTGGGACACTCGCTCCCTAGCCCCATCCCCCCGTGACTCTCGCTCGCTCCCCCGCTCCCCCCCGGGACACTCGCATCCTCCCCCCGGGACACTTGCTCCATGCCCCAAGACACTCACTCCCTCGGCTCCTCGCCCTCGGAACACTCGTTCACTCGCCCACTCTCCCCCGGACACTCGCTCCCTACCCACGCGACACTCGCTCCATTGACCCATCCCCCGGGACATTCGCTCCCCCTCCCTCTCCACCCGGGACACTCGCTCCCTCACCCTCACCCTCCGGGACACACGATCCCTCGCCCCCTCACCCCAGGACACTCGCTCCCACCCCACGGGACACTCGCTCCCTCACCCTCTCCGCCCGGGACACACGATCCCTCGCCCCCTCCCCCCAGGACACTCGCTCCCACCCCACGGGACACTCGCTCCCTCACCCTCTCCGCCCGGGACACTCGATTACTCGCCCCCTCCCCCCAGTACACTCGCTCCCTCACCGCATTCCGCCGGGACACTCGCTCCCTCACCCTCTCCCCTCGGACCACTCGCTCCCTCACCATCTCCCCCCGGGACACTCGCTCCCTCATCCTCTCCCTCCGGGACACTTGCTCCCTCAACCCCTCCCCCTCGGGACACTCGCTCCCTCCCCCCATCCCCCCGGGACTCTCGCTCCTTCAACACTCCCCCTCGGGACACTCGCTCCCTCGCCCCCTCCCCCTCGGGACACTCGCTGTTTTTTCGCCCCATCCCCCCGGGACACTCACTCCCTCACCCCTTCCCCCCGGGACACCAACTCTCTCACCTTCTCATCTCAGGACACTCACTCCCTCACCCTCTCCCCCTCGGGACACTCGCTCCCACGCCCCCTCTCCCCCCGGACACTCGCTCGCTACCCACGGGACACTTGCTAACTCACCCCCTCCCCCCGGGACACTCGCTTTCTCTCCCCCTGGTACACTCGCTCCATCTCCCTCTCCCCCGGGACACTCGCTCCCTCGCCCCCTCCCCATCGGGACACTCGCCCCCTCTCCCCCACCCCCCCGGGAAACTCGCTCCCTCACCCTTTCCCCCGGGACACTCGCTACCTCACCACCTCCCCTGGACAGTCGCTCCCTCACCCCCTACCCCCGGGACACTCGCTCCATCAACCCCTCACCCCGGTACATTCGCTCCCATGCACCCTCCCGCTGGGACACTCGCTCCCTCTTCCCCTCCCCACGGTACACTCACTCCCTCATCGCATTCCGCCGGGACACTCGCTCCCTCACCCTCTCCCCTCGGAACACACGCTCCCTCACCATCTCCCCCCGGGACACTCGCTCCCTTATCCTCTCCGCCCGGGACACTCGATCACTCGCCCCCTCCCCCCAGTACACTCGCTCCCTCGCCCCCTCCACCTGGGACACTCGCTCACTCACCTTCTCCCCCAGGACACTCGCTACATCACCCCCTCCCCAGGACACTAGCTCCCTCATCCCCTACCCCCGGGACACTCGCTCCCTCCCCCCATCCCCCCGGGACTCTCGCTCCTTCAACACTCCCCCTCGGGACACTCGCTCCCTCGCCCCATCCCCCCGGGACACTCGCTCCCACGCCCCTTCCCCCCGGGACTCTCGCTCCCTCGCCCCCTCCCCCTCGGGGCACTCGCTCCTTCGCCCCATCCCCCCGGGACACTCACTCCCTCACCCTTTCCCCCCGGGACACCAACTCTCTCACCTTCTCATCTCAGGACACTCACTCCCTCACCCTCTCCCCCTCGGGACACTCGCTCCCACACCCCCTCCCCCCCGGGAGACTCGATCCCTTTCCCTCTCCCCCCTGGGCACTCGCTCCCTCACACCCACCCCCGGGACACTCGCTCCCACATCCCCTCCCCCGGGACACATGCTCTCTCGACCCCTGCCCCCGGGACAATCGCTTCCTCACCCCCGAACCCCGGGACACTCGCCTCCCTCACCCACTCAACCTCTCCCCCCGTGATACTCACTCACTCGCCCCCTCCCACCGGGACACTCGCTGCCTCGCCCCCTCCCCCCGCTACAATCGCTCACTCGCCACCTCCCCCTCGGGACACTCGCTCCCGAGCCCCATCCCCCCGTGACTCTCGCTCGCTCTCCCCCTCCCCCCCGGGACACTCGCATCCTCCCCCCGGGACCCTTGCTCCCTGCCCCAAGACACTCACTCCATCGCCCCCTCGCCCTCAGAACACTCGTTCCCTCGCCCACGCCCCCCCGGACACTTGCTCCCTACACACGGGACACTCGCTCCATTGACCCATCCCCCCGGGACATTCGCTCCCCCTCCCCCTCCACCCGGGGCACTCGCTCCCTCACCCTCTCCCCCCGGGACACACGATCCCTCGCCCCCTCCCCCCAGGACACTCGCTCCCACCCCACGGGACACTCGCTCCCTCACCCTCTCCCCCCGGGACACTCGATCTCTCGCCCCCTCCCCAGGACACTCGCTCCCTCGCCCCTGCCCCCGGGACACTCGCTCACTCGGCCTCTCCCCCCGGGACACACGCTCCCTCACCCTCTCCCCCCAGGGCACTCGCTCCCTCACCCTCTCCCCCGGGACACTCCCTCTCTTCCCCTCGGGACACTCGCTCAGTCACCCCCTTACCCGGGACACTCGATCCCTCGGCCTTTCCCCCCGTGACGCTTGCTCCCTCACCCCCGCCCCCCGGGACACTCGCTCCCTCGCCCCCTCCCCCCGGACACTCGCTCCCTCGCCCCCTCCCCACGGGATACTCGCTCCCTCACCCCCTCCCCCCGTGAATCTCGATCCCTCACCCCCTCTCACTCTCCCGCCGGGTCACTTGCTCGCTCGCCCCCTTCCCCCAGGACACTCGCTCCCTCACCCCATGCCCCAGGGCCACTCGCTCAATGACCCCCTCTCCATATCCCCCCGGGACACTCGCTCCATCACCCCCTCCAGCCGTGACACTCGCTCCCTCACCCTCTCCCCGCGGGACACACGCTCTCTCACCCTCTCCCCGCGGGACACTCGCTACCTCACTCCCTGCAGCCGTGACACTCGCTCCCTCACACTCTCCCACCCAGGACACTCGCTCCCTCACCCTCTCCCCGCGGGACACTCGCTCCCTCAACCCCTCCAGCCGTGACACTCGCTCCCTCACCCTCTCCCACCCAGGACACTCGCTCCCTTGCCAACTCCCCACGGGACACTCGCTCCCTTGCCACTCCCCCCGTGACACTCTCTCCTTCACACACTCCCCACGGGACACTCGCTCCCTCCCCCCAAGACACACGCTCACTCGACCTCTCACCCTCGGGACACTCGTTCCCTCGCGCCAACACCCCCGGACACTCGCTCCCGACCCACGGGACACTCGCTCTCCCTCCACCTCCCCACGGGACATGCACTTCCTAACACTCTCCCCCTGGGACATTCGCTCCCTCATCCTCTCTCTCCGGGACAGTCGCTCCCTCACCCTCTCCCCCTCGGGACACTCGCTCCCTCGCCCCATCGCACTGCGACACTCGCTCCTTCAACACTCCCCCTCGGGACACTCGCTCCCTCGCCCCAAAACCCCGGGACACTCACTCCCTCAACCCTTCCCCCCGGGACACCAACTTTCTCACCTTCTCATCTCAGGACACTCACTCCCTCACCCTCTCCCCCTCGGGACACTCACTCCCACTCCCCCTCCCGCCGGGAGACTCGCTCCCTCTCCCTCTCCGCCCGGGACACTCGCTCCCTCACACCCTCCCCCCGACACACTCGCTGCCTCATCCCCTCCCCCGGGACACGCGCTCCCTTGCCCCCTCCCCCAGGACACTCGCTCCCTCATCCCCTTCCCCCCGGGACGCTCAATCCCGCATTCCATCCCCCAGGAACACTCGCTCACTCGCCCACACCCCCCGGGACACTCGCTCCCTCGCCCCCTCCACCGCGACACTCACTCCCTCGCCCCATTCCCCTCCGACTCTCGATCCCGCGAACCCTCCCACCGGGACTTCTCGCTCCCTCCCCCCAAGACACTCGCTCCCTCGCCCCCTCTCCCTCGGGACTCTCGTTCCCTCGCCCTCTCCCCCCTGGACACTCGCTCCCTACCCACGGGACACTAGCTCCCTTGCCCCATGCCCCCGGGAAACCTATGCCCTCAACCCCTCTCCCTCTCCCCCCGGGACACTCGCTCCCTCATCCCTTCCCCCTGGGAAACACGCTCCCCCTAGCCCTCCCCCCGGGACTCTCACTCCCTCGCCCCCTCCCCCTGGACACTCGCTCGCTCGCCCCATCCCCCCGGGACTCTCGCTCACTCGCCCCCTCCCCCGGGACACTCGCTCCCTCGCCCCCTCCACCTGGGACACTCGCTCACTCACCTTCTCCCCCAGGACACTCGCTACATCACCCCCTCCCCAGGACACTAGCTCCCTCATCCCCTACCCCCTGGGACACTCGCTCCCTCTTCCCCTCACCAAGGTACACTCACTCCCTCACCGCATTCCGCCGGGACACTCGCTCCCTCACCCTCTCCCCTCGGACCACACGCTCCCTCACCATCTCCCCCCGGGACACTCGCTCCCTCATCCTCTCCCTCCGGGACACTTGCTCCCTCAACCCCTCCCCCTCGGGACACTCGCTCCCTCCCCCCATCCCCCCGGGACTCTCGCTCCTTCAACACTCCCCCTCGGGACACTCGCTCCCTCGCCCCATCCCCCCGGGACACTCGCTCCCACGCCCCTTCCCCCCGGGACTCTCGCTCCCTCGCCCCCTCCCCCTCGGGACACTCGCTGTTTTTTCGCCCCATCCCCCCGGGACACTCACTCCCTCACCCCTTCCCCCCGGGACACCAACTCTCTCACCTTCCCATCTCAGGACACTCACTCCCTCACCCTCTCCCCCTCGGGACACTCGCTCCCACGCCCCCTCTCCCCCCGGACACTCGCTCGCTACCCACGGGACACTTGCTAACTCACCCCCTCCCCCCGGGACACTCGCTTTCTCTCCCCCTGGTACACTCGCTCCATCTCCCTCTCCCCCGGGACACTCGCTCCCTCGCCCCCTCCCCATCGGGACACTCGCCCCCTCTCCCCCACCCCCCCGGGAAACTCGCTCCCTCACCCTTTCCCCCGGGACACTCGCTACCTCACCACCTCCCCTGGACAGTCGCTCCCTCACCCCCTACCCCCGGGACACTCGCTCCATCAACCCCTCACCCCGGTACATTCGCTCCCATGCACCCTCCCGCTGGGACACTCGCTCCCTCTTCCCCTCCCCACGGTACACTCACTCCCTCATCGCATTCCGCCGGGACACTCGCTCCCTCACCCTCTCCCCTCGGAACACACGCTCCCTCACCATCTCCCCCCGGGACACTCGCTCCCTCATCCTCTCCGCCCGGGACACTCGATCACTCGCCCCCTCCCCCCAGTACACTCGCTCCCTCGCCCCCTCCACCTGGGACACTCGCTCACTCACCTTCTCCCCCAGGACACTCGCTACATCACCCCCTCCCCAGGACACTAGCTCCCTCATCCCCTACCCCCGGGACACTCGCTCCCTCCCCCCATCCCCCCGGGACTCTCGCTCCTTCAACACTCCCCCTCGGGACACTCGCTCCCTCGCCCCATCCCCCCGGGACACTCGCTCCCACGCCCCTTCCCCCCGGGACTCTCGCTCCCTCGCCCCCTCCCCCTCGGGGCACTCGCTCCTTCGCCCCATCCCCCCGGGACACTCACTCCCTCACCCTTTCCCCCCGGGACACCAACTCTCTCACCTTCTCATCTCAGGACACTCACTCCCTCACCCTCTCCCTCTCGGGACACTCGCTCCCACACCCCCTCCCCCCCGGGAGACTCGATCCCTTTCCCTCTCCCCCCTGGGCACTCGCTCCCTCACACCCACCCCCGGGACACTCGCTCCCACATCCCCTCCCCCGGGACACATGCTCTCTCGACCCCTGCCCCCGGGACAATCGCTTCCTCACCCCCGAACCCCGGGACACTCGCCTCCCTCACCCACTCAACCTCTCCCCCCGTGATACTCACTCACTCGCCCCCTCCCACCGGGACACTCGCTGCCTCGCCCCCTCCCCCCGCTACAATCTCTCACTCGCCACCTCCCCCTCGGGACACTCGCTCCCTAGCCCCATCCCCCCGTGACTCTCGCTCGCTCACCCCCTCCCCCCCGGGACACTCGCATCCTCCCCCCGGGTCCCTTGCTCCCTGCCCCAAGACACTCACTCCATCGCCCCCTCGCCCTCGGAACACTCGTTCCCTCGCCCACTCCCCCCCGGACACTCGCTCCCTACACACGGGACACTCGCTCCATTGACCCATCCCCCCGGGACATTCGCTCCCCCTCCCCCTCCACCCGGGGCACTCGCTCCCTCACCCTCTCCCCCCGGGACACACGATCCCTCGCCCCCTCCCCCCAGGACACTCGCTCCCACCCCACGGGACACTCGCTCCCTCACCCTCTCCCCCCGGGACACTCGATCTCTCGACCGTCCCCAGGACACTCGCTCCCTCGCCCCTGCCCCCGGGACACTCGCTCACTCGGCCTCTCCCCCCGGGACACACGCTCCCTCACCCTCTCCCCCCAGGGCACTCGCTCCCTCACCCTCTCCCCCGGGACACTCCCTCTCTTCCCCTCGGGACACTCGCTCAGTCACCCCCTCCCCCCGGGACACTCGATCCCTCGGCCTTTCCCCCCGTGACGCTTGCTCCCTCACCCCCGCCCCCCGGGACACTCGCTCCCTCGCCACCTCCCCCCGGACACTCGCTCCCTCGCCCCCTCCCCACGGGATACTCGCTCCCTCACCCCCTCCCCCCGTGAATCTCGATCCCTCACCCCCTCTCACTCTCCCGCCGGGTCACTTGCTCGCTCGCCCCCTTCCCCCAGGACACTCGCTCCCTCACCCCATGCCCCAGGGCCACTCGCTCAATGACCCCCTCTCCATCTCCCCCCGGGACACTCGCTCCATCACCCCCTCCAGCCGTGACACTCGCTCCCTCACCCTCTCCCCGCGGGACACACGCTCTCTCACCCTCTCCCCGCGGGACACTCGCTACCTCACTCCCTGCAGCCGTGACACTCGCTCCCTCACACTCTCCCACCCAGGACACTCGCTCCCTCACCCTCTCCCCGCGGGACACTCGCTCCCTCAACCCCTCCAGCCGTGACACTCGCTCCCTCACCCTCTCCCACCCAGGACACTCGCTCCCTTGCCAACTCCCCACGGGACACTCGCTCCCTTGCCACTCCCCCCGTGACACTCTCTCCTTCACCCACTCCCCACGGGACACTCGCTCCCTCCCCCCAAGACACACGCTCACTCGACCTCTCACCCTCGGGACACTCGTTCCCTCGCGCCAACACCCCCGGACACTCGCTCCCGACCCACGGGACAATCGCTCTCCCTCCACCTCCCCACGGGACATGCACTTCCTTATCACTCTCCCCCTGGGACATTCGCTCCCTCATCCTCTCTCTCCGGGACAGTCGCTCCCTCACCCTCTCCCCCTCGGGACACTCGCTCCCTCGCCCCATCGCACTGCGACACTCGCTCCTTCAACACTCCCCCTCGGGACACTCGCTCCCTCGCCCCAAAACCCCGGGACACTCACTCCCTCAACCCTTCCCCCCGGGACACCAACTTTCTCACCTTCTCATCTCAGGACACTCACTCCCTCACCCTCTCCCCCTCGGGACACTCACTCCCACTCCCCCTCCCCCCGGGAGACTCGCTCCCTCTCCCTCTCCGCCCGGGACACTCGCTCCCTCACACCCTCCCCCCGACACACTCGCTGCCTCATCCCCTCCCCCGGGACACGCGCTCCCTTGCCCCCTCCCCCAGGACACTCGCTCCCTCATCCCCTTCCCCCCGGGACGCTCAATCCCGCATTCCATCCCCCAGGAACACTCGCTCACTCGCCCACACCCCCCGGGACAGTCGCTCCCTCGCCCCCTCCACCGCGACACTCACTCCCTCGCCCCATCCCCCTCCGACTCTCGCTCCCGCGAACCCTCCCACCGGGACTTCTCGCTCCCTCCCCCCAAGACACTCGCTCCCTCGCCCCCTCTCCCTCGGGACTCTCGTTCCCTCGCCCTCTCCCCTCTGGACACTCGCTCCCTACCCACGGGACACTCGCTCCCTTGCCCCATGCCCCCGGGAAACTTATGCCCTCAACCCCTCTCCCTCTCCCCCCGGGACACTCGCTCCCTCATCCCTTCCCCCTGGGACACACGCTCCCCCTAGCCCTCCCCCCGGGACTCTCACTCCCTCGCCCCCTCCCCCGGGACACTCGCTCGCTCGCCCCATCCCCCCGGGACTATCGCTCACTCGCCCCCTCCCCCGGGACACTCGAACCCTCCCCCCTGGACACTCGCTTCCTCCCCCAATACACTCGCTGCCTCGCCCCCTCTCCCTCGGGACATTCGTTCTCTCGCCCCCACCACCCTGGACACTCGCTCCCGACCCACGAGACACTTGCTCCCTTGCCCCATCCCCCTGGGACACTCGCTTCCCCTCCCCCTCCCCCCGGGACGCTTGCTCCCTCACCCCCTACCCCCGGGACACTCGCTTTCTCTCCGCCCGGTATAGTCGCTCCCTCACCCTCTCCCTGGGACACTCGCTCCCTCACGCCCTCCCCCTCGTAACACTCGCTCCCTCGCCCCCTCCCCCCGGAACACTTGCTCCCTCCCCCGGGACAATCGCTCCCTCGCCCCCTCCCCTCGGACACTCGCTCCCTCTCCCCCTCCACCTGGGACACTCGCTCCCTCACCCCCTCCCCAGCACACTCGCTCCCTCACCCCATCCCCCTGGGACATTCGCTCACTCGCCCCCTCCCCCGGGACACTCGCTTCCTCACCCTCTCCCCCCAGGACACTCGCTCCCACAGCCTCCCCCCGGGAAACTCAATCCCTCACCCCCTCTCACTCCCCCACCGGGTCACTCGCTCGCTCACCTTCTCCCCCCCCGGACACTCGCTCCCTCGCCACCTCCCCCCGGGACACTCGTTCCCTCCCCCAAGACACTCGCTGTCTCGCCCCCTCCCCCTCGGAACACTCGTTCCCACGGACCCTCGCTACCCCTCCCCCTCCTCACGGGACCCTCGCTACCCCTCCCCCTCCTCACGGGACGCTCACTCCCTCACTCCCTCACCCCCTCCCCGGGACACTCGCTCCCTCACCCTCTCCCCTCGGGATACACGCTCCCACACCCTCTCCCACCAGGACACTCGCTCCCTGTTACTCTCCCCGCAGGACGCAAGCACCCTCAACCTCTCCCGCCTGGGACAGTCACTCCCTCGCCACCTCCCCATGGGACACACGCTCCCTCGGCCACTCCCCCCGTGACACTCGCTCCCTCACCCACTCCTCCCGGGACACTCGCTCCCTCCCCACAAGACACTCGTTCTCTCTCCCCCTCTCCCTCGGGACACTCATTCCCTCGCCAACTCCCTCCCGGACACTCGCTCCCTTCCCACGGGAGACCCGCTCCCTCTTCCCCTCCCCACGGTACACTCACTCCCTCACCCCCTTCCACCGGGACACTCACTCCCTCACGCTCTCCCCTCGGGACACACGCTACCTCACCCTCTCCCCCCGGGACTTTCGCTCCTTCAACCCTCCCCCTCGGGACACTCGCTCCCTCGCACCATCCCCCGGGACTTTCGCTCCTTCAACCCTCCCCCCGGGAAACTCGCTCCCTCATCCTCTCCATCCGGGACACTCGCTCCCTCAACCCCTCTCCCTCGGGCCACTCGCTCCCTCGCCCCATCCCCCCGGGTCTCTCGCTCCTTCAACACTCCCCCTCGGGACACTCGCTCCCTTGCCCCATGCCCCCGGGACACTCACTCCCTCCCCTCTTCCCCCCGGGTCACTCACTCCGTCACCCTCGCTCCTCGGGACACTCGCTCCCACGCCCTCTCCCCCCGGGACACTCGCTCCTTCGCCCCCTCCCCCCGGGACACTCACTCCCTCGCCTCCTCCCCCAGGACACTCGCTCCCTCGCCCCATCCCCCCGGGACTCTCGCTCCCTTGCCCCCTCCCCCCGGACACTCGCACCCTCCCACCGGGACACTCGCTCCCTCCCCCCAAGACACTCGCTCCCTCGCCCCCTCTCCATCGGCACACTCGTTCCCTCACCCCTTCACCCCGGACACTCGCTCGCTACCCACGGGACACTGGCTCGCTTGCCCCATTCACCCGGGACACTCGCTTTCTCTCCCCCTGGTACACTCGCTCCCTCACCCTCTCCTCCGGGGCACTCGCTCCCTCGCACCCACCCAATCGGGCACTCGCTCCCTCTCCCCCTCCCCCCGGGACACTCGCTCCCTCACCCTTTCCCCCGGGACACTCGCTACCTCACCCCCTCCTCAGGACACTCGCTCCCTCACTGCCTACCCCCGGGACACTCGCTCCCTCAACCCCTCACCCCAGTCCCTTCGCGCCCATGCCCCCTCCCCCTGGGACACTTGCTCCCTCTTCCCCTTCCCATGGTACACTCACTCCCTCACACCCTTCCGCCGGGACACTCGCTCCCTCACCCTCACCCCCCGGGACACTCGCTCCCTCATCCTCTCCTTCCGGGACACTCGCTCCCTCAACCCCTCCCCCTCGGGACATTCGCTATCTCGCCCCATCCCCCCGAGTTACTCACTCCCTCACCTCTTCCCCCCGGGACACTCACTCCCTCACCCTCGCTCCTCGGGACTCTCGCTCCCATGCCCCCTCCCCCCGGGACACTCGCTCCTTCACCCCCTCCCCCGGGACACTCTCTCCCTCGCCCCCTCCCCCAGGACACTCGCTCCCTCTCCCCATCCCCCCTGGACGCTCGCTCCCTCGCCCCCTCCCCACGGGACACTCGCCCCCTCCCCACGGGACACTCGCACCCTCCCCCCAAGACACTCGCTCCCTCGCCCCCTCTCCTTTGGCACACTCGTTCCCTCGCCCTCTCCCCCCGGACACTCCCTCGCTACCCACGGGACACTTGCTAACTCACCCCCTCCCCCCGGGACACTCGCTTTCTCTCCCCCCGGTACACTCGCTCCCTTACCCTCTCCCCCGGGACTCTCGCTCCCTCGCCCCCTCCCCATCGGGACACTCGCCCCCTCTCCCCCACCCCCCGGGACACTCGCTCCCTCACCCTTTCCCCCGGGACACTCGCTCCCTCTCCCCCGGGACACTCGCTCCCTCGCCCCCTCCCCATCGGGACACTCGCCCCCTCTCCCCCACCCCCCGGGACACTCGCTCCCTCACCCTTTCCCCCGGGACACTCGCTACCTTACCCCCTCCCCAGGACACTCGCTCCCTCACCCCCTACCCCCGGGACACTCGCTCCCTCTTCCCCTCCCCACAGTACACTCACTCCCTCACCGCATTCCGCCGGGACACTCGCTCCCTCACCCTCTCCCCTCGGAACACACGCTCCCTCACCATCTCCCCCCGGGACACTCGCTCCCTCATCCTCTCCCTCCGGGACACTTGCTCCCTCAACCGCTCCCCCTCGGGACACTCGCTCCCTCGCCCCATCCCCCCGGGACTCTCGCTCCTTCAACACTCCCCCTCGGGACACTCGCTCCCTCGCCCCATCCCCCCGGGACACTCACTCCCTCACATATTCCCCCCGGGACACTCGATCCCTCACCCTCTCATCTCGGGACACTCACTCCCTCACCCTCGCTCCTCGGGACTCTCGCTCCCATGCCCCCTCCCCCCGGGACACTCGTTCCTTTGCCCCATCCCCCCGGGACTCTCGCTCCCTTGCCCCCTCCCCCCGGGACACTCGCACCCTCCCCCTGGGACACTCGTTCCCTCCCGCCAAGACACTCGCTCCCTCGCCCCCTCTCCATCGGCACACTCGTTCCTTCGCCCCCTCCCCCCTGGACACTTGCTCGCTACCCACGGGACACTCGCTCCCTTGCCCCATTCCCCCGGGACACACGCTCCCCCTCCCCCCCCCCGGAACAATCGCTCCCTCGCCCTCTCCCCCAGGACACTCGCTTTCTCTCCCCCCGGTACACTCGTTCCCTCACCCTCTCCCCTCGGGACACTCGCTTTCTCTCCCCCCGGTACACTCGCTCCCTCACCCCCTCCCCTCGGGACACTCGCTCCCTCTCGCCCACCCCCCGGGACACTAGCTCCCTCACCACCTCCCCAGGACACTCGCTCCCTCACCCACTACCCCCGGGACACTCGCTCCCTCAACCCCTCACCCCAGTACATTCGCTCCCATGCCCACTCCCCCTGGGACACTCGCTCACTCGCCCACTGCCCGGGACACTCGCTCCCTCGCCACTGCCCCTGGGACACTCGCTCCCTCGCCCCCTCCCCCCGGGACACTCCCTTTCTCCCCCTTGGGACACTCGCTCCCTCATACTCTCCCCCCCGGGATACTCGCTCCCTCGCCCTCTACCCCGGGACACAAGCTCCCTCACCCCCTCTACCCGGGACACTCGCTCCCTCGCCCCCTCCCCCTGGGACTCACGCTCCCTCACCCCCTCTCCATCTCCCCCAGAGACACTCTCTCCCTCACCCCAACCTACCGGGACACTCAGTCCCTCGACCCGTCCCTTCGGGACACTCTCTCCCTCACTCCCTCCTCCCGGGAAACTCGCTCCCTCACCCCCTCTCCCTCTCGCCCCTGGACACTCGCTCCCTCATGCTCTCCCCTCGGGACACTCGCTCCCTCGCCCCCTCCCCGGGACACTCGCTCCCTCGCCGACTGCCCCCGGGTACCTCGCTCCCTCGCCCCCTCCCCCGGGACACTTGCTCCCTCACCCGCTCCCCCTGGACACTCGCTCCATCAACCCTTCCCCACGGGAAACTCGCTCCCTCACCCTCTCCCCCCATGACACTCGCTCCCTCTCCCTCTCCCCCCGGGACACTCGCTCCCTCACTCTCTCCCCCGGGGCACTCCCACCCTCACGCCCTCATCCCGGGACACTCGCTCCCTCCCCCCAGGACACTCGCTCCCTCACGCCATCACCCCGGGAGACACGCTCCCTCTCCCCCTCCCCCCGGGACACTCCCTCTCTCCCCCTTGGGACACTCGCTCCCTCATACTCTCCCCCCCGGGACACTCGCTCCCTCGCCCACTCCCTACCGGACACTCGCTCCCTCGCCCCATGCCACCGTGAAACTTATTCCCTCAACCCCTCTCCCTCTCCCCCGGGACACTCGCTCCCTCAGCCTCTCCCCTCCGTGACACACGCACCCTCGCCCTCACCCGCCCGGGACAGTCGCTCCCTCGCCATCTCCCCATGGGACACTCGCTCCATCGCCCCCAGCCCACGGTACACTCGCTCCCTCGCTCCCGCCCCACGGGACACTCGCTCCCTCGGCCCCCATCCCTCTCCCCTCGGTACAGTCGCTCGCTCGTCCCCTCCTCGGGACACTCCCTCCCTCTCCCACTCCCCCCGGGACACTCACTCCCTCACCCTCTACCCCGGGACACAAGCTCCCTCACCCCCTCTACCCGGGACACTCGCTCCATCGCCCCCTCCCCCCGGGACTCACGCTCCCTCACCCCCTCTCCTTCTCCCCCAGGGACACTCGCTCCCTCACCCCCACCTACCGGGACACTCAGTCCCTCGACCCCTCCCTTCGGGACACTCTCTCCCTCACTCCCTCCACCAGGGAAACTCGCTCCTTCAAACCCTCTCCCTCTCCCACTGGGATACTCGCTCCATCAGCCCCTCCTCCCGGGAAACTCGCTCCCTCACCCCCTCTCCCTCTCGCCCCTGGACACTCGCTCCCTCATGCTCTCCCCCCGGGACACTCGCTCCCTCGCCCCCTCCCCGGGACACTCGCTCCCTCGCCGACTGCCCCCGGGACCCTCGCTCCCTCGCCCCCTCCACCGGGACACTTGCTCCCTCACCCGCTCCCCCTGGACACTCGCTCCATCACCCCCTCCCCACGGGAAACTCGCTCCCTCACCCTCTCCCCCCATGACACTCGCTCCCTCTCCCTCTCCCCCCGGGGCACTTGCTCCCTCTCCCTCTCCCCCTGGGACACTCGCTCCCTCACCCTCTCCCCCAGGGCACTCGCTCCCTCACGCCCTCACCCCGGGACACTCGCTCCCTCCTCCCAACACACTCGCTCCCTCACGCCATCACCCCGGGACACACGCTCCCTCTCCCCCTCCCCCAGGGACACTCGCTCCCTCACCCTCTCCCCCGGGACACTCGCTACCTCACCCCCACCCAGGACACTCGCTCCCTCACCCCCTACCCCCGGGACACTGGCTCCCTCACCCGCTCCCCCTGGGACACTCGCTCCATCACCCCCACCCCACGGGAAACTCGCTCCCTCACCCTCTCCCCCCATGACACTCGCTCCCTCTGCCTCTCCCCTCGGGGCACTCGCTCCCTCTCCCTCTCCCCCCGGGACACTCGCTCCCTCACCCTCTCCCCCGGGGCACTCGCTCCCTCACGCCCTCATCCCGGGACACTCGCTCCCACCCCCCAGGACACTCGCTCCCTCACACCATCACCCCGGGAGACACGCTCCCTCTCCCCCTCCCCCCGGGACACTCCCTCTCTCCCCCTTGGGACACTCGCTCCCTCATACTCTCCCCCCCGGGACACTCGCTCCCTCGCCCACTCCCTATCGGACACTCGCTCCCTCGTCCCATGCCACCGTGAAACTTATTCCCTCAACCCCTCTCCCTCTCCCCCGGGACACTCGCTCCCTCAGCCTCTCCCCTCCGTGACACACGCACCCTCGCCCTCACCCGCCCGGGACAGTCGCTCCCTCGCCACCTCCCCATGGGACACTCGCTCCATCGCCCCCAGCCCACGGTACACTCGCTCCCTCGCTCCCGCCCCACGGGACACTGGCTCCCTCACCCGCTCCCCCTGGACACTCGCTCCATCACCCCCTCCCCACGGGAAACTCGCTCCCTCACCCTCTCCCCCCATGACACTCGCTCCCTCTCCCTCTCCCCCTGGGGCACTCGCTCCCTCTCCCTCTCCCCCCGGGACACTCGCTCCCTCACCCTCTCCCCCGGGGCACTCGCTCCCTCACGCCCTCATCCCGGGACACTCGCTCCCTCCCCCCAGGACACTCGGTCACTCACGCCATCACCCCGGGAGACACGCTCCCTCTCCCCCTCCCCCCGGGACACTCCCTCTCTCCCCCTTGGGACACTCGCTCCCTCATACTCTCCCCCCCGGGACACTCGCTCCCTCGCCCACTCCCTACCGGACACTCGATCCCTCGCCCCATGCCACCGTGAAACTTATTCCCTCAACCCCTCTCCCTCTCCCCCGGGACACTCGCTCCCTCGCTCCCGCCCCACGGGACACTCGCTCCCTCGGCCTCTCCCCCCATGACACTCGCTCCCACACCGACTCCCCCCGGGAAACTCGATCCCTCACCCCCCATCCCTCTCCCCTCGGTACACTCGCTCGCTCGTTCCCTCCTCGGGACACTCCCTCCCTCTCCCACTCCCCCCGGGACACTCACTCCCTCACCCTCTACCCCGGGACACAAGCTCCCTCACCCCCTCTACCCGGGACACTCGCTCCCTCGCCCCCGCCCCCCGGGACTCACGCTCCCTCACCCCCTCTCCTTCTCCCCCAGGGACACTCGCTCCCTCCCCCCCACCTACCGCGACACTCAGTCCCTCGACCCCTCCCTTCGGGACACTCTCTCCCTCACTCCCTCCACCAGGGAAACTCGCTCCCTCAAACCCTCTCCCTCTCCCACCGGGATACTCGCTCCATCAGCCCCTCCTCCCGGGAAACTCGCTCCCTCACCCCCTCTCCCTCTCGCCCCTGGACACTCGCTCCCTCATGCTCTCCCCCCGGGACACTCGCTCCCTCGCCGACTGCCCCCGGGACCCTCGCTCCCTCGCCCCCTCCACCGGGACACTTGCTCCCTCACCCGCTCCCCCTGGACACTCGCTCCATCACCCCCTCCCCACGGGAAACTCGCTCCCTCACCCTCTCCCCCCATGACACTCGCTCCCTCTCCCTCTCCCCCCGGGGCACTCGCTCCCACTCCCTCTCCCCCTGGGACACTCGCTCCCTCACCCTCTCCCCCAGGGCACTCGCTCCCTCACGCCCTCACCCTGGGACACTCGCTCCCTCCTCCCAACACACTCGCTCCCTCACGCCATCACCCCGGGACACACGCTCCCTCTCCCCCTACCCCAGGGACACTCGCTCCCTCACCCTCTCGCCCGGGACACTCGCTACCTCACCCCCTCCCCAGGACACTCGCTCCCTCACCCCCTACCCCCGGGACACTGGCTCCCTCACCCGCTCCCCCTGGACACTCGCTCCATCACCCCCTCCCCACGGGAAACTCGCTCCCTCACCCTCTCCCCCCATGACACTCGCTCCCTCTCCCTCTCCCCCCGGGGCACTCGCTCCCTCTCCCTCTCTCCCCGGGACACTCGCTCACTCACCCTCTCCCCCAGGGCACTCGCTCCCTCACGCCCTCATCCCGGGACACTCGCTCCCTCCCCCCAGGACACTCGCTCCCTCACGCCATCACCCCGGGAGACACGCTCCCTCTCCCCCTCCCCCCGGGACACTCCCTCTCTCCCCCTTGGGACACTCGCTCCCTCATACTCTCCCCCCCGGGACACTCGCTCCCTCGCCCACTCCCTATCGGACACTCGCTCCCTCGCCCCATGCCACCGTGAAACGTATTCCCTCAAACCCTCTCCCTCTCCCCCGGGACACTCGCTCCCTCGCCCTCACCCGCCCGGGACAGTCGCTCCCTCGCCACCTCCCCATGGGACACTCGCTCCATCGCCCCCAGCCCACGGTACACTCGCTCCCTCGCTCCCGCCCCACGGGACACTCGCTCCCTCGGCCTCTCCCCCCGTGACACTCGCTCCCACACCTACTCCCCCCGGGAAACTCGATCCCTCACCCCCCATCCCTCTACCCTCGGTACACTCGCTCGCTCGTCCCCTCCTCGGGACACTCCCTCCCTCTCCCACTCCCCCCGGGACACACACTCCCTCACCCTCTACCCCTGGACACAAGCTCCCTCACCCCCTCTACCCGGGACACTCGCTCCCTCGCCCCCTCCCCCCGGGACTCACGCTCCCTCACCCCCTCTCCTTCTCCCCCAGGGACACTCGCTCCCTCACCCCCACCTACCGGGACACTCAGTCCCTCGACCCCTCCCTTCGGGACACTCTCTCCCTCACTCCCTCCACCAGGGAAACTCGCTCCCTCAAACCCTCTCCCTCTCCCACCGGGATACTCGCTCCATCAGCCCCTCCTCCCGGGAAACTCGCTCCCTCACCCCCTCTCCCTCTCGCCCCTGGACACTCGCTCCCTCATGCTCTCCCCCCGGGACACTCGCTCCCTCGTCCCCTCCCCGGGACACTCGCTCCCTCGCCGACTGCCCCCGGGACCCTCGCTCCCTCGCCCCCTCCCCCGGGACACTTGCTCCCTCACCCGCTCCCCCTGGACACTCGCTCCATCACCCCCTCCCCACGGGAAACTCGCTCCCTCACCCTCTCCCCCCATGACACTCGCTCCCTCTCCCTCTCCCCCCGGGGCACTCGCTCCCTCTCCCTCTCCCCCTGGGACACTCGCTCCCTCACCCTCTCCCCCAGGGCACTCGCTCCCTCACGCCCTCACCCCGGGACACTCGCTCCCTCCCCCCAACACACTCGCTCCCTCACGCCATCACCCCGGGACACACGCTCCCTCTCCCCCTCCCCCAGGGACACTCGCTCCCTCACCCTCTCCCCCGGGACACTCGCTACCTCACCCACTCCCCAGGACACTCGCTCCCTCACCCCCTACCCCCGGGACACTGGCTCCCTCACCCCCTACCCCTGGGACACTCGCTCACTCGGCCTCTCCCCCGGTACACTCACTGCCTCGTCCCCTCCCACCGGGACACTCGCTCCCTCACCCTCACCCCCAGGACACTCGCTCCCTCACTCTATCCCCCCGGGACACACCGTCTCTCCCCCTCTGTACACTCGCTCCTTCACCCTCTCCCCCCGGGACACTCGCTACCTCGCCACCTCCCCTCGGGACACTCGCTCCCTCAGCCTTTCCCACCGTGACGCTTGCTCCCTCACCCCCTTCCCCCGGGAATCTCGATCCAACACCCCATCTCACTCTCCCCCCGGGTCACCCGCTCGTTCGCCCCCCCCGGGACACTCGCTCCCTCACCCCATGCCCCCGGGAAACTCTCTCCCTCACCCTCTCCCGCCGGGAGACTTGCTCACTTGCCCCCTCCCCTCGGGACACTCGTTCCCTCGACCCCCTCCCCCCGCAACACTCGCTCCCTCGCACCCTCCCCCGGGACACTCGCTCCATCGCCCCCTCCCCTGCGATGCTCGCTCCCTCCCCCCTCCCCCCGGGACACTCGTTCCTTCACCCCCTCCCCCCATGACACTCGCTCACTCGCCCCCTCTCCCTCGGGACACTGGTTCCCTCGCCCCCTCCCTCCCGTACACTCGCTCCCTATCCACGGGACACTCGCTCCCTTGCCGCATCCCCCAAGGACACTTGCTCCCCCTCCCTCACCCCGGGACACTCGCTCCCTCGCCCTCTCCCCCGGGACACTTGCTCCCTCACCCCCTCCCCCCGGGACACTCGCTTCCTCTCCCCCCGGTACTCTCGCTCTATCACCCTCTCCCATGGGACACTCGCTCCGTCGCCCACATCCCCCTCGGGACACTCGCTCCCTCGTCCCCTCCACTCGGAACACTCGCTCCCTCCCCCGGGACACTCGCTCCCTCACCCCCTCCCCCTGGGACACTCGCTCCCTCACACTCTCCTCTGGGACACTCGCTACATCACCCCCTCCCCAGGACACTCGCTCCCTCACCCCCTACCCCCGGGACACTCGCTCCCTCACCCCCTCACCCCAGTACACTCGCTACCTCGTCCCTTCCCGCTGGGACACATGCCCCCTCCCCCGGGTCACTCGCTCCCTCACCCCCTTACCCCAGTACACTCGCTCCCTCGCCCCCTTCCCCTGAGACACTCGATCCCTCCCGCGGGACACTCGGTCCCTCGACCCTGCCCCCAGGACACTCGCTTCCTCGCCCCCTCCCCGCGGGACAGTCGCTCCCTCACACTCTCCCCCCAGGACACTCGCTCCCTCACCCTCTCCCCCTGGGACACTCCCTCTCTACCCCTCGGGACACTCGCTCCCTCACCCTCTCGCCCCCAGGACACTCGCTCCCTCGCACCCTCCCGACGGGACACTCGCTCCCTCACCCACTCCCCCCCAGGACACTCGCTCCCTCGCCCCCTCCCTACGGGACACTCGCTCCCTCGGCCTTTCCCCCCGTGACGCTTGCTCCTTCACCCCCTCCCCGCGGGAAACTCGATCCCTCACCCCCTCTCACTCTCCCACCGGGTCACTCGCTCGCTCGTCCCCTCCCCCCGGGACGCACGCTCCCTCGCCCCATGCCCCCGGGAAACTTGTTCCATCACCCACTCTCCCTCTCCCCCCGGGACACTAGGCCCTCGCCCCCTCCCCCCCGGACAGTCGCTCACTCACCCTCTCCCCCCGGGAGACTCGCTCCCTCTTCCTCTCCCCCCGGGACACTCGCTCCCTCTCCCTCTCCCCCTGGGACACTCGCTCACTCACCCTCTCTCCCCGGTTCACTCGCTCCCTCGCCCCCACCACCAGGACACTCGCTCCGTCTCCCCCTATCCCTGGGACACTCGCTCCCTCGCCCCCTCCCCCCCGGACACTCGCTCCCTCGCCCCCAACCCACGGGACACTCGCTCCCTCGCCCCCTCCCGACGGGACACTCGCTCCCTCGGCCAGTCCCCCCGTGATACTCGCTCGCTCACCCGCTCTCCCCGGGAAACTCGATCCCTCAACCACCCGTCCCTCTCCCTTCGGTTCACTCGCTCGCTCGCCACCTCCCCCCGGGACACTCGGTCACTTGCCACCTGCCCCCGGGACACTCAGTCCCTCGCCCCCTCCCCCCGGGACACTCTCTCCCTCGCTCCCTCCACCTGGAAACTCGCTCCTTCACCCCCTCTCCCTCTCCTCCCGGACACTCGCTCCCTCAGCCCCTCCTCACGGGACACTCGCTCCCTCACCCCCTCTCCCTCTCCCCCCGGGACACTCGCTCCCTCAGCCTCTCCCCCCGGGACACCCGCTCCCTCGCCCCCTCCCCCGCGACACTCGCTCCCTCGCAACCTCCCCACGGGACACTCGCTCCCTCGCTCCCTCCCCCGGGACACACGCTCCCTCGCAACCACCCCACGGGACACTCGCTCCCTCGGCCTCTCCCCCCGTGACAATCGCTCCCTCACCCACTGCCCCTGGGAAACTCGATCCCTCACCCCCCCGTCCCTCTCCACTCGGTAAACTCGCTCGCTCGTCCCCTCCCCCCAGGACACTCGCTCCTTTGTCACATCCCCCCGGACACTGGCTCCCTATCCCACTCCCCCCGGGACACTCGCTCCCTCACCCTCTACCCCCGGGACACACGCTCCCTCACCCCCTCCACCCGGGACACTCGCTCCCTCGCCTCCTCACCCCGGGACACTCGCTCCCTCGCCCCCTCCGCCCGGGACTCACACTCCCTCACCCCCTCTCCCTCTACCCCAGGACACTCGCTCCCTCACCCCCATCCCCCGGGACAATCAGTCCCTCGCCCTCTCCCGCGGGACACTCTCTCCCTCGCTCCCTCCACCTGGGAAACTAGATCCCTCACCCCCTCTCCCTCTCCCCACAGGACGCTCGCTCCCTCACCGTATCCCACCGGGACACGCCCTCTCTCCCTCGCGGTACACTCGCTCCTTCACCCTCTCACCCCGGGACATTCGCTACCTCGCCCCCTCCCCTCGGGACATTCGCTCCCTCAGCCTTTCCCACCGTGACGCTTGCTCCCTCACCCACTTCCCCCGGGAAACTCGATCCCACACCCCCTCTCACTCTCCCCCCGGGTCACTCGCTCGTTCGCCCGCCCCCCCCCAGGGACACTCGCTCCCTCATTCCATGCCCCCGGGAAACTCGCTCCCACACCCCCTCCCCCCGGGACACCCGCACCCTCACCCTCTGCCACCCAGGATACTCGCTCCCTTGCCAACTCCCCACGGGACACTCGCTCACGTGCTACTCCCCCCGTGACACTCTCTCCCTCACCCACTCCCACCGTGACACTCGTTCCCTCCACCCAAGACACACGCTCACTCGCCCCTCCCCCTCGGGACACTCGTTCCCCCGCGCCCTCCCCCCGGACACTCGCTCCCTACCCACGGTACACTCGCTCTCCCTCCACCTCCCCACGGGACATTCACTTCCTCACCCTCTCACCCTGGGACACTCGCTCCCTCATCCTCTCTCTCCGGGATAGTCGCTCCCTCACCCCCTCCCCCCCGGGACACTCGCTCCTTCAACCCTCCCCCTCGGGACACTCGCTCCCTCACCCTCTCGCCCCCAGGACACTCGCTCCCTCGCCCCCTCCCGACGGGACACTCGCTCCCTCACCCACTCCCCCCCAGGACACTCGCTCCCTCGTCCCCTCCCTACGGGACACTCGCTCCCTCGGCCTTTACCCCCGTGACGCTTGCTCCCTCACCCCCTCCCCGCGGGAAACTCGATCCCTCACCCCCTCTCACTCTCCCACCGGGTCACTCGCTCGCTCGTCCCCTCCCCCCGGGATGCACGCTCCCTTGCCCAATGCCCCCGGGAAACTTGTTCCATCACCCCCTCTCCCTCTCCCCCCGGTACACTCGCTCCCTCGCCCCCTCCCCCTCGGGACACTCGCTCCCTCGCCCCATCCCCCCGGGACTCTCGCTCCTTCAACACTCCCCCTCGGGACACTCGCTCCCTCGCCCCTTCCCCCCGGGACACTCACTCCCTCACCTATTCCCCCCGGGACACTCGCTCCCTCACCCTCTCATCTCGGGACACTCACTCCCTCACCCTCGCTCCTCGGGACTCTCGCTCCCATGCCCCCTCCCCCCGGGACACTCGCTCCTTTGCCCCATCCCCCCGGGACTATCGCTCCCTTGTCCCCTCCCCCCGGGACACTCGCACCCTCCCCCTGGGACACTCGCTCACTCCCGCCAAGACACTCGCTCCCTCGCCCCCTCTCCATCGGCACACTCGTTCCCTCGCTCCCTCCCCCCTGGACACTTGCTCGCTACCCACGGGACACTCGCTCCCTTGCCCCATTCCCCCGGGACACTCGCTCCCCCTCCCCCCCACCGGGACAATCGCTCCCTCGCCCTCTCCGCCAGGACACTCGCTTTCTTCCCCCCGGTACACTCGTTCCCTCACCCTCTCCCCTCGGGACGCTCGCTTTCTCTCCCACCGGTACACTCGCTCCCTCACCCTCTCCCCTCGGGACACTCGCTCCCTCGCCCCCTCCACCCGGAACACACGCTCACTCTCCCCCGGGACACTCGCTCCCTCGCCCACTCCCCATCGGGACACTCGCTCCCACTCGCCCTCCCCCCGGGACACTAGCTCCCTCACCACCTCCCCAGGACACTCGCTCCCTCACCCACTACCCCCGGAACACTCGCTCCCTCAACCCCTCACCCCAGTACATTCGCTCCCATGCCCACTCCCCCTTGGACACTCGCTCACTCGCCCACTGCCCGGGACACTCGCTCCCTCGCCACTGCCCCTGGGACACTCGCTCCCTCGCCACTGCCCCTGGGACACTCGCTCACTCGCCCACTGCCCGGGACACTCGCTCCCTCGCCACTGCCCCTGGGACACTCGCTCCCTCGCCACTGCCCCTGGGACACTCGCTCCCTCGCCACTCCCCCTGGGACACTCGCTCCCATGCCCACTCCCCCTGGGACATTCGCTCACTCGCCCACTGCCCGGGACACTCGCTCCCTCGCCACTGCCCCTGGGACACTCGCTCCCTCGCCCCCTCCCCCCGGGACACTCCCTCTCTCCCCCTTGGGACACTCGCTCCCTCATACACTCCCCCCCGGGACACTCGCTCCCTCGCCCACTCCCTACCGGACACTTGCTCCCTCGCCCCATGCCCCCGTGAAACTTATTCCCTCAACCCCTCTCCCTCTCCCCCGGGACACTCGCTCCCTCAGCCTCTCCCCCCCGTGACACAAGCACCCTCGCCCTCACTTGCCCGGGACAGTCACTCACTCGCCACCTCCCCATGGGACACACGCTCCTTCGCCCCCAGCCCACGGTACATCGCTCCCTCGCTCCCGCCCCACGGGACACTTGCTCCCTCGGCCTCTCCCCCCGTGACACTCGCTCCCTCACCCACTCCCCCCGGGAAACTCGATCCCTCACCATCCCATCCCTCTCCCCTCGGTACACTCGCTCGCTCGTCCCCTCCTCGGGACACTCCCTCCCTCTCCCACTCCCCCCGGGACACTCACTCCCTCACCCTCTACCCCGGGACACAAGCTCCCTCACCCCCTCTACCCGGGACACTCGCTCCCTCGCCCCCTCCCCCCGGGACTCACGCTCCCTCAACCTCTCTCCTTCTCCCCCAGGGACACTCGCTCCCTCACCCCCACCTACCGGGACACTCAGTCCCTCGAACCCTCCCTTCGGGACACTCTCTCCCTCACTCCCTCCACCAGGGAAACTCGCTCCATCAACCCCTCTCCCTCTCCCCCCGGGTTACTCGCTCCATCAGCCCCTCCTCCCAGGAAACTCGCTCCCTCACCCCCTCTCCCTCTCGCCCCTGGACACTCGCTCCCTCATGCTCTCCCCCCGGAACACTCGCTCCCTCGCCCCCTCCCCGGGACACTCGCTCCCTCGCCGTCTGCCCCCGGGACTCTCGCTCCCTCGCCCCCTCCCCCGGGACACTTGCTCCCTCACCCGCTCCCCCTGGACACTCGCTCCATCACCCCACCCCCACGGGAAACTCGCTCCCTCACCCTCTCCCCCCATGACACTCGCTCCCTCTCCCTCTCCCCCCGGGCACTCGCTCCCTCTCCCTCTCCCCCTGGGACACTCGCTCCCTCACCCTCTCCCCCGGGGCACGCGCTCCCTCACGCCCTCACCCCGGGACACTCGCTCCCTCTCCCCAGGACACTCGCTCCCTCACGCCATCACCCCGGGACACACGCTCCCTCTCCCCCTCCCAACGGGACACTCGCTCCCTCACCCTCTCCCCCGGGACACTCGCTACCTCACCCCCTCCCCAGGACACTCGCTCCCTCACCCACTACCCCCGGGACACTGGCTCCCTCACCCCCTACCCCTGGGACACTCGCTCACTCGGCCTCTCCCCCGGGACACTCACTGCCTCGTCTCCTCCCACCGGGACACTCGCTCCCTCACCCTCACCCCCAGGACACTCGCTCCCTCACTCTATCCCCCCGGGACACACCCTCAATCCCCCTTGGTACACTCGCTCCTTCACCCTCTCCCCCGGGACACTGGCTACCTCGCCCCCTCCCCTCGGGACCCTAGCACCCTCAGCCTTTCCCACCGTGACGCTTGCTCCCTCACCCCCTTCCCCCGGGAATCTCGATCCCACACCCCCTCTCACTCTCCCCCCGGGTCACTCGCTCGTTCGCCCCCCCCGGGACACTCGCTCCTTCACCCCATGCCCCCGGGAAACTCGCTCCCTCACCCCCTCCCCCCGGGACACCCGCTCCCTCACCCTCCCCGGCCGGGAGACTCGCTCCCTTGCCCCCTCCTCTCGGGACACTCGTTCCCTCGACCCCCTCCCCCCGCAACACACGCTCCCTCGCACCCTCCCCCGGGACACTCGCTCCCTCGCCCCCTCCCCTGCGATGCTCGCTCCCTCCCCCCTCCCCCCGGGACACTCGTTCCTTCACCCCCTCCCCCCAAGACACTCGCTCACTCGCCCCCTCTCCCTCGGGACACTCGTTCCCTCGCCCCCTCCCTCCCGTACACTCGCTCCCTACCCACGGGACACTCGCTCCCTTGCCGCATCCCCCCAGGACACTTGCTCCCCCTCCCTCACCCCGGGACACTCGCTCCCTCGCCTTCTCCCCCCGGGACACTCGCTTCCTCTCCCCCCGGTACTCTCGCTCTATCACCCTCTCCCCTGGGACACTCGCTCCCTCGCCCACATCCCCCTCGGGACACTCGCTCCCTCGCCCCCACCACTCAGAACACTCGCTCCCTCCCCCCGGGACACTCGCTCCCTCACCCCCTCCCACTGGGACACTCGCTCCCTCACACTCTCCTCTGGGACACTCGCTCCCTCACCCCCTCACCCTAGTACACTCGCTACATTCCCCCCTCCCGCTGGGACACATGCCCCCTCCCCCGGGACACTCGCTCCCTCATCCCCTTACCGCAGCACACTCGCTCCCTCGCCCCCATCCCCTGAGACACTCGATCCCTCCCGCGGGACACTCGGTCCCTCGCCCCTGCCCCCAGGTCACTCGCTTCCTCGCCCCCTCCCCGCGGGACACTCGCTCCCTCACTCTCTCCCCCCAGGACACTCGCTCCCTCACCCTCTCCCCCTGGGACACTCCCTCTCTACCCCTCGGGACACTCGCTCCCTCACCCTCTCGCACCCAGGACACTCGCTCCATCGCCCCCTCCCGACGGGACACTCGCTCCCTCACCCACTCCCCCCCAGGACACTCGCTCCCTCGCCCTCTCCCTACTGGACACTCGCTCCCTCGTCCTTTCCCCCCGTGACGCTTGCTCCTTCACCCCCTCCCCGCGGGAAACTTGCTCCATCACCCCCTCTCCCTCTCCCACCGGGACACTCGGCCCTCGCCCCCTCCCCCCCGGACAGTCGCTCACTCACCCTCTCCCCCCGGGACACTCGCTCCCTCTTCCTCTCCCCCTGGGACACTCGCTCACTCACCCTCTCTCCCCTGGACACTCGCTCCCTCGCCCCCACCCCCAGGACACTCGCTCCGTCTCCCCCTATCCCTGGGACACTCGCTCCCTCGCCCCCTCCCGACGGGACACTCGCTCCCTCGGCCACTCCCCCCGTGATACTCGCTCGCTCACCCGCTCTCCCCGGGAAACTCGATCCCTGAACCACCCGTCCCTCTCCCTTCGGTTCACTCGATCGCTAGCCCCCTCCCCCCGGGACACTCGGTCACTTGCCCCCTCTCCCTCTCCCCAGGGCACTTGCTCCCTAACCCCCATCCCCCGGGACACTCAGTCCCTCGCCTCCTCCACCCGGGACACTCTCTCCCTCGCTCCCTCCACCTGGGAAACTCACTCCTTCACCCCCTCTCCCTCTCGTCCCGGGACACTCGCTCCCTCAGCCCCTCCTCACGGGACACTCGCTCCCTCACCCACTCTCCCTCTCCCCCCGGGACACTCGCTCCCTCAGCCTCTCCCCCCGGGACACCCGCTCCCTCGCATCCTCCCCCGGGACACTCGCTCCCTCGCAACCTCCCCACGGGACATTCGCTCCCTCGCCCCCTCCCCCGGGACACTCGCTCCGTCGCAACCTCCCCACGGGACACTCGCTCCCTCGGCCTCTCCCCCCGTGACAATCGCTCCCTCACCCAATGCCCCTGGGAAACTCGATCCCTCACCCCCCCGTCCCTCTCCCCTCGGTAAACTCGCTCGCTCGTCCCCTCCCCCCCGGACACTCGCTCCCTTGTCACATCCCCCCGGACACTGGCTCCCTCTCCCACTCACCCCGGGTCACTCGCTCCCTCACCCTCTACCCCCGGGACACACGCTCCCTCGCCCCCTCACCCCTGGACACTCGCTCCCTCGCCCACTCCCCCCGGGACTCACGCTCCCTCACCCCCTCTCCTCTACCCCAGGACACTCGCTCCCTCACCCCCATCCCCCGGGACACTCAGTCCCTCGCCCTCTCCCCCGGGACACTCGCTCCCTCGCCCCCTCACCCCTGGACACTCGCTCCCTCGCCCACTCCCCCTGGGACTCACGCTCCCTCACCCCCTCTCCTCTACCCCAGGACACTCGCTCCCTCACCCCCATCCCCCGGGACACTCAGTCCCTCGCCCTCTCCCCCGGGACACTCTCTCCCTCGCTCCCTCCACCTGGGAAACTAGATCCCTAACCCCTCTCCCTCTCCCCACAGGACGCTCGCTCCTTCACCCTATCCCACCGGGCACACCCTCTCTCCCCCTCGGTAAACACGCTCCTTCACCCTCTCCCCCCGGGACACTCGCTACCTCGCCCCCTCCCCTTGGGACACTCGCTCCCTCAGCCTTTCCCACCGTGACGCTTGCTCCCTCACCCACTTCCCCCAGGAAACTCGATCCCACACCCCCTCTCACTCTACCCCCGGGTCACTCGCTCGTTCTCCCCCCCCCCCCCCCCAGGGACACTCGCTCCCTCACCCCATGCCCCCGGGAAATTCGCTCCCACACCCCCTCCCCACGGGACACCCGCTCCCTCACCCTCTCCCGCCGGGAGACTCGCTCCCGTGCCCCCTCCCCTCGGGACACTCCCTCTCTCCCCCTCGGGACACTCGCTCCCTCAGCCTCTCGCCCCCAGGACACTCGCTCCCTCGCCCCCTCCCGACGGGACACTCGCTCCCTCACCCACTCCCCCCCAGGATACTCGCTCCCACGCCCCCTCCCTACGGGACACTCGCTCCCTCGGCCTTTACCCCCGTGACGCTTGCTCCCTCACCCCCTCCCCGCGGGAAACTCGATCCCTCACCCCCTCTCACTCTCCCACCGGGTCACTCGCTCGCTCGTCCCCTCCCCCCGGGATGCACGCTCCCTCGCCCAATGCCCCCGGGAAACTTGCTCCATCACCCCCTCTCCCTCTCCCCCCGGGACACTCGGCCCTCGCCCCCTCCCCCCCCGGACACTCGCTCACTCACCCTCTGCCCCCGGGAGACTCGCTCCCTCTCCCTCTCCCCCCGGGTCACTCGCTCCCTCTCCCTCTCCCCCTGGGACATTCGCTCACTCACCCTCTCTCCCCGGGACACTCGCTCCCTCGCCCCCACCCCCAGGACACTCGCTCCGTCTCCCCCTATCCCTGGGACACTCGCTCCCTCGCCCCCTCCCCCCAGCACACTCGCTCCCTCGTCCCCAACCCACGGGACACTCGCTCCCTCGCCCCCTCCGGACGGGACACTCGCTCCCTCGGCCTCTCCCCCCGTGATACTCGCTCGCTCACCCGCTCCCCCCGGGAAACTCGATCCCTCAACCACCCATCCCTCTCCATTCGATTCACTCGCTCGCTCGCCCCCTCCCCCCGGGACACTCGGTCACTTGCCACCTCCCCCCGGGACACTCGCTCCCTCGCCCCCTCCCCCCGGGACTCACGCTCCCTCACCCCCTCTCCCTATCCCCAGGACACTTGCTCCCTAACCCCCATCCCCCGGGACACTCAGTCCCTCGACCCCTCCCCCCGGGACACTCTCTCCCTCGCTCCCTCCACCTGGAAAACTCGCTCCTTCACCCCCTCTCCCTCTCCTCCCGGGACACTCGCTCCCTCAGCCCCTCCTCACGGGACACTCGCTCCGTCACCCCCTCTCCCTCTCCCCCCGGGACACTCGCTCCCTCGGCCTCTCCCCCCGGGAAACCCGCTCCCTTGCCCTCTCCCCCGGGACACTCGCTCCCTCGCCCCCTCCCATGGGACACTCGCTCCCTCGCAACCTCCCCACGGGACACTCGCTCCCTCGGCCTCTCCCCCCTTGATAATCGCTCCCTCACCCACTGCCCCTGGGAAACTCGATCCCTGACCCCCCCGTCCCTCTCCCCTCGGTAAACTCGCTCGCTCGCCCCCTCCCCCCAGGACACTCGCTCCCTTGTCACATCCCCCCGGACACTGGCTCCCTCTCCCACTCCCCCCGGGACACTCGCTCCCTCACCCTCTACCCCCGGGACACACGCTCCCTCACCCCCTCCACCCGGGACACTCGCTCCCTCGCCCTTTCACCCCGGGACACACGCTCCCTCACCCCCTCTCCCTCTACCCCAGGACACTCGCTCCCTCACCCCCATCCCCCGGGACACTCAGTCCCTCGCCCCCTCCCCCGGGACACTATCTACCTCGCTCCCTCCACCTGGGAAACTAGAACCCTCACCCCCTCTCCCTCTCCCCCCAGGACGCTCGCTCCCTCACCCTATCCCCCCGGGACACACCCTCTCTCCCCCTTGGTACACTCGCTCCTTCAAACTCTCCCCCCGGGACACTCGCTACCTCGCCCCCTCCCCTCGGGACACTCGCTCCCTCAGCCTTTCCCACCTTGACGCTTGCTCCATCACCCCCTTCCCCCGGGAAACTCGATCCCACACCCCCTCTCACTCTCCCCCGGGGTCACTCGCTCGTTCGCACCCCCCCCCCCGGGACACTCGCTCCCTCACCCCATGCCCCCGGGAAACTCGCTGCCACACCGCCTCCCCCCGGGACACCCGCTCCCTCACCCTCTCCCGCCGGGAGATTCGCTCCCTTGCCCCCTCCCCTCGGGACACTCGTTCCCTCGCCCCCCTCCGCCCGCAACACTCGCTCCCTCGCACCCATCCCCGGGACACTCGCTCCCTCGCCCCATCCCCTGGGATGCTCGCACCCTCCCCCCTCCCCCCGGGACACTCGTTCCTTCACCGTCCTCCCCCCAAGACACTCGCTCCCTCGCCCCCTCTCCCACGGGACACTCGTTCCCTCGCCCCCTCCCTCCCGTACACTCGCTCCCTACCCACGGGACAATCGCTCCCTTGCCCCATCCCCCCAGGACACTTGCTCCCCCTCCCTCACCCCGGGAAACTCGGTCCCTCGCCCTCTCCCCCGGGACAATTGCTCCCTCACCCCCTCCCCCCGGGACACTCGCTTCCTCTCCCCCCGGTTCTCTCGCTCTATCACCCTCTCCCATCGGACACTCGCTACCTCGCCCACATCCCCCTCGGGACACTGGCACCCTCGCCCCCTCCACTCGGAACACTTGCTCCCTCCCCGCGGGACACTCGCTCCCTCACCCCCTCCCCCTGGGACACTCGCTCCCTCACCCCCTCCCCCGGGGACACTCGCACCCTCACACGCTCCTCTGGGACACTCGCTACATCACCCCTCCCCAGGACACTCGCTCCCACACACCCACCCCCCGGGACACCCGCTCCCTCACCCTCTGCCGCCGGGAGACTCGCTCCCGTGCCCCCTCCCCTCGGGACACTCCCTCTCTCCCCCTCTGGACACTCGCTCCCTCACCCTCTCGCCCCCAGGTCACTGGCTCCCTCGCCCCCTCCCGACGGAACACTCGCTCCCTCACCCACTCCCCCCCAGGACACTCGCTCCCTCGCCCCCTCCCTACGGGACACTCGCTCCCTCGGCCTTTACCCCCGTGACGCTTGCTCCCTCACCCCCTCCCCGCGGGAAACTCGATCCCTCACCCCCTCTCACTCTCCCACCGGGTCACTCGCTCGCTCGTCCCCTCCCCCCGGGACGCACGCTCCCTCGCCCCATGCCCCCGGGAAACTTGCTCCATCACCCTCTCTCCCCCTCCCCCCTGGACACTCGCTCACTCACCCTCTCCCCCCGGGAGACTCGCTCCCTCTCCCTCTCCCCCCGGGACACTCGCTCCCTCTCCCTCTCCCCCTGGGACACTCGCTCACTCACCCTCTCTCACCGGGACACTCGCTCCCTCGCCCCCACACCCAGGACACTCGCTCTGTCTCCCCCTATCCCTGGGACACTCGCTCCCTCGCCCCCTCCCCCCAGCACACTCGCTCCCTCGCCCCCAACCCACGGGACACTCGCTCCCTCGCCCCCTCCCGATGGGACACTCGCTCCCTCGGCCTCTCCCCCCGTGATACTCGCTCGCTGACCCGCTCCCCCCGGGAAACTCGATCCCTCAACCACCCGTCCCTCTCCCTTCGGTTCACTCGCTCGCTCGCCCCCTCCCCCCGGGACACTCGGTCACTTGCCACCTCCCCCCGGGACACTCGCCCCCTCCCCCCGGGACTCACGCTCCCTCACCCCCTCTCCCTCTCCCCAGACACTTGCTCCCTAACCCCCATCCCCCGGGACACTCAGTCCCTCGCCCCCCCCCCCCCCCGGGACACTCTCTCCCTCGCTCGCACCACCTGGGAAACTCGCTCCTTCACCCCCTCTCCCTCTCCTCTCCTCCTGGGACACTCGCTCCCTCAGCCCCTCCTCACGGGACACTCGCTCCCTCACCCCCTCTCCCTCTCCCCCCGGGACACTCGCTCCCTCAGCCTCTCCCCCCGGGACTCCCGCTCCCTTGCCGTCTCCCCCGGGACACTCGCTCCCTCGCAACCTCCCCACGGGACACTCGCTCCCTCGCCCCCTCCCATGGGACACTCGCTCCCTCGCAACCTCCCCACGGGACACTCGCTCCCTCGGCATCTCCCCCCGTGACAATCGCTCCCTCACCCACTGCCCCTGGGAAACTCGATCCCTCACCCCCCCGTCCCTCTCCCCTCGGTAAACTCGCTCGCTCGCCCCCTCCCCCCAGGACACTCGCTCCCATGTCACATCCCCGCGGACACTGGCTCCCTCTCCCACTCCCCCCGGGACACTCGCTCCCTCACCCTCTACCCCCGGGACACACGCTCCCTCACCCCCCCGTCCCTCTCCCCTCGGTAAACTCGCTCGCTCGCCCCCTCCCCCCAGGACACTCGCACCCTTGTCACATCCCCCCGGACACTGGCTCCCTCTCCCACACCCCCGGGACACTCGCTCCCTCACCCTCTACCCCCGGGACACACGCTCCCTCACCCCCTCCACCCGGGACACTCGCTCCCTCGCCCCCTCACCCCGGGACACACGCTCCCTCGCCCCCTCCCCCCGGGACTCACGCTTCCTCACCCCCTCTCCCTCTACCCCAGGACACTCGCTCCCTCACCCCCATCCCCCGGGACACTCAGTCCCTCGCCCCCACCCCCGGGACACTCTCTAACTCGCTCCCTCCACCTGGGAAACTAGATCCCTCACCCCCTCTCCCTCTCCCCCGGGACACTTGCTCCCTCACCCACTCCCCCCGGGACACTCGCTTCCTCTCCCCCCGGTTCTCTCGCTCTATCACCCTCTCCCATCGGACACTCGCTACCTCGCCCACATCCCCCTCGGGAAACTGGCACCCTCGCCCCCTCCACTCGGAACACTCGCTCCCTCCCCGCGGGACACTCGCTCCCTCACCCCCTCCCCCTGGGACACTCGCTCCCTCACCCCCTCCCCCTGGGACACTCGCTCCCTCACACTCTCCTCTGGGACACTCGCTACATCACCCCTCCCCAGGACACTCGCTCCCACACACCCTCCCCCCGGGGCACCCGCTCCCTCACCCTCTCCCGCCGGGAGACTCGCTCCCGTGCCCCCTCCCCTCGGGACACTCCCTCTCTCCCCCTCGGGACACTCGCTCCCTCACCCTCTCGCCCCCAGGACACTCGCTCCCTCGCCCCCTCCCGACAGAACACTCGCTCCCTCACCCACTCCCCCCCAGGACACTCGCTCCCTCGCCCCCTCCCTACGGGACACTCGCTCCCTCGGCCTTTAACCCCGTGACGCTTGCTCCCTCACCCCCTCCGGGCGGGAAACTCGATCCCTCACCCCCTCTCACTCTCCCACCTGGTCACTCGCTCCCTCACCCTCTACCCCCGGGACACACGCTCCCCCCCCCCCCCTCCACCCGGGACGCTCGCTCCCTCGCCCCCTCACCCCGGGAAACACGCTCCCTCGCCCCCTCCACCCGGGACTCACGCTCCCTCACCCCCTCTCCCTCTACCCCAGGACACTCGCTCCCTCACCCCCATCCCGCGGGACACTCAGTCCCTCGCCCCCTCCCCCGGGACACTCTCTACCTCGCTCCCTCCACGTGGGAAACTAGATCCCTCACCCCCTCTCCCTCTCCCCACAGGACGCTCGCTCCCTCACGCTATCCCCCCGGGACACACCCTCTCTCCCCCTCGGTACACTCGATCCTTCACCCTCTCCCCCCGGGACACTCGCTACCTCGCCCCCTCCCCTCGGGACACTCGCTCTCTCAGCCTTTCCCACCGTGACGCTTGCTCCCTCACCCACTTCCCCAGGGAAACTCGATCCCACACCCCCTCTCACTCTCCCCCGGGGTCACTCGCTCGTTCGCCCCCCCCCGGGACACCCGCTCCCTCACCCTCTCCCGCCGGGAGGTTCGCTCCCTTGCGCCCTCCCCTCGGGACACTCGTTCCCTCGCTCCCCTCCGCCCGCAACACTCGCTCCCTCGCACCCTCCCCCGGGACACTCGCTCCCTCGCCCCATCCCCTGGGATGCTCGCACCCTCCCCCCTCCCACCGGGACACTCGTTCCTTCACCGCCCTCCCCCCAAGACACTCGCTCCCTCGCCCCCTCTCCCTCGGGACACTCGTTCCCTCGCCCCCTCCCTCCCGTACACTCGCTCCCTACCCACGGGACACTCGCTCCCTTGCCCCATCCGCCCAGGACACTTGCTCCCCCTCCCTCACCCCGGGAAACTCGGTCCCTCGCCCTCTCCCCCGGGACACTCGCTTCCTCTCCCCCCGGTTCTCTCGCTCTATCACCCTCTCCCATCGGACACTCGCTACCTCGCCCACATCCCCCTCGGGACACTGGCACACTCGCCCCCTCCACTCGGAACACT
The DNA here is from genome assembly GCF_044704955.1 of Pristiophorus japonicus. Classification (NCBI taxonomy): domain Eukaryota; kingdom Metazoa; phylum Chordata; class Chondrichthyes; family Pristiophoridae; genus Pristiophorus; species Pristiophorus japonicus. The sequence goes on from NW_027252835.1 coordinate 280,808, forward strand.
CGCTCCCTCCCCTCGGGACACTCGCTCCCTCACCCACTCCCCCTGGGACACTCGCTCCCTCACCCCCTCCCCCTGGGACACTCGCTCCCTCACACTCTCCTCTGGGACACTCGCTACATCACCCCTCCCCAGGACACTCGCTCCCTCACCCCCTACCCCCGGGACACTCGCTCCCTCACCCCCGCACACCAGTACACTCGCTACCACGCACCCTCGCCCTGGGACACATGCCCCCTCCCACGGGATACTCGCTCCCTCACCCCCTTACCCCAGTACACTCGCTCCCTCGCCCCCTTCCCCTGGGACACTCGATCCCTCCCCCGGGACACTCGGTCCCTCGCCCCTGCCCCCAGGACACTCGCTTCCTCGCCCCCTCCCCGCGGGACACTCGCTCCCTCACTCTCTCCTCCCAGGACACTCGCTCCCTCACCCTCTCCCCCTGGGACACTCCCTCTCTCCCGCTCGGGACACTCGCTCCCTCACACTCTCGCCCCCAGGACACTCGCTCCCTCGCCCACTCCCGACGGGGCACTCGCTCCCTCGGCCTTTCCCCCCGTGATGCTTGCTCCCTCACACCCTCCCCGCCAGAAACTCGATCCCTCACCCCCTCTCACTCTCCCACCGGGTCACTCGCTCGCTCGTCCCCTCCCCCCGGGACGCACGCTCCCTCGCCCCATGCCCCCGGGAAACTTGCTCCACCACCCCCTCTCCCTCTCCCCCCGTGAAACTCGCTCCCTCTCCCTCTCCCCCTGGGACACTCGCTCACTCACCCTCTCTCCCCGGGACACTCGCTCCCTCGCCCCCACCCCCAGGACACTCGCTCCGTCTCCCCCTATCTCTGGGACACTCGCTCCCTCGCCCCCTCCCCCCAGGACACTCGCTCCCTCGCCCCCAAACCACGGGACTCTCGCTCCCTCTCCCACTCCCCCCGGGATACTCGCTCTCTCACCCTCTCCCCCTAGGACACACGCTCCCTCACACCCTCCACCCAGGACACTCGCTCGCTCGCCCCCTCCCGCCGGGACACTCTCTCCCTCGCCCCCTCCCACCGGGACTCACGCTCCCTCACCCCCTCTCCCTCTCGCCAGGACACTGGCATCCTAAACCCCATCCCCCGGGACACTCAGTCCCTCGACCCCTCCCCCCGGGACACTCTCTCGCTCGCTCCCTCCACCTGGGAAACTCGCTCCTTCACCGCCTCTCCATCTCCTCCCGGGACACTCGCTTCCTCAGCCCCTCCTCCCGGGACACTCGCTCCCTCACACCCTCTCCCTCTCCACCCCTGGATACTCGCTCCCTCAGCCTCTCTCCCCGGGACACCCGCTCCCTCGCCCCCTCCCCCGGGACACTCGCTCCCTCGCAACCTCCCCACGGGACACTCGGTCCCTCGGCCTCTCCCCTCGTGACAATCGCTCCCTCACCCACTCCCGCTGGAAACTCGATCCCTCACCCACCCGTTCCTCTCCCCTCGGTACACTCGTTCGCTCGCCCCCTCCCTCCAGGACACTCGCTCCTTTGTCACATCCCCCAGGGACACTCGCTCCCTCTCCCACTCCCCCCGGGACACTGGCTCCCTCAGCCTTTACCCCCGGGACACACGCTCCCTCACCCCCTCCACTCGGGACACTCGCTCCCTCGCCCCCTCACCCCGGGACACTCGCTCCCTCGCCCCCTCCCCCTGGGACTCATGCTCCCTCACCCCCTCTCCCTCTACCCCAGGACACTCGCTCCCTCACCCCCATCCCCCGGGACACTCAGTCCCTCGCCCCCTCCCCCGGGACACTCTCTCCCTCGCTCCCTCCACCTGGGAAACTAGATCCCTCACCCTCTCTCCCTCTCCCCCCGGGACACTCGCTCCCTCAGCCACTCCTCCCGGGACACTCACTCCCTCGCCCCCTCCCCCAGGACACTCGCTCCCTAGCCCCATCCCCCCGGGACTCTCGCTCCCTCGCCCCCTCCCCACGGGACACTCGCACCCTCCCCCCGGGACACTCGCTCCCTCCCCCCAAGACACTCGCTCCCACGCCACCACTCCATCGGCACACTAGTTCCCTCGCCCTCTCCCCCCGGACACTCCCTCGCTACCCACGGGACACTTGCTAACCCACCCCCTCCCCCCGGGACACTCGCTTTCTCTCCCCCCGGTACACTCGCTCCCTCACCCTCTCCCCCGGGACTCTCGCTCCCTCGACCCCTCCCCCTCGGGACACTCGCTCCCTCGCCCCCTCCACCCGAAACACTCGCTCCCTCTCCCCCGGGACACTCGCTCCCTCGCCCCCTCCCCATCGGGACACTCGCCCCCTCTCCCCCACCCCCCGGGACACTCGCTCCCTCACCCTTTCCCCTGGGACACTCGCTACCTCACCCCCACCTCAGGACACTCGCTCCCTCACCCCCTACCCCCGGGACACTCGCTCCCTCAACCCCTCACCCGGGTACATTCGCGCCCATGCCCCCTCCCCCTGGGACACTCGCTCCTTCTTCCCCTCCCCACGGTACACTCACTCCCTCACCGCATTACGCCGGGACACTCGCTCCCTCACCCTCTCCCCTCGGAACACACGCTCCCTCACCCTCTCCCCCCGGGACACTCGCTCCCTCATCCTCTCCCTCCGGGACACTTGCTCCCTCAACCCCTCTCCCTCGGGACACTCGCTCCCTCGCCCCATCCCCCCGGGACACTCACTCCCTCACCTCTTCCCCCCGGGACACTCGCTCCCTCACCCTCTCATCTCGGGACACTCACTCCCTCACCCTCGCTCCTCGGGACTCTCGCTCCCATGCCCCCTCCCCCCGGGACACTCGCTCCTTCGCCCCATCCCCGCGGGACTCTCGCTCCCTCGCCCCCTCCCCCCGGGACACTCGCTCCCTCCCGCCAAGACACTCGCTCCTTCGCCCCCTCACCATCGGCAAACTCGTTCCGTCGCCCCCTCCCCCCTGGACACTTGCTCGCTACCCACGGGACACTCGCTCCCTTGCCCCATCCCCCCGGGACACTCGCTCCCCCTCCCCCTCCCCCCGGGACAATCGCTCCCTCGCCCTCTGTGGAAAGTATTTTTATCTAAGCTGATACCATACGGTATTTGTGTGCCTTTTGATTAAAATGGAGTCCTGGCCCTTCCAGAACTTTCTGCATTTTAGCAGTCAGCTTGCATAAACAGCTAAACCTGCTGTTAGATGGCTGATGGCCATCAGACAGCTCGGAGACAAGTCATGCTGAGACAAGTAACCCCCCATGGTGCTCTCCTATTGTCTACACTACAGGAGTTCCATGTCACCCCACCCTTATCTTCTAGCTATTATCTCTTTCCTTTACCTCATCCATTTGATGCAAACAGATAAACTGACCAGGAATTTAAAAAATCCTGACACAATACAAGACAGGTGATAGCCCATTACCTATGACTCATGGAGTAATGGCCGTTTGGCTTTCTGATAACCCTGACAAAAGGAAATATATGGACACCATGTCAGGACCAGGATATAGTAATTAACTCTTTATCTGTATTCACTGACTGTGAGACAGAGCAATACACACGGAGAGGCCAGAACTTGGGTTTTACTGTATAAATATCTTGTTAAACTGAACCATTTCGAAGGTGTTCATTTCGCCCTTGACTGAGTGAAACCTACCCCTTGCGAGCAAGTAAATTAAAAAGGAAACTTCTACCGGAGCTGTAAGTGTCGGAGTCATTCTTTTCGGAGGTCGAGATTTCGACAGTTATTGGAGGTTCCACCGAGATGCATACTCTCTGTTCTGTGAGTAAAACGGATACAGGCATAGTGCCTCTCCAGTGAAAGGCTTCGGTGGCCAAACAAGGTGAGCCTTTGCTCACAAGAGCTTTCTTCACTGTTGAATCGCAGATGTAATCTGTTGAACACAGCTGAGGTACTGCATCTACAAGACTCGGCATTTAAAAGTTAAAGGTATTTTTTATAACCATTTCCTTCTCAGCTCGCCAGCAGAAGAGAACAGGTTCTGGAAAAAACCTAGAGACAGCCCGGGGAAGGTTTCACTAGGTAAGGGAGCGCTAGTCGATCGAAAAGTTTTCCAGGTTCTTATGTGATAAGATTTTTATTGTTTTTAATTCGGAAGGGGTTCTTATGTGATAAGACTATAAAAAAAAGAGCGCAATCGATCAAAGAGTTTGGGTACGGAACCTTAAGTTTTATCAGCTGTTATTAGGATAAGTTAAGGACTCGGTCTGTAGTGGCGTACAACGCTGACTGAGAATTTGTTTAGAGGTTATGATTTGTGTACTCACGGGAATATTGTTTGTTGTCCTTGTATTACTGTTGGGTGCAATAACTTTATGAGTCATTGCCATTAGAGAAACGGGAAGAGTCACTAGGGAAAGTTGTGATTCGAAAAAAAAAACACAAGAATTGATTAAGAAAAGAAACAGTAACTGATTGATCAACTACGATTGGTTCGTGCCAACATATCTCACACACCCAGACTGAGCCCGAATTAAGAGCCTTTTCAGGCCACGTAACGGCCAGGAAAAGTGGGCATAGAGAACTCGGTTGGCCAAAAGGATTGTGAGATCAGAAACTGTGGGAAAATCTTAATCATCCAGAATGGGTGCCGGAGCAAGTTAAAACACCACAAAAGGCACACCAGCCTATGTCATGCTCCAGAATTGAGGTCAGTCTTCAATTGACCAAAGAAACAAAAACGGTAAAGTGGACTTAGGGTGAAAATAGGCCATTTCCACCCGATGGTTCATTTAATTTAGAGAGAACAACTTGTCTCCAGGAGTGTCTTATAAACAGAGATCCAGGTAGAAAAAAAAAAGGAAAGTAATAGAAAAGGCCTGGGTTCCGATTCTTCAAGTCCATGTAAAATTAACAGAGGAAGTAAATCAAATGTAAAAAAAAAAAGAACCTGATAGTGACTTATGGATTCAAAAAAAAATGAAGCTAGCAAAAGAAAAAGCTTTATTGAATGGAGAGAGACTTGTGAATGTCTTGTCTTTCAATGAGAGTGCGTGAATGTCTTGACTTTGAATGAGAGTGCTTCTGTCTTTTTTCCTTGTGTCTGGAAACCTGTTTGGAAAGGTTGTGGAACTGCCTGTTTGTTTTAGCTCCACCCACTTTTTCAAACAAAGTGAAGTTTTTTTAACCCTTCTTAGTGTTGTCCTGTATGTGGGAAGTTTAAGACATTTTAAGTTAGAAGCGCAGGTGTGGATTTATTCGGATGAGAGGTTAAGGAGCTAGAAAATGCACAAAGGATAGGTTTGTTGAGACATGGTCCCGGTGGTTAAAAGTTGTAATGCCTTTTTTTTTTAAAAGCCTTTTTGGGTCTCTCGAGGTGCAGGCTGGGGGAGGACACTCTCATTGTCCTTGGTGTAAATTCTTGGTACAAAAGCTTCAAGCTCAGTAAGAGGATTTTTTTTGATAAAGAGTGACAGTACAATAGTTGAATTGGGATTTTGAGATATTTCAGGTGATCTCTTGTATTGGAAAAATCTTGGGTTTGGAAGCCTTTTAATAAAATTAGAAAACATGTACTTTACATTCTGTGATCTGTGAATCACCATAAGCATAAATGAGAAGTCCGTGTAATACACAGATTCGTCCAGTTCAGAAGCCCACACAAATATTCTCACAATGCTTAAAGGATGTGGAATGAAGTATCCCGGAATGCTTTCCAGAACCTTAAGCAGTCCCTCACTTCAGCACCAGCCTTGGGATTACCAGATTACACTAAGCTATTCAACTTATTTGTGCATCACAAGTCGGGGTTTGCACAATCTGTTTTGACTCAGTTGCATGGGGACAGGCAGCGACCAGTAGCATATTTCAGTACCCAACTAGACCCAGTGGGACGCGGACTATCGGGATGTCTTCCTTCGTTGGTAGCAGCTTATTATGCTATGCAACAGGCTCAGACAATAACTCTAAATCATCAGCCCATTTTGCATATCCCACACTCTGTCGAGATTTTACTTACTAAATGTGCCACCCAAAACATAACCTCCGCAAGAACCACTAAATACGAGGCCGAACTGTTATCAAATCCGAATCTTATCATCAAAAGATGCACTACCTTAAATCCAGCCACTCTACTCCCCACGCAAGACGACGGCGAACCCCATTCATGTGAAATGGTAACCGAATTAGTGACTAAACCACGTATCAATCTAACAGATGTACCAATGTGTAACCCTGAGCTAAAGTACTATGTTGACTGATCAGCCTTACGAAATGATAGGGGCCAACCGAGAGCGGCTTATGCAATTGTAACTCAGTTTAATGTTGTCGAAGCAGCCTCTCTTCCAGACTCCTTTTCAGCACAACAAGCCGAATTGTTTGCGTTAACTCGAGCCTGTATTCTGGCTGAAGGACACACAGTTAATATCTACACTGACTCCAGGTATGCTTTTGTGGTATCACATGACTATGGACAAATTTGTAAGATTCGCGGGTACCTGACTTCTTCATGAACCCCTATCAAAAATCAAGTAAATTAAAAAATTAACCTTCTACCGGAGCTGTAAGTGTCGGAATCATTCTTTTCGGAGGTCGAGATTTCGACAGTATACAGTGTTCACCAGGGTTTAGTATTGGGACAGCTGCTGTTTTTCAGTCCATGGGATGAAGGCAGTGATGTTCCCCAGGGTTCAGTACTGGGACAGCTGCCGTTTTTCAGTCTCTGAGAGGTATAGTGATGTTCCCCAGGGTCAGTACTGGGACAGCAGCTGTTTTTCAGTATATGGGACATATACAGTGATGTTCCCCAGGTTTCAGTACTGGGACAGCTGCTGTTTTTAATTCTATTGGAGGTATACTGTGGTGTTCCCGAGAGTTCAGTACTAGGGCAGCTGCTGTTTTTCAGTCTATGGGAGGTATACAGTGTTCCGCTGGGTTCACTACTGGGACAGCTGCTGTTTTTCAGTCTATGGGAGGTATACATTGATGTTCCCCAGTGTTCAGTACTGGGACCGCTGCTGTTGTTCAGTCCATGGGAGTGATGCAGTCATGTTCCCCAGATTTCAGCACTGGGACAGCTGTTGTTTTTTAGTCTATCGCAGGTATACAGTGTTTCCCATGATTCAATAGTGAGACAGCTGATGTTTTTAAGTCCATGGGAAGAGTACAGTGTTCCCCTGGGTACAGTACTGGGACATCTTCTGTTTTTCTGTCTGTGGGAGATATACAGTGTTACTCAGGGTTCAGTACTGGGACAGAATCTGTTTTTCAGTCTACGGGACTTATACAGTGATGTTCCCCATGCTTCAGTACTGGGACAGCTGCTGTTTTTAATTCTATGGGAGGTATACTGTGATGTTCCCGAGAGTTCAGTGGTGGAACTGCTGCTGCTTTTCAGTCTATGTTAGGTATACAGTGTTCACCAGGGTTCAGTACTGGGACAGCTGCCGTTTTTCAGTCTCTGAGAGGTATAGTGATGTTCCCCAGGGTCAGTACTGGGACAGCTGCTGTTTTTAAGTCTATGGGAGTTATGCTGTGATGTTCCACAGAGTTCAGTGCTGGGACAGCTGCTGTTTTTCAGTCTGTGGGAGGTATACAGTGTTCCACAGCTTTCAGTACTGGGACAGCTGCTGTTTTTCAGTCTGTGAGAGGTTTGGTGATGTTTCCCAGGATCATTACTGGGACAGCTGCTGTTTTTCAGTCTATGGGACATATACAGTGATGTTCCCGATGGTTCAGTACTGAGACAGCTGCTGTTTTTAATTCTATGGGAGGTATACTGTGATGTTCCCCAGAGTGCAGTGCTCGGACAGATGCTCTTTTGCAGTCTATGGGAGGTATACAGTGTTCCCCAGGTTTCAGTACTGGGGCAGCTGCTGCTTTTCAGGCTATGGGAGGAATACAGTTTCCCCTGGGTTCAGCACTGGGACAGTTGCTATTTTTTAAGTTTATGGGAGGTAAACAGTCTTTCACTGGGTTCAGTACTGTGACAGCTGCTGTTTTTCAGTCTATGTTAGGTATACAGTGTTCACCAGGGTTCAGTACTGGAACAGCTGCTGTTTTCCAGTTTATGGGAGTTATACAGTGATGTTACCCAGGGTTCAGTACTGGGACAGCTGCTGCTTTTCAGTCTGTGGGAGGTGTGCAGTGATGTTCCCCAGTGTTCAGCATTTGGACAGCTGCTGTTTTTCAGTCTATGGCAGGTATACAGTGTTCCCCATGGTTCAGTACTGAAGCAGCTGATGTTTTTAAGTCCATGGGAGGAATACAGTGTTCCCCTGGGTACAGTACTGGGACATCTGCTGTTTTTCAGTCTATGGGTGGTATACTGTGATGTTCCCGAGAGTTCAGTGCTGGAACAGCTGCTGTTTTTTAGTCTATGTTAGGTATACAGTGTTCACCAGGGTTCAGTACTGGGACAGCTGCTGTTTCTCAATCTATGGGAGGTATGCAGTGATGTTCACCAGGGTTCAGTACTGGGACAGCTGCCGTTTTTCAGTCTCTGAGAGGTATAGTGATGTTCCCCAGTTTCAGTACTGGGACAGCTGCAGTTTTTCAGTCTATGGGACATATACAGGGATGTTCCCCAGGGTTCAGTACTGGGACAGCTGCTGTTTTTAAGTCTATGGGAGTTATACTGTGACGTTCCCCAGAGTTCAGCGCTGGGACAGCTGCTGTTTTTCAGTCTATGGGAGGTATACAGTGTTCCCCAGCTTTCAGTACTGGGACAGCTGCTGTTTTTCAGTCAGTGAGAGGTTTGGTGATGTTCCCCAGGATCATTACTGGGAAAGCTGCTGTTTTTCAGTCTATGGGACATTAACATTGATGTTCCCGAGGGTTCAGTACTGTGACAGCTGCTGTTTTTAATTCTATGGGAGGTATACTGTGATGTTCCCCAGGTTTCAGTACTGGGGCAGCTGCTGTTTTTCAGTCTTTGTAAGGAATACAGTTTCCCCTAGGTTCAGTAATGGGACAGCTGCTGTTTCTTAAGTCTGTGGGATGCAAACAGTGTTCCACGGGGTTCAGTACTGGGACAGCTGCTGTTTTTAAGTCTATGGGAGGAATACTGTGATGTTTCCCAGAGTTCAGTGCTGGGACAGCTGCTGTTTTTCTGTCGATGGGAGGTATGCAGTGTTCCCCAGGTTTCTATACTGGTGCAGCTGCTGTTTTTCAGTCTATTGGAGGAATACAGTTTCCCCTGGGTTCAGCACTGGGACAGCTGCTATTTTTTAAGTCTATGGGAGGTAAACAGTCTTCCACTGGGTTCAGTACTGGGACAGCTGCTGTTTTTCAGTCTATGGGATGTACACTGTAATGTTCCCCAGGGTTCAGTACTGTGACAGCTGCTTTTTCTCAGTCTATGGGAGGTATTCAGTGTTCCACAGGGTGCAGTACTGCAACAGCTGCTGTTTTCAAGTCTATGGGAGTTATACAGTGATGTTACCCAGGGTGCAGTACTGGGACAGCTGCTGCTTTTCAGTCTGTGGGAGGTGTGCAGTGATGTTCCCGAGTGTTCAGCATTTGGACAGCTGCTGTTTTGCAGTCTATGGAACGGATACAATGATGTTCCACAGGGTTCAGTACTGGGACAGCAGCTGTTTTTCAGTCCATGGGAGGTATACTTTGATGTTCCCCAATGTTCTGTACTGGCACCGCTGCTGTTGTTCAGTCCATGGGAGGGATGCAGTCATGTTCCCCAGATTTCAGTACTGGGACAGCTGTTGTTTTTTACTCTATGGGAGGCATTCAGTGATGTTCCCCAGGGATCCGTACTGGGACAGCTGCTGTTTTTCAGTCTATGGCAGGTATACAGTGTTCCCCATGGTTCAGTACTGAGACAGCTGATGTTTTTAAGTCAATGGGAGGAATACAGTGTTCCCCTGGGTACAGTACTGGGACAGATGCTGTTTTTCAGTCTATGGGACTTATACAGTGATGTTCCCCATGGTTCAGTACTGGGACAGCTGCTGTTTTTAATTCTATGGATGGTGCACTGTGATTTTCCCAAGAGTTCAGTGCTGGGACAGCTGCTGTTTTTCAGTCCATGTTAGGTATACAGTGTTCCCCAGGTTTCACTACTGGGGCAGCTGCTGTTTTTCAGTCTTTGTTAGGAATACAGTTTCCCCTAGGTTCACTACTGTGACAGCTGCTGTTTCTCAGTCTATGGGAGGTATTCAGTGTTCCACAGGTTCAGTACTCGAACAGCTGCTGTTTTCCAGTCTATGGGAATTATACAGTGAAGTTACCCAGGGTGCAGTACTGGGACAGCTGCTGCTTTTCAGTCTGTGGGAGGTGTGCAGTGATGTTCCCCAGGGTTCAGCACTTGGACAGCTGCTGTTTTTCAGTCTATGAGAGACATGCAGTGTTCACCAGAGTTCAGTACTGGGACAATTGCTGTTTTTCAGTCTTTGGGAGGTATACAGTGATATTCCCCAGGGTTAAGTACTGGGGCAACTGCTGTTTTTCAACCTATGGCTGGTATACAATGTTCCCCAGTGTTCAGTACTGTGACAGCTGCTGTTTTGCAGTCTATGGGAGGGAGACAGTGATGTTCCCCAGGGTTCAGTACTGGGACAGCTGCTGTTTTTCAGTCTGTGGAATGTATACAGTGTTCCCCAGGGTTCAGTACTGGGATAGCTGCTGTTTTTCAGTCTGTGGAATGTATACAGTGTTCCCCAGGGTTCAGTACTGGGATAGCTGCTGTTTTTCAGTCCATGGGAGGTATACCGTGTTCCCCAGGTTTCAATACTAGGGCAGCTGCTGTTTTTCAGTCTATGGGTGTAATACAGTTTCCCCTGGGTTCAGTACTGGGACAACTGCAGTTTTTTAAGTCTATGCGAGGTAAACAGTGTTCCACTGGGTTCAGTACTGGGACAGCTGCTGCTTTTCAGTCTATGGGAGGTACACTGTGATGTTCGCCAGGGTACAGTACTGTGACAGCTGCTGTTTCTCTGTCTATGGGAGGTATTCAGTGTTCCACAGGGTTCAGTACTGCATTAGCTGCTGTTTTCCAGTCTATGGGAGTTATACAGTGATGTTACCCAGGGTGCAGTACTGGGACAGCTGCTGTTTTTCAGTCTCTGTGAGGTATACAGTGATGTTCCCCAGTGTTCAGCACTTGGATAGCTACTGTTTCTCAACTATGAGAGATATGCAGTGTTCACCAGGGTTCAGTACTGCGGGAGCTGCTGTTTTTCTCTCAGTGGAAAGTATACAGTGTTTCCCAGGGTTCACTACTGGGAGAGCTGCTGTTTTCCAGTCTGTGAGAGGTATTCAATTATGTTCCCCAGGGTTCAATACTGGGACAGCTGCTGTTTTTCAGTCTATGGGAGGTATGCAGTGTTCCCCATGGTTCAGTACTGAGACAGCTGATGTTTTTAAGTCCATGGGAGGAATACAGTGTTCCCCTGTGATCAGCACTGGGACAGCTGCTGTTTTTCAGTCTATGGGAGGTATACAGTGTTACCCAGTGTTCACTACTGGGACAGATGCTGTTTTTCAGTCTATGGGACGTATACAGTGATGTTCCCCATGTTTCAGTACTGGGACAGCTGCTGTTTTTAATTCTATGGGAGATATACTGTGATGTTCCCGAAAGTTCAGTACTGTGAGAGCTGCTGTTTTTCAGTCTATATTAGGTATACAGTGTTCCCCAGAGTTCAGTACTGGGACAGCTGCTGTTTTTCAGTCTATGGGTGGTATACAGTGTTACCCAGGGTTCAGTACTGGGACAGATGCTGTTTTTCAGTCTATGGGACTTTTACAGTGATGTTCCCCATGCTTCAGTACTGGGACAGCTGCTGTTTTTAATTCTATGGGAGGTATACTGTGATGTTCCCGAGAGTTCAGTGCTGGGACAGCTGCTGTTTGTCAGTCTATGTTAGGTATACAGTGTTCACCAGGGTTTAGTACTGGGACAGCTGCTGTTTTTCAGTCTATGGGAGGTATACATTGATGTTCCCCCGTGTGCAGTACTGGGACCGCTGCTGTTGTTCATTCCATGGGAGGGATGCAGTCATGTTCCCCTGATTTCAGTACTGGGACAGCTGTTGTTTTTTAGTCTATGGGAGGTATTCAGTGATGTTCTCCAGTGTTCCGTCCTGGGCCAGCTGCTGTTTTTAAGTCTATGGCCGGTATACAGTGTTCCCCTGGGTACAGTACTGGGATATCTGCTGTTTTTCTGTCTATGGGTGGTATACAGTATTACCCAGGGTTCAGTACTGGGACAGATGCTGTTTTTCAGTCTATGGGACTTATACAGTGATGTTCCCCATGGTTCAGTACTGGGACAGCTGCTGTTTTTAATTCTATGGGAGGTATACTGTGATGTTCCCGAGAGTTCAGTTCTGGAACAGCTGCTGTTTTTCAGTCTATGTTAGGTATACAGTGTTCACCAGGGTTCAGTACTGGGACAGCTGCTGTTTTTGAATCTATTGGAGGTATGCAGTGATATTCCCCAGGGTTCAGTACTGGGACAGCTGCCGTTTTTCAGTCTCTGAGACGTATAGTGATGTTCCCCAGGGTCAGTACTGGGACAGCAGCCGTTTTTCAGTCTCTGAGACGTATAGTGATGTTCCCCAGGGTCAGTACTGGGACAGCTGCTGTTTTTCAGTCTATGGGACATATACAATGATGTTCCCCAGGGTTCAGTACTGGGACAGCTACCGTTTTTTAGTCTCTGAGATGTATAGTGATGTTCCCCGGGGTTCAGTACTGGGACAGCTGCTGTTTTTAAGTCTATGGGAGTTATACTGTGATGTTCCCCAGAGTTCAGTGCTGGGATAGCTGCTGTTTTTCAGTCTATGGGAGGTATACAGTGTTGTCCAGCTTTCAGTACTGGGACAGCTGCTGTTTTTCAGTCTGTGAGAGGTTTGGTGATGTTCCCCAGGATCATTACTGGGACAGCTGCTGTTTTTCAGTCTGTGGGACATAAACAGTGATGTTCCCGAGGGTTCAGTACTGTGACAGCTGCTGTTTTTAATTCTATGGGAGGTATACTGTGATGTTCCCCAGAGTACAGTGCTCGAACAGATGCTCTTTTTCAGTCTGTGCGAGGTATACAGTGTTCCCCAGGTTTCAGTACTGGGGCAGCTGCTGTTTTTCAGTCTATGGGAGGAATACAGTTTCCCCTGTGTTCAGCACTGGGACAGCTGCTATATTTTAAGTCTATAGGATGTAAACAGTCTTCCACTGGGTTCAGTACTGTGACAGCTGCTGTTTTCCAGTCTATGGGATGTACACTGTGATGTTCCCCAGGGTTCAGTACTGTGACAGCTGCTGTTTCTCAGTCTATGGGAGGTATTCAGTGTTCCACAGGGTTCAGTACTGGAACAGTTGCTGTTTTCCAGTCTATGGGAGTTATACAGTGATGTTACCCAGGGTGCAGTACTGGGACAGCTGCTGCTTTTCAGTCTGTGGGAGGTGTGCAGTGATGTTCCCCAGTGTTCAGCATTTGGACAGCTGCTGTTTTTCAGTCGATTGAACGGATTCAATGATGTTCCCCAGGGTTCAATACTGGGACTGCAGCTGTTTTTCAGTCTATGGGAGGTATACATTGATGTTCCCCAGTGTTCTGTACTGGGACCGCTGCTGTTGTTTAGTCTATGGGAGGTATTCAGTGATGTTCCCTAGGGTTCCGTACTGGGACAGCTGCTGTTTTTCAGTCTGTGGCAGGTCTACAGTGTTCCACATGGTTCAGTACTGAGACAGCTGATGTTTTTAAGTCCATGGGAGGAATACAGTGTTGCCCTGGGTACAGTACTGGGACATCTGCTGTTTTTCAGACTATGGGTGGTATACATTGTTACCCAGGGTTCATTACTGGGACAGATGCTGTTTTTCAGTCTATGGGACTTATACAGTGATGTTCCCCATGGTTCAGTACTGGGACAGCTGCTGTTTTTAATTCTATGGGAGGTATATTGTGATGTTCCCAAGAGTTCAGTGCTGGGACTGCTGCTGTTTTTCAGTCTATGTTAGGTATACAGTGTTCCCCAGGTTTCACTACTGGGGCAGATGCTGTTTTTCAGTCTTTGTTAGGAATACAGTTTCCCCTAGGTTCAGTACTGGGACAGCTGCTGTTTTTTAAGTCTATGGGATGGAAACAGTGTTCCAATGGGTTCAGTACTGGGACACTGCTGCTGTTTTTCAGTCTATGGGAGGTACACTGTAATGTTCGCCAGGGTTCACTACTGTGACAGCTGCTGTTTCTCAGTCTATGGGAGGTATTCAGTGTACCACAGCTTCAGTACTGGAACAGCTGCTGTTTTCCAGTCTATGGGAATTATACAGTGATGTTACCCAGGGTGCAGTACTGGGACAGCTGCTGCTTTTCAGTCCATGGGAGGTGTGCAGTGATGGTCCCAAGGGTTCAGCACTTGGACAGCTGCTGTTTTGCAGTCTATGAGAGATATGCAGTGTTCACCAGAGTTCGGTTCTGGGACAATTGCTGTTTTTCAGTCTATGGGAGGTATACAGTGATATTCCCCAGGGTTCAGTACTGGGGCAACTGCTGTTTTTCAACTTATGGCTGGTATACAATGTTCTCCAGTGTTCAGTACTGTGACAGCTGCTGTTTTGCAGTCTATGGGAGGGAGACAGTGATGTTCCCCAGGGTTCAGTACTGGGGCAGCTGCTGTTTTTCAGTCTGTGGAATGTATACAGTGTTCCCCAGGGTTCAGTACTGGGACAGCTGCTGTTTTTAAGTCTATGGGAGGTATACTGTGATGTTCCCCAGAGTTCAGCGGTGGGACAGCTGCTATTTCTCAGTCTGTGGGAGGTATACCGTGTTCCCCAGGTTTCAATACTAGGGCAGCTGCTGTTTTTCAGTCTATGGGTGGAATACAGTTTCCCCTGGGTGTAGTACTGGGATAACTGCAGTTTTTTAAGTCTATGCGAGGTAAACAGTTTTCCACTGGGTTCAGTACTGGGACAGCTGCTGTTTTTTAGTCTATGGCAGGTACACTGTGATGTTCGCCAGTGTACAGTACTGTGACAACTGCTGTTTCTCAGTCTATGGGAGGTATTCAGTGTTCCACAGTGTTCAGTACTGCAACAGCTGCTGTTTTCCTGTCTATGGGAGTTATACAGTGATGTTACCCAGGGCGCAGCACTTGGACAGCTGCTGTTTTTCAGTGTATGAGAGATATGCAGTGTTCACCAGGGTTCAGTACTGGGACAACTGCTGTTTTTCAGTCTCTGGAATGTATACAGTGTTTCCCAGGGTTCAGTACTTGGGCAGCTGCTGGTTTCCAGTCTATGGGAGGGATGCAGTCATGTTCCCCAGATTTCAGTACTGGGACAGCTGTTGTTTTTTAGTCTATGGGAGGTATTCAGTGATGTTCCCCAGGGTTCCGTACTGGGACAGCTGCTGTTTTTCAGTCTATGGGAGGTATACAGTGTTCCCCATGGTTCAGTACTGAGACAGCTGATGTTTTTAAGTCCATGGGAGGAATACACTGTTCCCCTGGGATCAGCACTGGGACAGCTGCTGTTTTTCAGTCTCTGGGAGGGAAACAGTGTTACCCAGGGTTCAGTACTGGGACAGATGCTGTTTTTCAGTCCATGGGACGTAAACAGTGATGTTCCCCATGGTTCAGTACTGGGACAGCTGCTGTTTTTAATTCTATGGGAGGAATAACGTTTCCCCTGGGTTCAGTACTGGGTCAGCTGCTGTTTTTCAGTCTGTGGAATGTATACAGTGTTCCCCCGGTTTCAGTACTGGGACAGATGCTGTTTTTCAGTCTATGGGACGTAAACAGTGATGTTCCCGAGAGTTCAGTACTGGGACAGCTGCTGATTTTCAGTCTATGGGAGGAATAACGTTTCCCCTGGGTTCAGTACTGGGACAGCTGCTGTTTTTTAAGTCAATGGGAGGTAAACAGTGTTCCACTGGGTTCAGTAATGGGACAGCTGCTTTTTTTCAGTCTATGGGAGGTACAATGTGATGTTCGCCAGGGTTCAGTACTGGGACAGCTGCTGTTTTGCAGTCTATGGGAGGTACACAGTGATGTTCACCAGGGTTCAGTACTCAGACAGCTGCTGTTTTTCGGTCCATGGGAGGTAAACAGTGTTCCCCAGTGTTCATTACTGGAACAGCTGCTGTTTTTCAGACTATGGGACGGATACAGTAATGTTCCCCAGGGTTCAGTACTGGGGCAGCTGCTGTTTTTCAGTCTATATGAGGTATACAGTGTTCGCCAGGGATCAGTACTGGGACAGCTGCTGCTCTTACGTCTATGGGAGGAATACAGTGTTCCCCTCGGTTCAGTACTGGGGCAGCTGCTGTTTTCAATCTATGGGATGTATGAGATGTTTTTCAGAGTTCAGTACTGGGAGGTATACAGTGTTCCCGGGTTTAGTACTGGAACAGCTGCTGTTTTTCAGACTATGGGACGGATACAGTAATGTTCCCCAGGGTTCAGTACTTGGACAGCTGCTGCTTTTCAGTCTATATGAGGAATACAGTGTTCCACCGGGTTCAGTAATTTGACAGCTGCTGTTTTCCAGTCTATGGGAGGTCTCCAGTGTTACGCAGGGTGCAGTACTGGGACAGCTGCTGCTTTTCAGTCTATGGGAGGTCTACAGTGATGTTCCCCTAGGTTCAGGACTGGGACAGCTGCTGTTTTTCAATCTACGGGAGGTATGCAGTGTTCACCAGGTTTCAGTACTGGGAAAACATGCTGTTTTTCAATCTATGGGATGTATACAGTGATGTTCCCCAGGGTTCAGTAGTGGGGCAGCTGCTGTTTTTCAACCTATGGCTGATATACAGTATTCCCCAGTGTTCAGTACTGTGACAGCTGCTGTTTTCAGTCTATGAGAGGTATACAGTATTCCCCTGGGTTCAGTACTGTAACAGCTGCTGTTTTTAAGTCTATGGGAGGGATACAGTGTTCTCCCGGGTTCAGTACTGGGGCAGATGCCGTTTTCAGTCGATGGAACGTATACAATGATGTTCCCCAGGGTTCAGTACTGCGACAGCTGCTGTTTTTAAGTCTATGGGAGATATACTGTGAAGTTCCCGAGAGTTCAGTGCTGGGACAGCTGCTGTTTTTCAGTCTATGTTAGGTATACAGTGTTCCCCAGCGTTCAGTACTGGGATAGCTGCTGTTTTTCAGTCTCTGAGAGGTATAGTGATGTTCCCCAGGGTCAGTACTGGGACAGCTGCTGTTTTTCAGTCTATCGGACATACACAGTGATGTTCCCCAGGGTCCAGTACTGGGACAGCTGCTGTTTTTAAGTCTATCGGTCATACACAGTGATGTTCCCCAGGGTCCAGTACTGGGACAGCTGCTGTTTTTAAGTCTGTGGGACGTATACTGTGATGTTCCCCAGAGTTCAATGATGGGACAGCTGCTATTTTTCAGTCTATGGGAGGTATACAGTGTTCCCCAGGTTTCAGTACTGGGGCAGCTGTTGTTTTTCAGTCTATGGGAGGAATACAGTTTCATCTGGGTTCAGTACTGGGACAGCTGCTGTTTTTTTAAGTCCATGGGAGGTAAACAGTGTTTCACTGGGATCAGTACTGGGACAGCTGCTGTTTTTCAGTCTATGGGAAGTACACTGTGACGTTCGCCAGGGTTCAGTACTCTGACAGCTGCTGCTTTTCAGTCTATGGGAAGTATACAGTCTTCCTCAGGGCTCTATACTTGGACAGCTGCTGTTTTTCAGTCTATGGGAGGTATACAGTGTTACACTGGGTTTGGTACTGGAACAGCCGCTGTTTTTCAGTCTATGGCAGGTATTCAGTGATGTTCCCCACGGTTCAGCACTAGGCCAGCTGCTGTTTTTCAGTCCATAGGAGGTAAACAGTGTTCCCCAGTGTTCATTACTGGGACAGCTGCTGTTTTTCAGTCTATGGGAGGCATACTGTGATGTTCCCCAGGGTTCAGTACTGGGACAGCTGCTGTTTTTCTGTCTATGGGAGGTATAGTTTAATGTTCTCCAGAGTTCAGCACTGGGACAGCTGCTGTTCTTTCGTCTCTGGCAGGGAAACAGTGATGTTCCCCAGGGTTCAGTACTGGGACAGCTGCTGCTTTTCAGTCTATGGGAAGTATACAGTCTTCCTCAGGGTTCTATACTAGGACAGCTGCTGTTTTTCAGTCTATGAGAGGTATACAGTGTACCCCAGGGTTCAATACTGGGACAGCTGCTGTTGTTCAGTCTATAGGAGGTATACAGTGATGTTCCCCAGGGTTCAGTACTGGGACAGCTGCTGTTTTGCAGTCTATGAGAGGTACACAGTGATGTTCACCAGGGTTCAGTACTCAGACAGCTGCTGCTTTTCAGCCTATGGGAGGTCTACAGTGATGTTCCCCATGTTTCAGTGCTGGGACAGCTGTTGTTGCTCAGTCTATGGGAGGTATACAGTGATGTTCCCCAGGGTTCAGTACTGGGTCAGCTGATGTTTTCCAGTCTATGGGATGTATAAAGTGTTCGCCAGGGATGAGTACTGGGACAGCTGCTGCTCTTACGTCTATTGGAGGAATACAGTGTTCCCCTCGGTTCAGTGTCCCCTCGGTTCAGTACTGGGGCAACCGCTGTTTTCAATCTATGGGATGTATGAGCTGTTTTTCAGAGTTCAGTACTGGGACAGCTGCTGTTTTTCAGTCTGTGAGAGGTATCGTGATGTTCCCCAGGGTTCAGTACTGGGACAGCTGCTGTTCTTCAGTCCATGGGATGTATACAGTGATGTTCTCCAGGGTTCAGAAATGGGACAGCTGCTGTTTTTCAGTCTATGGGATGTGTACAGTGATGTTGCCCAGGTTTCAGTACTGGAACAGCTGCTGTTTTCCAGTCTATGGGAGATATACAGTGATGTTACCCAGGGTGCAGTACTAGGACAGCTGCTGCTTTTCAGTCTATGGGAGGTATAGAGTGTTCTGCAGGGTTCAGTACTGTGACAGCTGCTGTTTTGCAGTCTATCGGAGGTATACAGTGTTCCCCAGGTTTCAGTACTGGGACAACATGCTGTTTTTCAATCTATGGGATGTATACAGTGATGTTCCCCAGGGTTCAGTAGTGGGGCAGCTGCTGTTTTTCACCCTATGTGAGTTATACTGTGTTCCAAAGGGATCAGTACTGGGGCAGCTGCTGTTTTTCAACTTATGGCTGGTATACAGTATTCCACAGGCGACAGTACTGTGACAGCTGCTGTTTTGCAGTCTATGGGAGGGAGACAGTGATGTTCCCCAGGGTTCAGTACTGGGGCAGCTGCTGTTTTTCAGTCTGTGGAATGTATACAGTGTTCCCCAGGGTTCAGTACTGGGACAGCTGCTGTTTTTAAGTCTATGGGAGGTATACTGTGATGTTCCCCAGAGTTCAGCGGTGGGACAGCTGTTATTTTTCAGTCTGTGGGAGGTATACAGTGTTCCCCAGGTTTCAATACTAGGGCAGCTGCTGTTTTTCAGTCTATGGGTGGAATACAGTTTCCCCTGGGTTTAATACTGGGACAACTGCAGTTTTCTAAGTCTATGCGAGGTAAACAGTGTTCCACTGGGTTCAGTACTGGAACAGTTGCTGTTTTTCAGTCTATGGGAGGTACACTGTGATGTTCCCAGGGTCCAGTACTAGGACAGCTGCTGTTTTTAAGTCTATCGGTCATACACAGTGATGTTCCCCAGGGTCCAGTACTGGGACAGCTGCTGTTTTTAAGTCTGTGGGAGGTATACAGTGTTCCCCAGGTTTCAGTACTGGGGCAGCTGCTGTTTTTCAGTCTATGGGAGGAATACAGTTTCAGCTGGGTTCAGTACTGGGACAGCTGCTGTTTTTTTAAGTCCATGGGAGGTAAACAGTGTTTCACTGGGATCAGTACTGGGACAGCTGCTGTTTTTCAGTCTATGGGAAGTACACTGTGATGTTCGCCAGGGTTCAGTACTCTGACAGCTGCTGCTTTTCAGTCTATGGGAAGTATACAGTGTTACACTGGGTTTGGTACTGGAACAGCCGCTGTTTTTCAGTCTATGGCAGGTATTCAGTGATGTTCCCCACGGTTCAGTACTAGGCCAGCTGCTGTTTTTCAGTCCATAGGAGGTAAACAGTGTTCCCCAGTGTTCATTACTGGGACAGCTGCTGTTTTTCAGTCTATGGGAGGCATACAGTGATGTTCCCCAGGGTTCAGTACTGGGACAGCTGCTGTTTTTCTGTCTATGGGAGGTATAGTTTAATGTTCTCCAGAGTTCAGCACTGGGACAGCTGCTGTTCTTTCGTCTCTGGCAGGGAAACAGTGATGTTCCCCAGGGTTCAGTACTGGGACAGCTGCTGCTTTTCAGTCTATGGGAAGTATACAGTCTTCCTCAGGGTTCTATACTAGGACAGCTGCTGTTTTTCAGTCTATGAGAGGTATACAGTGTACCCCAGGGTTCAATACTGGGACAGCTGCTGTTGTTCAGTCTATGGGAGGTATACAGTGATGTTCCCCAGGGTTGAGTACTGGGACAGCTGCTGTTTTGCAGTCTATGAGAGGTACACAGTGATGTTCACCAGGGTTCAGTACTCAGACAGCTGCTGCTTTTCAGCCTATGGGAGGTCTACAGTGATGTTCCCCATGTTTCAGTGCTGGGACAGCTGTTGTTGCTCAGTCTATGGGAGGTATACAGTGATGTTCCCCAGGGTTCAGTACTGGGTCAGCTGATGTTTTTCAGTCTATGGGATGTATAAAGTGTTCGCCAGGGATGAGTACTGGGACAGCTGCTGCTCTTACGTCTATTGGAGGAATACAGTGTTCCCCTCGGTTCAGTGTCCCCTCGGTTCACTACTGGGGCAACCGCTGTTTTCAATCTATGGAATGTATGAGATGTTTTTCAGAGTTCAGTACTGGGACAGCTGCTGTTTTTCAGTCTGTGAGAGGTATCGTGATGTTCCCCAGGGTTCAGTACTGGGACAGCTGCTGTTCTTCAGTCCATGGGATGTATACAGTGATGTTCTCCAGGGTTCAGAAATGGGACAGCTGCTGTTCTTCAGTCTATGGGATGTGTACAGTGATGTTGCCCAGGTTTCAGTACTGGAACAGCTGCTGTTTTCCAGTCTATGGGAGATATACAGTGATGTTACCCAGGGTGCAGTACTAGGACAGCTGCTGCTTTTCAGTCTATGGGAGGTATAGAGTGTTCTGCAGGGTTCAGTACTGTGACAGCTGCTGTTTTGCAGTCTATCGGAGGTATACAGTGTTCCCCAGGTTTCAGTACTGGGACAACATGCTGTTTTTCAATCTATGGGATGTATACAGTGATGTTCCCCAGGGTTCAGTAGTGGGGCAGGTGCTGTTTTTCACCCTATGTGAGTTATACTGTGTTCCAAAGGGATCAGTACTGGGGCAGCTGCTGTTTTTCAACTTATGGCTGGTATACAGTATTCCACAGGCGACAGTACTGTGACAGCTGCTGTTTTGCAGTCTATGGGAGGGAGACAGTGATGTTCCCCAGGGTTCAGTACTGGGACAGCTGCTGTTTTTCAGTCTGTGGAATGTATACAGTGTTCCCCAGGGTTCAGTACTGGGACAGCTGCTGTTTTTATGTCTATGGGAGGTATACTGTGATGTTCCCCAGAGTTCAGCGGTGGGACAGCTGTTATTTTTCAGTCTGTGGGAGGTATACAGTGTTCCCCAGGTTTCAATACTAGGGCAGCTGCTGTTTTTCAGTCTATGGGTGGAATACAGTTTCCCCTGGGTTTAATACTGGGACAACTGCAGTTTTCTAAGTCTATGCGAGGTAAACAGTGTTCCACTGGGTTCAGTACTGGGACAGTTGCTGTTTTTCAGTCTATGGGAGGTACACTGTGATGTTCGCCAGTGTACAGTACTGTGACAGCTGCTGTTTCTCAGTCTATGGGAGGTATTCAGTGATGTTCCCCAGGGTTCCGTACTGGGAAAGCTGCTGTTTTTCAGTCTATGGGAGGTATACAGTGTTCCCCATGGTTCAGTACTGAGACAGCTGATGTTTTTAAGTCCATGGGAGTAATGCACTGTTCCCCTGGGATCAGCACTGGGACAGCTGCTGTTTTTCAGTCTATGGGAGGTATACAGTGTTACCCAGGGTTCAGTACTGGGACAGATGCTGTTTTTCAGTCCATGGGACGTAAACAGTGATGTTCCCCATGGTTCAGTACTGGGACAGCTGCTGTTTTTAATTCTATGGGAGGAATAACGTTTCCCCTGGGTTCAGTACTGGGTCAGCTGCTGTTTTTCAGTCTGTGGAATGGACACAGTGTTCCCCAGGGTTCAGTACTGGGACAGATGCTGTTTTGCAGACTATGGGACGTAAACAGTGATGTTCCCGAGAGTTCAGTACTGGGACAGCTGCTGTTTTTCAGTCTATGGGAGGAATAACGTTTCCCCTGGGTTCAGTACTGGGACAGCTGCTGTTTTTTAAGTCAATGGGAGGTAAACAGTGTTCCACTGGGTTCAGTAATGGGACAGCCGCTTTTTTTCAGTCTATGGGAGGTACAATGTGATGTTCGCCAGGGTTCAGTACTGGGACAGCTGCTGTTTTGCAGTCTATGGGAGGTACACAGTGATGTTCACCAGGGTTCAGTACTCAGACAGCTGCTGTTTTTCGGTCCATGGGAGGTAAACAGTGTTCCCCAGTGTTCATTACTGGAACAGCTGCTGTTTTTCAGACTATGGGACGGATACAGTAATGTTCCCCAGGGTTCAGTACTGGGGCAGCTGCTGTTTTTCAGTCTATATGAGGTATACAGTGTTCGCCAGGGATCAGTACTGGGACAGCTGCTGCTCTTACATCTATGGGAGGAATACAGTGCTCCCCTCGGTTCAGTACTGGGGCAGCTGCTGTTTTCAATCTATGGGATGTATGAGATGTTTTTCAGAGTTCAGTACTGGGAGGTATACATTGTTCCCCAGGGTTTAGTACTGGAATAGCTGCTGTTTTCCAGTCTATGGGAGATATACAGTGATGTTACCCAGGGTGCAGTACTTGGACAGCTGCTGCTTTTCAGTCTATGGGAGGAATACAGTGTTCCACCGGGTTCAGTTATGTGACAGTTGCTGTTTTCCAGTCTATGGGACGTCTCCAGTGTTACGCAGGGTGCAGTACTGGGACAGCTGCTGCTTTTCAGTCTATGGGAGGTGTACAGTGATGTTCCCCTGGGTTCAGGACTGGGACAGCTGCTGTTTTTCAATCTACGGGAGGTATGCAGTGTTCACCAGGTTTCAGTACTGGGAAAACATGCTGTTTTTCAATCTATGGGATGTATACAGTGATGTTCCACAGGGTTCAGTAGTGGGGCAGCTGCTGTTTTACACTCTATGTGAGGTATACTGTGTTCCCCAGGGATCAGCACTGGGGCAGCTGCTGTTTTTCAACCTATGGCTGATATACAGTATTCCCCAGTGTTCAGTACTGTGACAGCTGCTGTTTTGCAGTCTATGGGAGGGAGAGAGTGATCTTCCCCAGGGTTCAGTACTGGAACAGCTGCTGTTTTCAGTCTATGAGAGGTATACAGTATTCCCCTGGGTGTAGTACTGTAACAGCTGCTGTTTTTAAGTCTATGGGAGATATACTGTGAAGTTCCCGAGAGTTCAGTGCTGGGACAGCTGCTGTTTTTCAGTCTATGTTAGGTATACAGTGTTCCCCAGCGTTCAGTACTGGGATAGCTGCTGTTTTTCAGTCTCTGAGAGGTATAGTGATGTTCCCCAGGGTCAGTACTGGGACAGCTGCTGTTTTTCAGTCTATCGGACATACACAGTGATGTTCCCCAGGGTCCAGTACTGGGACAGCTGCTGTTTTTAAGTCTATCGGACATACACAGTGATGTTCCCCAGGGTCCAGTACTGGGACAGCTGCTGTTTTTAAGTCTGTGGGGCGTATACTGTGATGTTCCCCAGAGTTCAGTGATGGGACAGCTGCTATTTTGCAGTCTATGGGCGTTATACAGTGTTCCCCAGGTTTCAGTACTGGGGCAGCTGCTGTTTTTCAGTCTATGGGAGGAATACAGTTTCATCTGGGTTCAGTACTGGGTCAGCTGCTGTTTTTTTAAGTCCATGGGAGGTAAACAGTGTTTCACTGGGATCAGTACTGGGACAGCTGCTGTTTTTCAGTCTATGGGAAGTACACTGTGATGTTCGCCAGGGTTCAGTACTCTGACAGCTGCTGCTTTGCAGTCTATGGGAATGATACAGTCTTCCTCAGGGCTCTATACTTGGACAGCTGCTGTTTTTCAGTCGATGGGAGGTATACAGTGTTACACTGGGTTCGGTACTGGGACAGCCGCTGTTTTTCAGTCTATGGGAGGTATTCAGTGATGTTCCCCACGGTTCAGTGCTGGGACAGCTGTTGTTGCTCAGTCTATGGGAGGTATACAGTGATGTTCCCCAGGTTTCAGTGCTGGGACAGTTGTTGTTGCTCAGTCTATGGGAGGTATACAGTGATGTTCCCCAGGGTTCAGTACTGGGTCAGCTGATGTTGTTCAGTCTATGGGATGTATAAAGTGTTCGCCAGGGATGAGTACTGGGACAGCTGCTGCTCTTACGTCTATTGGAGGAATACAGTGTTCCCCTCGGTTCAGTGTCCCCTCGGTTCAGTACTGGGGCAACTGCTGTTTTCAATCTATGGGATGTATGAGATGTTTTTCAGAGTTCAGTACTGGGACAGCTGCTGTTTTTCAGTCTGTGGGATGTATACAGTGATGTTCTCCAGGGTTCAGAAATGGGACAGCTGCTGTTATTCAGTCTATGGGATGTATACAGTGATGTTGCCCAGGTTTCAGTACTGGAACAGCTGCTGTTTTCCAGTCTATGGGAGATATACAGTGATGTTACCCAGGGTGCAATACTTGGACAGCTGCTACTTTTCAGTCTATGGGAGGTATAGAGTGTTCTGCAGGGTTCAGTACTGTGACAGCTGCTGTTTAGCAGTCTATCGGAGGTATACAGTGTTCCCCAGGTTTCAGTACTGGGACAACATGCTGTTTTTCAATCTATGGGATGTATACAGTGATGTTCCCCAGGGTTCAGTAGTGGGGCAGCTGCTGTTTTTCACCCTATGTGAGTTATACTGTGTTCCAAAGGGATCAGTACTGGGGCAGCTGCTGTTTTTCAACTTATGGCTGGTATACAGTATTCCACAGGGGACAGTACTGTGACAGCTGCTGTTTTGCAGTCTATGGGAGGGAGACAGTGATGTTCCCCAGGATTCAATACTGGGACAGCTGCTGTTTTTCAGTCTATGAGATGTATACAGTGATCCCCAGGATTCAGCACTGGGGCAGCTGCTATTTTTCAGTCTATGGAATGTATACAGTGTTCCCCAGAGTTCAGTACTGGGATATTTGCTGTTTTTAAGTCTATGGGAGGTATAAAGTAGTCCCCTGTGTTCAGTACTGTAACAACTGCTGTATTTAAGTCTATGGGAGGTATACATTGTTCCGCAGGGTTCAGTACTGGGGCAGATGCAGTTTTTCAGTCTATGGGACGTATACAATGATGTTCGCATGGTTCAGTACTGGGACAGGTGCAGTTTTTAAATCTATGGGGGGTATACTGTGATGTTCCCCAGAGTTCAATGCTGGGACAGCTGCTGTTTTTCAGTCTATGTTAGGTATACAGTGTTCCCCAGCTTTCAGTACTGGGACAGCTGCTGTTTTTCAGTCTCTGAGAGGTATAATGATGTTCCCCAGGGTCAATACTGGGACAGCTGCCGATTTTCAGTGTCTGAGAGGTATAGTGATGTTCCCCAGGGACAGTACTGGGACAGCTGCTGTTTTTCAGTCTAGCGGACATATACAGTGTTGTTCCCCAGTGTTCAGTACTGGGACAGCTGCTGTTTTTCTGTCAATGGGAGGTCTCCATTGATGTATCCAGAGTTCAGCACTAGGACAGCTGCTGTTCTTTCGTCTCTGGCAGGGATACAGTGATGTTGCCCAGAGTTCAGGAGTGGGACAGCGGCTGTTTTTCAGTCTATGGGAGGTGTTCAGTGATGTTCCCCACGGTTCAGTACTAGTCCGGCTGCTGTTTTTTAGTCCATGGGAGGTAAAGAGTGTTCCCCAGTGTTCATTACTGGGACAGCTGCTGTTTTTCAGTCTATGGGAGGAATACAGTGATGATCCCCAGAGTTCAGCACTGAGACAGCTGCTGTTCTTTAGTCTCTGGCAGGGATACAGTGATGTTGCCCAGGGTTCAGGACAGGGAAAGCTGTTGTATTGCAGTCTGTGAGAGGTATCGTGATGTTCCCCAGGGGTCAGCACTGCGACAGCTGCTGTTTTGCAGTCTATCGGAGGTATACAGTGTTCCACCGGGTTCAGTACTGGGACAGCTGCTCTTTTCCAGTCTATGGGAGGTCTCCAGTGTTACCCAGGGTGCAGTCCTGGGACAGCTGCGGCTTTTCAGTCTATGGGAGGTGTACAGTGATGTTCCCCTGGGTTCAGTACTGGGACAGCTGCTGTTTTTCAGTCTATGGGATGTTTGCAGTGTTCACCAGGTTTCAGTACTGGGACAACATGCTGTTTTTCAATCTATGGAAGGTATACAGTGATGTTTCCCAGGATTCAGTACTGGGGCAGCTGCTGTTTTTCAACCTATGGCTGGTATACAGTGTTCCCCAGGGTTCAGTACTGTCACAGCTGCAGTTTTGCAGTATATGGGTGGGAGACAGTGATCGCCATGGTTCAGCAATGGGGCAGCTACTGTTTTTCTGTCTATGGAATGTATACAGTGTTCCCCACAGTTCAGTACTGGGACAGCTGTTGTTTTTCAGTCTATGGGAGGTATTCAGTGTTCCCAGGGTTCAGCACAGGGCCAGCTGCTGTTTGTTTGTCAATGGGACGAAAACAGTGATGTTCCCCAGGGATCAGTACTGGGGCAGCTTCTGTTTGTCATTCTATGGTAGGTATACAGTGTTCCCCAGAGTTCAGTACTGGGACAGCTGCTGTTTTTCAGTCTGTTGGAGGTAAGAGATGTTCCCCAGGGTTCAGTACTGGGACAGCTGCTGTTTACAATCTATGGGATGTATGAGATGTTTTTCAGAGTTCAGTACTGGGACAGCTGCTGTTTTTCAGTCTGTGAGAGGTATACAGTGCTCCCCAGGGTTCAGTATTGGGACAGCTGCTGTTTTTAAGTCTATGGGAGGTAGACAGTGTTCCCGTGGGTTCAGTACTTGGACAGCTGCTGTGTTTTAGTCTGAGGGATGTATGAGATGTTCTCCAGGGTTCAGTACTGGGACCGCTGCTGTTTTTAAGTCTATGGGAGGTATACTGTGATGTTCCCCAGAGTTCAGTGCTGGGACAGCTGCTGTTTTTCAGTCTGTGGGAGATATACTGTGATGATCCCCAGAGTTCAGTACTGAACCAGCTGCTGTTTTTCAGTCTATGGGAGGTATACAGTGTTCGCCAAGGTCAGTACTGGGACAGCTGCTGTTTTTAAATCTATGGGATGAATACAGTGTTCCCCTGGGTTCAGTACTGGGACTGCTGCTGGTTTTCATTCTATGGGATGTATGAGATGTTTTCCAGAGTTCAGTACTGGGACAGCTGTTGTTTTTCAGTCTATGGGAGGTATACAGCGATGTTCCCCAGTGTTCAGTACTGGGACAGCTGCTGATTTTTAGTTTATGGGAGGTCTCCAGTGTTCCCCAACGTGCAGTACTCGTACAGCTGCTGTTTTGCAGTCAATAGAGGTATACAGTGATGTTCCCCAGGGTTCAGTACTGGGACATCTGCTGTTTTTAAGTCTATGGGAGGTATACAGTATTCCCCTGGGTTCAGTACTGGGACTGGTGCTGTTTTTCAGTCTCTGGGATGTATTCAGTGATCCCCAGGGTTCAGCACAGGGGCAGCTGCTGTTTTTCAGACTATGGAATGTATACCGTGTTTCCCAGGGTTCAGTACTGGGGCAGCTGCTGTTTTGCAGTCGATGGGAGGTATACAGTGTTCCCCAGAGTTCAGTGCTGGGACATCTTCTATTTTTAAGTCTATGGGAGGTATACAGTATTCCCCTGGGTTCAGTACTGGGACAGCTGCTGTTTTGCAGTCTGTGGGAGGTATTCAGTGATGTTCCCCAGGGTTCAGTACTGGGACAGCTGCTGTTTTTCAGTCTATGAGATGTATACAGTGAAGTTCCCCTGGGTTCAGTACTGGGACAGCTGCTGTTTTCAATCTATGGGATGTATGAGATGTTTTTCAGAGTTCAGTACCGGGACAGCTGCTGTTTTCAGTCTGTGAAAGGTATCGTGATGTTCCCCAGCGTCCGTACTGGGACAGCTGCTGTTTTCCAGTCTATGGGAGGTCTCCAGTGTTCCCCAGGTTTCAGTTCTGGAGCAGCTGCTGTTTTCCAGTCTGTGGGAGCTATATAGTGATGTTACCCAGGGTGCAGTACTTGGACAGTTGCTGCTTTTCACTCTATGTTAGGTATACTCTGTTCCCCAGGGTCCAGTACTGCGACAGCTGCGTTTTACAGTCTATCGGAGGGATACAGTGTTCCACCGG
The DNA here is from genome assembly GCF_044704955.1 of Pristiophorus japonicus. NCBI lineage: Eukaryota > Metazoa > Chordata > Chondrichthyes > Pristiophoridae > Pristiophorus > Pristiophorus japonicus. Next base: position 309,179 of record NW_027252835.1, read on the forward strand.
GTTCAGTACTGGGACAGCTGCTGTTTTTCAGTCTATGGGAGGTCTCCAGTGTTCCCCTGGGTGCAGTACTGGGACAGCTGCTGTTTTGCAGTCTAGGGGAGGTAGACAGTGTTCACCAGGTTTCAGTACTGGGACAACATGCTGTTTTTCAATCTATGGAAGGTATACAGTGATGTTCCCCAGGGTTCAGTACTGGGGCAGCTGCTGTTTTTCACTCTATGTGAGATATACTCTGGTCCCCAGGGTCCAGTACTGTGACAGCTGCTGTTTTGCAGTCTATCGGAGGTATACAGTGTTCCACCGGGTTCAGTACTGGGACAGCTGCTGCTTTTCAGTCTATGGGAGGTGTACAGTGATGTTCCCCTGGGTTCAGTACTGGGACAGCTGCTGCTTTTCAGTCTATGGGAGGTGTACAGTGATGTTCCCCTGGGTTCAGTACTGGGGCAGCTGCTGTTTTTCAACCTATGGCTGGTATACAGTATTCCCCAGGGTTCAGTACTGGGGCAGCTGCTGTTTTTCAACCTATGGCTGGTATACAGTATTCCCCAGGGTCCAGTACTGTGACAGCTGCTGTTTTGCAGTCTATGGGAGGGAGACAGTGATGTTCCCCAGGGTCAGTACTGGGACAGCTGCTGTTTTTAATCTATGGGACATATACAGTAATGTTCCCCACGGTTCAGTACTGGGACAGCTGCTGTTTTTCAGTCTCTGGGACATATACAGTAATGTTCCCCAAGGTTCAGCACTGGGCCAGCTGCTGTTTGTTTATCTATGGGACGTATACAGTGATGTTCCCCAGGGAGCAGTACTGGGACAGCTTCTCTTTTTCATTCTTTGGTGGGCATACAGTGTTCCACAGAGTTCAGTACTGGGACCGCTGCTGTGTTTTAGTCTGTGGGAGGTCTGAGATGTTCCCCAACGTTCAGTACTGGGACAGCTGCTGTTTTTCAGACTATGTGAGGTTTACTGTGATTTTCCCTAATGGTTAGTACTGGAACAGCTGCTGCTGTTCAGTCTATGGGAGGTATTCAGTTTTCCTCAAAGTTCAGTACGGGGGCAGCTGCTGTTTTTCAGTCTGTGAGAGGTATAGCGACGTTCCCCAGTTTCAGTACTGGGACAGCTGCTGTTTTTCAGTCTATGGGACATATTCAGTAATGTTCCCCACTGTTCAGTTCTGGGACAGCTGCTGTTTTTAAATCTGTTTGGAGGTATACTGACATGTTCCCCAAAGTTCAGTGCTGGGACAGCTGCTGTTTTCAGTCTATGGGAGGTACACTGTTATGTTCACCAGTGTTCAGTACTCAGACAGCTGCTGCTTTTCAGTCCATGGGAAGTATACATTCTTCCTCAGGGTTCTATACTGGGACAGCTGCTGTTTTTCAGTCCATGCGAGGTATACAGTGATCCCCAGGGTTCAGTACTGGGACAGCTGCTGTTTTTCAGTCTATGGGACGTATAAAGTGATGTTCCCCAGGGTTCAGTACTGGGACAGCTGCAGTTTTTAAGTCTATGGGATGTATACAATATTCCCCTGGGTTCAGTGCTGGGATAGCTGCTGTTTTTCAGTCTATGTTAGATATGCAGTGGTCCCCAATTTCAGTTCTGGGCCAGCTGCTGTTTGTTTGTCTATGGGACGTATACAGTGATGTTCCCCAGGGATCAGTACTGGGGCAGCTTCTGTTTTTCAGTCTATGGGATATATACAGTGATGTTCCCTTGGGTTCAGGACTGGGACAGCTGCTGTTTTTCATCTATGAGAGGTAAACAGTGATGTGCCCCAGGTTTCTGTGCTGGGACAGCTGATGTTTTTCTGTCTATGGGAGGTATTCAGTGATGTTCCCCAGATTTCAGTTCTGGAACAGCTGCTGGTTTTCAGTCTATGGTAGATATGCAGTGTTCCCCAATTTCAGTTCTGGGCCAGCTGCTGTTTGTTTGTCTATGGGACGTATACAGTGATGTTCCCCATGGATCAGTACTGGGACAGCTTCTGTTTTTCAGTCTATGGGATATATACAGTGATGTTCCCCAGAGTTAAGTACTGGGTCAGCTGCTGTTTTTCAGCCTGTGGGAGGTATGAGATGTTCCCCAGGGATCATACTGGGACAGCTGCTGTTTTTCAATCTATGGGAGGTATACTGTGATGTTCCCCAGAGTTCAGTATTGGAACAGCTGCTGTTTTTCAGTCTGTGGGAGGTATGAGATGTTCCCCAGTTTTCAGTACTGGGACAGCTGCTATTTTTAAATCTATGGGAGGTATACTGTGATGTTCCCCAATGTTCAGTGCTGGGACAGCTGCTGTTTTTCAGTCCATCGGAGGTATACAGTGTTCCCCAGGGTTCAGTACTGGGACAGCTGCTGTGGTTCAGTCTATGGGAGGTATACAGTGCTCCTCAGGGTTCAGTATTGGGACAGCTGCTGTGGTTCAGTCTATGGGAGGTATTCAGTGATGTTCCCCAGGGTTCAGTAATGGTACAAATGCTGTTTTTCAGTCTGTGGGAGGTATACGGTGAGGTTCCCCAGTGTTCAGTGCTGGGTCAGCTGCTGTTTTTCAGTCTATGGGCGGTATACAGTGTTACGCAAGGTTCAGGACTAGGACAGCTGCTGTCTGTTTGTCTGTTGGACGGATACAATGATGTTCCCCAGCGATCAGTTCTGGAACAGCTGCTGTTTTTCAATCTATGGGAGGTGTACTGCGTTCCCCAGGGTTCACTATTGGAACAGCTGCTCTTTTCCAGGCTATTGGAGTTATACAGTGATGTTAACAGGTGCTGTACTTGGACAGCTGCTGCTTTTCAGTCTATGGGAGGTATTCAGTGATGTTCCCTGGGTTGAGAACTGGGGCAGCAGCTGTTTTTCAGTCTATGGGAGGTATACAGTGTTCACCAGGGATCAGTATTGGGACAGCTGCTGTTTTTACGTCTATTGGAGGAATACAGTGGTCCCCTAGGTTCAGTACTGGGACAGCTGCTGTTTTCAATCTATGGGATGTATGAGATGTTTTTCAGAGTTCAGTACTGGGACAGCTGCTGTTTTTCAGTCTGTGAGAGGTATCGTGATGTTCCCCAGGGTTCAGTACTGGGACAGCTGCTGTTTTTCAGTCTATGGGAGGACTCCAGTTTTCCCCAGGTTTCAGTTCTGGAGCAGCTGCTGTTTTCTAATCTATGGGAGTTATATAGTGATGTTACCCAGGGTGCAGTACTTGGGCAATTGCTGCTTTTCAGTCTATGGGAGGTATACAGTGTTCTGCAGGGTCCCGTACTGCGACAGCTGCTGTTTTGCAGTCTATCGGAGGTATACAGTGTTCCACCGGGTTCAATACTGGGACAGCTGCTGTTTTTTAGTCTATGGGAGGTCTCCAGTGTTACCCTGGGTGCAGTACTGGGACAGCTGCTGCTTTTCAGTCTATGGGAGGTGTACTGTGTTCCCCAGGTTTCAGTACTGTGGCAGCTGCTGTTTTTCAGTCTATGGGAGGGATACAGTTCTCCCCAGGGTTCAGTACTGGGACAGCTGCTGTGGTTCATTCTATGGGAGGTATTCAGTGATGTTCCACAGGGTTCAGTAATGGTACAGATGCTGTTTTTCAGTCTATGGGAGGTATACGGTGAGGTTCCCCAGTGTTCAGTGCTGGGTCAGCTGCTGTTTTTCAGTCTATGGGCGGTATACAGTGTTACTCAAGGTTCAGTACTAGGACAGCTGCTGTTTGTTTGTCTGTTGGACGGATACAATGTTGTACCCCAGGGATCAGTACTGGGACAGCTGCTGTATTTCATTCTGTGGGCGGTATGAGATGTACCCCAGGGTTAAGTACTGTTACGGCTGCTGTTGTTCAGTCTATTGGAGGTATACAGTGTTCCCCAGGTTTCAGTACTGGGACAGCTGCTGTTTTTCAGTCGATGGGAGGGAGACAATGGTCCCCTGTGTTCAGTACTGGGACAGCTGCTGTTTTTCAATCTGTGAGAGGTATCGTGATGTTCCCCAGGTTTCAGTACTGGGAGAGCTGCTGTTTTGCAGTCTATGGGAGGTTTCCAGTGATGTTTCCCAGTCTTCAGTACTGGGGCAGCTGCTGATTTTCAGTCTATGGGAGTTCTCCAGTGTTCCCCAGGGTTCAGTACTGGTACAGGTGCTGGTTTGCAGTCTATGGGAGGTATACAGTGATGTTCCCCAGGGTTCAGTATAGGAATAGCTGCTGTTTATCAATCTATGGAAGGTGTACTGTGTTCCCCAGTGTTCAGTAATGGAACAGCTGCTCTTTTCCAGTTTATGGGAGAGGTATACAGTGTTACCCAGGATTCAGTACTGGGACACCTGCTGTTTTTCAGTCTATAGGATGTATTTAGTGTTCCACAGGGTTCAGTACTGGAACAATGCTGTTTTCCAGTCTATGGAAGTTGTACAGTGATGTTACCCAGGTGCAGTACTGGGACAGCTGCTGCTTTTCAGTCTATTGGAGGGATACAGTGATGTTCCCCAGGGTTCAGTACTGGGACAGCTGCTGTTTTTCAGTCTCTGGGAGGTATACAGTGATCCGCAGGGTTCAGCACTGGGGCAGCTGCTGTTTTTCAGTCTATGCGAGGTTTGCATTTATGTTCCCCGGTGCTCAGTACTGGGACAACTGCTGTTTTCAGTCTATGGGATGTATACAGTGATGTTCCCCTGGGTTCAGTTCTGAAACAGCTGCTGTTTTCAATCTATGGGAGGTGTACTGTGTTCCCAGGGTTCACTATTGGAACAGCTGCTCTTTTCCAGGCTATGGGAGTTATACAGTGATGTTAACAGGTGCTGTACTGGGACAGCTGCTGCTTTTCAGTCTGTGGGAGGTATTCAGTGATGTTCCCCAGGGTTCAGTACTGGGACAGCTGCTGTTTTTCAGTCAATGTGAGGTATTCAGTGATGTTCCCCAGTGTTCAGTACTGGGACAGCTGCTGTTTTTCAGTCTCTGGGAGGTATACAGTGATGTTTCCCAGTGTTCAGTGCAAGGCAGCTGATGTTTTTCAGTCTATGGGACGGACACAGTGATGTTCCCCAGAGTTCAGTACTGGGAAAGCTGCTCCTTTTATGTCTATGGGAGGTATACAGTGATGTTCTCCAGGGTTCAGTAGACGGGCAGCTGCTGTTTTTCATTCTGTGGGAGGTATACAGTGATCGCCATGGATCAGTACTGGGACAGCTGCTGTTTTTCAGTCTATGGGAGGTACACTGCGATGTTCGCCAGGGTTCAGTACTCGGACTGCTGCTGCTTTTCAGTCCATGGGAAGTAAACAGTCTTCCTCAGAGTTCTATACTGGGAAAGCTGCTGTTGTTCAGTCTATGGGACGTATACAGTGATGTTCCCAAGGGTTCAATACTTGGACAGCTGCTGTTTTTCAGTCTATGGGAGGTACACTGTGATGTTCTCCAGGGTTCAGTACTGGGGCAGCTATTGTTTTTCAGTCTGTTGCAGGTATACAGTGTTCGCCCGGTATCAGTACTGGGACAGCTGCTGTTTTTCAGTCTGTGAGAGGTATCGTGATGTTCCCCAGGGGTCAGTACTGTGACAGCTGCTGTTTTGCAGTCTATCGGAGGTATACAGTGTTCCACCGGGTTCAGTACTGGGACAGCTGCTCTTTTCCAGTCTATGGGAGGTCACCAGTGTTACCCAGGGTGCTGTCCTGGGACAGCTGCTGCTTTTCAGTCTATGGGAGGTATGCAGTGTTCACCAGGTTTCAGTACTGGGACAACATGCAGTTTTGCAATCGATGGAAGATATACATTGATGTTTCCCATGGTTCAGTACTGGGGCAGCTGCTGTTTTTCAATCTATGTGAGGTATACAGTGTTCCCCAGGGTTCCGTACTGGGACAACATGCTGTTTTTCAATCTATGGGAGGTATACAGTGTTTCCCAGGAATCAGTACTGGGGCAGCTGCTGTTTTTCAACCTATGGCTGGTATACAGTGTTCCCCAGGGTTCAGTACTGTCACAGCTGCAGATTGCAGTATATGGGTGGGAGACAGTGATCGCCAGGGTTCAGCAATGGGGCAGCTGCTGTTTTTCAGTCTATGGGAGGTATTCAGTGTTCCCCAGGGTTCAGCACAGGGCCAGCTGCTGTTTGTCTGTCTCTGGGACGTATACAGTGAAGTTCCCCAGGGATCAGTGCTGGGACAGCTTCTGTTTTTCATACTATGGTAGGTATACAGTGTTCCCCAGAGTTCAGTACTGGGACAGCTGCTGTTTTTCAGTATATGTGAGGTATACTGTGATGTTCCCCAGGGTTTAGTACTCAAACAGCTGCTGTTGTTCAGTCTATGGGAGGTATACAGTGTTCCCCAGAGTTCAGTACGGGGGCAGCTGCTGTTTTTCAGTCTGTGAGAGGTATACAGTGCTCCCCATGGTTCAGTATTGGGACAGCTGCTGTTTTTCAGTCTATATGAGGTAGACAGTGTTCCTGTGGGTTCAGTACTGGGACAGCTGCTGTATTTTAGTCTGTGGGACGTATACAGTGAAGTTCCCCAGGGAGCAGACCTGGACAGCTGCTGTTTTTAAATCAATGGGAGGTATACTGTGATGTTCCCCAGAGTTCAGTGCTGGTACAGCTGCTGTATTTTAGTCTATGGGAGGTATACAGTGTTCGCCAGGGTTCAGTACTGGGGCAGCTGCTCTTGTTAAATCTATGGGAGGAATACAGTGTTCCCCTGGGTTCAGTACTGGGACTACTGCTGGTTTTCAGTCTATGGGACGTATGAGATGTTTTCGAGAGTTCAGTACTGGGACAGCTGTTGTTTTTCAGTCTATGGGAGGTATACAGCGATGTTCCCCAGGGTTCAGTACTGGGACAGCTGCTGATTTTTAGTCTGTGGGAGGTCTCAAGTGTTCCGCAATGTTCAGTACTGGTACAGCTGCTGTTTTGCAGTCAATAGAGGTATACAGTGATGTTCCCCAGGGTTCAGTACTGGGACTGCTGCTGTTTTTCAGTCTCTGGGAGGTATTCAGTGATGTTTCCCAGGGTTCAGTACTGGGAAAGCTGCTGTTTTTCAGTCTATGAGATGTATACAGTGTTCCACAAGGTTCTGTACTGGGACAGCTGCTGTTTTGTAGTCTATGGGACGTATACAGTGAAGTTCCCCAGGGTTCAGTACTGGGACAGCAGCTGTTTTTAAGTCTATTGGAGGTATACAGTGTTCCCCAGTTTTCCGTACTGGGGCAGCTGCTGTTTTTCAGTCTATGGAAGGTATACAGTGTTCGCCAGGGATCAGTACTGGTATAGCTGCTGTTTTTAAGTCTATGGCATGAATAAAGTGTTCCCCTGGTTTCAGTACTGGGACAGCTGCTGGTTTTCAGTCTATGGGAGGTATGAGATGTTTTCCAGAGTTCAGTACTTGGACAGCTGTTGTTTTTCAGTCCATGGAAGGTATAGAGTGATGTTCCCCAGGGTTCAGTACTGGGACAGCTGCTGATTTTCAGTCTGTGGGGGGTCTCCAGTGTTCCCCAGGGTTCAGTACTGGTACAGCTGCTGTTTTGCAGTCTATGGGAGGTATACAGTGATGTTTCCCAGGGTTCAGTTCTGGAATAGCTGCTGTTTTTCAATCTATGGAAGGTGTACTGTGTTCCCCAAGGTTCACTACTGGGACAGCTGCTGTTTTTCAGTCACTGTGAGGTATACAGTGATCCCCAGGTTTCAGCACAGGGGCAGCTGCTGTTTTTCAGATTATGGAATGTATAAAGTGTTTCCAAGGGTTCAGTACTGTGGCTGCTGCTGTTTTGCAATCTATGGGTGGTATACAGTGTTCCCCAGAGTTCAGTACTTGGACATCTGCAGTTTTTAAGTCTATGGGATGTATACAGTATTCTCTGGGTTCAGTACTGGTATAGCTGCTGTTTTTCAGTCTGTGGGCGGTATTCAATGATGTTCCCCAGTGTTCAGTACTGGGACAGCTGCTGCTTTTCATCTATGATAGGTATACAGTGATGTTCCCCAGGTTTCAGTGCTGGGACAGCTGATGTTTTTCAGTCTATGGGAGATATACTGTGATGTTCCCTAGGGTTCAGTTCTGGAACAGCTGCTGATTTTCAGTCTATGGTAGATATGCAGTGTTCCCCAATTTCAGCTCTGGGCCAGCTGCTGTTTGTGTGTCTATGGGACGTATACAGTGATGTTCCCCAGGGATCAGTACTGGGGCAGCTTCTGTTTTTCAGTCTGTGGGAGGTATGAGATGTTCCCCAGGGTTCAGTACTGGGACAGCTGCTGTTTTTCAGTCTATGGGAGGCACACTGTGATGTTCCCCAGAGTTCAGTACTGGGACAGCTGCTGTTTGTCAGTCTGTGGGAGGTATGAGATGTTCCCCAGGATTCAGTACTGGGACAGCTGCTGTTTGTCAGTCTGTGGGAGGTATGAGATTTTCTCCAGGGTTCAGGACTGGGACCGCTGCTGTTTTTAAATCTATGGGAGGTATACTGTGATGTTCCCCAGGTTTCGTTGCTGGGACAGCTGCTGTTTTAGATCTATGGGATGTATACAGTGTTCCCCAGGGTTCAGTACTGGGGCAGCTGCTGTTTTTAAATCTATGGGAGGTATACTGTGATGTTCCCCAGGTTTCGTTGCTGGGACAGCTGCTGTTTTTCATCTATGGGATGTAAACAGTGTTCCCCAGAGTTCAGTACTGGGACAGCTGCTGGTTGTCAGTCGATGGGACGTATGAGATGTTTTCCAAAGTTCAGTACTTGGACAGCTGTTGTATTTCAGTCTATGGGAGGTATAGAGTGATGTTCCCCAGGGTTCAGTACGGGGACAGCTGCTGATTTTCTGTCGATCGGATGTCTCCAGTGTTCCCCAATTTTCGGTACTGGTACAGCTGCTGTTTTGCAGTCAATAGAGGTATACAGTGTTGTTCCCCAGGGTTCTGTACTGGGACAGCTGCTGTTTTAAGTCTATTGGAGGTATACAGTGTTCGCCAAGGATCAGTACTGGTACAGCTGCTGTTTTTAAGTCTATGGGAGGAATACAGTGATGTTCCCCAGGGTTCAGTGCTGAGACAGCTGATGTTTTTCAGTCTATGGGTGATATACTGTGATGTTCCCCAGGTTTCGTTGCTGGGACAGCTGCTGTTTTTCATCTATGAGAGGTATACAGTGATGTTCGCCAGTGTTCAATGCTGGGACACCTGCTGTTTTTCAGTCAATGGGAGGTATACAGTGTTCGCCAGGGATCAATACTGGGACAGCTGCTCTTGTTAAATCTTCGGGAGGAATACAGTGTTCCCCTGGGTTCAGTACTGGGACTGCTGCTGGTTTTCAGTCTATTGGACGTATGAGATGTTTTCCAGAGTTCAGTACTGGACCAGCTGTTGTTTTTCAGTCTATGGGAGGTATACAGCGATGTCCCCAGGGTTCAGTATTGGGACAGCTGCTGATTTTTAGTCTATGGGAGGTCTCCAGTGTTCCCCAATGTTCAGTAATTGTACAGCTGCTGTTTTGCAGTCAATAGAGGTATACAGTGATGTTCCCCAGGGTTCAGTACTGGGACATCTGCTGTTTTTAAGTCTATGGGAGGTATTCAGTATTCCCCTGGGTTCAGTAATGGGACTGCTGCTGTTTTTCAATCTCTGGTAGGTATACAGTGATCCCCAGGGTTCAGCACAGGGGCAGCTGCTATTTTTCAGACTATGGAATGTATACCGTGTTTCCTTGGGTTCAGTACTGGGGCAGCTGCTGTTTTGCAGTCTATGTGAGGTATACAGTGTTCCCCATAGTTCAGTGCTGGGACATCTTCTATTTTTATGTCTATGGGAGGTATACCGTATTCCCCTGGGTTCAGTACTGGGACAGCTGCTGTTTTTCAGTCTATGAGATGTGTACAGTGTTCCACAGGGTTCTGTACTGGGACAGCTGCTGTTTTGTTGTCTATGGGACGTATACAGTGAAGTTCCCCAGGGTTCAGTACTGGGACAGTTGCTCTTTTTAAATCGATGGGAGGAATACAGTTTTCCCCTGGGTGCAGTACTGGGACAGCTGCTGGTTGTCAGTCTATGGGACGTATGAGATGTTTTCCAGAGTTCAGTACTTGGACAGCTGTTGTTTTTCAGTTTATGGGAGGTATACAGTGATGTTACCCAGGGTTCAGTCCGGGGACAGCTGCTGATTTTTAGTCTATTGGAGGTATACAGTGTTCCCCAGTTTTCAGTACTGGGGCAGCTGCTATTTTTCAGTCTCTGGGAGGTATACAGTGTTCGCCAGGGGTCAGTACTGGGACAGCTGCTGATTTTCATCTGTGATAGGTATACAGTGATGTTCCCCAGGTTTCAGTGCTGAGACAGCTGATGTTTTTCAGTCTATGGGCAATATACTGTGATGTTCCCCAGGTTTCGGTGCTGGGACAGCTGCTGTTTTTCATCTATGAGAGGTAAACAGTGATGTTCCCCAGGTTTCAGTGCTGGGGCAGCTGATGTTTTTCAGTCTATGGGAGGTATTCAGTGATGTTACCCAGATTTCAGTTCTGGAACAGCTGCTGATTTTCAGTCTATGGTAGATATGCAGTGTTCCCCAATTTCAGCTCTGGGCCAGCTGCTGTTTGTTTGACTATGGGACGTATACAGTGATGTTCCCCATGGATCAGTACTGGGGCAGCTTCTGTTTTTCAGTCTATGGGATGTATACAGTGATGTTCCCCAAAGTTCAGTGCTGGGACAGCTGCTGCTTTTCAGTCCATCGGAGGGACACAGTGTTCCCGAGGTTTCAGTACTGGGGCAGCCGCTGTTTTTCAGTCTATGGGAGGAATACAGTGCTCCCCAGGGTTCAGTACTGGGACAGCTGCTGTGGTTCAGTCTATGGGAGGTATTCAGTGATGTTCCCCAGGGTTCAGTAATGGTACAAATGCTGTTTTTCAGTCTATGGGAGGTATATGGTGATGTTCCCCAGTGTTCAGTGCTGGGACAGCTGCTGTTTTTCAGTCTATGGGCGGTATACAGTGTTACTCAAGGTTCAGTAATAGGACAGCTGCTGTTTGTTTGTCTGTTGGACGGATACAATGATGTTCCCCAGGGATCAGTACTGGGACAGCTGCTGTATTTCAGTCTGTGGGAGGTATGAGATGTTCCCCAGCGTTATGTACTGTTACAGCTGCTGTTGTTCAGTCTATTGGAGGTATACAGTGTTCCCCAGGTTTCAGTACTGGGACAGCTGCTGTTCTTCATTCTCTGTCAGGGATTCAGTGATGTTCCCCAGGGTACAGGACTGGGACAGCTGCTGTTTTTCAGTCGATGGGAGGTATACAATGGTCCCCTGTGTTCAGTACTGGGACAGCTGCTGTTTTTCAGTCTATGGGAGGAATACAGTGTTCCCCAGGGTTCAGTACTGGGACAGCTGCTGATTTTCAGTCTATGGGAGTTCTCCAGTGTTCCCCAGCGTTTAGTACTGCGACAGCTGCTGTTTTTCATCTATGATAGGTATACAATGATGTTCCCCAGGTTTCAGTGCTGAGACAGCTGATGTTTTTCAGTCAATGGGCGATATACTGTGATATTCCCCAGGTTTCGGTGCTGGGACTGCTGCTGTTTTTCATCTATGAGAGGTATACAGTGATGTTCCCCAATTTCAGCTCTGGGCCAGCTGCTGTTTGTTTGACTATGGGACGTATACAGTGATGTTCCCCATGGATCAGTACAGGGGCAGCTTCTGTTTTTCAGTCTATGGGATGTATACAGTGACGTTCCCCAGAGTTCAGTACTGGGACCGCTGCTGTTTTTCAGTCTATGGGAGGGAAACTGTGATGTTCCCCAAAGTTCAGGCTGGGACAGCTGCTGCTTTTCAGTCCATCGGAGGTATACAATGTTCCCCAGGTTTCAGTACTGGGGCAGCTGCTGTTTTTCAGTCTATGGGAGGAATACAGTGCTCCCCAGGGTTCAGTACTGGGACAGCTGCTGTGGTTCAGTCTATGGGAGGTATTCAGTGATGTTCCCCAGGGTTCAGTAATGGTACAGATGCTGTTTCTCAGTCTATGGGAGGTATACGGTGAGGTTCCCCAGTGTTCAGTGCTGGGACAGCTGCTGTTTTTCAGTCTATGGGCGGTAGACAGTGTTACTGAAGGTTCAGTACTAGGACAGCTGCTGTTTGTTTGTCTGTTGGACGGATACAATGCTGTTCCCCAGGGATCAGTACTGGGACATCTGCTGTATTTCAGTCTGTGGGAGGTATGAGATGTTCCCCAGGGTTAAGTACTGTTACAGCTGCTGTTGTTCAGTCTATTGGAGGTATACAGTGTTCCCCAGGTTTCAGTACTGGGACAGCTGCTGTTCTTCAATCTCTGTCAGGGATTCAGTGATGTTCCCCAGGGTACAGGACTGGAACAGCTGCTGTTTTTCAGTCGATGGGAGGTATACAATGGTCCCCTGTGTTCAGTACTGGGACAGCTGCTGTTTTTCAGTCTATGGGAGGTATTCAGTGATGTTCCCCAGGGTTCTATACTGCGCCAGCTGCTGTTTTTCAATCTGTGAGAGGTATCGTGATGTTCCCCAGGTTTCAGTACTGGGACAGCTGCTGTTTCTCAGTCTATGGGAGGTGTACTGTGTTCCCCAAGGTTCAGAAATGGAACAGCTGCTGTTTTCCAGTCTGTGGAAGAAATATTCAGTGTTACCCAGGATTCAGTACTGGGACACCTGCTGTTTTTCAATCTGTGAGAGGTATCGTGATGTTCCCCAGGTTTCAGTAATGGGAGAGCTGCTGTTTTGCAGTCTATGGGAGGTTTCCAGTAATGTTCCCCAGGCTTCAGTACTGGGACAGCTGCTGATTTTCAGTCTATGGGAGTTCTCCAATGTTCCCCAGTGTTCAGTACTGGTACAGGTGCTGTTTTGCAGTCTCTGGGAGGTATACAGTGATGTTCCCCCGGGTTCATTATAGGAACAGCTGCTGTTTATCAATTTTATGGAAGGTGTACTGTGTTCCCAAGTGTTCAGTAATGGAACAGCTGCTCTTTTCCAGTCTATGGGAGAGGTATACAGTGTTACCCAGGATTCAGTACTGGGACACCTGCTGTTTTTCAGTCTATGGGATGTATTTAGTGTTCAACAGGGTTCAGTACTGGAATAGTTGCTGTTTTTCAGTCTATGGGAGGTATACAGTGATGTTCCCCAGGGTTCAGAACTGGGACAGCTGCTGCTTTTCAGTCTATGGGAGGTATAAAGTGATGTTCCCCAGGGTTCAGCACTGGGACAGCTGCTGCTTTTCAGTCTATGGGAGGTATTCAGTGATGTTCCCCAGGGTTCAGTACTGGGACAGCTGCTGTTTTTCAGTCAATGGGAGGTATTCAGTGAATTCCCCAGGGTTCAGTACTGGGACAGCTGCTGTTTTTCAGTCTATGGGAGGTATACAGTGATGTTTCCCAGTGTTCAGTGCTGGGACAGCTGCTGTTTTTCAGTCTTTGGGCGGTATACAGTGTTACCCAACATTCAGTACTAGGACAGCTGCTGTTTGTTTGTCTGTTGGACGGATACAATGATGTTCCCCAGGGATCAGGACTGGGACAGCTGCTGTATTTCAGCCTGTGGGAGGTATGAGATGTTCCCCAGGGTTCAGTACTGCGACAGCCGCTGTTTTTCAGTCTATGGGAGGTATAAAGTGATGTTCCCCAGGATTTAGTACTGGAACAGCTGCTGTTGTTCAGTCCATGGGAACTATACAGTGTTCCCCAGGTTTCTGTACTGGGGCAGCTGCCATTTTTCATTCTATGGGAGGTTTCCAGTCATGTTCCTGATGTTTTAGTACTGGCACAGCTGCTGTTTTCCTGTCTATGGGAGGTCTACAGTGATGTCACCCTGGGTTCAGTACTGGGACAGCTGCTGTTTTTCAGTCGATGGGAGGGATGCAGTGATGTTCCCCATGATTCAGCACTGGGACAGCTGCTGTCCTTCAGTCTCTTGCAGGGATTCAGTGATGTTCCCCAGGGTTCAGTACTGGGACAGCTGCTGTATTTCAGTCGATGGGTGGTACACATTATTCCCTAGGGTTCAGGACTGAGACAGCTGCTGTTTTTTAAGTCTCTGGGAGGTATACAGTGATCCCCAGGGTTCAGCACAGGTGCAGCTGCTGCTTTTCAGTCTATGGGAGGTATATAGTGTTCCCCATAGTTCAGTACTTGGACATCTGCATTTTTTAAGTCTATGGGAGGTATACAGTATTCCCCTGGGTTCAGTACTGGGACAGCTGTTTTTTTTTTAGTCTGTGGGCGGTATTCAGTGATGTTCCCCAGGGTTCAGTACTGGGACAGCTGCTGTTTTTCAGTCTGTGGGAGGTATACAATGGTCCCCTGTGTTCAGTACTGGGACAGCTGCTGTTTTTCAGTCTGTGGGCGGGATTCAGTGATGTTCCCCAGGGTTCAGTACTGGGACAGCTGCTGTTTTTCAGTCTGTGGGAGGTATACAGTGATGTTACCCAGGGTTCAATACTGGGACAGCTGCTGTTTTCCAATCTATGGGATGGATAGAATGGTCCCCTGTGTTCAGTACTGGGACAGCTGTTGTTTTTCAGTCTATGGGAGGTATTCAGTGATGTTCCCCAGGGTTCTGTATTGCGCCAGCTGCTGTTTTTCAGTCCATGGGAGGTAAACAATGATGTTACCCAGGGTTCAATACTGGGACAGCTCTTGTTTTTAAGTCTGTGGGAGGTCTACTGTGATGTTCCCCAGAGTTCAGTACTGGGACAGCTGCTGTTTTTAAGTCTATGGGAGGAACACAGTGTTCCCCTGGGTTCAGTACTGGGACAGTTGCTGTTTTTCAATTTATGGGAGGAATACAGTGATTTTCCCTATTTTTCAGTACTGGGACAGCTGCTGTTTTTCAATCTTTGAGAGGTATCGTGATGTTCCCCAGGTTTCAGTTCTGGGACAGCTGTTGTTTTTCAGTCTAGTGGAATTTTCCAGTGATGTTCCCCAGGGTTCAGTACTGGGACAGCTGTTGATTTTCAGTCTATGGGAGTTCTTCAGTGTTCCCCAGGGTTTAGTACTGGGACAGCTGCTGTTTTTCTTTCTATGGGAGGTATTCAGTGATGTTCCCCAGGGTTCAGTACTGGGACAGCTGCTGTTTTTCAGTCTATGGGAGGTGTACAGTTCTCCCCAGGGTTCAGTACTGGGACAGCTGCAGTTTTTCAGTCTATGGGAGGTATACAGTGCTTCCCAGGGTTCAGTACTGAGACAGCTGCTGTTTTTAAGGCTGTGGGAGAAATACAGTTTCCCCTATATTCATTACTGGGACAGCTGCTGTTTCTAAGTCGATGGGTGGCAGACAGTGTTCCCCTGGGTTCAGTACTGGGACAGCTGCTGTTTTTAAGTCTATTGGATGTAGACAGTCATGTTCCCCAGGGATCAGTACTGGGACTGCTACTGTTTTTCAGTCTATGGGAGGTACACTGTGATGTTCGCCAGGGTTCAGTACTCGGACACCTGCTGGTTTTCAGTCTATGAGAGGTACACATTGTTCCTCATGGTTCAGTACTGGGACAGCTGCTGTTTTTTCTGTCTTTGGGAGGGATACAGTGATATTCCCCTGGGTTCACGACTGGGATAGCTGCTGTTTTTCAGTCTATGGGAGGTATACAGTGTTCCACTGGGTTCGGTACTGGGACAGCTGCTGTTTTTCAGTCTATGGGAGGTATTCAGTGATGTTCCCCAGGGTTCAGCACTGGTCCAGCTGCTGTTTTTCAGTCGATGGGAGGCAGAAAGTGTTACCCAGGGTTCAGTACTGGGACAGCTGCTGTTTTTCAGTCTGTGGGACGGAAACAGTGATTTTCCCCAGTGTTCAGGACTAGGACAGCTGCTGTTTTTAAGTCTATATGAGGTATACTGTGATGTTCCCCAGAGTTCACTGCTGGGACAGCTGCTGTTTTTCTGTCTATGGCAAATATACAGTGTTCGCCAGGGATCAGTACTGGGACAGCAGTTGTTTTTCAGTCTATGGGAGGTATGCAGTGATGTTCCCCATGGTTCAGTACTAGGACAGCTGCTGTTTTTCAGTCTGTGAGAGGTATAGCGATGTACACCAAGGTCAGTACTGGGACAGATGCTGTTTTTCAGTCTATGGGACATATACAGTGATGTTCCACAGGGTTCAGTACTGGGACAGCTGCTGTTTTTCAGTCTGTGAGAGATATAGTGATGTACCCCAAGGTCAGTACTGGGACAGCTGCTGTTTTTCAGTTTATGCGAGGTAGACAGTGATGTTCCCCAGTGTTCAGTGCTGGGGCAGCTGCTGTTATTCAGTCTATGGGAGGTATACAGTGTATCCGAGGTTTCAGTAATGGGATAGCTGCTGTTTTTATGTCTATGGGAGGTATAGAATGATGTTCCCCAGGGATCAGTACTGCGACTGCTGCTGTTTTTCAGTCTGTGGGTGGTATACTCTGATGTTCGCCAGGTTTCAGTTCAGGGACAGCTGCTGTTTATCAGTCAATGGCAGGTACACAGTGATGTTCACAAGGTTCAGTAATCAGACAGCTGCTGGTTTTCAGTTTATGGATAGAATGCAGTGTTCCTCAGAGTTCTGTACTGGGGCAGCTGATGTTGTTCAGTCTATGGGAGGTATACAGTGTTCCCCAGGGTTCGGTACTGGGACAGCTGCTATTCTTTAGTCCCTGGCAGGGATACAGTGATGTTCCCCATGGTTCAGGTCTTGGACAGCTGCTATTTCTCAGTCTATGGGAGGTATAAAGTGTTCGCCAGGGATCAGTAATGGGACAGCTGCACTTTTTCAGTCGATGGGATGTATTCAGTGATGTTCCCCAGCGTTCACTAGTGGGCCAGCTGCTGTTTTTCAGTCCATGGGAGGTATACAGTGTTCTCCAGGGGTCAGTCCTGGGACAGCTGCTGGTTTTCAGTCTATGGGACGTACACAGTGATGTTCTCCTCTCTTCAGTATTGGGATAGCTGCTGTTTTTAAGTCTATGGGTGGTATACTGTGACGTTCCCCAGAGTTCAGTGCTGGGACAGCTGCTGTTTTTCAATCTATGTGAGGTATACAGTGTTCCCCAGTGTTCAGTACTTGGGCAGCTGCTGTTTTCCAATCAATGGGTGGTATACAGTGTTCGCCAGGGATCAGAACTGGGACAGCTGCAGTTTTTCAGTCTTGGGAGGAATAAAGCTTCCCCTGGGTTCAGGTCTGGGATAGCTGCTGTTTGTTTGTCTATAGAACGTATACAGTGATGTTACCCACCGTTCAGTACTGGGACAGATGCTGTTTTTCAGTCTGTGGGCGGTATGAGATGTTCCCCTGGGTTCAGTACTGGGACAGCTGCTGTTTTTCAGTCTGTGGGAGGTAGACAGTGATGTTCCTCAGTGTTCAGTACTGGGGCAGCTGCTGTTTTTCATTCTGTGGGAGGTATGCAGTGATGTTCCTAATGGTTCAGTACTGGGACAGCTGCTGTTTTTCAGTCTATGGGAGGTATACAGTGATGTTCCCCAGGGTTCAGTACTGGGACAGCTGCTGTTTTTCAGTCCATGTGAGATATACAGTCATGTTCCCCAGGGTTTAGTACTCTAACAGCTGCTGTTGTTCAGTCTATGGGAGGTATGCAGTGTTCCCCAGGGTTCAGTACTGGGGCAACTGCTGTTTTTAATCTATGTGAAGTATACTGTCATGTTCCACAGAGTTCAGTGCTGGGACAGCTGCTGTTTTTCAGTCTATGGAAGGTATACAGTGTTCCCCAGGTTTTAGTACTGGGGCAACTGCTGTTTTTCCGTCCATGGGAAGTATACAGTGCTTCCCAGAATTCAGTACTGGGCCAGCTGCTGTTTTTAAGTCTATGGGAGGTATACAGTGATGTTCTCCAGGGATCAGTACTGGTAGTGCTGTTGTTTTTCAGTCTATGGGTCGTATACTGTGATTTTCCCCATGTTTCAGTACTGGGACAGCTGCATTTTATCAGTCTGTGGTAAGTACACAGTGATGTTCACAAGGGTTCAGTAATCAGACAGCTGTTGTTTTTTTCAGTATTCAGTGATGTTCCTAGGATTTCAGTTCTGGAACAGCTGCTGTTTTTCAGTCTGTGGGTGGTATCCAGTGTTACCCAGGGTTCAGTACAGGGACAACTGCTGTTTTTCAGTCTGTGGGAGGTATACAGTAATGATCCCCAGGGATCAGTACTGGGACTGCTGCTGTTTTTCACTCTATGGTTGGTATACTGTGACGTTCCGCAGGGTACAGTACTGGGACAGCTGCAGTTTTTCAGTCTGTGGGTGGTATCCAGTGTTACCCAGGGTTCAGTACTGGGACAACTGCTGTTTTTCTTTCTGTGGGAGGTAAACAGTAATGTTCACCAGGGTTCAGTAATCAGACAGCTGCTGTTTTTCAGTCTGTGGGAAGTATATAGTCATGTTCCCCAGTGTTCAATTGTGCGACAGCTGCTGTCCTTTAATCTCTGGCAGAGATACCGTGATGTTCCCCAGGGTTCAGGTCTGGGACAGCTGCTGTTTTTCAATCTATGGGAGGTATACAGTGTTCCCCTGGGTTCGCAACTGGGACAGCTGCTGTTTTTCAGTCTATGGGAGGGATTCAGTGATGTTCCGCAGGGTTCAGTACTGGGCGAGCTGCTGTTTTTCAGTCCACGGGAGGTATACAGTGTTCCCCAGGGTTCATTACTGGGATAGCTGCTGATTTTCATTCTATGGGAGTTATATAGTGATGTTCTCCAGTGTTTAGTTCTGGGACAGCTGCTGTTCTTTAGTCTCTGGCAGGGATACAGTGATGTTCACCAGGGTTCAGGACTGGGACAGCTGCTGTTTTTCAGTCTATGGGAGGTATACCGTCTTCCTCAGGTTCGATACTGGGACAGCTGCTGTTTTTCAGTCTATGCGAGGTACACAGTGTTCCCCAGGGTTCAGTACTGGGACAGCTGCTGTTTTTCATTCAATGGGAGGTATACAGTGTTCCCCAGCCTTCAGTACTGGGACAGCTGCTGTTTTTCAGTCTATGGGAGAAATACGGTGTTCCCCAGGGTTCAGTACTGGGACAGCTGCTGTTCTTTAGTCTCTGGCAGGGATACAGTGATGTTCCCCAGGGTTTAGGACTGGGACAGCTGCTGTTTTTCAGTCGATCGGACGTATAAAGTGATGTTCACCAGAGTTCAGTGCTGGGACAGCTGCTGTTTTTCAGTCTATGGGAGGTATACAGTGTTCCCCAGTGTTCAGTACTGGGGCAGCTGCTGTTTTTAAGTGTATGGGAGAAATACAGTGTTACCCAGGGTTCAGTACTGGGACAACTGCTGTTTTTCAGACTGTGGGAGGTATACAGTGATGATCCCCAGGGATCAGTACTGGGACTGCTGCTGTTTTTCAGTCTATGGGAGAAATGCAGTGTTCCCCAGGGTTCAGTACTGCGACAGCTGCTGTTCTTTAGTCTCTGGCAGGGATACAGTGATGTTCCTCAGGGTTCTATACTAGGGTTCTTCTGTTTTTCAGTCTATGCGAGATATACAGTGTTCCCCAGGCTTCAGTACTGGGGCAGCTGCTGTTTTTAAGTCTATGGGAGGTATACAGTGTTCCCCAGCCTTCAGTACTGGGACAGCTGCTGTTTTTCAGTCTTTGGGAGAAATGCAGTGTTCCCCAGGGTTCAGTACTGGGACAGCTGCTGTTCTTTCGTCTCTGGCAGGGATACAGTGATGTTCCCCAGGGTTCAGTGCTGGGACAGCTGCTGTTTTTAAGTCTATGGGAGGAATACAGTGTTCCCCTGTATTCAGTACTGGGACTGCTGCTGGTTTTCAGTCTATGGGAGGTATACAGTGTTACCCAGAGTTCAGTACTGGGACAACTGCTGTTTTTCAGACTGTGGGAGGTATACAGTGATGATCCCCAGGGATCAGTACTGGGACTGCTGCTGTTTTTCAGTCTATGGGAGAAATGCAGTGTTCCCCAGGGTTCAGTACTGGGACAGCTGCTGTTCTTTAGTCTCTGGCAGGGATACAGTGATGTTCCTCAGGGTTCTATACTGGGATTCTGCTGTTTTTCAGTATATGCGAGATATACAGTGTTCCCCAGGTTTCAGTACTGGGGCAGCTGCTGTTTTTAAGTCTAAGGGAGGTATACAGTGTTCCCCAGCCTTCAATACTGGGACAGCTGCTGTTTTTCACTCTATGGGAGAAATGCAGTGTTCCCCAGGGTTCAGTACTGGGACAGCTGCTGTTCTTTCGTCTCTGGCAGGGATACAGTGATGTTCCCCAGGGTTCAGTGCTGGGACAGCTGCTGTTTTTCAGTCTATGGGAGGTATACAGTGTTCCCCAGGTTTCAGTACTGGGGCAGCTGCTGTTTTTAAGTCTATGGGAGGTATACAGTGATGTTCTCCAGGGATCAGTACTGGGAATGCTGCTGTTTTTCAGTCTATGGGTCGTATACTGTGATGTTCCCCATGGTTCAGTACTGGGACAGCTGCATTTTATCAGTCTGTGGGAGGTACACAGTGATGTTCACAAGGGTTCAGTAATCAGACAGTTGTTGTTTTTTTCAGTTTATGGGAAGTCTCCAGTCTTCCTCAGGGATCTATACTGGGACAGCTGCTGTTGTTCAGTCTATGCGAGGTATACAGTCATGTATACAGTGTTCCCCAGGGTTCAGTACTGGGACAGCTGCTGTTTTTCAGTCTCTGTGACGTATACGGTGATGTTCCCCAGTGTTCAATACAGGGACACTGCTGTTTTCAAGTCTATGGGAGGTATACTGTGATGTTCCCCAGGATTCAGTGCTGGGACAGCTGTTGTTTCTCAGTCTAGGGAAATACACAGTGATGTTCACCAGGGTTCAGTAATCAGACAGCTGCTGTTTTGCAGTCTCTGGGTTCTAAACTGTGGCAGTTGCTGTTTTTCAGTCTATGCGAGGTACACAGTGTTCCCCAGGGTTCAGTACTGGGACAGCTACTGTTTTTCATTCTATGGGAGGTATACAGTGTTCCCCAACCTTCAGTACTGGGACAGCTGCAGTTTTTCAGTCTGTGGGAGAAATGCAGTGTTCCCCAGTGATCAGTACTGGGACAGCTGCTGTTCTTTAGTCTCTGGCAGGGATACAGTGATGTTTTGAAGTCAATGGGAGATATACTGTGATGTTCACCAGAGTTCAGTGCTGGGACTGCTGCTGTTTTTCAGTCTATGGGAGGAATACAGTGTTCCTCTGTGTTCAGTACTGGGAACACTGCTGGTTTTCAGTCCGGGGAGGTATGAGATGTTTTCCAGAGTTCAGTACTGGGACAGCTGTTGTTTTTCAGTCTATGGGAGGTATACAGTGATGTTTCCCGGGGTTCAGGACTGGCGCAGCTGCTGTTTTTAAGTCTATGGTAGGGAGACATTGATGTTCCCCAGGGTTCATTACCTGGACATCTGCTGTTTTTCAGTCTCTGGGAGGTATTCAGTGAAAATCCCCAGGGTTCAGTACTGGGACAGCTGCTGGTTTTCAGACTATGGGATGTATACAGTGATGTTCCCCATGTTTCAGTACTGGGACAGCTGCTGTTTTTAAGTCTATGGGAGCTATACAGTATTCCACTGCGTTCAGTGCTGGGACAGCTGCTGTTTTTCAGTCTATGTGAGGTATTCCGTGATGTTCCCCAGGGTTCAGTAGTGGGACAGCTGCTGTTTTTCAGTCTATGGGTTGTATACAGTGATGTTCCCCAGGGTTCAGTTGTGGGACAGCTGCTGTTTTTCAGTCTATGTGTTGTATACAGTGATGTTCCCCAGTGTTCAGTGCTGGGACAGCTGCTGTTTTTCAGACTATGGGAGGTATACAGTGTTACCCAAGGTCAGTACTGGGACAGCTGCTGTTTGTTTCTCTATGGGACGTATACAACGATGTTCCCCAGGGTTCAGTACTGGGACAGCTGCTTTTTTTTAGTCTGTGGGAGGTATGAGATGTTTCCCAAAGTTCACTACTGCGACAGCTGCTGTTTTTCAGTCTATAGAAGGTATACAATGATGTTCCCCTGGAATTAGTACTGGAACAGCATCTGTTGTTCAGTCTATGGGAGGTATACAGTGTTCCCCAGGGTCCAGTACTGGGGCAGCTGCCGTTTTTCTTTCTATGGGAGGTGTGCAGTCATGTTCCCCAGGTTTCAGTACTGGACAGCTACTATTTTCTGTGTATGGGAGGTATGCAGTGCTGTTCCCGAGCGTTCAGCACTGGGACAGCTGCTGTTTTTCTGTCTGTGGGAGGTCTACAGTGATGTTCCACATGGTTCAGTACAAGGACAGCTGCTGTTTTTCAGTCTATGGGAGGGAGACAGTGATGTTCCCAGGGTTCAGGACTGGGACAGCTGCTGTTTTTCAGTCTATGGGAGGTATACAGTGTTCCCCTGGGTTCAATACTGCGCCAGCTGCTGTTTTTCAGTCCGTGGGAGGTATACAGTGATGTTCCCCAGGGTGCAGTCCTGGGAGAGCTGCTGTTTTTCAGTCTATGGGAGGTCTCCAGTGTTCCCCAGTGTTCAGTACTGGTACAGCTGCTGTTTTGCAGTCTACGGGAGGTACACAGTGATGTTCCCTCGGGTTCAGTTCTGTAACAGCTACTGTTTTTCAATCTATGGGAAATACACTGTGTTCGCCAGGGTTCAGTACTGGAACAGCTGCTCTTTTCCAGTCTATGGGAGTGGTATACAGTGTTACCCAGGATTCAGTACTGGGACACCTGCTGTTTCTCAGTCTATGGGAGGTACACAGTGTTCCACATGGTTCAGCACTGGAACAGCTGCTGCTTTTCAGTCTATGGGAGGTGTTCAGTGATGTTCCCCAGGGTTCAGTAATGGGACAGCTGCTGTTTTTCAGTCTATGGGAGGTATGCAGTGTTCCCCAGGGTTCAGTACTGGGACAACTGCTGTTTTTCAGTCTATGGGAGGTATACAGTGATCCCATGGTTTCAGCACTGAGGTAGCTGCTGCTTTTCAGTCTATACGAGGTTTGCAGTGATGTTCCCCAGGGTTCAGCACTGGGACAACTGTTGTTTTTCAGTCTATGGGAGGCATAGAGTGATGTTCCCCAGGGTTCAGTTCTGGGGCAGCTGCTGTTTTTCATTCTACGGGAGGGCTACAGTTATGTTCCCCAAGGTTCAGTACTGGGACAGCTGCTGTTTTTCAGTCTATGCGATGTATACAGTGATGTTCACCAGGGTTCAGTAATCAGACAGCTGCTGCTTTTAAGTCTACGGGAGGTCTACAGTATTCCCCTGCCTGCAGTACTGGGACAGCTGCAGTTTTTCAGTCTTTGTGAGGTATTCAGTAATGTTCCCCAGGGTTCAGTACTGGGACAGCTGCTGCTTTTCAGTCTATGGGAGGTATACAGTGTTCCCACGGTTCAGTACTGGGGCAGCTGCTGGTTTTCAACTTATGGCTGGCATACAGTGTTCCCCAGGGTTCAGTCCTGTGACAGCTGCTGTTTTTCAAAATATGGGAGAGTGTCGGTGATATTCCCCAGGGTGCAGTACTCGGACTGCTGCTGTTTTTCAATCTCTGGAAGGGAAACAGTGATCTCATGGGATCAGCACTGAGGCAGCTGCTGTTTTTCAGTCTATGCGAGGTTTGCAGTGATGTTCCCCAGGGTTCAGCACTGGGACATATGCTGTTTTTCAGTCTATGGCAGGCATAGAGTGATGTTCCCCAGGGTTCAGTACTGGGGCAGCTGCTGTTTTTCATTCTACGGGACGTATACAGTTATGTTCCCCAGGGTTCAGTACTGGGAAAGCTGATGTTTTTCAGTCTATGCGATGTACACAGTGATGTTCACCAGGGTACTGTAATCAGACAGCTGCTGTTTTTAAGTATATTGGAGGTCTACAGTATTACCCTGGCTTCAGTACTGATACAGCTGCTGTTTTTCAGTCTTAGGGAGGTATTGAGTGATGTTCCCCAGGGTTCAGTACTGGGACAGCTGCTGTTTTTCAGTCTATGGGAGGTATTCTGTGCTGTTCCCCAGGGTTCAGTACTGGGACAGCTGCTGTTTTTCACTCTATGTGAGGTACACAGTGTTCCCGGTTCATTACTGGGTCAGCTGCTGGTTTTCAACCTATGTCTGGTATATAGTGTTCCCCAGGGTTCAGTACTTGGACAGCTGCTGTTTTTCAGTCAATGGGAGGGAGACAGTGATGTTCCCCAGGGTTCAGTACTGTGACAGCTGCTGTTTTTCAGTCAATGGGAGGGAGACAGTGATGTTCCCCAGGGTTCATTACTCGGACGGCTGCTGTTTTTCAATCTCTGGAAGGGAAACAGTGATCCCATGGGCTCAGCACTGAGGCAGCTGCTGTTTTTCAGTCTATGCGAGGTTTGCAGTGATGTTCCCCAGGGTTCAGCACTGGGACAAATATTGTTTTTCAGACTATGGGAGGCATAGAGTGATGTTCCACAGGGTTCAGTACTGGGGCAGCTGCTGTTTTTCATTCTACGGGAGGTATACAGTTATGTTCCCCAAGGTTCAGTACTGGGACAGCTGCTGTTTTCAGTCTATGCGATGTATACAGTGATGTTCACCAGGGTTCAGTAATCAGACAGCTGCTGCTTTTAAGTCTATGGGAGGTTTACAGTATTCCCCTGGCTTCAGTACTGGGACAGCTGCTGTTTTTCAGTCTTTGGGAGGTATTCAGTGATGGTCCCCAGGGTGCAGTACTGGGACAGCTGCTGCTTTTAAGTCTATGGGAGGTATACAGTGTTCCCCTGTATTCAGTACTGGGACTGCTGCTGGTTTTCAGTCCATGGGAGGTATACAGTGTTACCCAGGGTTCAGTACTGGGACAACTGCTGTTTTTCAGACTGTGGGAGGTGTACAGTGATGATTCCCAGGGATCAGTACTGGGACAGCTGTTGTTTTTCAGTCTGTGGTTGGTATCCAGTGTTACCCAGGGTTCAGTACTGGGAAACTGCTGTTTTTTAGTCTGTGGGAGGTAGACAGTAATGTTCACCAGGGTTCAGTAATCAGACAGCTGCTGTTTTTCAGTCTATGGGAAGTATACAGTGATGGTCCCCAGTGTTCAGTTGTGGGACAGCTGCTGTTCTTTAATCTCTGGCAGGGATACAGTGATGTTCCCCAGGGTTCAGGTCTGGGCCAGCTGCTGTTTTTCAGTCCATGGGAGGTATACAGTGTTCCCCAGGGTTCAGTACTGGGACAGCTGCTGATTTTCAGTCTATGGGAGTTGTAAAGTGATGTTCTCCAGTGTTCAGTTCTGGGACAGCTGCTGTTCATTCGTCTCTGGCAGGGATACAGTGATGTTTCCCAGGGTTCAGGACTGGGACAGCTGCTGTTTTTTAGTCTATGGGAGGTACACAGTGTTCACCTGAGATCGGTACTGGGACAGCTGCTGTTTTTCAGTCTATGGGAGGTATACAGTGTTCCCCAGCCTTCAGTACTGGGACAGCTGCTGTTCTTTAGCCTCTGGCAGGGATACAGTGATGTTCCCCAGGGTTCAGGACTAGGACAACTGCTGTTTTCCAGTCGATGTGAGGTAAAAAGTGTTCCCCTGGATTCGTTACTGGGGCAGCTGCTGTTTTTCAGTCTATAGGACGTATAAAGTGATGTTCCCTAGTGTTCAGTACTGGGACAGCTCGTGTTTTTAAGTCTATGGAAGGTATACAGTGTTCCCCAGTGTTCAGTACTGGGGCAGCTGCTGTTTTTAAGTCTATGGGAGGAATACAGTGTTCCTCTGTGTTCAGTACTGGGACTACTGCTGGTTTTCAGTCTATGGGAGGTATGAGATGTTTTCCAGAGTTAAGTACTGGGGCAGCTGTAGTTTTTCAGTCTATGGGAGGTATACAGTGATGTTCCCCAGGATTCAGAACTGGGACAGCTGCTGATGTTCAGACTCTCGGAGTCTCCAGTGTTCTCCACGGTTCAGTACTGGTACAGCTGCTGCTTTGCAGTCTATGGGAGGTGTCCATTGATGTTCCCCAGGGTTCAGTTCTGGAACAACTGCTGTTTCTCAATCTATGGAGGTATCCTGTGTTCCCCAGGGTTCAGTAATGGAACAGCTGCTCCTTTCCAGTCTATGGGAGAGGTATACTGTGTTACCCAGGATTCAGTACTGGGACACCTGCTGTTTTTCATTCTATGGGAGGTATATAGTGTTCCACAGGGTTCAGTACTGGAACAGTTGCTGTTTTCTAGTCTATCGGAGTTATACAGTGACGTTACCCAGGTGCATTACTGGGCAATCTGCTGCTTTTCAGTCTATAGGAGGTGTACAGTGATGTTCCCCAGTGTTCAAACCTGGGACAACTGCTGTTTTTATGTCTATGGGAGGTATGCAGTGTTCCCCAGGGTTCAGTACTGGGACAACTGCTGTTTTTCAGTCTTTGGGAGGTATACAGTGATGTTCCCCAGGGTTCAGGACTGGGGCAGCTGCTGTTTTTCAGTACTTGGTAGGGAGACATTGATGTTCCCCAGGGTGCATTACTGGGGCAGCTGATGTTTATCAGTCTATGCGATGTTTGAAATGATGTTCTCCAGTGTTCAGAACTGGTACAACTGTTGTTTTTCAGTCTATGGGAGGTAAACAGTGATGTTCCCCTGTGTTCAGTACTGGGACAGCAGTTGTTTTTCAGTCTATGGAATGTATACAGTTTTTCTCAGGGTTCCGTACTGGGGCAGCTGCTGTTTTTCAGTCTATGGGCGGTATGCAGTGTTCCACAGAGTTCAGTACTGGAACATCTGTTGTATGTAAGTCTATGGGCGGCACACAGTATTCCCCTGGGTTCAGTACTGGGACAGCTGCTGATTTTCAGTCTATGGAAGATATTCACTGATGTTCCCCAGAGTTCAATACTGGGATAGCTGCTGTTTTTCAGTCTATGGGATGTATACAGTGATGTTCCCCAGGATTCATTGCTGGGACAGCTGCTGATTTTCAGTCTATGGGAGGTCTCCAGTGATGTTCCCCAGGGTTCAGTTCTGGAACAACTGCTGTTTTCAAGTCTGTGGGAGGTATACAGTGTTTCCCAGGGTTCAGTACTGGGACAGCTGCTGTTTTGCAGTCTATGGGTGGTATACAGTGATGTTCCCCAGTGTTCAGTGCTGGGACAGCTGCTGTTTCTCAGTCTATATGAGGTATGAGATGTTCCCCAATGTTCACTACTGCGACAGCTGCTGTTTTCAGTCTAAGAGAGGTATACAGTGATGATCCCCTGGATTTAGTACTGGAACAGCATCTGTTGTTCAGTCTATGGGAGGTATACAGTGTTCCCCAGGGTTCAGTACTGGGGCAGCTGCCGTTTTTCATTTTATGGCAGTTATACAGTGATGTTCCCGTGCGTTCAGTTCTGGGACATCTGCTCTTTTTCAGTCTATGGGAGGTATACAGTGATGTTCCCCAGTGTTCAGTACTGGGACAGCTGCTGTTTTTCAGTCAATAGGAGTTCTTCAGTGATGTTCCCCAGATTTCAGTTCTTGGACAGCTGCTGTTTTTCAGTCTATGGGAGGTATACAGTGATGTTCCCTAGGGTCGAGGCCTGGGATAGCTGCTGTTTTTCAGTCTATGGGAGGTATGCAGTGATGTTCCCCAGGTTTCAGTTCTGGGACAGCTGCTGTTTTTCAGTCTGTGGGAGGTGCACAGTGATGTTCACAAGGGTTCAGTAATCAGACATATGTTGTATTTTCGGTCTATGGCAAGTCTCCAGTCTTCCTCAGGGATCTATACTGGGACAGCTGCTGTTGTTCAGTCTATGCGAGGTATACAGTCATGTTCCCCAGGTTGCAGTACTATGACAGCTGCTGTTTTGCAGTCTTTGGGAGGTATACAGTGTTCCACTGGGTTCATTACTGGGGCAGCTGCTATTTTTCAGTCTATGGGAGGTATACAATGTTCCCCAACATTCAGTACTGCGACAGCTGCTGTCTTTAAGTCTATGGGAGGAATACAGTGTTCCCCTGGATTCAGTACTGGGACAGCTGCTGTATTTCAGTCGATGGGACGTATTCAGTGATGTTCCCCAGATCTCAGTTCTGGAACAGCTGCTGGTTTTCAGTCTGTGGGTGGTATCCAGTGTTACCCAGGGTTCAGTACTGGGACAGCTGCTGTTTTTCAGTCTGTGGGAGGTATACGGTGATGTTCCCCAGGGATCAGTACTGGGACTGCTGCTGTTTATTAATCTGTGGGAGGGACACAGTAATGTTCACCTGGGTTCAGTAATCAGACAGATGCTGTTTTTCAGTCTATGGGAAGCATACAGTCTGCCTCAGGGATCTATACTGGGACAGCTGTTGTTGTTCAGTCTATGGGAGGTATACAGTCATGTTCCCCAGGTTTCAGTAGTACGACAGCTGCTGTTTTTCAGTCTATGGGAGGTATACAGTGTTCCCCAGGCTTCAGTACTGTGACAGCTGCTTCTTTTCAGTCTATGGGAGGTATACAGTGTTCCCCAGGGTTCAGTACTGGGGCAGCTGCTGTTGTTCAGTCTGTGGGAGGTGTACAGTGATGTTCCCCATGGTTCAGTACAGGAAAAGCTGCTGTTTTTCAGTCTATGGGAGGTGTACAGTGATGTTCCCCAGGGTTCAATACTGGGACAGCTGCTGATTTTCTGTCTATGGGAGTTATACAGTGATGCTCCCCAGTGTTCAGTTGTTGGACAGCTGCTGTTCTTTAGTCTCTGGCAGGGATACAGTGATGTTCGCCAGGGTCCAGGTCTGGGACAGCTTCTGTTTTACAGTTTTTGGGAGTTATACAGTGTTCCCCTGAGTTAGGTACTGGGACAGCTGCTGTTTTTCAGTCTATTGGAGGTATTCAGTGATTGTTCCCCAGTGTTTATTAGTCGGCCAGCTGCTGTTTTTCAGTCCATGGCAGGTATACAGTGTTACCCAGGGTTCAGTACTGCGACAGCTGCTGTTTTTCAGTCTATGTGACGTATACAGTGATGTTCCCCAGTGTTCAGTAATGGGGCACTGCTGTTTTCAAGTCTATGGGAGGTATAATGTGATGTTCACCAGAGTTCAGTAATCAGACAGCTGCTGTTTTGCAATCTCTGGGAGGTATACAGTCTTCCTCAGGGTTCTATACTGTGACAGCTGCTGTTTTTCAGTATAGGCGAGGTACACAGTGTTCCCCAGGGTTCAGTACTGGGACAGCTGCTGTCTTTCAGTCTATGGGAGGTATACAGTGTTCCCCAGCCTTCAGTACTGGGACAGCTGCTGTTTTTCAGTCTATGGGAGAAATACAGTGTTCCCCAGGGTTCAGTACTGGGACAGCTGCTGTTCTTTAGTCTCTGGCAGGGATACAGTGATGTTCCCCAGGGTTCAGTGCTGGGGCAGCTGCTGTTTTTCAGTCTATGGGAGGTATACAGTGCTCCCCAGAATTAAGTACTGGGACAGCTGCTGTTTTTAAGACTATGGGAGGTATACAGTGATGTTCTCCACGGATCAGTACTGGGAGTGCTGCTGTTTTTCACTCTATGGGTGGTATGCTGTGATGTTCCCATGGTTCAGTACTGGGACAGCTGCATTTTATCAGTCTGTGGGAGGTACACAGTGATGTTCACAAGGGTTCAGTAATCAGACAGCTATTGTTTTTTTCAGTCTTTGGGAAGTCTCCAGTCTTCCTCAGGGATCTATACTGGGACAGCTGCTGTTGTTCAGTCTATGCGAGGTATACAGTCATGTATACAGTATTCCCCAGGGTTCAGTACTGGGACAGCTGCTGTTTTTCAGTCTATGTGACGTATACAGTGATGTTCCCCAGTGTTCAGTACAGGGACACTGCTGTTTACAAGTCTATGGGAGGTATACTGTGATGTTCCCCAGGGTTCAGTGCTGGGACAGCTGTTGTTTCTCAGTCTAGGGAAATATACAGTGATGTTCACCAGGGTTCAGTAATCAGACAGCTGCTGTTTTGAAGTCTCTGTGTTCTAAACTGTGGCAGCTGCAGTTGTTCAGTCTATGCGAGGTACACAGTGTTCCCCAGGGTTCAGTACTGGGACATCTACTGTTTTTCATTCTATGGGAGGTATACAGTGTTCCCCAACCTTCAGTACTGGGACAGCTGCTGTTTTTCAGTCTGTGGGAGAAATACAGTTTTCCCCAGTGTTCTGTACTGGGACAGCTGCTGTTCTTTCGTCTCTGGCAGGGATACAGTGATGTTTTGAAGTCTATGGGAGGTATACTGTGATGTTCACCAGAGTTCAGTGCTGGGACAGCTGCTGTTGAACAGTCTATGGGAGGTATAGAGTGTTCCGGAGCGTTCAGTACTGGGACAGCTGCTGTTTTTCTGTCTGTGGGAGGTGTACAGTGATGTTCCCCATGGTTCAGTACAGGAAAAGCTGCTGTTTTTCAGTCTATGGGAGGTGTACAGTGATGTTCCCCAGGGTTCAATACTGGGACAGCTGCTGATTTTCTGTCTATGGGAGTTATACAGTGATGCTCCCCAGTGTTCAGTTGTTGGACAGCTGCTGTTCTTTAGTCTCTGGCAGGGATACAGTGATGTTCCGCAGGGTTCAGGTCTGGGACAGCTTCTGTTTTACAATCTATGGGAGTTATACAGTGTTCCCCTGAGTTAGGTACTCTGACAGCTGCTGTTTTTCAGTCTATGGGAGGTATTCAGTGATTGTTCCCCAGTGTTTATTAGTCGGCCAGCTGCTGTTTTTCAGTCCATGGCAGGTGTACAGTGTTCCCCAGGGTTCAGTACTGCGACAGCTGCTGTTTTTCAGTCTACGTGACGTATACAGTGATGTTCCCCAGTGTTCAGTAATGGGGCACTGCTGTTTTCAAGTCTATGGGAGGTATAATGTGATGTTCACCAGGGTTCAGTAATCAGACAGCTGCTGTTTTGCAGTCTCTGGGAGGTATACAGTCTTCCTCAGGGTTCTATACTGGAACAGCTGCTGTTTTTCAGTATATGCGAGGTACACAGTGTTCCCCAGGGTTCAGTACTGGGACAGCTGCTGTCTTGCAGTCTATGGGAGGTATACAGTGTTCCCAGCCTTCAGTACTGGGACAGCTGCTGTTTTTCAGTCTATGGGAGAAATACAGTGTTCTCCAGGGTTCAGTACTGGGACAGCTGCTGTTCTTTAGTCTCTGGCAGGGATACAGTGATGTTCCCCAGGGTTCAGTGCTGGGGCAGCTGCTGTTTTTCAGTCTATGGGAGGTATACAGTGCTCCACAGAATTAATTACTGGGACAGCTGCTGTTTTTAAGTCTATGGGAGGTATACAGTGATGTTCTCCAGGGATCAGTACTGGGAGTGCTGCTGTTTTTCACTCTATGGGTGGTATACTGTGATGTTCCCCATGGTTCAGTACTGGGACAGCTGCATTTTATCAGTCTGTGGGAGGTACACAGTGATGTTCACAAGGGTTCAGTAATCAGACAGCTGTTGTTTTTTTCAGTCTTTGGGAAGTCTCCAGTCTTCCTCAGGGATCTATACTGGGACAGCTGCTGTTGTTCAGTCTATGCGAGGTGTACAGTCATGTATACAGTATTCCCCAGTGTTCAGTACTGGGACTGCTGCTGTTTATCAGTCTATGTGACGTATACATTGATGTTCCCCAGTGTTCAGTACAGGGACACTGCTGTTTTCAAGTCTATGGGAGGTATACTGTTATGTTCCCCAGGGTTCAGTACTTGGACAACTGCTGTTTTTCAGTCTATGGGAGGTATACAGTGAAGTTCCCCAGGGTTCAGTACTGTGACAGCTGCTGTTTTTAAGTCAATGGGAGGGAGACAGTGATGTTCCCCGGGTCCAGTACTCGGACTGCTGCTGTTTTTCAATCTCTGGAAGGGAAACAGTGATCCCATGGGTTCAGCACTGAGGCAGCTGCTGTTTTTCAGTCTATGCGAGGTTTGCAGTGATGTTCCCCAGGGTTCAGCACTGGGACAACTGTTGTTTTTCAGTCTATGGGAGGCATAGAGTGATGTTCCCCAGGGTTCAGTACTGGGGCAGCTGCTGTTTTTCATTCTACGGGAGGGCTACAGTTATGTTCCCCAAGGTTCAGTACTGGGACAGCTGTTGTTTTTCAGTCTATGCGATGTATACAGTGATGTTCACCAGGGTTCAGTAATCATACAGCTGCTGCTTTTAAGTCTATCGGAGGTCTACATTATTCCCCTGGCTGCAGTACTGGGACAGCTGCAGTTATTCAGTCTTTGGGAGGTATTCAGTGATGGTCCCCAGGGTGCAGTACTGGGACAGCTGCTGCTTTTAAGTCTATGGGAGGTATACAGTGTTCCCAGGGTTCAGTACTGGAGCAGCTGCTGGTTTTCAACTTATGGCTAGTATACAGTGTTCCCCAGGGTTCAGTCATGTGCCAGCTGCTGTTTTTCAGACTATGGGAGAGGGTCGGTGATATTCCCCAGGGTTCAGTACTCGGACTGCTGCTGTTTTTCAGTCTATGCGAGGTTTGCAGTGATGTTCCCCAGGGTTTAGCACTGGGACATATGCTGTTTTTCAGTCTATGGCAGGCATAGAGTGATGTTCCCCAGGGTTCAGTACTGGGGCAGCTGCTGTTTTTCATTCTACGGGATGTATACAGTTATGTTCCCCAGGGTTCAGGACTGGGACAACTGATGTTTTTCAGTCTATGCAATGTTTCCAGTGATGTTCACCAGGGTTTAGTAATCAGACAGCTGCTGTTTTTAAGTATATTGGAGGTCTGCAGTATTACCCTGGCTTCAGTACTGGGACAGCTGCTGTTTTTCAGTCTTAGGGAGGTATTGAGTGATGTTCCCCAGGGTTCAGTACTGGGACAGCTGCTGTTTTTCAGTCTATGGGAGGTATTCTATGATGTTCCCCAGGGTTTAGTACTGCGACAGCTGCTGTTTTTCACTCTATGTGAGGTACACAGTGTTCCCGGTTCATTACTGGGGCAGCTGCTGGTTTTCAACCTATGTCTGGTATACAGTGTTCCCCAGGGTTCAGTGCTTGGACAGCTGCTGTTTTTCAGTCAATGGGAGGGAGACAGTGATGTTCCCCAGGGTTCAGTACTGGGACAGCTACTGTTTTTCAGTCTATGGGAGAGATGCAGTATTCCACAGGGTTCAGTACTGGGACAACTGCTGTTTTTCAGTCTATGGGAGGTATACAGTGATGTTCCCCAGGGTTCAGTACTGTGACAGCTGCTGTTTTTCAGTCAATGGGAGGGAGACAGTGATGTTCCCCAGGGTTCAGTACTCGGACTGCAGCGGTTTTTCAATCTCTGGAAGGGAAACAGTGATCCCATGGGTTCAGCATTGAGGCAGCTGCGGTTTTCAGTCTATGCGAGGTTTGCAGTGATGTTCCCCAGGGTTCAGCACTGGGACAACTGTTGTTTTTCAGTCTATGGGAGGCATAGAGTGATATTCCCCAGGCTTCAGTACTGGGGCAGCTGCTGTTTTTCATTCTACGGGAGGTATACAGTTATGTTCCACAAGGTTCAGTACTGGGACAGCTGCTGTTTTGCAGTCTATGCAATGTATACAGTGATGTTCACCAGGGTTCAGTAATCAGACAGCTGCTGCTTTTAAGTCTATGGGAGGTCTACAGTATTCCCCTGGCTTCAGTACTGGAACAGCTGCTGTTTTTCAGTCTTTGGGAGGTATTCAGTGATGTTCCCCAGGGTTCAGTACTGGGACAGCTGCTGCTTTTCAGTCTATGGGAGGTATACAGTGTTCCCAGGGTTAAGTACTGGGGCAGCTGCTGGTTTTCAACTTATGGCTGGTATACAGTGTTCCCCAGAGTTCAGTACTGTGATAGCTGCTGTTTTTCAGATTATTGGAGAGGGTCAGTGATATTCCCCAGGGTTCAGTACTCGGATAGCTGCTGTTTTTCTGTCTCTGGAAGGTATACAGTGATCCCCAGGTATCAGTACTGGGGCAGCTGCTGTTTTTCAGTCTATGCGAGGTTGGAAGTGATGTTCCCCAGGGTTCAGCACTGGGACAGCTGCTGTTTTTCAGTCTATGGGATGTATACAGTGATGTTTCCCAGGGTTCAGTACTGAGATAACTGCTGTTTTTCAGTCTATGGGAGGCATCGTGTAATGTTACCCAGGGTTCAGTACAGGGACAGCTGCTGTTTTTCAGTCTATGCGAGGTTGAAGTGATGTTCCACAGAGTACATTACGGAGACAGCTGCTGTTCTTTAGTCTCTGGCAGGGATACAGTGATGTTCCCCAGGATTCAGGATTGTGACAGCTGCTGTTTTTCAGTCTATGGGAGGTATTCTGTGATGTTCCCCAGGGTTCAATACTGGGCCAGCTGCTGTTTTTCAGACCATGTGAGGTATACAGTGTTCCCCAGGGTTCTGTACTGCGACAGCTGCTGTTTTTCAGTCTCTGGGACGGAAACAGTGATGTTCCCCAGTGTTCAGTACAGGGACAGCTGCTGTTTTTCAGTCTATGTCAGGTATACTGTGATGTTCCCCAGAGTTCAGTACTGGGACAGCTGCTGTTTTTATGTCTATAAGAGGAATACTGTTACCCCTGGGTTCAGTCCTGGGACAGCTGCTGTTTTTACCTCTATTGGACGAATATAGTGTTCACCTTGGTTCAGTACGGAACAGCTGTTGTTTTTCATTCTATGGGAGATATACAATGATGTTCCCCTGGAATCAGTACTGGGACTGCTGCTGTTTTTCAGTCTATGGGAGGTATACTGTGATGTTCCCCAGTGTTCAGTACTGGGACAGCTGCTGTTTTTTTGCGTCTAGGGAAATAGACAGTGATGTTCACCAGGTTTCAGTAATCATACAGCTGCTCTTTTTCAGCCTATGGGAAGTATACAGTCTTCCTCAGGGTTCTATACTGGGACAGCCGTTGTTTTTCAGTCTATGCGAGGTGCAAAGTGTTCCCCTTGGTTCAGTACAGGCACAGCTGCTGTTGTTCAGTCTTTGGGAGGAAAACAGTGTTCCCCAGGCTTCAGTACTGGGACAGCTGCTGTTTTTCAGTCTATGGGAGAAATACAGTGTTCCCCAGGGTTCAGTACTGGGCCAGCTGCTGTTTTTCAGTCTATGGGAGGTATACAGTCATGTTCCCCAGTTTTCAGTACTGGGAGAGCTGCTGTTTTTCATTCTACGTGAGGTATACAGTTATGTTCCCCAGTTTTCAGTACTGGGACAGCTGCTGTTTTTCAGTCTATGGGAGGTCTACAGTATTCCCCTGGCTTCAGTACTGGCACAGCTGCTGTTTTTCAGTCTGTGAGAGGTATCGTGATGTTCCCCAGCGTTCAGTACTGGGACAGCTGCTGTTATTCAGTCTATGGGATGTCTCCAGTGTTCCCCAGTGTTCAGTACTGGTACAGCTGCTGTTTTGCAGTCTATGGGAGGTACACAGTGATGTTCCCCAGGGTTCAGTACTGTAACAGCTGCTGTTTTTCAATCTATGAGAGGTAGACTGTGTTCGCCAGGGTTCAGTACTGGAACAGCTGCTCTTTTCCAGTCTATGGGAGAGGTATACAGTGTTACCCAGGATTCAGTACTGGGACACCTGCTGTTTCTCAGTCTATGGGAGGTACACAGTGTTCCACAGGGTTCAGTACTGGAACAGCTGTTGCTTTTCAGTCTATGGGAGGTATACAGTGTTCCCGGTTCAGTACTGGGGCAGCTGCTGGTTTTCAACCTCTGTCTGGTATACATTGATCACCAGGGTTCAGTAGATGGACAGCTGCTGTTTTTCAGTCAATGGGAGGGAGACAGTGATGTTCCCCAGGGTTCAGTACTCGGACTGCTGCTGTTTTTCAGTCAATGGGTGGGAGACAGTGATGTTCCCCAGGGTTCATTACTCGGACTGCTGCTGTTTTTCAGTCTCTGGAAGGTACACAGTGATCCCCAGGGTTCAGCACTGGGGCAGCTGCTATTTTTCAGTCTATGCAAGGTTTGCAGTGATGTTCCCCAGGGTTCAGTACTGGGATTTCTGCTGTTTTTAAATGTATGGGAGGTCGACAGTATTCCCCTGTGTTCAGTGCTGGGACAGCTGAAGTTTTTCAGTCTACGAGAGGTATAGTGATGTACCCCAGGGTCAGTACTGGGACAGCTGCTGTTTTTTAGTCTATGGGACATATACAGTGATGTTCTCCATGATTCAGTACTGGGACACCTGCTGTTTTTAAGTCTATGGGAGGTATACTGTGATGTTCCCCAGAGTTCAGTGCTGGGACAGCTGCTGTTTTTCAGTCTATGAGAGGTATGAGATGTTTTCCATCGTTCTGTACCGCTGCAGCTGCTGCCTTTCAGTCTGTGAGAGGTATCGTGATGTTCCCCAGCGTTCGGTACTGGGACAGCTGCTGTCTTTCAGTCTATGGGAGGTCTCCAGTGTTCCCCAGTGTTCAGTACTGGTACAGCTGCTGTTTTGCAGTCTATAGGAGGTACACAGTGATGTTCCCCAGGGTTCAGTTCTGTAACAGCTACTGTTTTTCAATCTATGGCAAATAGACTGTGTTCGCGAGGGTTCAGTACTGGAACAGCTGCTCTTTTCCAGTCTATGGGAGAGGTATACAGTGTTACCCAGAATTCAGTACTGGGACACCTGCTGTTTCTCAGTCTATGGGAGGTACACGGTGTTCCACAGGGTTCAGCACTGGAACAGCTGCTGCTTTTCAGTCTATGGGAGGTGTTCAGTGATGTTTCCCAGGGTTCAGTACTGGGACAGCTGCTGTTTTTCAGTCTATGGGAGGTATGCAGTGTTACCCAGGGATCAGTACTGGGACAACTGCTGTCTTTCAGTCAATGGGAGGGAACAGTGATGTTCCCCAGGGTTCAGTACTCGGACTGCTGCTGTTTTTCAATCTCTGGAAGGGAAACAGTGATCCCATGGGTTCAGAACTGAGGCAGCTGCTGTTTTTCAGTCTATGCGAGGTTTGCAGTGATGTTCCCCAGGGTTCAGCACTGGGACAACTGTTGTTTTTCAGTCTATGGGAGGCATAGAGTGATGTTCCCCAGGGTTCAGTACTGGGGCAGCTGCTGTTTTTCATTCCACGGGAGGTATACAGTTATGTTCCACAAGGTTCAGTACTGGGACAGCTGCTGTTTTTCAGTCTATGCGATGTATACAGTGATGTTCACCAGGGTTCAGTAATCAGACAGCTGCTGCTTTTAAGTCTATGGGAGGTCTACAGAATTCCCCTGGCTCCAGTACTGGGACAGCTGCTGTTTTTCAGTCTTTGGGAGGTATTCAGTGATGTTCCCCAGGGTTTAGTACTGGGACAGCTGCTGCTTTTCAGTCTATAGGAGGTATACAGTGTTCCCAGGGTTAAGTACTGGTGCAGCTGCTGGTTTTCCACTTATGGCTGGTATACAGTGTTCCCCAGGGTTCAGTACTGTGACAGCTGCTGTTTTTCAGACTATGGGAGAGGGTCAGTGATATTCCCCAAGGTTCAGTACTCGGACAGCTGCTGTTTTTCTGTCTCTGGAAGGTATACAGTGATCCCCAGGTATCAGCACTGGGGCAGCTGCTGTTTTTCAGTCGATGCGAGGTTTGAAGTGATGTTCCCCAGGGTTCAGCACTGGGACAGCTGCTGTTTTTCAGTCTGTGGGAGGCATCGAGTAATGTTCCGCAGGGTTCAGTACTGGGACAGCTGCTGTTTTTCAGTCTATGCGAGGTTTGAAGTGATGTTCCCCAGAGTACATTACTGGGACAGCTGCTGTTTTTCTGTATATGGGAGGTATACTGTGATGTTCCCCAGGGTTCTATCCTGGGACAGCTGCTGTTTTTCAGTCTATGCGATGTACACAATATTCCCCAGGCTTCAGTACTGGGACAGCTGCTTTTTTTCAGTCTATGGGAGAAATACAGTGTTCCCCAAGGATCAGTACTGGGACAGCTGCTGTTCTTTAGTCTCTGGCAGGGATACAGTGATGTTCCCAAGGATTTAGGATTGGAACAGCTGCTGTTTTTCTGTCTATGGGAGGTATTAAGTGATGTTCCCCAGGGTTCAGTACTGGGCCAGCTGCTGTTTTTCAGTCTCTGGGACGGAAACAGTGATGTTCCCCAGTGTTCAGTACTGGGACAGCTGCTGTTTTTCAGTCTATGTGAGGTATACTGTGATGTTCCCCAGAGTTCAGTGCTCGGACAGCTGCTGTTTTTCAGTCTATGGGAGGTATACAGTGTTCGCCAGGTTTCAGTACTGGGACAGCTGCTGTTTTAAGTCTATAAGATGAATACAGTTATCCCTGGGTTCAGTACTGGGACAGCTGCTGTTTTTATCTCTATTGGAGGAAGATAGTGTTCCCCTTGGTTCAGTACGGAACAGCTGCTGTTTTTCATTCTATGGGAGATATACAATGATGTTCCCCAGGGTTCAGTACTGGGCCAGCTGCTGTTTTTCAGTCTATGGGAGGTATACAGTCATGTTCCCCAGTTTTCAGTACTGGGAGAGCTGCTGTTTTTCATTCTACGTGAGGTATACAGTTATGTTCCCCAGTTTTCAGTACTGGGACAGCTGCTGCTTTTCAGTCTGTGAGAGGTATCGTGATGTTCAGCAGCGTTCAGTACTGGGACAGCTGCTGTTATTCAGTCTATGGGAGAGGTATACAGTGTTACCCAGGATTCAGTACTGGGACACCTGCTGTTTCTCAGTCCATGGGAGGTACACAGTGTTCCACAGGGTTCAGTACTGGAACAGCTGTTGCTTTTCAGTCTATGGGAGGTATACAGTGTTCCCGGTTCAGTACTGGGGCAGCTGCTGGTTTTCAACATCTGTCTGGTATACACTGACCACCAGGGTTCAGTAGATGGACAGCTGCTGTTTTTCAGTCAATGGGAGGGAGACAGTGATGTTCCCCAGGGTTCAGTACTCGGACTGCTGCTGTTTTTCAGTCTCTGGAAGGTACACAGTGATCCCCAGGGTTCAGCACTGCGGCAGCTGCTATGTTTCAGTCTATGCGAGGTTTGCAGTGATGTTCCCCAGGGTTCAGTACTGGGATTTCTGCTGTTTTTAAATGAATGGGAGGTCGACAGTATTCCCCTGGGTTCAGTGCTGGTACAGCTGACGTTTTTCAGTCTATGAGAGGTATAGTGATGTACCCCAGGGTCAGTACTGGGACAGCTGCTGTTTTTTAGTCTATGGGACATATACAGTGATGTTCCCCATGATTCAGTACTGGGACAGCTGCTGTTTTTAAGTCTATGGGAGGTATACTGTGATGTTCCCCAGAGTTCAGTGCTGGGACAGCTGCTGTTTTTCAGTCTATGAGATGTATGAGATGTTTTCCATAGTTCTGTACCGCTACAGCTGCTGCTTTTCAGTCTGTGAGAGGTATCGTGATGTTCCCCAGCGTTCAGTACTGGGACAGCTGCTGTCTTTCAGTCTATGGGAGGTCTCCACTGTTCCCCAGTGTTCAGTACTGGTACAGCTACTGTTTTGCAGTCTTTCGGAGGTACACAGTGATGTTCCCCAGGGTTCAGTTCTGTAACAGCTACTGTTTTTCAATCTATGGCAAATAGACTGTGTTCGCCAGAGTTCAGTACTGGAACAGCTGCTCTTTTCCAGTCTATGGGAGAGGTATACAGTGTTACCCAGGATTCAGTACTGGGACACCTGCTGTTTCTCAGTCTATGGGAGGTACACAGTGTTCCACAGGGTTCAGCACTAGAAGAGCTGCTGCTTTTCAGTCTATGGGAGGTGTTCAGTGATGTTTCCCAGGGTTCAGTACTGGGACAGCTGCTGTTTGTCAGTCTATGGGAGTAATGCGGTGTTCCCCAGGGTTCAGTACTGGGACAACTGCTGTCTTTCAGTCTATGGGAGGTATACAGTGATGTTCCCCAGGGTTCAGTACTGTGACAGCTGCTGTTTTTCAGTCAATGGGAGAGAGACAGTGATGTTCCCCAGGGTTCAGTA
Organism: Pristiophorus japonicus; assembly: GCF_044704955.1. Lineage (NCBI taxonomy): Eukaryota > Metazoa > Chordata > Chondrichthyes > Pristiophoridae > Pristiophorus > Pristiophorus japonicus. Next base: position 348,869 of record NW_027252835.1, read on the forward strand.
CTCGGACTGCTGCTGTTTTTCAATCTCTGGAAGGGAAACAGTGATCCCATGGGTTCAGCACTGAGGCAGCTGCTGTTTTTCAGTCCATGCGAGGTTTGCAGTGATGTTCCCCAGGGTTCAGTACTGGGACAACTGTTGTTTTTCAGTCTATGGGAGGCATAGAGTGATGTTCCCCAGGGTTCAGTACTGGGGCAGCTGCTGTTTTTCATTCTATGCGATGTATACAGTGATGCTCACCAGGGTTCAGTAATCAAAAAGCTGCTGCTTTTAAGTCTATGGGAGGTCTACAGTATTCCCCTGGCTACAGTACTGGGAGAGCTGCTGTTTTTCAGTCTTTGGGAGGTATTCAGTGATGTTCCCCAGGGTTCAGTACTGGGACAACTGTTGTTTTTCAGTCTATGGGAGGCATAGAGTGATGTTCCCCAGGGTTCAGTACTGGGGCAGCTGCTGTTTTTCATTCTATGCGATGTATACAGTGATGCTCACCAGGGTTCAGTAATCAAAAAGCTGCTGCTTTTAAGTCTATGGGAGGTCTACAGTATTCCCCTGGCTACAGTACTGGGACAGCTGCTGTTTTTCAGTCTTTGGGAGGTATTCAGTGATGTTCCCCAGGGTTCAGTACTGGGACAGCTGCTGCTTTTCAGTCTCTGGGAGGTATACAGTGTTCCGAGGGTTAAGTACTGGGGCAGCTGCTGGTTTTCCACTTATGGCTGGTATAGAGTGTTCCCAGGGTTCAGTACTGTGACAGCTGCTCTTTTTCAGACTATGGGAGAGGTTTAGTGATATTCCCCAGGGTTCAGTACTCGGACAGCTGCTGTTTTTGTGTCTCTGGAAGGTATACAGTGATCCCCTGGTATCAGCACTGGGGCAGCTGCTGTTTTTCAGTCGATGCGAGGTTTGAAGTGATGTTCCCCAGGGTTCAGCACTGGGACAGCTGCTGTTTTTCAGTCTATGGGAGGTTGGAAGTGATGTTCCCCAGAGTACATTACTGGGACAGCTGCTGTTTTTCAGTATATGGGAGGTATACTGTGATGTTCCCCAGGGTTCATTCCTGGGACAGCTGCTGTTTTTCAGTCCATGCGATGTACACAGTGTTCCCCAGGGTTCAGTACTGCGACAGCTGCTGTTTTTCAGTCTCTGGGACGGAAACAGGGATGTTCCCCAGTGTTCAGTACTGGGACAGTTGCTGTTTTTTAGTCTATGTGAGGTATACTGTGATGTTCCCCAGAGTTCAGTGCTCGGACAGCTGCTGTTTTTCAGTCTATGGGAGGTATACAGTGTTCGCCAGGTTTCAGTACTGGGACAGCTGCTGTTTTTAAGTCTTTCAGACGAATACAGTTATCCCTGGGTTCAGTACTGGGACAGCTGCTGTTTTTAACTCTATTGGAGAAAGATAGTTTTCCCCTTGGTTCAGTACGGAACAGCTGCTGTTTTTAATTCTATGGGAGATATACAATGATGTTCCCCTGGGATCAGTACTGGGACTGCTGCAGTTTATTTCCGTCCAGGTAAATAGACAGTGATGTTCACCAGGTTTCAGTAATCAAACAGCTGCTCTTTTTCAGCCTATGGGAAGTATACAGTCTTCCTCAGGGTTCTATTCTGGGACAGCTATTGTTTTTCAGTCTATTCGAGGTACAAAGTGTTCCCCTTGGTTCAGTACAGGCACAGCTGCTGTTGTTCAGTCTATGGGAGGAAAACAGTGTTCCCCAGGCTTCAGTACTGGGACAGCTGCTGTTTTGCAGTCTATGGGAGAAATACAGTGTTTTTTCAGGGTTCAGTACAGGGACAGCTGCTGTTGTTCAGTCTATGGGAGGTATACAGTCATGTTCCCCAGGGTTCAGTAATGTGACAGCTGCTGCTTTTCAGTCTATGGGAGGTATACAGTGTTCCCAGGGTTCAGTACTGGGGCAGCTGCTGGTTTTCAACTTATGGCTGGTATACAGTGTTCCCCAGGGTTCAGTACTGTGACAGCTGCTGTTTTTCAGACTATGGGAGAGGGTCGGTGATATTACCCAGGGTTCAGTACTCGGACAGCTGCTGTTTTTCTGTCTCTGGAAGGTACACAGTGATCCCCAGGTATCAGCAATGGGGCAGCTGCTGTTTTTCTGTCTATGCGAGGTTTGAAGTGATGTTCCCCAGTGTTCAGCACTGGGACAGATGATGTTTTTCTGTCTATGGGATGTATACAGTGATGTTTCCCAGGGTTCAGTACTGAGATAACTGCTGTTTTCCAGTCTATGGGAGGCATCGAGGAATGTTCCCCAGGGTTCAGTATTGGGACAGCTGCTGTTTTTCAGTCTATGCGAGATTAGAAGTGATGTTCCCCAGAGTACATTACGGGGACAGCTGCTGTTTTTCAGTCTATGTGAGGTATACTGTGATGTTCCCCAGGGTTCAGTACTGGGACTGCTGCTGTTTTTCAGTATATGGGAGGTATGCTGTGATGTTCCCCAGGATTCTATATTGGGACAGCTGCTGTTTTTCAGTCTATGCGATGTACACAGTGTTCCCCAGCGTTCAGTACTGGGACAGCTACTGTTTTTCAGTCTCTGGGAGGTATACAGTGTTCCCCAGGCTTCAGTATTGGGACAGCTGCTGTTTTTCAGTCTATGGGAGAAATACAGTGTTCCCCAGGGATCAGTACTGGTACAGCTGCTGTTCTTTAGTCTCTGGCAGGGATACAGTGATGTTCCCCAGGATTCAGGATTGGGACAGCTGCTGTTTTTCAGTCTATGGGAGGTATTCAGTCATGTTCCCCAGGGTTCAGTCCTGGGCCAGCTGCTGTTTTTCAGTCCATGTGAGGTATACAGTGTTCCCCAGGGCGCAGTACTGCGACAGCTGCTGTTTTGCAGTCTCTGGGACGGAAACAGGGATGTTCCCCAGTGTTCAGTACTGGGACAGCTGCTGTTTTTCAGTCTGTGTGAGGTATACTGTGATGTTCCCCAGAGTTCAGTGCTCGGACAGCTGCTGTTTTTCAGTCTATGGGAGGTATACAGTGTTCGCCAGGTTTCAGTACTGGGGACAGCTGCTGTTTTTAAGTCTAGAAGAGGAATACAGTTTCCCCTGGGTTCAGTACTGGGACAGCTGCTGTTTTTAACTCTATTGGAGGGAGATAGTGTTCCCCTTCGTTCAGTGCGGAACAGCTGCTGTTTTTCATTCTATGGGAGATATACAATGGTATACAGTGTTCCCCAGGGTTAAGTGCAGTGACAGCTATTGTTTTTCAGACTATGGGAGGGAGTCAGTGATGTTCCCCAGTGTTCAGTACTCGCACAGCTGCTGTTTTGTCAGTCTCTGGAAGGTATACAGTGATCCCCTATATCAGCACTGGGGCAGCTGCTGTTTTTCAGTTTATGCGAGGTTTGAAGTGATGTTCCCCAGGGTTCAGTACTCGGACAGCTGCTGTTTTTCAGTCTCTGGAAGGTACACAGTGATCCCCAGGGTTCAGTACTGGGGCAGCTGCTGTTTTTCAGTCTACGGGAGGTATACAGTGATATTCCCCAGGGTTCAGTACTGGGACAGCTGCTGTTTTTCAGTCTATGGGATGTATACAGTGATGTTCACCAAGGTTCAGTAATCAGACAGCTGCTGTTTTTCAGTCTATGGGATGTATACAGTGATGTTCCCCTGGGTTCAGTACTGGGACAGCTGCTGTTTTTCAGTCTTTGAGAGATATTCCGTGATGTTCCCCAGGGTTCACTACTTGGAGAGCTAATGTTTTACAGTCTATGGGAAGTATGCAGTGTTCACCAGAGTTCAGTACTGGGGCAACTGATGTTTTTCAGTCTATGGGACATATACAGTGATGTTCCCCATGGTTCAGTACTGGGACAGCTGCTGTTTAAGTCTATTGGAGGTATACTGTGATGTTCCGCAGAGTTCAATGCTGGGACAGCTGCTGTTTTTCAGTCTATGAGAGGTATGAGATGTTTTCGATAGTTCTGTACTGGGACAGCTGCTGTTTTTCAGTCTATGGGATGTATACAGTGATGTTTCCCAGGGTTCAGTACTGAGATAACTGCTGTTTTTCAGTCTATGGAAGGCATAGACAAATGTGCCCCAGGGTTCAGTACTGGGACAGCTGCTGTTTTTCAGTCTATGCGATTTTTGAAGTGATCTTCCCCAGGGTTCAGTACTGGGACAGCTGCTGTTTTTCTGTCTATGGGATGTATACAGTGATGTTCCCCAGTGTTGAGTACTGGGACAGCTGCTGGTTTTCAACCTATGTGTGGTATACAGTGTTCCCCAGGGTTCAGAACTGTGACAGCTGCTGTTTTTCAGTCAATGGGAGGGTGACAGTGAAGTTCGCCATGGTTCAGTACTCGGACAGCTACTGTTTTTCAGTCTCTGGAAGGTATACAGTGATCCTCTGGGTTCAGTAGAGTGGCAGTTGCTGTTTTTCAGTCTATGCGAGATATGCAGTGATGTTCCCTAGGGTTCAGCACTGCGACACATGATTTTTTCATTCTACGGGAGGTATACAGTGATGTTCCCCTGGGTTCAGTACTGGGACAGGTCCTGTTTTTCAGTCTTTGGGAGGTATTCAGTGATGTTCCCCAGGGTTGACTACTTGGAGAGCTGCTGTTTTTCAGTCTATGGGAGGTATACAGTGATGTTCCCCAGGGTTCAGTACTGAATCAGCTGCTGTTTTTCACTCTATATGAGGTATACAGTGTTCCCCAGCGTTCAGTACTGGGGCAGCTGCTGGTTTTCAACCTATGTCTGGTTAACAGTGTTCCCCAGGGTTCAGTACTGGGACAGCTGCTGTTTTTCAGTCAATGGGTGGGAGACAGTGATGTTCCCCAGGGTTCAGTACTCGGACAGCTGCTGTTTTTCATTCTCTGGAAAGTAGACAATGAACCCCAGGGTTCAGCACTGGGGCAGCTGCAGTTTTTCAGCCTATGCGAGGTTTGCAGTGATGTTCCCCAGGTTTCAGCACTGGGACAACTGCTGTTTTTCAGTCTATACGCGGTTTGCAGTGATGTTCCCCAGGGTTCAGCACTGGGACAACTGCTGTTTTTCATTCTACGGGAGGTATACAGTGATATTCCCCAGTGGTCACTACTGGGATATCTGCTGTTTTTAAGTTTATGGGAGGTCTACAGTATTCCCCTGGGTTCAGTGCTGGGACAACTGCTGTTTTTCAGTCTATGAGAGGTATAGTGATGTACCCCAGGGTCAGTACTGGGACAGCTGCTGTTTTTTAGTCTATGGGACATATACAGTGATGTTCCCCATGGTTCAGTACTGGGACAGCTGCTCTTTTTAAGTCTATGGGAGGTATACTGTGATGTTTCCCAGAGTTCAGTGCTGAGACAGCTGCTGTTTTTCAGTCAATGAGAGGTATGAGATGTTTCCGATAGTTCTGTACTGGGACAGCTGCTGTTTTTCAGTCTGTGCGATTTTTGAAGTGATGTTCCCCAGGGTTCAGTACTGGGACAGCTGCTGCTTTTCTGTCTATGGGATGTATACAGTGATGTTTCCCACGGTTCAGTACTGGGACAGCTGCTGTTTTTCAGTATATGGGAGGTATACAGTGATGTTCCCCAGTGTTGAGTCCTGGGACAGCTGCTGGTTTTCAACCTATATATGGTATACAGTGTTCCCCAGGGTTCAGTACTGTGACAGCTGCTGTTTTTCAGTCAATGGGAGGGTGACAGTGAAGTTCCCCATGGTCAGTACTCGGACAGCTGCTGTTTTTCAGTCTCTGGAAGATATACATTGATCCTCTGGGTTCAGTACAGTGGCAGTTGCTGTTTTTCAGTCTATGCGAGGTTTGCAGTGATGTTCCCTCGGGTTCAGCACTGGGACACATGCTGTTTTTCATTCTACGGGAGGTATACAGTGATGTTCCCCTTGGTTCAGTACTGGGACAGCTGCTGTTTTTCAGTCTTTGGGAGGTATTCAGTGATGTTCCCCAGTATTCACTACTTGGAGAGCTGCTGTTTTTCAGTCTATGGGAGGTATACAGTGTTGTTCCCCAGGGTTCAGTACTGAATCAGCTGCAGTTTTTCACTCTATGTTACGTATATAGTGTTCCCCAGGGTTCAGTACTGGGACAGCTGCTGTTTTTCAGTATATGGGAGGTATACAGTGATGTTCCCCTGTATTGAGTACTGGGACAGCTGCTGGTTTTCAACATATGTGTGGTATACAGTGTTCCCCAGGGTTCAGTACTGTGACAGCTGCTGTTTTTCAGTCAATGGGAAGGTGACAGTGAAGTTCCCCATGGTTCAGTAATTGGACAGCTGCTGTTTTTCAGTCTCTGGAAGGTATGCAGTGATCCTCTGGGTTCAGTACAGTGGCAGTTGCTGTTTTTCAGTCTATGCGTGGTTTGCAGTGATGTTCCCTCGGGTTCAGCACTGGGACACATCCTGTATTTCATTCTACGGGAGGTATACAGTGATGTTCCCCTGGGTTCAGTACAGGATCAGCTGCTGTTTTTCACTCTATGTGAGGTATACAGTGTTCCCCAGGGTTCAGTACTGGGACAGCTGCTGGTTTTCAACCTATGTCTGGTATACAGTGTTCCCCAGGGTTCAGTACTGGGACAGCTGCTGTTTTTCAGTCAATGGGAAGGAGACAGTGATGTTCCCCAGGGTTCAGTACTCGGACAGCTGCTGTTTTTCAGTCTCTGGAAAGTAGACAGTGAATCCCTGGGTTCAGCACTGGGGCAGCTGCAGTTTTTCAGTCTATGCGAGGTTTACAGTGATGTTCCCCAGGGTTCAGCACTGGGACAACTGCTGTTTTTCAGTCTATGCGCGGTTTGCAGTGATGTTCCCCAGGGTTCAGCACTGGGACAACTGCTGTTTTTCATTCTACGGGAGGTATACAGTGATATTCCCCAGTGTTCACTATTGGGATATCTGCTTTTTTTAAGTTTATGGGAGGTCTGCAGTATTCGCCTGGGTTTAGTGCTGGGACAGCTGCTGTTTTTCCGTCTATGAGAGGTATAGTGATGTACCCCAGGGTCAGTACTGGGACAGCTGTTGTTTTTTAGTCTATGGGACATATACAGTGATGTTCCTCATGATTCAGTACTGGGACAGCTGCTGTTTTTAAGTCTATGGGAGGTATACTGTGATGTTCCCCAGAGTTCAGTGCTGGGACAGCTGCTGTTTTTCAGTCTATGGGATGTATACAGTGATGTTTCCCAGGGTTCAGTACTGAGATAACTGCTGTTTTTCAGTCAATGGGAGGCATAGACTAATGTGCCCCAGGGTTCAGTACTGGGACAGCTGCTGTTTTTCAGTCTATGCGATTTTTGAAGTGATGTTCCCCAGGGTTCTGTACTGGGACAGCTGCTGTTTTTCTATCCATGGGATGTATACAGTGATGTTTCCCAGGGTTCAGTACTGAGATAACTGCTGTTTTGCAGTCTATGGGAGGCATAGACTAATGTGCCCCAGGGTTCAGTACTGGGACAGCTGCTGTTTTTCAGTCTGTGCGATTTTTGAAGTGATGTTCTCCAGGGTTCAGTACTGGGACAGCTGCTGTTTTTCTGTCTATGGGATGTATACAGTGATGTTTCCCAGGGTTCAGTACTGGGACAGCTGCTGTCTTTCAGTATATGGGAGGTATAAAGTGATGTTCCCCAGTGTTGAGTACTGGGACAGCTGCTAGTTTTCAACCTATGTGTGGTATACAGTGTTCCCCACGGTTCAGTACTGTGACAGCTGCTGTTTTTCAGTCAATGGGAGGGTAACAGTGAAGTTCCCCATTGTTCAGTACTCGGACAGATGCTGTTTATGAGTCTCTGGAAGGTATACAGTGATCCTCTGGATTCAGTATAGTGGCAGTTGCTGTTTTTCAGTCTATGCGAGGTTTGCAGTGCTGTTCCCTAGGGTTCAGCACAGGGACACATGCTGTTTTTCATTCTACGGGAGGTATACAGTGATGTTCCCCTGGGTTCAGTACTGGGACAGGTGCTGTTTTTCAGTCTGTGGGAGGTATTCAGTGATGTTCCCCAGGGTTCACTACTTGGAGAGCTGCTGTTTTTCAGTCAATGGGAGGTATACAGTGATGTTCCCCAGGGTTCAGTACTGGATCAGCTGCTGTTTTTCAGTCTCTGGAAAGTAGACAGTGAACCCCAGGGTTCAGCACTGGGGCAGCTGCAATTTTTCAGTCTATGCGAGGTTTGCAGTGATGTTCCCCAGGGTTCAGCACTGGGACAACAGTTGTTTTTCATTCTACCGTAGTTATACAGTGATATTCCCCAGGGTTCAGTACTAGGATATCTGCTGTTTTTAAGTCTATGGGAGGTCTACAGTATTCCCCTGGCTTCAGTACTGCGACAGCTGCTGTTTTTCAATCTTTGGGAGGTATTCAGTGATTTTCCCCAGGGTTCAGTACTGGGACAGCTGCTGCTTTTCAGTCTATGGGAGGGAGACAGTGATGTTCCCCAGGGTTCAGTACTAGGGCAGCTGCTGGTTTTCAACCTATGGCTGGTATACAGTGTTCCCCAGGGTTCAGTACTCGGACAGCTGCTGTTTTTCAGTCTCTGGAATGTAAACAGTGATCCCCAGGTATCAGCACTGGGGCAGCTGATGTTTTTCAGTCTATGCGAGGTATGAAGTGATGTTCCCCAGGGTTCAGTACTGAGATAACTGCTGTTTTTCAGTCTAAGGGAGGCATAGAGTAATGTTCCCCAGGGTTCAGTACTGGGACAGCTGCTGTTTTTCATTCTACGGGAGGTATACAGTGATGTTCCCCAGTGTTAAGTACTGGGACAGCTGCTCCTTTTCAACCTATGTCTGCTAGACATTTTTCCCAGGGTTCAGTACTGGGACACCTGCTGTTTCTCAGTCCATGGGAGGTACACAGTGTTCCACAGGGTTCAGTACTGGAACAGCTGTTGCTTTTCAGTCTATGGGAGGTATACAGTGTTCCCGGTTCAGTACTGGGGCAGCTGCTGGTTTTCAACATCTGTCTGGTATACACTGACCACCAGGGTTCAGTAGATGGACAGCTGCTGTTTTTCAGTCAATGGGAGGGAGACAGTGATGTTCCCCAGGGTTCAGTACTCGGACTGCTGCTGTTTTTCAGTCTCTGGAAGGTACACAGTGATCCCCAGGGTTCAGCACTGCGGCAGCTGCTATGTTTCAGTCTATGCGAGGTTTGCAGTGATGTTCCCCAGGGTTCAGTACTGGGATTTCTGCTGTTTTTAAATGAATGGGAGGTCGACAGTATTCCCCTGGGTTCAGTGCTGGTACAGCTGACGTTTTTCAGTCTATGAGAGGTATAGTGATGTACCCCAGGGTCAGTACTGGGACAGCTGCTGTTTTTTAGTCTATGGGACATATACAGTGATGTTCCCCATGATTCAGTACTGGGACAGCTGCTGTTTTTAAGTCTATGGGAGGTATACTGTGATGTTCCCCAGAGTTCAGTGCTGGGACAGCTGCTGTTTTTCAGTCTATGAGATGTATGAGATGTTTTCCATAGTTCTGTACCGCTACAGCTGCTGCTTTTCAGTCTGTGAGAGGTATCGTGATGTTCCCCAGCGTTCAGTACTGGGACAGCTGCTGTATTTCAGTCTATGGGAGGTCTCCACTGTTCCCCAGTGTTCAGTACTGGTACAGCTGCTGTTTTGCAGTCTTTCGGAGGTACACAGTGATGTTCCCCAGGGTTCAGTTCTGTAACAGCTACTGTTTTTCAATCTATGGCAAATAGACTGTGTTCGCCAGAGTTCAGTACTGGAACAGCTGCTCTTTCCAGTCTATGGGAGAGGTATACAGTGTTACCCAGGATTCAGTACTGGGACACCTGCTGTTTCTCAGTCTATGGGAGGTACACAGTGTTCCACAGGGTTCAGCACTAGAAGAGCTGCTGCTTTTCAGTCTATGGGAGGTGTTCAGTGATGTTTCCCAGGGTTCAGTACTGGGACAGCTGCTGTTTGTCAGTCTATGGGAGTAATGCGGTGTTCCCCAGGGTTCAGTACTGGGACAACTGCTGTCTTTCAGTCTATGGGAGGTATACAGTGATGTTCCCCAGGGTTCAGTACTGTGACAGCTGCTGTTTTTCAGTCAATGGGAGAGAGACAGTGATGTTCCCCAGGGTTCAGTACTCGGACTGCTGCTGTTTTTCAATCTCTGGAAGGGAAACAGTGATCCCATGGGTTCAGCACTGAGGCAGCTGCTGTTTTTCAGTCCATGCGAGGTTTGCAGTGATGTTCCCCAGGGTTCAGTACTGGGACAACTGTTGTTTTTCAGTCTATGGGAGGCATAGAGTGATGTTCCCCAGGGTTCAGTACTGGGGCAGCTGCTGTTTTTCATTCTATGCGATGTATACAGTGATGCTCACCAGGGTTCAGTAATCAAAAAGCTGCTGCTTTTAAGTCTATGGGAGGTCTACAGTATTCCCCTGGCTACAGTACTGGGACAGCTGCTGTTTTTCAGTCTTTGGGAGGTATTCAGTGATGTTCCCCAGGGTTCAGTACTGGGACAGCTGCTGCTTTTCAGTCTCTGGGAGGTATACAGTGTTCCGAGGGTTAAGTACTGGGGCAGCTGCTGGTTTTCCACTTATGGCTGGTATAGAGTGTTCCCAGGGTTCAGTACTGTGACAGCTGCTCTTTTTCAGACTATGGGAGAGGGTTAGTGATATTCCCCAGGGTTCAGTACTCGGACAGCTGCTGTTTTTGTGTCTCTGGAAGGTATACAGTGATCCCCTGGTATCAGCACTGGGGCAGCTGCTGTTTTTCAGTCGATGCGAGGTTTGAAGTGATGTTCCCCAGGGTTCAGCACTGGGACAGCTGCTGTTTTTCAGTCTATGGGAGGTTTGAAGTGATGTTCCCCAGAGTACATTACTGGGACAGCTGCTGTTTTTCAGTATATGGGAGGTATACTGTGATGTTCCCCAGGGTTCATTCCTGGGACAGCTGCTGTTTTTCAGTCCATGCGATGTACACAGTGTTCCCCAGGGTTCAGTACTGCGACAGCTGCTGTTTTTCAGTCTCTGGGACGGAAACAGGGATGTTCCCCAGTGTTCAGTACTGGGACAGTTGCTGTTTTTTAGTCTATGTGAGGTATACTGTGATGTTCCCCAGAGTTCAGTGCTCGGACAGCTGCTGTTTTTCAGTCTATGGGAGGTATACAGTGTTCGCCAGGTTTCAGTACTGGGACAGCTGCTGTTTTTAAGTCTTTCAGAGGAATACAGTTATCCCTGGGTTCAGTACTGGGACAGCTGCTGTTTTTAACTCTATTGGAGAAAGATAGTTTTCCCCTTGGTTCAGTACGGAACAGCTGCTGATTTTAATTCTATGGGAGATATACAATGATGTTCCCCTGGGATCAGTACTGGGACTGCTGCAGTTTATTTCCGTCCAGGTAAATAGACAGTGATGTTCACCAGGTTTCAGTAATCAAACAGCTGCTCTTTTTCAGCCTATGGGAAGTATACAGTCTTCCTCAGGGTTCTATTCTGGGACAGCTATTGTTTTTCAGTCTATTCGAGGTACAAAGTGTTCCCCTTGGTTCAGTACAGGCACAGCTGCTGTTGTTCAGTCTATGGGAGGAAAACAGTGTTCCCCAGGCTTCAGTACTGGGACAGCTGCTGTTTTGCAGTCTATGGGAGAAATACAGTGTTTTTTCAGGGTTCAGTACAGGGACAGCTGCTGTTGTTCAGTCTATGGGAGGTATACAGTCATGTTCCCCAGGGTTCAGTAATGTGACAGCTGCTGCTTTTCAGTCTATGGGAGGTATACAGTGTTCCCAGGGTTCAGTACTGGGGCAGCTGCTGGTTTTCAACTTATGGCTGGTATACAGTGTTCCCCAGGGTTCAGTACTGTGACAGCTGCTGTTTTTCAGACTATGGGAGAGGGTCGGTGATATTACCCAGGGTTCAGTACTCGGACAGCTGCTGTTTTTCTGTCTCTGGAAGGTACACAGTGATCCCCAGGTATCAGCAATGGGGCAGCTGCTGTTTTTCTGTCTATGCGAGGTTTGAAGTGATGTTCCCCAGTGTTCAGCACTGGGACAGATGATGTTTTTCTGTCTATGGGATGTATACAGTGATGTTTCCCAGGGTTCAGTACTGAGATAACTGCTGTTTTCCAGTCTATGGGAGGCATCGAGGAATGTTCCCCAGGGTTCAGTATTGGGACAGCTGCTGTTTTTCAGTCTATGCGAGATTAGAAGTGATGTTCCCCAGAGTACATTACGGGGACAGCTGCTGTTTTTCAGTCTATGTGAGGTATACTGTGATGTTCCCCAGGGTTCAGTACTGGGACTGCTGCTGTTTTTCAGTATATGGGAGGTATGCTGTGATGTTCCCCAGGATTCTATATTGGGACAGCTGCTGTTTTTCAGTCTATGCGATGTACACAGTGTTCCCCAGCGTTCAGTACTGGGACAGCTACTGTTTTTCAGTCTCTGGGAGGTATACAGTGTTCCCCAGGCTTCAGTATTGGGACAGCTGCTGTTTTTCAGTCTATGGGAGAAATACAGTGTTCCCCAGGGATCAGTACTGGTACAGCTGCTGTTCTTTAGTCTCTGGCAGGGATACAGTGATGTTCCCCAGGATTCAGGATTGGGACAGCTGCTGTTTTTCAGTCTATGGGAGGTATTCAGTCATGTTCCCCAGGGTTCAGGATTGGGACAGCTGCTGTTTTTCAGTCTATGGGAGGTATTCAGTCATGTTCCCCAGGGTTCAGTACTGGGCCAGCTGCTGTTTTTCAGTCCATGTGAGGTATACAGTGTTCCCCAGGGCGCAGTACTGCGACAGCTGCTGTTTTGCAGTCTCTGGGACGGAAACAGGGATGTTCCCCAGTGTTCAGTACTGGGACAGCTGCTGTTTTTCAGTCTGTGTGAGGTATACTGTGATGTTCCCCAGAGTTCAGTGCTCGGACAGCTGCTGTTTTTCAGTCTATGGGAGGTATACAGTGTTCGCCAGGTTTCAGTACTGGGGACAGCTGCTGTTTTTAAGTCTATAAGAGGAATACAGTTTCCCCTGGGTTCAGTACTGGGACAGCTGCTGTTTTTAACTCTATTGGAGGGAGATAGTGTTCCCCTTCGTTCAGTGCGGAACAGCTGCTGTTTTTCATTCTATGGGAGATATACAATGGTATACAGTGTTCCCCAGGGTTAAGTGCAGTGACAGCTATTGTTTTTCAGACTATGGGAGGGAGTCAGTGATGTTCCCCAGTGTTCAGTACTCGCACAGCTGCTGTTTTGTCAGTCTCTGGAAGGTATACAGTGATCCCCTATATCAGCACTGGGGCAGCTGCTGTTTTTCAGGTTATGCGAGGTTTGAAGTGATGTTCCCCAGGGTTCAGTACTCGGACAGCTGCTGTTTTTCAGTCTCTGGAAGGTACACAGTGATCCCCAGGGTTCAGTACTGGGGCAGCTGCTGTTTTTCAGTCTACGGGAGGTATACAGTGATATTCCCCAGGGTTCAGTACTGGGACAGCTGCTGTTTTTCAGTCTATGGGATGTATACAGTGATGTTCACCAAGGTTCAGTAATCAGACAGCTGCTGTTTTTCAGTCTATGGGATGTATACAGTGATGTTCCCCTGGGTTCAGTACTGGGACAGCTGCTGTTTTTCAGTCTTTGAGAGATATTCCGTGATGTTCCCCAGGGTTCACTACTTGGAGAGCTAATGTTTTTCAGTCTATGGGAAGTATGCAGTGTTCACCAGAGTTCAGTACTGGGACAACTGATGTTTTTCAGTCTATGGGACATATACAGTGATGTTCCCCATGGTTCAGTACTGGGACAGCTGCTGTTTAAGTCTATTGGAGGTATACTGTGATGTTCCGCAGAGTTCAATGCTGGGACAGCTGCAGTTTTTCAGTCTATGAGAGGTATGAGATGTTTTCGATAGTTCTGTACTGGGACAGCTGCTGTTTTTCAGTCTATGGGATGTATACAGTGATGTTTCCCAGGGTTCAGTACTGAGATAACTGCTGTTTTTCAGTCTATGGAAGGCATAGACAAATGTGCCCCAGGGTTCAGTACTGGGACAGCTGCTGTTTTTCAGTCTATGCGATTTTTGAAGTGATCTTCCCCAGGGTTCAGTACTGGGACAGCTGCTGTTTTTCTGTCTATGGGATGTATACAGTGATGTTCCCCAGTGTTGAGTACTGGGACAGCTGCTGGTTTTCAACCTATGTGTGGTATACAGTGTTCCCCAGGGTTCAGAACTGTGACAGCTGCTGTTTTTCAGTCAATGGGAGGGTGACAGTGAAGTTCGCCATGGTTCAGTACTCGGACAGCTACTGTTTTTCAGTCTCTGGAAGGTATACAGTGATCCTCTGGGTTCAGTAGAGTGGCAGTTGCTGTTTTTCAGTCTATGCGAGATATGCAGTGATGTTCCCTAGGGTTCAGCACTGCGACACATGATTTTTTCATTCTACGGGAGGTATACAGTGATGTTCCCCTGGGTTCAGTACTGGGACAGGTCCTGTTTTTCAGTCTTTGGGAGGTATTCAGTGATGTTCCCCAGGGTTGACTACTTGGAGAGCTGCTGTTTTTCAGTCTATGGGAGGTATACAGTGATGTTCCCCAGGGTTCAGTACTGAATCAGCTGCTGTTTTTCACTCGATATGAGGTATACAGTGTTCCCCAGCGTTCAGTACTGGGGCAGCTGCTGGTTTTCAACCTATGTCTGGTTAACAGTGTTCCCCAGGGTTCAGTACTGGGACAGCTGCTGTTTTTCAGTCAATGGGTGGGAGACAGTGATGTTCCCCAGGGTTCAGTACTCGGACAGCTGCTGTTTTTCATTCTCTGGAAAGTAGACAATGAACCCCAGGGTTCAGCACTGGGGCAGCTGCAGTTTTTCAGTCTATGCGAGGTTTGCAGTGATGTTCCCCAGGTTTCAGCACTGGGACAACTGCTGTTTTTCAGTCTATACGCGGTTTGCAGTGATGTTCCCCAGGGTTCAGCACTGGGACAACTGCTGTTTTTCATTCTACGGGAGGTATACAGTGATATTCCCCAGTGGTCACTACTGGGATATCTGCTGTTTTTAAGTTTATGGGAGGTCTACAGTATTCCCCTGGGTTCAGTGCTGGGACAACTGCTGTTTTTCAGTCTATGAGAGGTATAGTGATGTACCCCAGGGTCAGTACTGGGACAGCTGCTGTTTTTTAGTCTATGGGACATATACAGTGATGTTCCCCATGGTTCAGTACTGGGACAGCTGCTGTTTTTAAGTCTATGGGAGGTATACTGTGATGTTTCCCAGAGTTCAGTGCTGAGACAGCTGCTGTTTTTCAGTCTATGAGAGGTATGAGATGTTTCCGATAGTTCTGTACTGGGACAGCTGCTGTTTTTCAGTCTGTGCGATTTTTGAAGTGATGTTCCCCAGGGTTCAGTACTGGGACAGCTGCTGCTTTTCTGTCTATGGGATGTATACAGTGATGTTTCCCACGGTTCAGTACTGGGACAGCTGCTGTTTTTCAGTATATGGGAGGTATACAGTGATGTTCCCCAGTGTTGAGTACTGGGACAGCTGCTGGTTTTCAACTATATATGGTATACAGTGTTCCCCAGGGTTCAGTACTGTGACAGCTGCTGTTTTTCAGTCAATGGGAGGGTGACAGTGAAGTTCCCCATGGTCAGTACTCGGACAGCTGCTGTTTTTCAGTCTCTGGAAGATATACATTGATCCTCTGGGTTCAGTACAGTGGCAGTTGCTGTTTTTCAGTCTATGCGAGGTTTGCAGTGATGTTCCCTCGGGTTCAGCACTGGGACACATGCTGTTTTTCATTCTACGGGAGGTATACAGTGATGTTCCCCTTGGTTCAGTACTGGGACAGGTGCTGTTTTTCAGTCTTTGGGAGGTATTCAGTGATGTTCCCCAGTATTCACTACTTGGAGAGCTGCTGTTTTTCAGTCTATGGGAGGTATACAGTGTTGTTCCCCAGGGTTCAGTACTGGATCAGCTGCTGTTTTTCACTCTATGTTAGGTATATAGTGTTCCCCAGGGTTCAGTACTGGGACAGCTGCTGTTTTTCAGTATATGGGAGGTATACAGTGATGTTCCCCTGTATTGAGTACTGGGACAGCTGCTGGTTTTCAACATATGTGTGGTATACAGTGTTCCCCAGGGTTCAGTACTGTGACAGCTGCTGTTTTTCAGTCAATGCGAAGGTGACAGTGAAGTTCCCCATGGTTCAGTAATTGGACAGCTGCTGTTTTTCAGTCTCTGGAAGGTATGCAGTGATCCTCTGGGTTCAGTACAGTGGCAGTTGCTGTTTTTCAGTCTATGCGTGGTTTGCAGTGATGTTCCCTCGGGTTCAGCACTGGGACACATTCTGTTTTTCATTCTACGGGAGGTATACAGTGATGTTCCCCTGGGTTCAGTACAGGATCAGCTGCTGTTTTTCACTCTATGTGAGGTATACAGTGTTCCCCAGGGTTCAGTACTGGGACAGCTGCTGGTTTTCAACCTATGTCTGGTATACAGTGTTCCCCAGGGTTCAGTACTGGGACAGCTGCTGTTTTTCAGTCAATGGGAAGGAGACAGTGATGTTCCCCAGGGTTCAGTACTCGGACAGCTGCTGTTTTTCAGTCTCTGGAAAGTAGACAGTGAATCCCTGGGTTCAGCACTGGGGCAGCTGCAGTTTTTCAGTCTATGCGAGGTTTACAGTGATGTTCCCCAGGGTTCAGCACTGGGACAACTGCTGTTTTTCAGTCTATGCGCGGTTTGCAGTGATGTTCCCCAGGGTTCAGCACTGGGACAACTGCTGTTTTTCATTCTACGGGAGGTATACAGTGATATTCCCCAGTGTTCACTATTGGGATATCTGCTTTTTTTAAGTTTATGGGAGGTCTGCAGTATTCGCCTGGGTTTAGTGCTGGGACAGCTGCTGTTTTTCAGTCTATGAGAGGTATAGTGATGTACCCCAGGGTCAGTACTGGGACAGCTGTTGTTTTTTAGTCTATGGGACATATACAGTGATGTTCCTCATGATTCAGTACTGGGACAGCTGCTGTTTTTAAGTCTATGGGAGGTATACTGTGATGTTCCCCAGAGTTCAGTGCTGGGACAGCTGCTGTTTTTCAGTCTATGGGATGTATACAGTGATGTTTCCCAGGGTTCAGTACTGAGATAACTGCTGTTTTTCAGTCAATGGGAGGCATAGACTAATGTGCCCCAGAGTTCAGTACTGGGACAGCTGCTGTTTTTCAGTCTATGCGATTTTTGAAGTGATGTTCCCCAGGGTTCTGTACTGGGACAGCTGCTGTTTTTCTGTCCATGGGATGTATACAGTGATGTTTCCCAGGGTTCAGTACTGAGATAACTGCTGTTTTTCAGTCTATGGGAGGCATAGACTAATGTGCCCCAGGGTTCAGTACTGGGACAGCTGCTGTTTTTCAGTCTGTGCGATTTTTGAAGTGATGTTCTCCAGGGTTCAGTACTGGGACAGCTGCTGTTTTTCTGTCTATGGGATGTATACAGTGATGTTTCCCAGGGTTCAGTACTGGGACAGCTGCTGTCTTTCAGTATATGGGAGGTATAAAGTGATGTTCCCCAGTGTTGAGTACTGGGACAGCTGCTAGTTTTCAACCTATGTGTGGTATACAGTGTTCCCCACGGTTCAGTACTGTGACAGCTGCTGTTTTTCAGTCAATGGGAGGGTAACAGTGAAGTTCCCCATGGTTCAGTACTCGGACAGATGCTGTTTATGAGTCTCTGGAAGGTATACAGTGATCCTCTGGATTCAGTATAGTGGCAGTTGCTGTTTTTCAGTCTATGCGAGGTTTGCAGTGATGTTCCCTAGGGTTCAGCACAGGGACACATGCTGTTTTTCATTCTACGGGAGGTATACAGTGATGTTCCACTGGGTTCAGTACTGGGACAGGTGCTGTTTTTCAGTCTGTGGGAGGTATTCAGTGATGTTCCCCAGGGTTCACTACTTGGAGAGCTGCTGTTTTTCAGTCAATGGGAGGTATACAGTGATGTTCCCCAGGGTTCAGTACTGGATCAGCTGCTGTTTTTCAGTCTCTGGAAAGTAGACAGTGAACCCCAGGGTTCAGCACTGGGGCAGCTGCAATTTTTTAGTCTATGCGAGGTTTGCAGTGATGTTCCCCAGGGTTCAGCACTGGGACAACAGTTGTTTTTCATTCTACCGTAGTTATACAGTGATATTCCCCAGGGTTCAGTACTAGGATATCTGCTGTTTTTAAGTCTATGGGAGGTCTACAGTATTCCCCTGGCTTCAGTACTGCGACAGCTGCTGTTTTTCAATCTTTGGGAGGTATTCAGTGATTTTCCCCAGGGTTCAGTACTGGGACAGCTGCTGCTTTTCAGTCTATGGGAGGGAGACAGTGATGTTCCCCAGGGTTCAGTACTAGGGCAGCTGCTGGTTTTCAACCTATGGCTGGTATACAGTGTTCCCCAGGGTTCAGTACTCGGACAGCTGCTGTTTTTCAGTCTCTGGAATGTAAACAGTGATCCCCAGGTATCAGCACTGGGGCAGCTGATGTTTTTCAGTCTATGCGAGGTATGAAGTGATGTTCCCCAGGGTTCAGTACTGAGATAACTGCTGTTTTTCAGTCTAAGCGACACATAGAGTAATGTTCCCCAGGGTTCAGTACTGGGACAGCTGCTGTTTTTCAGTCTATGGGATGTTTACAGTGATGTTTCCCAGGGTTCAGTACTGGGACAGCTGCTGTTTTTCATTCTACGGGAGGTATACAGTGATGTTCCCCAGTGTTAAGTACTGGGACAGCTGCTCCTTTTCAACCTATGTCTGCTAGACATTTTTCCCAGGGTTCAGTACTGGGACACCTGCTGTTTCTCAGTCCATGGGAGGTACACAGTGTTCCACAGGGTTCAGTACTGGAACAGCTGTTGCTTTTCAGTCTATGGGAGGTATACAGTGTTCCCGGTTCAGTACTGGGGCAGCTGCTGGTTTTCAACATCTGTCTGGTATACACTGACCACCAGGGTTCAGTAGATGGACAGCTGCTGTTTTTCAGTCAATGGGAGGGAGACAGTGATGTTCCCCAGGGTTCAGTACTCGGACTGCTGCTGTTTTTCAGTCTCTGGAAGGTACACAGTGATCCCCAGGGTTCAGCACTGCGGCAGCTGCTATGTTTCAGTCTATGCGAGGTTTGCAGTGATGTTCCCCAGGGTTCAGTACTGGGATTTCTGCTGTTTTTAAATGAATGGGAGGTCGACAGTATTCCCCTGGGTTCAGTGCTGGTACAGCTGACGTTTTTCAGTCTATGAGAGGTATAGTGATGTACCCCAGGGTCAGTACTGGGACAGCTGCTGTTTTTTAGTCTATGGGACATATACAGTGATGTTCCCCATGATTCAGTACTGGGACAGCTGCTGTTTTTAAGTCTATGGGAGGTATACTGTGATGTTCCCCAGAGTTCAGTGCTGGGACAGCTGCTGTTTTTCAGTCTATGAGATGTATGAGATGTTTTCCATAGTTCTGTACCGCTACAGCTGCTGCTTTTCAGTCTGTGAGAGGTATCGTGATGTTCCCCAGCGTTCAGTACTGGGACAGCTGCTGTCTTTCAGTCTATGGGAGGTCTCCACTGTTCCCCAGTGTTCAGTACTGGTACAGCTGCTGTTTTGCAGTCTTTCGGAGGTACACAGTGATGTTCCCCAGGGTTCAGTTCTGTAACAGCTACTGTTTTTCAATCTATGGCAAATAGACTGTGTTCGCCAGAGTTCAGTACTGGAACAGCTGCTCTTTTCCAGTCTATGGGAGAGGTATACAGTGTTACCCAGGATTCAGTACTGGGACACCTGCTGTTTCTCAGTCTATGGGAGGTACACAGTGTTCCACAGGGTTCAGCACTAGAAGAGCTGCTGCTTTTCAGTCTATGGGAGGTGTTCAGTGATGTTTCCCAGGGTTCAGTACTGGGACAGCTGCTGTTTGTCAGTCTATGGGAGTAATGCGGTGTTCCCCAGGGTTCAGTACTGGGACAACTGCTGTCTTTCAGTCTATGGGAGGTATACAGTGATGTTCCCCAGGGTTCAGTACTGTGACAGCTGCTGTTTTTCAGTCAATGGTAGAGAGACAGTGATGTTCCCCAGGGTTCAGTACTCGGACTGCTGCTGTTTTTCAATCTCTGGAAGGGAAACAGTGATCCCATGGGTTCAGCACTGAGGCAGCTGCTGTTTTTCAGTCCATGCGAGGTTTGCAGTGATGTTCCCCAGGGTTCAGTACTGGGACAACTGTTGTTTTTCAGTCTATGGGAGGCATAGAGTGATGTTCCCCAGGGTTCAGTACTGGGGCAGCTGCTGTTTTTCATTCTATGCGATGTATACAGTGATGCTCACCAGGGTTCAGTAATCAAAAAGCTGCTGCTTTTGAGTCTATGGGAGGTCTACAGTATTCCCCTGGCTACAGTACTGGGACAGCTGCTGTTTTTCAGTCTTTGGGAGGTATTCAGTGATGTTCCCCAGGGTTCAGTACTGGGACAGCTGCTGCTTTTCAGTCTCTGGGAGGTATACAGTGTTCCGAGGGTTAAGTGCTGGGGCAGCTGCTGGTTTTCCACTTATGGCTGGTATAGAGTGTTCCCAGGGTTCAGTACTGTGACAGCTGCTCTTTTTCAGACTATGGGAGAGGGTTAGTGATATTCCCCAGGGTTCAGTACTCGGACAGCTGCTGTTTTTGTGTCTCTGGAAGGTATACAGTGATCCCCTGGTATCAGCACTGGGGCAGCTGCTGTTTTTCAGTCGATGCGAGGTTTGAAGTGATGTTCCCCAGGGTTCAGCACTGGGACAGCTGCTGTTTTTCAGTCTATGGGAGGTTTGAAGTGATGTTCCCCAGAGTACATTACTGGGACAGCTGCTGTTTTTCAGTATATGGGAGGTATACTGTGATGTTCCCCAGGGTTCATTCCTGGGACAGCTGCTGTTTTTCAGTCCATGCGATGTACACAGTGTTCCCCAGGGTTCAGTACTGCGACAGCTGCTGTTTTTCAGTCTCTGGGACGGAAACAGGGATGTTCCCCAGTGTTCAGTACTGGGACAGTTGCTGTTTTTTAGTCTATGTGAGGTATACTGTGATGTTCCCCAGAGTTCAGTGCTCGGACAGCTGCTGTTTTTCAGTCTATGGGAGGTATACAGTGTTCGCCAGGTTTCAGTACTGGGACAGCTGCTGTTTTTAAGTCTTTCAGACGAATACAGTTATCCCTGGGTTCAGTACTGGGACAGCTGCTGTTTTTAACTCTATTGGAGAAAGATAGTTTTCCCCTTGGTTCAGTACGGAACAGCTGCTGTTTTTAATTCTATGGGAGATATACAATGATGTTCCCCTGGGATCAGTACTGGGACTGCTGCAGTTTATTTCCGTCCAGGTAAATAGACAGTGATGTTCACCAGGTTTCAGTAATCAAACAGCTGCTCTTTTTCAGCCTATGGGAAGTATACAGTCTTCCTCAGGGTTCTATTCTGGGACAGCTATTGTTTTTCAGTCTATTCGAGGTACAAAGTGTTCCCCTTGGTTCAGTACAGGCACAGCTGCTGTTGTTCAGTCTATGGGAGGAAAACAGTGTTCCCCAGGCTTCAGTACTGGGACAGCTGCTGTTTTGCAGTCTATGGGAGAAATACAGTGTTTTTTCAGGGTTCAGTACAGGGACAGCTGCTGTTGTTCAGTCTATGGGAGGTATACAGTCATGTTCCCCAGGGTTCAGTAATGTGACAGCTGCTGCTTTTCAGTCTATGGGAGGTATACAGTGTTCCCAGGGTTCAGTACTGGGGCAGCTGCTGGTTTTCAACTTATGGCTGGTATACAGTGTTCCCCAGGGTTCAGTACTGTGACAGCTGCTGTTTTTCAGACTATGGGAGAGGGTCGGTGATATTACCCAGGGTTCAGTACTCGGACAGCTGCTGTTTTTCTGTCTCTGGAAGGTACACAGTGATCCCCAGGTATCAGCAATGGGGCAGCTGCTGTTTTTCTGTCTATGCGAGGTTTGAAGTGATGTTCCCCAGTGTTCAGCACTGGGACAGATGATGTTTTTCTGTCTATGGGATGTATACAGTGATGTTTCCCAGGGTTCAGTACTGAGATAACTGCTGTTTTCCAGTCTATGGGAGGCATCGAGGAATGTTCCCCAGGGTTCAGTATTGGGACAGCTGCTGTTTTTCAGTCTATGCGAGATTAGAAGTGATGTTCCCCAGAGTACATTACGGGGACAGCTGCTGTTTTTCAGTCTATGTGAGGTATACTGTGATGTTCCCCAGGGTTCAGTACTGGGACTGCTGCTGTTTTTCAGTATATGGGAGGTATGCTGTGATGTTCCCCAGGATTCTATATTGGGACAGCTGCTGTTTTTCAGTCTATGCGATGTACACAGTGTTCCCCAGCGTTCAGTACTGGGACAGCTACTGTTTTTCAGTCTCTGGGAGGTATACAGTGTTCCCCAGGCTTCAGTATTGGGACAGCTGCTGTTTTTCAGTCTATGGGAGAAATACAGTGTTCCCCAGGGATCAGTACTGGTACAGCTGCTGTTCTTTAGTCTCTGGCAGGGATACAGTGATGTTCCCCAGGATTCAGGATTGGGACAGCTGCTGTTTTTCAGTCTATGGGAGGTATTCAGTCATGTTCCCCAGGGTTCAGGATTGGGACAGCTGCTGTTTTTCAGTCTATGGGACGTATTCAGTCATGTTCCCCAGGGTTCAGTACTGGGCCAGCTGCTGTTTTTCAGTCCATGTGATGTATACAGTGTTCCCCAGGGCGCAGTACTGCGACAGCTGCTGTTTTGCAGTCTCTGGGACGGAAACAGGGATGTTCCCCAGTGTTCAGTACTGGGACAGCTGCTGTTTTTCAGTCTGTGTGAGGTATACTGTGATGTTCCCCAGAGTTCAGTGCTCGGACAGCTGCTGTTTTTCAGTCTATGGGAGGTATACAGTGTTCGCCAGGTTTCAGTACTGGGGACAGCTGCTGTTTTTAAGTCTATAAGAGGAATACAGTTTCCCCTGGGTTCAGTACTGGGACAGCTGCTGTTTTTAACTCTATTGGAGGGAGATAGTGTTCCCCTTCGTTCAGTGCGGAACAGCTGCTGTTTTTCATTCTATGGGAGATATACAATGGTATACAGTGTTCCCCAGGGTTAAGTGCAGTGACAGCTATTGTTTTTCAGACTATGGGAGGGAGTCAGTGATGTTCCCCAGTGTTCAGTACTCGCACAGCTGCTGTTTTGTCAGTCTCTGGAAGGTATACAGTGATCCCGTATATCAGCACTGGGGCAGCTGCTGTTTTTCAGTTTATGCGAGGTTTGAAGTGATGTTCCCCAGGGTTCAGTACTCGGACAGCTGCTGTTTTTCAGTCTCTGGAAGGTACACAGTGATCCCCAGGGTTCAGTACTGGGGCAGCTGCTGTTTTTCAGTCTACGGGAGGTATACAGTGATATTCCCCAGGGTTCAGTACTGGGACAGCTGCTGTTTTTCAGTCTATGGGATGTATACAGTGATGTTCACCAAGGTTCAGTAATCAGACAGCTGCTGTTTTTCAGTCTATGGGATGTATACAGTGATGTTCCCCTGGGTTCAGTACTGGGACAGCTGCTGTTTTTCAGTCTTTGAGAGATATTCCGTGATGTTCCCCAGGGTTCACTACTTGGAGAGCTAATGTTTTTCAGTCTATGGGAAGTATGCAGTGTTCACCAGAGTTCAGTACTGGGACAACTGATGTTTTTCAGTCTATGGGACATATACAGTGATGTTCCCCATGGTTCAGTACTGGGACAGCTGCTGTTTAAGTCTATTGGAGGTATACTGTGATGTTCCGCAGAGTTCAATGCTGGGACAGCTGCTGTTTTTCAGTCTATGAGAGGTATGAGATGTTTTCGATAGTTCTGTACTGGGACAGCTGCTGTTTTTCAGTCTATGGGATGTATACAGTGATGTTTCCCAGGGTTCAGTACTGAGATAACTGCTGTTTTTCAGTCTATGGAAGGCATAGACAAATGTGCCCCAGGGTTCAGTACTGGGACAGCTGCTGTTTTTCAGTCT
The DNA here is from genome assembly GCF_044704955.1 of Pristiophorus japonicus. Taxonomy (NCBI): domain Eukaryota; kingdom Metazoa; phylum Chordata; class Chondrichthyes; family Pristiophoridae; genus Pristiophorus; species Pristiophorus japonicus. Next base: position 372,797 of record NW_027252835.1, read on the forward strand.
ATGCGATTTTTGAAGTGATCTTCCCCAGGGTTCAGTACTGGGACAGCTGCTGTTTTTCTGTCTATGGGATGTATACAGTGATGTTCCCCAGTGTTGAGTACTGGGACAGCTGCTGGTTTTCAACCTATGTGTGGTATACAGTGTTCCCCAGGGTTCAGAACTGTGACAGCTGCTGTTTTTCAGTCAATGGGAGGGTGACAGTGAAGTTCGCCATGGTTCAGTACTCGGACAGCTACTGTTTTTCAGTCTCTGGAAGGTATACAGTGATCCTCTGGGTTCAGTAGAGTGGCAGTTGCTGTTTTTCAGTCTATGCGAGATATGCAGTGATGTTCCCTAGGGTTCAGCACTGCGACACATGATTTTTTCATTCTACGGGAGGTATACAGTGATGTTCCCCTGGGTTCAGTACTGGGACAGGTCCTGTTTTTCAGTCTTTGGGAGGTATTCAGTGATGTTCCCCAGGGTTGACTACTTGGAGAGCTGCTGTTTTTCAGTCTATGGGAGGTATACAGTGATGTTCCCCAGGGTTCAGTACTGAATCAGCTGCTGTTTTTCACTCTATATGAGGTATACAGTGTTCCCCAGCGTTCAGTACTGGGGCAGCTGCTGGTTTTCAACCTATGTCTGGTTAACAGTGTTCCCCAGGGTTCAGTACTGGGACAGCTGCTGTTTTTCAGTCAATGGGTGGGAGACAGTGATGTTCCCCAGGGTTCAGTACTCGGACAGCTGCTGTTTTTCATTCTCTGGAAAGTAGACAATGAACCCCAGGGTTCAGCACTGGGGCAGCTGCAGTTTTTCAGTCTATGCGAGGTTTGCAGTGATGTTCCCCAGGTTTCAGCACTGGGACAACTGCTGTTTTTCAGTCTATACGCGGTTTGCAGTGATGTTCCCCAGGGTTCAGCACTGGGACAACTGCTGTTTTTCATTCTACGGGAGGTATACAGTGATATTCCCCAGTGGTCACTACTGGGATATCTGCTGTTTTTAAGTTTATGGGAGGTCTACAGTATTCCCCTGGGTTCAGTGCTGGGACAACTGCTGTTTTTCAGTCTATGAGAGGTATAGTGATGTACCCCAGGGTCAGTACTGGGACAGCTGCTGTTTTTAAGTCTATGGGAGGTATACTGTGATGTTTCCCAGAGTTCAGTGCTGAGACAGCTGCTGTTTTTCAGTCTATGAGAGGTATGAGATGTTTCCGATAGTTCTGTACTGGGACAGCTGCTGTTTTTCAGTCTGTGCGATTTTTGAAGTGATGTTCCCCAGGGTTCAGTACTGGGACAGCTGCTGCTTTTCTGTCTATGGGATGTATACAGTGATGTTTCCCACGGTTCAGTACTGGGACAGCTGCTGTTTTTCAGTATATGGGAGGTATACAGTGATGTTCCCCAGTGTTGAGTACTGGGACAGCTGCTGGTTTTCAACCTATATATGGTATACAGTGTTCCCCAGGGTTCAGTACTGTGACAGCTGCTGTTTTTCAGTCAATGGGAGGGTGACAGTGAAGTTCCCCATGGTCAGTACTCGGACAGCTGCTGTTTTTCAGTCTCTGGAAGATATACATTGATCCTCTGGGTTCAGTACAGTGGCAGTTGCTGTTTTTCAGTCTATGCGAGGTTTGCAGTGATGTTCCCTCGGGTTCAGCACTGGGACACATGCTGTTTTTCATTCTACGGGAGGTATACAGTGATGTTCCCCTTGGTTCAGTACTGGGACAGGTGCTGTTTTTCAGTCTTTGGGAGGTATTCAGTGATGTTCCCCAGTATTCACTACTTGGAGAGCTGCTGTTTTTCAGTCTATGGGAGGTATACAGTGTTGTTCCCCAGGGTTCAGTACTGGATCAGCTGCTGTTTTTCACTCTATGTTAGGTATATAGTGTTCCCCAGGGTTCAGTACTGGGACAGCTGCTGTTTTTCAGTATATGGGAGGTATACAGTGATGTTCCCCTGTATTGAGTACTGGGACAGCTGCTGGTTTTCAACATATGTGTGGTATACAGTGTTCCCCAGGGTTCAGTACTGTGACAGCTGCTGTTTTTCAGTCAATGGGAAGGTGACAGTGAAGTTCCCCATGGTTCAGTAATTGGACAGCTGCTGTTTTTCAGTCTCTGGAAGGTATGCAGTGATCCTCTGGGTTCAGTACAGTGGCAGTTGCTGTTTTTCAGTCTATGCGTGGTTTGCAGTGATGTTCCCTCGGGTTCAGCACTGGGACACATCCTGTTTTTCATTCTACGGGAGGTATACAGTGATGTTCCCCTGGGTTCAGTACAGGATCAGCTGCTGTTTTTCACTCTATGTGAGGTATACAGTGTTCCCCAGGTTTCAGTACTGGGACAGCTGCTGGTTTTCAACCTATGTCTGGTATACAGTGTTCCCCAGGGTTCAGTACTGGGACAGCTGCTGTTTTTCAGTCAATGGGAAGGAGACAGTGATGTTCCCCAGGGTTCAGTACTCGGACAGCTGCTGTTTTTCAGTCTCTGGAAAGTAGACAGTGAATCCCTGGGTTCAGCACTGGGGCAGCTGCAGTTTTTCAGTCTATGCGAGGTTTACAGTGATGTTCCCCAGGGTTCAGCACTGGGACAACTGCTGTTTTTCAGTCTATGCGCGGTTTGCAGTGATGTTCCCCAGGGTTCAGCACTGGGACAACTGCTGTTTTTCATTCTACGGGAGGTATACAGTGATATTCCCCAGTGTTCACTATTGGGATATCTGCTTTTTTTAAGTTTATGGGAGGTCTGCAGTATTCGCCTGGGTTTAGTGCTGGGACAGCTGCTGTTTTTCAGTCTATGAGAGGTATAGTGATGTACCCCAGGGTCAGTACTGGGACAGCTGTTGTTTTTTAGTCTATGGGACATATACAGTGATGTTCCTCATGATTCAGTACTGGGACAGCTGCTGTTTTTAAGTCTATGGGAGGTATACTGTGATGTTCCCCAGAGTTCAGTGCTGGGACAGCTGCTGTTTTTCAGTCTATGGGATGTATACAGTGATGTTTCCCAGGGTTCAGTACTGAGATAACTGCTGTTTTTCAGTCAATGGGAGGCATAGACTAATGTGCCCCAGGGTTCAGTACTGGGACAGCTGCTGTTTTTCAGTCTATGCGATTTTTGAAGTGATGTTCCCCAGGGTTCTGTACTGGGACAGCTGCTGTTTTTCTGTCCATGGGATGTATACAGTGATGTTTCCCAGGGTTCAGTACTGAGATAATTGCTGTTTTTCAGTCTATGGGAGGCATAGACTAATGTGCCCCAGGGTTCAGTACTGGGACAGCTGCTGTTTTTCAGTCTGTGCGATTTTTGAAGTGATGTTCTCCAGGGTTCAGTACTGGGACAGCTGCTGTTTTTCTGTCTATGGGATGTATACAGTGATGTTTCCCAGGGTTCAGTACTGGGACAGCTGCTGTCTTTCAGTATATGGGAGGTATAAAGTGATGTTCCCCAGTGTTGAGTACTGGGACAGCTGCTAGTTTTCAACCTATGTGTGGTATACAGTGTTCCCCACGGTTCAGTACTGTGACAGCTGCTGTTTTTCAGTCAATGGGAGGGTAACAGTGAAGTTCCCCATGGTTCAGTACTCGGACAGATGCTGTTTATGAGTCTCTGGAAGGTATACAGTGATCCTCTGGATTCAGTATAGTGGCAGTTGCTGTTTTTCAGTCTATGCGAGGTTTGCTGTGATGTTCCCTAGGGTTCAGCACAGGGACACATGCTGTTTTTCATTCTACGGGAGGTATACAGTGATGTTCCCCTGGGTTCAGTACTGGGACAGGTGCTGTTTTTCAGTCTGTGGGAGGTATTCAGTGATGTTCCCCAGGGTTCACTACTTGGAGAGCTGCTGTTTTTCAGTCAATGGGAGGTATACAGTGATGTTCCCCAGGGTTCAGTACTGGATCAGCTGCTGTTTTTCAGTCTCTGGAAAGTAGACAGTGAACCCCAGGGTTCAGCACTGGGGCAGCTGCAATTTTTCAGTCTATGCGAGGTTTGCAGTGATGTTCCCCAGGGTTCAGCACTGGGACAACAGTTGTTTTTCATTCTACCGTAGTTATACAGTGATATTCCCCAGGGTTCAGTACTAGGATATCTGCTGTTTTTAAGTCTATGGGAGGTCTACAGTATTCCCCTGGCTTCAGTACTGCGACAGCTGCTGTTTTTCAATCTTTGGGAGGTATTCAGTGATTTTCCCCAGGGTTCAGTACTGGGACAGCTGCTGCTTTTCAGTCTATGGGAGGGAGACAGTGATGTTCCCCAGGGTTCAGTACTAGGGCAGCTGCTGGTTTTCAACCTATGGCTGGTATACAGTGTTCCCCAGGGTTCAGTACTCGGACAGCTGCTGTTTTTCAGTCTCTGGAATGTAAACAGTGATCCCCAGGTATCAGCACTGGGGCAGCTGATGTTTTTCAGTCTATGCGAGGTATGAAGTGATGTTCCCCAGGGTTCAGTACTGAGATAACTGCTGTTTTTCAGTCTAAGGGAGGCATAGAGTAATGTTCCCCAGGGTTCAGTACTGGGACAGCTACTGTTTTTCAGTCTATGGGATGTTTACAGTGATGTTTCCCAGGGTTCAGTACTGGGACAGCTGCTGTTTTTCATTCTACGGGAGGTATACAGTGATGTTCCCCAGTGTTAAGTACTGGGACAGCTGCTCCTTTTCAACCTATGTCTGCTATACATTTTTCCCAGGGTTCAGTACTGTGACAGCTGTTGTTTTTCAGTCAATGGGAGGGTGACAGCGAAGTTCCCCAGGGTTCAGTGCTCGGACATCTGCTGTTTTTCAGTCTCTGGAAGGTATACAGTGATGTTCCCTAGGGTTCAGCACTGGGACAACTGACGTTTTTCAGTCTATGGGATGTATACAGTGATGTTCCCCATGGTTCAGTTCTGGGGCAGCTGCTGTTTTTCATTCCACGGGAGGCATACAGTGATGTTCCCCAGGGTCCAGTACTGGGACAGCTGCTATTTTGCAGTGTATAGGATGTACACAGTGATGTTCCCCAGAGTTCAGTACTGGAACATCGGCTGTTTTTAAGTCTATTGGGAGGTCTACAGTATCCCCCAGGTTCACTACTTGGAGAGCTGCTGTTTTTCAGTCTATGGGATGTATGCAGTGTTCACCAGCGCTCAGTACTGGGACAACTGCTGTTTTTCAGTCTATGGGAGGTATACAGTGATGTTCCCCAGGGTTCAGTACTGGATCTGCTGCTGTTTTTCATTCTATGTGAGGTATACAGTATTCCCCAGGGTTCAGTACTGGGGTTGCTGCTGGTTTTCAACCTATGTCTGGTATACAGTGTTCCCCAGGGTTCAGTACTGGGAGAGCCGCTGTTTTTCAGTCTATGCGAGGTTTGCAGTGATGTTCCCCAGGGTTCAGCACTGGGACAACTGCTGTTTTTCATTCTACTGGAGGTATACACTGATATTCCCCAGGGTTCAGTCCTGGGATATCTGCTGTTTTTAAGTATATGGGAGGTCTGCACTATTCCCCTGAGTTCAGTGCTGGGACAGCAGCTGTTTTTCAGTCAATGAGAGGTATAGTGATGTACCCCAGGGTCAGTGCTGGGACAGCTGCTGTTTTTAAGTCTATGGGAGGTATACTGTGATGTTCCCCAGAGTTCAGTGCTGGGACAGCTGCTGTTTTTCAGTCTATGGGAGGTATACAGTGATGTTCCCCAGGGTTCAGTACTGGATCAGCTGCTGTTTTTCACTCTATGTGAGGTATACAGTGTTCCCCAGGGTTCAGTACTAGGGCAGCTGCTGGTTTTCAACCTATGTCTGGTATACAGTGTTCCCCAGGGTTCAGTACTGGGACAGCCGCTGTTTTTCAGTCTATGCGAGGTTTGCAGTGATGTTCCCCAGGGTTCAGCACTGGGACAACTGCTGTTTTTCATTCTACTGGAGGTATACACTGATATTCCCCAGGGTTCAGTACTGGGATATCTGCTGTTTTTAAGTATATGGGAGGTCTACACTATTACCCTGAGTTTAGTGCTGGGACAGCTGCTGTTTTTCAGTCTATGAGAGGTATAGTGATGTACCCCAGGGTCAGTGCTGGGACAGCTGCTGTTTTAAGTCTATGGGAGGTATACTGTGATATTCCCCAGAGTTCAGTGCTGGGACAGCTGCTGTTTTTCAGTCTATGAGAGATATGATATGTTTTCCATAGTTCTGTACTTGGACAGCTGCTGTTTTTCAGTCTGTGAGATGTATAGTGATGTTCCCCAGTGTTCAGTACTGGGATAGCTGCTGTTTTTCAGTCTATGGGAGGTGTTCAGTGATGTTCCCCAGGGTTCAGTACTGGGACAACTGCTGTTTTTCAGTCTATGGGAGGTATACAGTAATGTTCCCCAAGGTTCAGTACTGGGGCAGCTGCTGTTTGTCACTCTATGTGAGGTATACAGTATTCCCCAGGATTCAGTACTGGGAAAGCTGCTGGTTTTCAACCTATGGCTGGGATATAGTGTTCCCCAGGGTTCAGTCCTTTAACAGCTGCTGTTTTGCAGTCTCTGGAAGGTATACAGTGATCTCCAGGGTTCAGCACTGGGACAACTTCTGCGTTTCAGTCTATGGGAGATATACAGTGATGTTCCTCATGGTTCAGTACTGGGACAGCTGTTGTTTTTCAGTCTATGGAATGTATACAGTGTTCCCCAAGGTTCAGTACTGCGACAGCTGCTGTTTTTCAGTCTCTGGGTCGGAAACAGTGATGTTCCCCAGTGTTCAGTACTGGGACAGCTGCTGTTTTTCAGTCTATGTGAGGTATACTGTGATGTTCCCCAGAGTTCAGTGCTCGGACAGCTGCTGTTATTCAGTCTATGGGAGGTATACAGTCTTCGCCAGGTTTCAGTACTGGGACAGCTGCTGTTTGTAAGTCTATAAGAGGAATACAGTTTCCCCTGGGTTCAGTACTGGGACAGCTGCTGTTTTTAACTCTATTGGAGGAAGATAGTGTTCACCTTGGTTCAGTACGGAACAGCTGCTGTTTTTCATTCTATGGGAGATATACAATCATGTTCCCCTGGGACCAGTACTGGGACTGCTGCTGTTTTTCAGTCGATGGGAGGTATACTGTGATGTTCCCCAGTGTTCAGAACTGGGACAGTTGCTGTTTTTTTCCGTCTCGGGAAATAGACAGTGATGTTCACCAGGTTTCAGTAATCAAACAGCTGCTCTTTTTCAGCCGATGGGAAGTATACAGTCTTCCTCAGGGTTCTATACTGGGACAGCTGTTGTTTTTCAGTCTATGCGAGGTGCAAAGTGTTCCCCTTGGTTCAGTACAGGCACAGCTGCTGTTGTTCAGTCTTTGGGAGGAAAACAGTGTTCCCCAGGCTTCAGTACTGGGACAGCTGCTGTTTTTCAGTCTATGGGAGAAATACAGTTTTCCCCAGGGTTCAGTACTGGGCCAGCTGCTGTTTTTCAGTCTATGGGAGGTATACAGTCATGTTCCCCAGTTTTCAGTACTGGGAGAGCTGCTGTTTTTCATTCTACGTGAGGTATACAGTTATGTTCCCCAGTTTTCAGTACTGGGACAGCTGCTGTTTTTCAGTCTATGGGAGAAATACAGTGTTCCCCAGTGTCAGTACTGGGACAGCTGCTGTTTTTCAGTCTGTGAGAGGTATCGTCATGTTCCCCAGTGTTCATTACTGGGACAGCTGCTGTTTTGCACTCTATGGGAGATCTACAGTTATGTTCGCCAGGGTTCAATACTGGGACAGCTGCTGCTTTTCAGTCTATGGGAGGAATACAGTGTTCCCAGGGTTCAGTACTCGGGCAGCTGCTGGTTTTCAACCTACGGCTGGTAAACAGTGTTCCCCAGGGTTCAGTACAGTGACAGCTGTTGTTTTTCAGACTATGGGAGGGAGTCAGTGATGTTCCATAGTGTTCAGTACTCGGACAGCTGCTGTTTTTCAGTCTCTGGAAGGTTTCCAGTGATCCCCTATATCAGCACTGGGGCAGCTGCTGTTTTGCAGTCTATGCGAGGTTTGAAGTGATGTTCCCCAGGGTTCAGTACTGGGACAGCTGCTGTTTTTCAGTATATAGGAGGTATACAGTGATGTTCCCCATGTTTGAGTACTGGGACAGCTGCTGGTTTTCAACCTATGTCTGGTACACAGTGTTCCCCAGGGTTCAGTACTGTGACAGCTGCTGTTTTTCAGTCAATGGGAGGGTGACAGTGAAGTTCCCCAGGGTTCAGTACTGGGGCAGCTGCTCTTTTTCAGTCTACGGGAGGTATACCGTGATGTTCCCAAGGGTTCAGTACTGGGACAGCTGCTGTTTTTCAGTCTCTGGAAAGTAGACAGTGAACCCCAGGGTTCAGCACTGGGGCAGCTGCAGTTTTTCAGTCTATGCGAGGCTTGCAGTGATGTTCCCCAGGGTTCAGTACTGGGACAACTGTTGTTTTTCATTGTACCGTAGGTATGCAGTGATATTCCCCAGAGTTCAGTATTGGGATATCTGCTGTTTTTAAGTCTATGGGAGGTCTACAGTATTCCCCTGGCATCAGTACTGGGACAGCTGCTATTTTCCAGACTTTGGGAGGTATTCAGTGATTTTCCCCAGGGTTCAGTACTGGGACAGCTGCTGCTTTTCAGTCAATGGGAGGTATAGAGTGTTCCCAAGGTTCAGTACTGGGGCAGCTGCTGGTTTTCAACCTATGGCTGGTATACAGTGTTCCCCAGGGTTCAGTACTGTGACTGCTGCTGTTTTTCAGAATATGGGATGGAGTCAGTGACATTCCCCAGGTTCAGTACTCGGACAGCTGCTGTTTTTCAGTCTCTGGAATGTATACAGTGATCCCCAGGTATCAGCACTAGGACAGCTGCTGTTTTTCAGTCTATGGGATGTATACAATGATGTTTTCCAGGGTTCAGTCCTGCGATAACTGCTGTTTTTCAGTCTATGGGAGGCATAGCGTAATGTTCCCCAGGGTTCAGTACTGGGTCGGCTGCTGTTTTTCAGTCGATGCGAAGTTTGAAGTGATGTTCCCCAGGGTACAGTACTGGGACAGCTGCTGTTTTTCTGTCTATGGGATGTATACAGTGATGTTTCCCAGGGTTCAGTACTGGGACAGCTGCTGTATTTCATTCTACGGGAGGTATACAGTGATGTTCCCCAGTGTTGAGTACTGGGACAGCTGCTCGTTTTCAACCTATGTCTGCTATACATTTTTCCCAGGGTTCAGTAATGTGACAGCTGTTGTTTTTCAGTCAATGGGAGGGTGACAGCGAAGTTCCCCAGGGTTCAGTGCTCGGACAGCTGCTGTTTTTCAGTCTCTGGAAGGTATACAGTGATCCCCTGGGTTCAGCACTGGGGCAGCTGCTGTTTTTCGGTCTATGCGAGCTTTGCAGTGATGTTCCCTAGGGTTCAGCACTGGGACAACTGTCGTTTTTCAGTCTGTGGGATATATACAGTGATGTTCCCCATGGTTCAGTTCTGAGGCAGCTGCTGTTTTTCATTCCACGGGAGGTATACAGTGATGTTCCCCAGGGTTCAGTACTGGGACAGCTGCTATTTTTCAGTATATGGGATGTACAAAGTGATGTTCGCCAGAGTTCAGTACTGGGACATCTGCTGTTTTTAAGTCTATTGGGAGGTCTAAATTATTCCCCTGGGTTCAGTACTGGGACAGCTGCTGTTTTTCAGTCTTTGGGAGGTATTCAGTGATGTTCCCCAGGGTCACTACTTGGAGAGCTGCTGTTTTTCAGTCTATGGGATGTATGCAGTGTTCACCAGGGTTCAGTAATGGGACAACTGCTGTTTTTCAGTCTATGGGATGTATACAGTGATGTTCCCCAGGGTTCAGTACTGGATCAGCTGCTGTTTTTCACTCTATGTGAGGTATACAGTGTTCCCCAGGGTTCAGTACTGGGGCAGCTGTTGGTTGTCAACCTATGTCTGGTATACAGTGTTCCCCAGGGTTCAGTACTGGGACAGCCGCTGTTTTTCAGTCTATGCGAGGTTTGCAGTGATGTTCCCCAGGGTTCAGCACTGGGACAACTGCTGTTTTTCACTCTACTGGAGGTATACACTGATATTCCCCAGGGTTCAGTACTGGGATATCTGCTGTTTTTAAATATAAGGGAGGTCTACAGTATTCCCCTGAGTTCAGTGCTGGGACAGCTGCTGTTTTTCAGTCTATGAGAGGTATAGTGATGTACCCCAGGGTCAGTGCTGGGACAGCTGCTGTTTTTAAGTCTATGGGAGGTATACTGTGATGTTCCCCAGAGTTCAGTGCTGGGACAGCTGCTGTTTTTCAGTCTATGAGAGGTATGAGATGTTTTCCATAGTTCTGTACTTGGACTGCTGCTGTTTTTCAGTCTGTGAGATGTATCATGATGTTCCCCAGTGTTCAGTACTGGGATAGCTGCTGTTTATCAGTCTATGGGAGGTCTCCAGTGTTCCCCAGGGTTCAGTACTGGTACAGCTGCTGTTTTGCAGTCCAAGGGAGGTGTTCAGTGATGTTCCCCAGGGTTCAGTACTGGGACAGCTGCTGTTTTGCAGTCTAAGGGAGGTATGCGGTGTTCCCCAGGGTTCAGTACTGGGACAACTGCTGTTTTTCAGTCTATGGGAGGTATACAGTAATGTTCCCCAGGGTTCAGTACTGGGGCAGCTGCTGTTTGTCACTCTATGTGAGGTATACAGTGTTCCCCAGGATTCAGTACTGGGAAAGCTGCAGGTTTTCAACCTATGGCTGGGCTATATTGTTCCCCAGGGTTCAGTCCTGTAACAGCTGCTGTTTTGCAGTCTCTGGAAGGTATACAGTGATCCCCAGGGTTCAGCACTGGGACAAGTTCTGCGTTTCAGTCTATGGGAGATATACAGTGATGTTCCCCATGGTTCAGTACTGGGACAGCTGTTGTTTTTCAGTCTCTGGAATGTATACAGTGTTCCCCAAGGTTCAGTACTGCGACAACTGCTGTTTTTCAGTCTCTGCGACGGAAGCAGTGATGTTCCCCAGTGTTCAGTACTGGGACAGCTGCTGTTTTTCAGTCTATGTGAGGTATACTGTGATGTTCCCCAGAGTTCAGTGCTCGGACAGCTGCTGTTTTTCAGTCTATAGGAGGTATACAGTGTTCGCCAGGTTTCAGTACTGGGACAGCTGCTGTTTGTAAGTCTATAAGAGGAATACAGTTTCCCCTGGGTTCAGTACTGGGACAGCTGCTGTTTTTAACTCTATTGGAGGAAGATAGTGTTCCCCTTGGTTCAGTACGGAACAGCTGCTGTTTTTCATTCTATGGGAGATTATACAATGATGTTCCCCTGGGATCAGTACAAGGACTGCTGCTGTTTTTCAGTCTATAGGAGGTATACTGTGATGTTCCCCAGTGTTCAGTACTGGGACAGCTGCTGTTTTTTTCCGTCTAGGGAAATAGACAGTGATGTTCACCAGGTTTCAGTAATCAAACAGCTGCTCTTTTTCAGCCTATGGGAAGTATACAGTCTTCCTCGGGGTTCTATACTGGGACAGCTGTTGTTTTTCAGTCTATGCGAGGTACAAAGTGTTCCCCTTGGTTCAGTACAGGGACAGCTGCTGTAGTTCAGTCTATGGGAGGAAAACAGTGTTCCCCAGGCTTCAGTACTGGGACAGCTGCTGTTTTTCAGTCTATGGGAGAAATACAGTGTTCCCCAGGGTCAGTACTGGGACAGCTGCTGTTGTTCAGTCTATGGGAGGTATACAGACATGTTCCCCAGTTTTCAGTACTGGAACAGCTGCTGTTTGTCAGACTATGGGAGGAACACAGTGATGTTCCCCAGGGTTCAGCACTGGGACAGCTGCTGTTCTTTATTCTATGGGAGGTATACTGTGTTCCCCAGGGTACAGTGCTGGGACAGCTGCTGTTTCTAAGTCTATGGGTGGTCTCCAGTGTTCCCCAGGGTTTAGTACTGGTAAAGCTGCTGTTTTTCAGTCTATGGGAGGTATACTGTGTTCCCCAGGGTTCAGTACTGGAACAGCTACTCTTTTCCAATCTTTGGGAGAGGCATACAGTGTTACCCAGGATTCAGTCCTGGGACACCTGCTGTTTTTCAGTCTGTGAGAGGTATCGTCATGTTCCCCAGTGTTCAGTACTCGGACAGCTGCTGTTTTTCAGTCTCTGGAAGGTTTCCAGTGATCCCCTATATCAGCACTGGGGCAGCTGCTGTTTTTCAGTCTATGCGAGGTTTGAAGTGATGTTCCCCAGGGTTCAGTACTGGGACAGCTGCTGTTTTTCAGTATATGGGAGGTATACAGTGATGTTCCCCATGTTTGTGTACTGGGACAGCTGCTGGTTTTCAACCTATGTCTGGTATACAGTGTTCCCCAGGGTTCAGTACTGTGACAGCTGCTGTTTTGCAGTCAATGGGAGGGTGACAGTGAAGTTCCCCAGGGTTCAGTACACGGACGGCTGCTGTTTTTCAGTCTCTGGAAGGTATACAGTGATCTATAGGGTTGAGTACTGGGGCAGCTGCTCTTTTTCAGTCTACGGGAGGTATACAGTGATGTTCCCCAGGGTTCAGTACTGGGACAGCTGCTGTTTTTCAGTCTATGGGAGGTATACAGTGATGTTACCCAGTGTTAAGTGGTGGGACAGCTGTTGTTTTTCAGTCTGTGGGAGGTATACAGTGTTCCTCAGGGTTCAGTACTGGGCCAGCTGCTGGTTTTCAACCTATGTCTGGTATACACTGTTCCCCAGGGTTCAGTACTGGGCCAGCTGCTGGTTTTCAACCTATGTCTGGTATATACTGTTCCCCAGGGTTCAGTACTGGGATATCTGCTATTTTTAAGTCTATGGGATGTCTACAGTATTCCCCTGGCTTCAGTACTGGGACAGCTGCTATTTTTCCGTCTTTGGGAGGTATTCAGTGATTTACCCCAGGGTTCATTACTGGGACAGCTGCTGCTTTTCAGTCTATGGGAGGTATACAGTGTTCCCAGTGTTCAGTACTGGGGCAGCTGCTGGTTTTCAACCTATTGCTGGTATACAGTGTTCCCCAGGGTTCAGTACTGTGACAGCTGCTGTTTTTCAGACTATGGGATGGAGTCAGTGATATTCGCCAGGGTTCGGTTCTCGGACAGCTGCTGTTTTTCAGTCTCTGGAATGTATACAGTGATCCCCAGGGTTCATCACTAGGACAGCTGCTGTTTTTCAGTCTATGGGATGTATACAGTGATGTTTCCCAGTGTTCAATACTGAGATAACTGCTGTTTTTCTGTCTATGGGAGGCACAGAGTAATGTTCCCCAGGTTTCAGTACTGGGACAGCTGCTGTTTTTCAGTCGATGCGATGTTTGAAGTGATGTTCCCCATTGTTCAATACTGGGACAGCTGCTGTTTTTCAGTATATGGGAGGTATGCAGTGAGGTTCCCCAGGATTCAGTACTGGGACAGCTGCTCGTTTTCAACCTATGTCTGCTATACAGTATTCCCCAGGATTGAGTACTATGACAGCTGATCGTTTTCAAACTATGTCTGCTATACAGTGTTCCCCAGGGTTCAGAACTGTGACAGCTTATGTTTTTCAGTCAATGGGAGGGTGACAGTGAAGTTCCCCAGGGTTCAGTGCTCGGAAAGCTGCTGTTTTTCAGTCTCTGGAAGGTATACAGTGATCCCCTGGGTTCAGCACTGGGGCAGCTGCTGTTTTCCAGTGTATGCGAGGTTTGCAGTGATGTTCCCTAGGCTTCAACACTGGGTCAACTGTCGTTTTTCAGTCTATTTGAGGTATACAGTGATGTTCCCCATGGTTCAGCTCTGAGGCAGCTGCTGTTTTTCAGTCTATGGGATGTATACAGTGATGTTGCCCAGAGTTCAGTACTGGGACATCTGCTGTTTTTAAGTCTATTGGGAGGTCTACAATATTCCCCTGGGTTCAGTACTGGGACAGCTGCTGTTTTTCAGTCTTTGGGAGGTATTCAGTGATGTTCACAGTGTCACTACTTGGAGAGCTGCTGTTTTTCAGTCTATGGGATGTATGCAGTGTTCAGCAGGGTTCAGTACTGGGACAACTGCAGTTTTTCAGTCGATGGGAGGTATACAGTGATGTTCCCCTGGGTTCAGTACTGGGACAGCTGCTGTCTTTCAGTCTATGGGAGGTATACAGTGTTCCCCACGGTTCAGTACTGGGACAATTGCTGTTTTTCAGTCTATGGGAGGTATACAGTGTTGTTCCCCAGGGTTCAGTACTGGGGCAGCTGCTGTTTTTCACTCTATGTGAGGTATACAGTGTTCCCCAGGGATCAGTACTGGGGCAGCTGCTGGTTTTCAACCTATGGCTGGTATATACTGCTCCCCAGGGTTCAGTACTGTGACAGTTGCTGTTTTTCAGTCTATGGGAGGTCTCCAGTGTTCCCCAGTGTTCAGTACTGCTACAGCTGCTGTTTTGCAGTCTATGGGAGGTAGACTGTGTTCGCCAGGGTTCAGTACTGGAACAGCTGCTCTTTTCCAGTCTATGGGAGAGGTATACAGTGTTACACAGGATTCAGTACTGGGACAGATGTTGTTTTGCAGTCTCTGGAAGGTATACATTGAACCCCAGGGTTCAGCACTGGGGCAGCTGCTGTTTTTCAGTCTATGCGAGGTTTGCAGTGATGTTCCCCAGCCTTCTGCACTGGGACAACTGCTGTTTTCCATTCTACGGGAGGTATACAGTGATATTCCCCAGGGTTCAGTGCTGGGATATTTGCTGTTTTTAAGTATATGGGAAGTCTACAGTATTCCCCTGAGTTCAGTGCTGGGACAGCTGCTGTTTTTCAGTCTATGAGAGGTATAGTGATGTACCCCAGGGTCAGTACTGGGACAGCTGCTGTTTTTTAGTCAATGGGACATATACAGTGATGTTCCCCATGGTTCAGTACTGGGACAGCTGCTGTTTTTAAGTCTATGGGAGGAATACTGTGATGTTCCCCAGAGTTCAGTGCTGGGACAGCTGCTGTTTTTCAGTCTATGAGAAGTATGAGATATTTTCCATAGTTCTGTACTGGGACAGCTGCTGTTTTTCAGTCTGTGAGATGTATCCTGATGTTCCCCAGCGTTCAGTACTGGGTCGCCTGCTGTTTTTCAGTCTATGGGAGGTCTCCAGTGTTCCCCAGGGTTCAGTACTGGGGCAGATACTGGTTTTCAACCTATGGCTGTTATATAGTGTTCCCCAGGGTTCAGTACTGTGACAGCTGCTGTTTTGCAGTCTCTGGAAGGTATACAGTGATCCCCAGGGTTCAGCACTGGGGCAGCTGCTGTCTTTCAGTTTATAGGAGGTATACAGTGATGTTTCCCATGGTTCAGCACTGGGACAACTTCTGCGTTTCAGTCTATGGGAGGTGTACAGTGATGTTCCCCAGGGTTCAGTACTGGGGCAGCTGTTGTTTTAAGTCTATGGAATGTATACAGTGTTTCCCAGGGTTCAGTACTGGGGCAGCTGCTGTTTTGCAGTCTATGGGAGGTATAAAGTGTGCCCCAGAGTTCAGTACTGGGACATCTGCTGTTTTTAAGTCTATGGAATGTGTACAGTATTCCCCTGGCTTCAGTACTGGGACAGCTGCTCTTTTTCAGTCTTTGGGAGATATTCAGTGATGTTCCCCTGGGTTCAGTGCTGGGACAGCTGCTGCTTTTTAGTCTATGGGAGGCATAGAGTGATGTTCCCCAGGGTTCAGGATGGGGCAGCTGCTGTTTTTCAGTCTATGGGAGGTATACAGTGTGCCCCAGAGTTCAGGATGGGACATCTGCTGTTTTTCAGTCTATGGGAGGAATACAGTGTGCCCCAGAGTTCAGTACTGGGACATCTGCTGTTTTTAAGTCTATGGAATGTATACAGTATTCCCCTGGGTCCAGTACTGAGACAGCTGCTGTTTTTCAGTCAATGGGAGGTATACATTGATGTTCCCTTGGGTTCAGTACAGGATCAGCTGCTGTTTTTCACTCTATGTGAGGTATACAGTGTTCCGCAGGTTTCAGTACTGTGACAGCTGCTGTTTTTCAGTCAATGGGAGGGAGTCAGTGATGTTCCCCAGGGTTCAGTACTCGGACTGCTGCTGGTTTTCAACCTATGTCTGGTATACAGTGTTCCCCAGGGTTCAGTACTCGGACAGCTGCTGTTTTTCAGTCTATGGGAGGTCTACAGTATTCCCCTGGCTTCAGTACTGGGACAGCTGCTGTTTTTCAGTCTATGGGAGGTATTCTGTGATGTTCCCCAGGGTTCAGTACTGGGACAGCTGCTGGTTTTAAACCTATGTCTGGTATACAGTGTTCCCCAGGGTTCAATACTCGGACAGCTGCTGTTTTTCAGTCTATGCGAGGTTTGCAGTGATGTTCCCCAGGATTCAGCACTGGGATATCTGCTGTTTTTAAGTATATGGGAGGTCTACAGTGTTCCCCTGTGTTCAGTGCTGGGACAGCTGCTGTTTTTCAGTCTATGAGAGGTATAGTGATGTACACCAGGGTCAGTACTGGGACAGCTGCTGTTTTTTAGTCTATGGGACATATACAGTGATGTTCCCCATGGTTCAGTACTGGGACAGCTGCTGTTTTTCAGTCTGTGAGAGGTATCGTGATGTTCCCCAGCGTTCAGTACTGGGACAGCTACTGTTTTTCAGTCTATTGGAGGTCTCCAGTGTTCCCCAGTGTTCAGTACTGCTACAGCTGCTGTTTTCAGTCTATGGGAGGTTCACAGTGATGTTCCCCAGGGTTCAGTTCTGTAACAGCTGCTGTTTTTCAATCTATGGGAGGTAGACTGTGTTCGCCAGGGTTCAGTACTGGAACAGCTGCTCTTTTCCAGTCTATGGGAGAGGTATACAGTGTTACCCAGGATTCAGTACTGGGACTCCTGCTGTTTCTCAGTCTATGGGAGGTATACAGTGTTCCACAGGGTTCAGTACTGGGACAGCTGCTGTTTTTCAGTCTATGGGAGGTGTTCAGTGATGTTCCCCTGGGTTCAGTACTGGGACAGCTGCTGTCTTTCAGTCTATGGGAGGTATGCAGTGTTCCCCACGGTTCAGTACTGGGACAATTGCTGTTTTTCAGTCTATGGGAGGTATACAGTGTTGTTCCCCAGGGTTCAGTACTGGGGCAGCTGCTGTTTATCACTCTATGTGAGGTATACAGTGTTCCCCAGGGATCAGTACTGGGGCAGCTGCTGGTTTTCAACCTATGGCTGGTATATACTGCTCCCCAGGGTTCAGTACTGTGACAGTTGCTGTTTTTCAGTCTATGGGAGGTCTCCAGTGTTCCCCAGTGTTCCGTACTGCTACAGCTGCATACAGTGATGTTCCCCAGGGTTCAGTTCTGTAACAGCTGCTGTTTTTCAATCTATGGGAGGTAGACTGTGTTCGCCAGGGTTCAGTACTGGAACAGCTGCTCTTTTCCAGTCTATGGGAGAGGTATACAGTGTTACCCAGGATTCAGTACTGGGACAGATGTTGTTTTGCAGTCTCTGGAAGGTATACAGTGAACCCCAGGGTTCAGCACTGGGGCAGCTGCTGTTTTTCAGTCTATGCGAGGTTTGCAGTGATGTTCCCCAGCCTTCTGCACTGGGACAACTGCTGTTTTTCATTCTACGGGAGGTATACAGTGATATTCCCCAGGGTTCAGTGCTGGGATATTTGCTGTTTTTAAGTATATGGGAAGTCTACAGTATTCCCCTGAGTTCAGTGCTGGGACAGCTGCTGTTTTTCAGTCTATGAGAGGTATAGTGATGTACCCCAGGGTCAGTACTGGGACAGCTGCTGTTTTTTAGTCAATGGGACATATACAGTGATGTTCCCCATGGTTCAGTACTGGGACAGCTGCTGTTTTTAAGTCTATGGGAGGTATACTGTGATGTTCCCCAGAGTTCAGTGCTGGGACAGCTGCTGTTTTTCAGTCTATGAGAAGTATGAGATATTTTCCATAGTTCTGTACTGGGACAGCTGCTGTTTTTCAGTCTGTGAGATGTATCCTGATGTTCCCCAGCGTTCAGTACTGGGTCGGCTGCTGTTTTTCAGTCTATGGGAGGTCTCCAGTGTTCCCCAGGGTTCAGTACTGGGGCAGATACTGGTTTTCAACCTATGGCTGTTATATAGTGTTCCCCAGGGTTCAGTACTGTGACAGCTGCTGTTTTGCAGTCTCTGGAAGGTACACAGTGATCCCCAGGGTTCAGCACTGGGGCGGCTGCTGTCTTTCAGTTTATAGGAGGTATACAGTGATGTTTCCCATGGTTCAGCACTGGGACAACTTCTGCGTTTCAGTCTATGGGAGGTGTACAGTGATGTTCCCCAGGGTTCAGTACTGGGGCAGCTGTTGTTTTAAGTCTATGGAATGTATACAGTGTTTCCCAGGGTTCAGTACTGGGGCAGCTGCTGTTTTGCAGTCTATGGGAGGTATAAAGTGTGCCCCAGAGTTCAGTACTGGGACATCTGCTGTTTTTAAGTCTATGGAATGTGTACAGTATGCTCCTGGCTTCAGTACTGGGACAGCTGCTCTTTTTCAGTCTTTGGGAGATATTCAGTGATGTTCCCCTGGGTTCAGTGCTGGGACAGCTGCTGCTTTTTAGTCTATGGGAGGCATAGAGTGATGTTCCCCAGGGTTCAGTACTGGGGCAGCTGCTGTTTTTCATTCTACGGGAGGTATACAGTTATGTTCCCCAGGGTTCAGTACTGGGACAGATGCTGTTTTTCAGTCTATGCGATGTCTACAGTGATGTTCACCAGGGTTCAGTAATCAGACAGCTGCTGTATTTTAGTCTATGGGAGGTCTACAGTATTCCACTGGCTTCAGTGCTGGGACAGCTGCTGTTTTTCAGTCTTTGGGAGGTATTCACTGATGTTCCCCATGGTTCAGTACTGGGACAGCTGCTCCTTTTCAGTCTATGGGAGGTATACAGTGTTCCCAGAGTTCAGTACTGGGGCAGCTGCTGTTTTTCAGAATATGGGAGGGGGTCAGTGATATTCCCCAGTGTTCAGTACTCGGACAGCTGCTCTTTTTCAGTCTCTGGAAGCTTTCCAGTGATCCCCAGGTATCAGCACTGGGGCAGCTGCTGTTTTTCAGCCTATGCGAAGTTTGAAGTGATGTTTCCCAGGGTTCAGCACTGGGACAGCTGCAGTTTTTCAGTCTATGGGATGTATACAGTGATGTTTCCCAGGGTTCAGTACTGAGATAACTGCTGTTTTTCATTCTATGGGAGGCATCGAGTAATGTTCCCCAGGGTTCAGTACTGGGACAGCTGCTGTTTTTCAGTATATGGGTGGTATACAGTGATGTTCCCCAGGGTTGAGTACTGGGACAGCTGCTGGTTTTCAACCTATGTCTGGTATACAGTGTTCCCCAGGGTTCAGTACTGTGACAGCTGTTGTTTTAAAGTCAATGGGAGGGTGACAGTGAAGTTCCCCAGTGTTCAGTACTCGGGCAGCTGCTGTTTTTCAGTCTCTGGAAGGTATACAGTGAACCGCAGGGTTCAGCACTGGGGCAGCTGCTGTTTTTCAGTCTATGCGAGGTTTACAGTGATGTTCCCCAGGCTTCAGCACTGGAACAACTGCTGTTTCTTATTCTACGGGAGGTATACAGTGATATTCCCCAGGGTTCAGTGCTGGGACAGCTGCTGTTTTTCAGTCGATGGGAGGTATACTGTAATGTTCCCCAGAGTTCAGTGCTGGGACAGCTGCTGTTTTTCAGTCTATGAGAGGTATGAGATATTTTCTATAGTTGTGTACTGGGACAGCTGCTGTTTTTCAGTCTGTGAGATGTATCGTGATGTTCCCCAGCGTTCATTACTGGTACAGCTGCTGTTTTGCAGGTTATGGGAGGTATACAGTGATGTTCCCCAGTGTTCAGTTCTGTAACAGCTGCTGTTTTTCAATCTATGGAACGTAGACTGTGTTCGCAAGGGTTCAGTACTGGAACAGCTGCTCTTTTCCAGTCTATGGGAGAGGTATACAGTGTTCCCCAGGATTCAGAATTGGGACACCTGCTCTTTCTCAGTCTATGGGAGGTACACAGTGTTCCACAGGGTTCAGTACTGGAACAGCTGCTGTTTTTCAGTCTATGGGATGTGTTCAGTGAAGTTCCCCTGGGTTCAGTACTGGGACAGCTGCTGTCTTTCAGTCTATGGGAGGTATGCAGTGTTCCCCAGGGTTCAGTACTCGGACAACTGCTGTTTTTCAGTCTATGGGAGGGATACAGTGATGTTCCCCGGGTTCAGTACTGGGGCAGCTGCTGTTTTTCACTCTATGTGAGGTATACAGTGTTCAGAAGGGTTCAGTACTGGGGCAGCTGCTGGTTTCAACCTATGGCTGTTATATAGTGTTACCGAGGGTTTAGTACTGTGACAGCTGCTGTTTTGCAGTCTCTGGAAGGTATACAGTGATCCCCAGCGTTCAGCACTCGGGCAGCTCTGTCTTGCAGTCTATAGGAGGTATACAGTGATGTTTCCCAGGGTTCAGCACTGGGACAACTTCTGCGTTTCTGTCTATGGCAGGTATACAGTGATGTTCCCCAGGGTTCAGTACTGGGACAGCTGTTGTTTTTCAGTCTATGGGAGGTATACAGTGTTCCCCAGAGTTCAGGATGGGACATCTGCTGTTTTTCAGTCTATGGGAGGTATACAGTGTGCCCCAGAGTTCAGTACTGGGACATCTGCTGTTTTTAAGTCTATGGATTGTATACAGTATTCCCCTGGGTTCAGTACTGGGACAGCTGCTGTATTTCAGTCTATGGGATGTATTCCGTGATGTTCCCCAGGGTTCAGTACTGGGGCAGCTGTTGTTTTTAATTCTACGGGAGGTATACAGTTATGTTCCCCAGGGTTCAGTACTGGGACAGCTGCTGTTTTTCAGTCTATGCGATGTATACAGAGATGTTCACCAGGGTTCAATAATTAGACAGCAGCTGTTTTTAAGTCTATGGGAGGTCTGCAGTATTTCCCTGGCTTCAGTACTGGGACAGCTGCTCTTTTTCAGTCTTTGGGAGATATTCAGTGATGTACCCCAGGGTTCAGTACTGGGACAGCTGCTGCTTTTCAGTCGGTGGGAGGTATACAGTGTTCCCAGGGTTCAGTACTGGGGCAGCTGATGGATTTCAACCTATGGCTGGTATACAGTGTTCCCCAGGGTTCAGTACTGTGACAGCTGCTGTTTTTCAGATTATGGGATGGAGTCAGTGATATTCCCCAGGGTTCAGTACTCGGACAGCTGCTGTTTTTCAGTCTCTGGAAGGTATACACTGATCCCCAGGTATCAGCACTGGGGCAGCTGCTGTTTTCAGCCTATGCGAGGTTTGAAGTGATGTTCCCCAGGGTTCAGCACTGGGAGAGCTGCTGTTTTTCAGTCTATGGGATGTATACATTGATGTTTCCCAGAGTTCAGTACTGAGATAACTGCTGTTTTTCAGTCTATGGGAGGCATCGAGTCATGTTCCCCATTGTTCAGTACTCGGACAGCTGCTGTTTTTTAGTCTCTGGAAGGTTTTCTGTGATCCCCTGGGTTCAGCACTGGGGCAGCTGCTGTTGTTCAGTCTATGGGAGGTATACAGTGATGTTCCCCAGGATTCAGAACTGGGGCAGCTGCTGTTTTTCATTCTACGGGAGGTATACAGTGATGTTCCCCAGGTTTGAGTACTGGGACTGCTGCTGTTTTTCAGTCTATGGGATGTATACAGTGATGTTCCCCAGAGTTCAGTACTGGGACATCTGCTGTTTGCAAGTCTATGGGAGGTCTTCAGTGTTCCCCAGGGTTCAGTACTGGGACAGCTGTTGTTTTAAAGTCAATGGGAGGGAGACAGTGATGTTCCCCAGGGTTCAGTACTCGGACAGCTGCTGTTTTTCAGTCTCTGGAAGGTATACAGTGAACCCCAGGGTTCAGCACTGGGGCAGCTGCTGTTTTTCAGTCTATGCGAGGTTTGCAGTGATGTTCCCCAGGCTTCAGCACTGGGACAACTTCTGTTTTTCAGTCGATGGGAGGTTTCCAGTGATGTTCCCCAGGGTTCAGTACTGGGGCAGGTGCTGTTTTTTATTCTACGGGAGGTATGCAGTGATGTTCCCCAGCATTCAGTTCTGTAACAGCTGCTGTTTTTCAATCTATGGAACGTAGACTGTGTTCGCCAGGGTTCAGTACTGGAACAGCTGCTCTTTTCCAGTCTATGGGAGAGGTATACTGTGTTACCCAGGATTCAGTACTGTGACAGCTGCTGTTTTGCAGTCTCTGGAAGGTATACAGTGATCCCCAGGTTTCAGCACTGGGGCAACTGCTGTCTTTCAGTCTATAGGAGGTATACAGTGATGTTTCCCAGGGTTCAGCACTGGGACAACTTCTGCGATTCAGTCTATGGGAGGTATACACTGATGTACCCCAGGGTTCAGTACTGGGACAGCTGTTGTTTTCCTGTCTATGGAATGTATACAGTGTTTCCCAGGGTTCAGTACTGGGACAGCTGCTGTTTTTCAGTCTATGGGAGGTATACAGTGTTCCCAGGAGTTCACGATGGGACATCTGCTCTTTTTCAGTCCATGGGATGTATACAGTGTGTCCCAGAGTTCAGTACTGGGACATCTGCTGTTTTTAAGTATATGGAAAGTATTCCGTGATGTTCCCCAGGGTTCAGTACTGGGGCAGCTGCTGTTTTTCATTCTACGAGAGGTATACAGTTATGTTCCCCAGGATTCAGTACTGGGACAGCTGCTGTTTTTTCAGTCTATGCGATGTATGCAGTGATGTTCACCAGGGTTCAGTACTGGAGCAGCTGCTGTTTTTCATTCTACGGGAGGTATAAAGTGATGTTCACCATGGTTCAGTAATCAGACAGCTACTGTTTTTAAGTCTATGGGATGTCTACAGCATTCCCCTGGCTTCAGTACTGGGACAGCTGCTGTTTTTCAGTCTATGAGAGGTATAGTGATGTACACCAGGGTCAGTACTGGGACAGCTGCTGTTTTTTAGTCTATGGGACATATACAGTGATGTTCCCCATGGTTCAGTACTGGGACAGCTGCTGTTTTTCAGTCTGTGAGAGGTATCGTGATGTTCCCCAGCGTTCAGTACTGGGACAGCTACTGTTTTTCAGTCTATTGGAGGTCTCCAGTGTTCCCCAGTGTTCAGTACTGCTACAGCTGCTGTTTTCAGTCTATGGGAGGTTCACAGTGATGTTCCCCAGGGTTCAGTTCTGTAACAGCTGCTGTTTTTCAATCTATGGGAGGTAGACTGTGTTCGCCAGGGTTCAGTACTGGAACAGCTGCTCTTTTCCAGTCTATGGGAGAGGTATACAGTGTTACCCAGGATTCAGTACTGGGACTCCTGCTGTTTCTCAGTCTATGGGAGGTATACAGTGTTCCACAGGGTTCAGTACTGGGACAGCTGCTGTTTTTCAGTCTATGGGAGGTGTTCAGTGATGTTCCCCTGGGTTCAGTACTGGGACAGCTGCTGTCTTTCAGTCTATGGGAGGTATGCAGTGTTCCCCACGGTTCAGTACTGGGACAATTGCTGTTTTTCAGTCTATGGGAGGTATACAGTGTTGTTCCCCAGGGTTCAGTACTGGGGCAGCTGCTGTTTTTCACTCTATGTGAGGTATACAGTGTTCCCCAGGGATCAGTACTGGGGCAGCTGCTGGTTTTCAACCTATGGCTGGTATATACTGCTCCCCAGGGTTCAGTACTGTGACAGTTGCTGTTTTTCAGTCTATGGGAGGTCTCCAGTGTTCCCCAGTGTTCCGTACTGCTACAGCTGCATACAGTGATGTTCCCCAGGGTTCAGTTCTGTAACAGCTGCTGTTTTTCAATCTATGGGAGGTAGACTGTGTTCGCCAGGGTTCAGTACTGGAACAGCTGCTCTTTTCCAGTCTATGGGAGAGGTATACAGTGTTACCCAGGATTCAGTACTGGGACAGATGTTGTTTTGCAGTCTCTGGAAGGTATACAGTGAACCCCAGGGTTCAGCACTGGGGCAGCTGCTGTTTTTCAGTCTATGCGAGGTTTGCAGTGATGTTCCCCAGCCTTCTGCACTGGGACAACTGCTGTTTTTCATTCTACGGGAGGTATACAGTGATATTCCCCAGGGTTCAGTGCTGGGATATTTGCTGTTTTTAAGTATATGGGAAGTCTACAGTATTCCCCTGAGTTCAGTGCTGGGACAGCTGCTGTTTTTCAGTCTATGAGAGGTATAGTGATGTACCCCAGGGTCAGTACTGGGACAGCTGCTGTTTTTTAGTCAATGGGACATATACAGTGATGTTCCCCATGGTTCAGTACTGGGACAGCTGCTGTTTTTAAGTCTATGGGAGGTATACTGTGATGTTCCCCAGAGTTCAGTGCTGGGACAGCTGCTGTTTTTCAGTCTATGAGAAGTATGAGATATTTTCCATAGTTCTGTACTGGGACAGCTGCTGTTTTTCAGTCTGTGAGATGTATCCTGATGTTCCCCAGCGTTCAGTACTGGGTCGGCTGCTGTTTTTCAGTCTATGGGAGGTCTCCAGTGTTCCCCAGGGTTCAGTACTGGGGCAGATACTGGTTTTCAACCTATGGCTGTTATATAGTGTTCCCCAGGGTTCAGTACTGTGACAGCTGCTGTTTTGCAGTCTCTGGAAGGTACACAGTGATCCCCAGGGTTCAGCACTGGGGCGGCTGCTGTCTTTCAGTTTATAGGAGGTATACAGTGATGTTTCCCATGGTTCAGCACTGGGACAACTTCTGCGTTTCAGTCTATGGGAGGTGTACAGTGATGTTCCCCAGGGTTCAGTACTGGGGCAGCTGTTGTTTTAAGTCTATGGAATGTATACAGTGTTTCCCAGGGTTCAGTACTGGGGCAGCTGCTGTTTTGCAGTCTATGGGAGGTATAAAGTGTGCCCCAGAGTTCAGTACTGGGACATCTGCTGTTTTTAAGTCTATGGAATGTGTACAGTATGCTCCTGGCTTCAGTACTGGGACAGCTGCTCTTTTTCAGTCTTTGGGAGATATTCAGTGATGTTCCCCTGGGTTCAGTGCTGGGACAGCTGCTGCTTTTTAGTCTATGGGAGGCATAGAGTGATGTTCCCCAGGGTTCAGTACTGGGGCAGCTGCTGTTTTTCATTCTACGGGAGGTATACAGTTATGTTCCCCAGGGTTCAGTACTGGGACAGATGCTGTTTTTCAGTCTATGCGATGTCTACAGTGATGTTCACCAGGGTTCAGTAATCAGACAGCTGCTGTATTTTAGTCTATGGGAGGTCTACAGTATTCCACTGGCTTCAGTGCTGGGACAGCTGCTGTTTTTCAGTCTTTGGGAGGTATTCACTGATGTTCCCCATGGTTCAGTACTGGGACAGCTGCTCCTTTTCAGTCTATGGGAGGTATACAGTGTTCCCAGAGTTCAGTACTGGGGCAGCTGCTGTTTTTCAGAATATGGGAGGGGGTCAGTGATATTCCCCAGTGTTCAGTACTCGGACAGCTGCTCTTTTTCAGTCTCTGGAAGCTTTCCAGTGATCCCCAGGTATCAGCACTGGGGCAGCTGCTGTTTTTCAGCCTATGCGAAGTTTGAAGTGATGTTTCCCAGGGTTCAGCACTGGGACAGCTGCAGTTTTTCAGTCTATGGGATGTATACAGTGATGTTTCCCAGGGTTCAGTACTGAGATAACTGCTGTTTTTCATTCTATGGGAGGCATCGAGTAATGTTCCCCAGGGTTCAGTACTGGGACAGCTGCTGTTTTTCAGTATATGGGTGGTATACAGTGATGTTCCCCAGGGTTGAGTACTGGGACAGCTGCTGGTTTTCAACCTATGTCTGGTATACAGTGTTCCCCAGGGTTCAGTACTGTGACAGCTGTTGTTTTAAAGTCAATGGGAGGGTGACAGTGAAGTTCCCCAGTGTTCAGTACTCGGGCAGCTGCTGTTTTTCAGTCTCTGGAAGGTATACAGTGAACCGCAGGGTTCAGCACTGGGGCAGCTGCTGTTTTTCAGTCTATGCGAGGTTTACAGTGATGTTCCCCAGGCTTCAGCACTGGAACAACTGCTGTTTCTTATTCTACGGGAGGTATACAGTGATATTCCCCAGGGTTCAGTGCTGGGACAGCTGCTGTTTTTCAGTCGATGGGAGGTATACTGTAATGTTCCCCAGAGTTCAGTGCTGGGACAGCTGCTGTTTTTCAGTCTATGAGAGGTATGAGATATTTTCTATAGTTGTGTACTGGGACAGCTGCTGTTTTTCAGTCTGTGAGATGTATCGTGATGTTCCCCAGCGTTCATTACTGGTACAGCTGCTGTTTTGCAGGTTATGGGAGGTATACAGTGATGTTCCCCAGTGTTCAGTTCTGTAACAGCTGCTGTTTTTCAATCTATGGAACGTAGACTGTGTTCGCAAGGGTTCAGTACTGGAACAGCTGCTCTTTTCCAGTCTATGGGAGAGGTATACAGTGTTCCCCAGGATTCAGAATTGGGACACCTGCTCTTTCTCAGTCTATGGGAGGTACACAGTGTTCCACAGGGTTCAGTACTGGAACAGCTGCTGTTTTTCAGTCTATGGGATGTGTTCAGTGAAGTTCCCCTGGGTTCAGTACTGGGACAGCTGCTGTCTTTCAGTCTATGGGAGGTATGCAGTGTTCCCCAGGGTTCAGTACTCGGACAACTGCTGTTTTTCAGTCTATGGGAGGGATACAGTGATGTTCCCCGGGTTCAGTACTGGGGCAGCTGCTGTTTTTCACTCTATGTGAGGTATACAGTGTTCAGAAGGGTTCAGTACTGGGGCAGCTGCTGGTTTCAACCTATGGCTGTTATATAGTGTTACCGAGGGTTTAGTACTGTGACAGCTGCTGTTTTGCAGTCTCTGGAAGGTATACAGTGATCCCCAGCGTTCAGCACTCGGGCAGCTCTGTCTTGCAGTCTATAGGAGGTATACAGTGATGTTTCCCAGGGTTCAGCACTGGGACAACTTCTGCGTTTCTGTCTATGGCAGGTATACAGTGATGTTCCCCAGGGTTCAGTACTGGGACAGCTGTTGTTTTTCAGTCTATGGGAGGTATACAGTGTTCCCCAGAGTTCAGGATGGGACATCTGCTGTTTTTCAGTCTATGGGAGGTATACAGTGTGCCCCAGAGTTCAGTACTGGGACATCTGCTGTTTTTAAGTCTATGGATTGTATACAGTATTCCCCTGGGTTCAGTACTGGGACAGCTGCTGTATTTCAGTCTATGGGATGTATTCCGTGATGTTCCCCAGGGTTCAGTACTGGGGCAGCTGTTGTTTTTAATTCTACGGGAGGTATACAGTTATGTTCCCCAGGGTTCAGTACTGGGACAGCTGCTGTTTTTCAGTCTATGCGATGTATACAGAGATGTTCACCAGGGTTCAATAATTAGACAGCAGCTGTTTTTAAGTCTATGGGAGGTCTGCAGTATTTCCCTGGCTTCAGTACTGGGACAGCTGCTCTTTTTCAGTCTTTGGGAGATATTCAGTGATGTACCCCAGGGTTCAGTACTGGGACAGCTGCTGCTTTTCAGTCGGTGGGAGGTATACAGTGTTCCCAGGGTTCAGTACTGGGGCAGCTGATGGATTTCAACCTATGGCTGGTATACAGTGTTCCCCAGGGTTCAGTACTGTGACAGCTGCTGTTTTTCAGATTATGGGATGGAGTCAGTGATATTCCCCAGGGTTCAGTACTCGGACAGCTGCTGTTTTTCAGTCTCTGGAAGGTATACACTGATCCCCAGGTATCAGCACTGGGGCAGCTGCTGTTTTCAGCCTATGCGAGGTTTGAAGTGATGTTCCCCAGGGTTCAGCAC
Organism: Pristiophorus japonicus; assembly: GCF_044704955.1. Classification (NCBI taxonomy): domain Eukaryota; kingdom Metazoa; phylum Chordata; class Chondrichthyes; family Pristiophoridae; genus Pristiophorus; species Pristiophorus japonicus. The sequence continues at coordinate 400,459 of NW_027252835.1, forward strand.
TGGGAGAGCTGCTGTTTTTCAGTCTATGGGATGTATACATTGATGTTTCCCAGAGTTCAGTACTGAGATAACTGCTGTTTTTCAGTCTATGGGAGGCATCGAGTCATGTTCCCCATTGTTCAGTACTCGGACAGCTGCTGTTTTTTAGTCTCTGGAAGGTTTTCTGTGATCCCCTGGGTTCAGCACTGGGGCAGCTGCTGTTGTTCAGTCTATGGGAGGTATACAGTGATGTTCCCCAGGATTCAGAACTGGGGCAGCTGCTGTTTTTCATTCTACGGGAGGTATACAGTGATGTTCCCCAGGTTTGAGTACTGGGACTGCTGCTGTTTTTCAGTCTATGGGATGTATACAGTGATGTTCCCCAGAGTTCAGTACTGGGACATCTGCTGTTTGCAAGTCTATGGGAGGTCTTCAGTGTTCCCCAGGGTTCAGTACTGGGACAGCTGTTGTTTTAAAGTCAATGGGAGGGAGACAGTGATGTTCCCCAGGGTTCAGTACTCGGACAGCTGCTGTTTTTCAGTCTCTGGAAGGTATACAGTGAACCCCAGGGTTCAGCACTGGGGCAGCTGCTGTTTTTCAGTCTATGCGAGGTTTGCAGTGATGTTCCCCAGGCTTCAGCACTGGGACAACTTCTGTTTTTCAGTCGATGGGAGGTTTCCAGTGATGTTCCCCAGGGTTCAGTACTGGGGCAGGTGCTGTTTTTTATTCTACGGGAGGTATGCAGTGATGTTCCCCAGCATTCAGTTCTGTAACAGCTGCTGTTTTTCAATCTATGGAACGTAGACTGTGTTCGCCAGGGTTCAGTACTGGAACAGCTGCTCTTTTCCAGTCTATGGGAGAGGTATACTGTGTTACCCAGGATTCAGTACTGTGACAGCTGCTGTTTTGCAGTCTCTGGAAGGTATACAGTGATCCCCAGGTTTCAGCACTGGGGCAACTGCTGTCTTTCAGTCTATAGGAGGTATACAGTGATGTTTCCCAGGGTTCAGCACTGGGACAACTTCTGCGATTCAGTCTATGGGAGGTATACACTGATGTACCCCAGGGTTCAGTACTGGGACAGCTGTTGTTTTCCTGTCTATGGAATGTATACAGTGTTTCCCAGGGTTCAGTACTGGGACAGCTGCTGTTTTTCAGTCTATGGGAGGTATACAGTGTTCCCAGGAGTTCACGATGGGACATCTGCTCTTTTTCAGTCCATGGGATGTATACAGTGTGTCCCAGAGTTCAGTACTGGGACATCTGCTGTTTTTAAGTATATGGAAAGTATTCCGTGATGTTCCCCAGGGTTCAGTACTGGGGCAGCTGCTGTTTTTCATTCTACGAGAGGTATACAGTTATGTTCCCCAGGATTCAGTACTGGGACAGCTGCTGTTTTTTCAGTCTATGCGATGTATGCAGTGATGTTCACCAGGGTTCAGTACTGGAGCAGCTGCTGTTTTTCATTCTACGGGAGGTATAAAGTGATGTTCACCATGGTTCAGTAATCAGACAGCTACTGTTTTTAAGTCTATGGGATGTCTACAGCATTCCCCTGGCTTCAGTACTGGGACAGCTGCTGTTTTTCAGTCTTTGGGAGGTATTCAGTGATGTTCCCCAGGGTTCAGTACTGGGACAGCTGCTGCCTTTCAGTCTATGGGAGGTATACAGTGTTACCAGGGTTCAGTACTGGGGCAGCTGCTGGTTTTCAACCTATGGCTGGTATACAGTATTCCCCAGGGTTCAGTACTGTGACAGCTGCTGTTTTTCAGACTAATGGAGGGAATCACTGATATTCCACAGGGTTCAGTACTCGGACAGCTGCTGTTTTTCAGTCTCTGGAAGGTTTTCAGTGATCCCCAGGTATCAGCACTGGGGCAGCTGCTGTTTTTCAACCTATGCGAGGTTTGAAGTGATGTTCCCTAGGGTTCAGCATTGGGACAGCTGCTGTTTTTCAGTCTATGGGATGTATACAGTGATGTTTCCCAGGGTTCAGTACTGAGATAACTGCTGTTTTTCACTCTATGGGAGGCATCGAGTAATGTTCCCCAGGGTTCAGTATTGAGACAGCAGCTGTTTTTCAGTCTATGCGAGGTTTGAAGTGATGTTCCCCAGGGTACATTACTGGGACAGCTGCTGTTTTTCATTCTACGGGAGGTATGCAGTGATGTTCCCCAGGATTCATTTCTGTAACAGCTGCTGTTTTTCAATCTATGGAACGTAGACTGTGCTCGCCAGGATTCAGTACTGGAACAGCTGCTCTTTTCCAGTCTATGGGAGAGGTATACTGTGTTACCCAGGATTCAGTACTGTGACAGCTGCTGTTTTGCAGTCTCTGGAAGGTATACAGTGATCCCCAGGGTTCAGCACTGGGGCAACTGCTGTCTTTCAGTCTATAGGAGGTATAAAGTGATGTTTCCCAGGGTTCAGCACTGGGACAACTTCTGCGTTTCAGTCTATGGGACGTATACAGTGATGTACCCCAGGGTTCAGTACTGGGACAGCTGTTGTTTTTCAGTCGATGGAATGTATACAGTGTTTCCCAGGGTTCAGTACTGGGGCAGCTGCTGTTTTTCAGTCTATGGGAGGTATACAGTGTGCCCCAGATTTCAGTACTGGGACATCTGCTGTTTTTAATTCTATGGAATGTATTCCGTGATGTTCCCCAGGGTTCAGTACTGGGGCAGCTGCTGTTTTTCATTCTACGGGAGGTATACAGTTATGTTCCCCAGGGTTCAGTACTGGGACAGCTGCTGTTTTTCAGTCTATGCGATGTCTACAGTGATGTTCACCAGGGTTCAGTAATCAGACAGCAGCTGTTTTTAAGTCTGTGTGAGGTCTACAGTATTCCCCTGGCTTCAGTACTGGGACAGCTGCTGTTTTTCAATCTTTGGGAGGTATTCAGTGATGTTCCCCCAGGGTTCAGTACTGGGACAGCTGCTGTTTTTCAGTCTTTGGGAGGTATTCAGTGATGTTCCCCAGGGTTCAGTACTGGGACAGCTGCTGCTTTTCAGTCTATGGGAGATATACATTGTTACCAAGGTTCAGTACTGGGGCAGCTGCTGGTTTTCAACCTTTGGCTGGTATACAGTATTCCCCAGGGTTCAGTACTGTGACAGCTGCTGTTTTTCAGACTAATGGAGGGAATCACTGATATTCCACAGGGTTCAGTACTCGGACAGCTGCTGTTTTTCAGTCTCTGGAAGGTCGACAGTGATCCCCAGGTGTCAGCACTGGGGCAGCTGCTGTTTTTCAGCCTATGCGAGGTTTGAAGTGATGTCCCCTAGGGTTCAGCACTGGGACAGCTGCTGTTGTTCCGTCTTTGGGATGTATACAGTGATGTTTCCCAGGGTTCAGTACTGAGATAACTGCTGTTTTTCAGTTTTTGGGAGGCATCGAGTAATGTCCCCCAGGGTTCAGTATTGGGACAGCTGCTGTTTTTCAGTCTATGCGAGCTTTGAAGTGATGTTACCCAGGTTACATTACTGGGACAGCTGCTGTTTTTCAGTATATGGGAGGTATACAGTTATGTTCCCCAGGGTTCAGTACTGGGACAGCTGCTGTTTTTCAGTCTATGCGATGTATACAGTGATGTTCACCAGGGTTCAGTAATCAGACAGCTACTGTTTTTAAGTCTATGGGAGGTCTACAGTATTCCCCTGGCTTCAGTACTGGGACAGCTGCTGTTTTTCAGTCTTTGGGAGGTATTCAGTGATGTTCCCCAGGGTTCAGTACTGGGACAGCTGCTGCTTTTCAGTCTATGGGAGTTATACAGTGTTACCAGGGTTCAGTACTGGGGCAGCTGGTGGTTTTCAACCTATGGCTGGTATACAGTATTCCCCAGGGTTCAGTCCTGTGACAGCTGCTGTTTTTCAGACTAATGGAGGGAATCACTGATATTCCACAGGGTTCAGTACTCGGACAGCTGCTGTTTTTCAGTCTCTGGAAGGTATACAGTGATCCCCAGGTATCAGCACTGGGGCAGCTGCTGTTTTTCAGCCTATGCGAGGTTTGAAGTGATGTTCCCTCGGCTTCAGCACTGGGACAGCTGCTGTTTTTCAGTCTCTGGAAGATATACAGTGATCCCCAGGTATCAGCACTGGGGCAGCTGCTGTTTTTCAGTCTATGGGATGTATACAGTGATGTTTCCCAGGGTTCAGTACTGAGATAACTGCTGTTTTTCAGTCTATGGGAGGCATCGAGTAATGTTCCCCAGGGTTCAGTATTGGGACAGCTGCTGTTTTTCAGTCTATGCGAGGTTTGAAGTGATGTTCCCCAGGGTACATTACTGGGGCAGCTGCTGTTTTTCATTCTACGGGAGGTATACAGTGATGTTCCCCAGGGTTCAGTACTGGGACAGCTGCTGTTTTGCAGTCTCTGGAAGGTATACAGTGATCCCCAGGGTTCAGCACTGGGGCAACTGCTGTCTTTCAGTCTATAGGAGGTATAAAGTGATGTTTCCCAGGGTTCAGCATTGGGACAACTTCTGCGTTTCAGTCTATGGGACGTATACAGTGATGTACCCCAGGGTTCAGTACTGGGACAGCTGCTGATTTTCAGTCTATGGGAGGCATAGAGTGATGTTCCCCAGGGTTCAGTACTGGGGCAGCTGCTGTTATTCATTCTACGGGAGGTATACAGTTATGTTCCCCAGGGTTCAGTACTGGGACAGCTGCTGTTTTTCAGTCTATGCGATGTTTAAAGTGATGTTCACCAAGGTTCAGTGATCAGACAGTTGCTGTTTTTAAGTCTATGGGAGGTCTACAGTATTCCCCTGGCTTCAGTACTGGGATAGCTGCTGTTTTTCAGTCTTTGGGAGGTATTCAGTGATGTTCCCCAGGGTTCAGTACTGGGACAGCTGCTGCTTTTCAGTCGATGGGAGGTATACAGTGTTCCCAGGGTTCAGTACTGGGGCAGCTGCTGGTTTTCAACCTATGGCTGGTATACAGTGTTCCCCAGGGTTCAGTACTGTGACAGCTGCTGTTTTTCAGACAATGGGAGGGAGTCAGTGATATTCCCCAGTGTTCAGTACTCGGACAGCTGCTGTTTTTCAGTCTCTGGAAGGTTTACAGTGATCCCCAGGTATCAGCACTGGGGCAGCTGCTGTTTTACAGCCTATGCGAGGTTTGAAGTGATGTTCCCCAGGGTTCAGCACTGGGACAGCTGCTGTTTTTCAGTCTATGGGATGTATACATTGATGTTTCCCAGGGTTCAGTACTGAGATAACAGCTGTCTTTCAGTATTTGGGAGGCATCGAGTCATGTTCCCCAGTGTTCAGTACTCGGACAGCTGCTGTTTTTCAGTCTCTGGAAGGTATACAGTGATCCCCTGGGTTCAGCACTTGGGCAGCTGCTGCTTTTCAGTCTATGCGAGGTTTGCAGTGATGTCCCTAGGCTTCAGCACTGGGACAACTGCTGTTTTTCAGTCTATGGGAGGTATACAGTGATGTTCCCCAGGGTTCAGTACTGGGGCAGCTGCTGTTTCTCATTCTACGGGAGGTATACAGTGATGTTCCCCAGGTTTGAGTACTGGGACTGCTGCTGTTTTTCAGTCTATGGGATGTATACAGTGATGTTCCCCAGAGTTCAGTACGGGGACATCTGCTGTTTGCAAGTCTATGGGAGGTCTTCAGTGTTCCCCAGGGTTCAGTACTGGGACAGCTGTTGTTTTCAAGTCAATGGGAGGGAGACAGTGATGTTCCCCAGGGTTCAGTACTCGGACAACTGCGGTTTTTCAGTCTCTGGAAGGTATACAGTGAATCCCAGGGTTCAGCACTGGGGCAGCTGCTGTTTTTCAGTCTACGCGAGGTTTGCAGTGATGTTCCCCAGGCTTCAGCACTGGGACAACTGCTGTTTTTCAGTCCATGGGAGGTATACAGTGATGTTTCCCAGGGTTCAGAACTGGGGCAGCTGCTGTTTTTCATTCTACGGGAGTTATACTGTGATGTTCCCCAGGATTCAGTTCTGTAACAGCTGCTGTTTTTCAATCTATGGAACGTAGACTGTGTTCGCCAGGGTTCAGTACTGGAACAGCTGCTCTTTTCCAGTCTATGGGAGAGGTATACAGTGTTACCCAGAATTCAGTACTGTGACAGCTACTGTTTTGCAGTCTCTGGAAGGTATACAGTGATCCCCAGGGTTCAGCACTGGGGCAGCTGCTGTCTTTCAGTCTATAGGAGGTATAAAGTGATGTTTCCCAGGGTTCAGCACTGGGACAACTTCTGCGTTTCAGTCTATGGGACGTATACAGTGATGTACCTCAGAGTTCAGTACTGGGACAGCTGTTGTTTTTCAGTCTATGGAATGTATACAGTGTTTCCCAGGGTTCAGTACTGGGGCAGCTGCTGTTTTTCAGTCTATGGGAGGTATACAGTGTTCCCAGGAGTTCAGGATGGGACATCTGCTCTTTTTCAGTCTGTGGGATGTATGCAGTGTGCCCCAGAGTTCAGTACTGGGACATCTGCTGTTTTTAAGTCTATGGAAGGTATTCAGTGATGTTCCCCAGGGTTCAGTACTGGAGCAGCTGCTGTTTTTCACTCTACGGGAGGTATACAGTTATGTTCCCCAGGGTTCAGTACTGGGACAGCTGCTGTTTTTCAGTCTATGCGATGTATACAGTGATGTTCACCAGGGTTCAGTACTGGGGCAGCTGCTGTTTTTCATTCTACGGGAGGTATACAGTTGTGTTCCCCAGGGTTCAGTACTGGGACAGCTGCTGTTTTTCAGTCTATGCGATGTATACAGTGATGTTCACCAGGGTTCAGTAATCAGACAGCTGCTGTTTTTAAGTCTGTGGGAGGTCTACAGTATTCCCCTGGCTTCAGTACTGGGACAGCTGCTGTTTTTCAATCTTTGGGAGGTATTCAGTGATGTTCCTCAGGGTTCAGTACTGGGACAGCTGCTGCTTTTCAGTCTATGGGAGGTATGCAGTGTTACCAGGGTTCAGTACTGGGGCAGCTGCTGGTTTTCAACCTATGGCTGGTATACAGTATTCCCCAGTGTTCAGTACTGTGACAGCTGCTGTTTTTCAAACTATGGGAGGGAGTCAGTGATATTCCCCAGGGTTCAGTACTCGGACAGCTGCTGTTTTTCAGTCTCTGGAAGGTTTACAGTGATCCCCAGGTATCAGCACTGGGGCAGCTGCTGTTTTACAGCCTATGCGAGGTTTGATGTGATGTTCCCCAGGGTTCAGCACTGGGACAGCTGCTGTTTTTCAGTCTATGGGATGTATACATTGATGTTTCCCAGGGTTCAGTACTGAGATAACTGCTGTCTTTCAGTATTTGGGAGGCATCGAGTCATGTTCCCCAGTGTTCAGTACTCGGACAGCTGCTGTTTTTCAGTCTCTGGAAGATATACAGTGATCCCCTGGGTTCAGCACTGGGGCAGCTGCTGCTTTTCAGTCTATGCGAGGTTTGCAGTGATGTTCCCTAGGCTTCAGCACGGGGACAACTGCTGTTTTTCATTCTATGGGTGGTATACAGTGATGTTCCCCAGGGTTCAGTACTGGGGCAGCTGCTGTTTTTCATTCCACGGGAGGTATACAGTGATGTTCCCCAGGTTTGAGTACTGGGACTGCTGCTGTTTTTCAGTCCATGGGATGTATACAGTGATGTTCCCCAGAGTTCAGTACTGGGACATCTGCTGTTTGCAAGTCTATGGGAGGTCTTCAGTGTTCCCCAGGGTTCAGTACTGGGACAGCTGTTGTTTTCAAGTCAATGGGAGGGAGACAGTGATGTTCCCCAGGGTTCAGTACTCGGACAACTGCGGTTTTTCAGTCTCTGGAAGGTATACAGTGAACCCCAGGGTTCAGCACTGGGGCAGCTGCTGTTTTTCAGTCTATGCGAGGTTTGCAGTGATGTTCCCCAGGCTTCAGCACTGGGACAACTGCTGTTTTTCAGTCTATTGGAGGTATACAGTGATGTTCCCCAGGGTTCAGTACTGGGGCAGCTGCTGTTTTTCATTCTACGGGAGGTATACAGTGATGTTCCCCAGGGTTCAGTTCTGTAACAGCTGCTGTTTTTCAATCTATGGAACGTAGACTGTGTTCGCCAGGGTTCAGTACTGGAACAGCTGCTCTTTTCCAGTCTATGGGAGAGGTATACAGTGTTACCCAGGATTCAGTACTGTGACAGCTGCTGTTTTGCCGTCTCTGGAAGGTATACCGTGATCCCCAGGGTTCAGCACTGGGGCAGCTGCTGTCTTTCAGTCTATAGGAGGTATAAAGTGATGTTTCCCAGGGTTCAGCACTGGGACAACTTCTGCGTTTCAGTCTATGGGACGTATACAGTGATGTACCCCAGGGTTCAGTACTGGGACAGCTGTTGTTTTTCAGTCTATGGAATGTATACAGTGTTTCCCAGGGTTCAGTACTGGGGCAGCTGCTGTTTTTCAGTCTATGGGAGGTATACAGTGTTCCCAGGAGTTCAGGATGGGACATCTGCTCTTTTTCAGTCTATGGGATGTATACCGTGTGCCCCAGAGTTCAGTACTGGGACATCTGCTGTTTTTAAGTCTATGGAATGTATTCCCTGATGTTCCCCAGGGTTCAGTACTGGGGCAGCTGCTGTTTTTCATTCTACGGGAGGTATACAGTTATGTTCCCCAGGATTCAGTACTGGGACAGCTGCTGTTTTTCAGTCTATGCGATGTATGCAGTGATGTTCACCAGGGTTCAGTAATCAGACAGCTTCTGTTTTAAGTCTATGGGAGGTCTACAGTATTTCCCTGGCTTCAGTACTGGGACAGCTGCTGTTTTTCAGTCTTTGGGAGGTAGTCAGTGATGTTCCCCAGGGTTCAGTACTGGGACAGCTGCTGCTTTTCAGTCTATGGGAGGTATACAGTGTTACCAGGGTTCAGTACTGGGGCAGCTGCTGGTTTTCAACCTATGGCTGGTCTACAGTATTCCCCAGGGTTCAGTACTGTGACAGCTGCTGTTTTTCAGACTAATGGAGGGAATCATTGATATTCCACAGGGTTCAGTACTCGGACAGCTGCTGTTTTTCAGTCTCTGGAAGGTATACAGTGATCCCCAGGTATCAGCACTGGGGCAGCTGCTGTTTTTCAGCCGATGCGAGGTTTGAAGTGATGTTCCCTAGGGTTCAGCACTGGGACAGCTGCTGTTTTTCAGTCTGTGCGATGTATACAGTGATGTTCACCAGGGTTCAGTACTGGGGCAGCTGCTGTTTTTCAGTCTATGCGATGTATACAGTGATGTTCACCAGGGTTCAGTAATCAGACAGCTGCTGTTTTTAAGTCTGTGGGAGGTCTACAATATTCCCCTGGCTTCAGTACTGGGACAGCTGCTGTTTTTCAGTCTTTGGGAGGTATTCAGTGATGTTCCCCAGGGTTCAGTACTGGGACAGCTGCTGCTTTTCAGTCTATGGGATGTATGCAGTGTTACCAGGGTTCAGTACTGTGGCAGCTGCTGGTTTTCAACCTATGGCTGGTATACAGTATTCCCCAGTGTTCAGTACTGTGACAGCTGCTGTTTTTCAAATTATGGGAGGGAGTCAGTGATATTCCCCAGGGTTCAGTACTCGGACAGCTGCTGTTTTTCAGTCTTTGGAAGGTTTACAGTGATCCCCAGGTATCAGCACTGGGGCAGCTGCTGTTTTACAGCTTATGCGAGGTTTGAAGTGATGTTCCCTAGGGATCAGCACTGGGACAGCTGCTGTTTTTCAGTCTATGGGATGTATACATTGATGTTTCCCAGGGTTCAGTACTGAGATAACTGCTGTCTTTCAGTATTTGGGAGGCATCGAGTCATGTTCCCCAGTGTTCAGTACTCGGACAGCTGCTGTTTTTCAGTCTCTGGAAGATATACAGTGATCCCCTGGGTTCAGCACTGGGGCAGCTGCTGCTTTTCAGTCTATGCGAGGTTTGCAGTGATGTTCCCTAGGCTTCAGCACTGGGACAACTGCTGTTTTTCAGTCTATGGGTGGTATAGAGTGATGTTCCCCAGGGTTCAGTACTGGGGCAGCTGCTGTTTTTTATTCTACGGGAGGTATACAGTGATGTTCCCCAGGTTTGAGTACTGGGACTGCTGCTGTTTTTCAGTCTATGGGATGTATACAGTGATGTTCCCCAGAGTTCAGTACTGGGACATCTGCTGTTTGCAAGTCTATGGGAGGTCTTCAGTGTTCCCCAGGGTTCAGTACTGGGACAGCTGTTGTTTTCAAGTCAATGGGAGGGAGACAGTGATGTTCCCCAGGGTTCAGTACTCGGACAACTGCGGTTTTTCAGTCTCTGGAAGGTATACAGTGAACCCCAGGGTTCAGCACTGGGGCAGCTGCTGTCTTTCAGTCTATAGGAGGTATAAAGTGATGTTTCCCAGGGTTCAGCACTGGGACAACTTCTGCGTTTCAGTCTATGGGACGTATACAGTGATGTACCCCAGGGTTCAGTACTGGGACAGCTGTTGTTTTTCAGTCTATGGAATGTATGCAGTGTTTCCCAGGGTTCAGTACTGGGGCAGCTGCTGTTTTTCAGTCTATGGGAGGTATACAGTGTTCCCAGGAGTTCAGGATGGGACATCTGCTCTTTTTCAGTCTATGGGATGTATACAGTGTGCCCCAGAGTTCAGTACTGGGACATCTGCTGTTTTTAAGTCTATGGAATGTATTCCCTGATGTTCCCCAGGGTTCAGTACTGGGGCAGCTGCTGTTTTTCATTCTACGGGAGGTATACAGTTATGTTCCCCAGGATTCAGTACTGGGACAGCTGCTGTTTTTCAGTCTATGCGATGTATACAGTGATGTTCACCAGGGTTCAGTAATCAGACAGCTTCTGTTTTTAAGTCTATGGGAGGTCTACAGTATTTCCCTGGCTTCAGTACTGGGACAGCTGCTGTTTTTCAGTCTTTGGGAGGTAGTCAGTGATGTTCCCCAGGGTTCAGTACTGGGACAGCTGCTGCTTTTCAGTCTATGGGAGGTATACAGTGTTACCAGGGTTCAGTACTGGGGCAGCTGCTGGTTTTCAACCTATGGCTGGTCTACAGTATTCCCCAGGGTTCAGTACTGTGACAGCTGCTGTTTTTCAGACTAATGGAGGGAATCATTGATATTCCACAGGGTTCAGTACTCGGACAGCTGCTGTTTTTCAGTCTCTGGAAGGTATACAGTGATCCCCAGGTATCAGCACTGGGGCAGCTGCTGTTTTTCAGCCGATGCGAGGTTTGAAGTGATGTTCCCTAGGGTTCAGCACTGGGACAGCTGCTGTTTTTCAGTCTGTGCGATGTATACAGTGATGTTCACCAGGGTTCAGTACTGGGGCAGCTGCTGTTTTTCATTCTACGGGAGGTATACAGTTGTGTTCCCCAGGGTTCAGTACTGGGACAGCTGCTGTTTTTCAGTCTATGCGATGTATACAGTGATGTTCACCAGGGTTCAGTAATCAGACAGCTGCTGTTTTTAAGTCTGTGGGAGGTCTACAATATTCCCCTGGCTTCAGTACTGGGACAGCTGCTGTTTTTCAGTCTTTGGGAGGTATTCAGTGATGTTCCCCAGGGTTCAGTACTGGGACAGCTGCTGCTTTTCAGTCTATGGGATGTATGCAGTGTTACCAGGGTTCAGTACTGTGGCAGCTGCTGGTTTTCAACCTATGGCTGGTATACAGTATTCCCCAGTGTTCAGTACTGTGACAGCTGCTGTTTTTCAAATTATGGGAGGGAGTCAGTGATATTCCCCAGGGTTCAGTACTCGGACAGCTGCTGTTTTTCAGTCTTTGGAAGGTTTACAGTGATCCCCAGGTATCAGCACTGGGGCAGCTGCTGTTTTACAGCTTATGCGAGGTTTGAAGTGATGTTCCCTAGGGTTCAGCACTGGGACAGCTGCTATTTTTCAGTCTATGGGATGTATACATTGATGTTTCCCAGGGTTCAGTACTGAGATAACTGCTGTCTTTCAGTATTTGGGAGGCATCGAGTCATGTTCCCCAGTGTTCAGTACTCGGACAGCTGCTGTTTTTCAGTCTCTGGAAGATATACAGTGATCCCCTGGGTTCAGCACTGGGGCAGCTGCTGCTTTTCAGTCTATGCGAGGTTTGCAGTGATGTTCCCTAGGCTTCAGCACTGGGACAACTGCTGTTTTTCAGTCTATGGGTGGTATAGAGTGATGTTCCCCAGGGTTCAGTACTGGGGCAGCTGCTGTTTTTTATTCTACGGGAGGTATACAGTGATGTTCCCCAGGTTTGAGTACTGGGACTGCTGCTGTTTTTCAGTCTATGGGATGTATACAGTGATGTTCCCCAGAGTTCAGTACTGGGACATCTGCTGTTTGCAAGTCTATGGGAGGTCTTCAGTGTTCCCCAGGGTTCAGTACTGGGACAGCTGTTGTTTTCAAGTCAATGGGAGGGAGACAGTGATGTTCCCCAGGGTTCAGTACTCGGACAACTGCGGTTTTTCAGTCTCTGGAAGGTATACAGTGAACCCCAGGGTTCAGCACTGGGGCAGCTGCTGTTTTTCAGTCTATGCGAGGTTTGCAGTGATGTTCCCCAGGCTTCAGCACTGGGACAACTGCTGTTTTTCAGTCTATGGGAGGTATACACTGATGTTCCCCAGGGTTCAGTACTGGGGCAGCTGCTGTTTTTCATTCTATGGGAGTTATGCAGTGATGTTCCCCAGGATTCATTTCTGTAACAGCTGCTGTTTTTCAATCTATGGAACGTAGACTGTGTTCGCCAGGGTTCAGTACTGGAACAGCTGCTCTTTTCCAGTCTATGGGAGAGGTATACAGTGTTACCCAGGATTCAGTACTGTGACAGCTGCTGTTTTGCCGTCTCTGGAAGGTATACAGTGATCCCCAGGGTTCAGCACTGGGGCAGCTGCTGTTTTGCCGTCTCTGGAAGGTATACAGTGATCCCCAGGGTTCAGCACTGGGGCAGCTTCTGTCTTTCAGTCTATAGGAGGTATAAAGTGATGTTTCCCAGGGTTCAGCACTGGGACAACTTCTGCGTTTCAGTCTATGGGACGTACACAGTGATGTACCCCAGGGTTCAGTACTGGGACAGCTGTTGTTTTTCAGTCTATGGAATGTATACAGTGTTTCCCAGGGTTCAGTACTGGGGCAGCTGCTGTTTTTCAGTCTATGGGAGGTATACAGTGTTCCCAGGAGTTCAGGATGGGACATCTGCTCTTTTTCAGTCTATGGGATGTATACAGTGTGCCCCAGAGTTCAGTACTGGGACATCTGCTGTTTTTAAGTCTATGGAATGTATTCCGTGATGTTCCCCAGGGTTCAGTACTGGGGCAGCTGCTGTTTTTCATTCTACGGGAGGTATACAGTTATGTTCCCCAGGATTCAGTACTGGGACAGCTGCTGTTTTTCAGTCTATGCGATGTATACAGTGATGTTCACCAGGGTTCAGTACTGGGGCAGCTGCTGTTTTTCATTCTACGGGAGGTATACAGTTATGTTCCCCAGGGTTCAGTACTGGCACAGCTGCTGTTTTTCAGTCTATGCGATGTATACAGTGATGTACACCAGGGTTCAGTAATCAGACAGCTGCTGTTTTTAAGTCTATGGGAGGTCTACAGTATTTCCCAGGCTTCAGTACTGGGACAGCTGCTGTTTTTCAGTCTTTGGGAGGTAGTCAGTGATGTTCCCCAGGGTTCAGTACTGGGACAGCTGCTGCTTTTCAGTCTATGGGAGGTATACAGTGTTACCAGGGTTCAGTACTGGGGCAGCTGCTGGTTTTCAACCTATGGCTGGTCTACAGTATTCCCCAGGGTTCAGTACTGTGACAGCTGCTGTTTTTCAGACTAATGGAGGGAATCAGTGATATTCCACAGGGTTCAGTACTCGGACAGCTGCTGTTTTTCAGTCTCTGGAAGGTATACAGTGATTCCCAGGAATCAGCACTGGGGCAGCTGCTGTTTTTCAGTCTATGGGATGTATACAGTGATGTTTCCCAGGGTTCACTACTGAGATAACTGCTGTTTTTCAGTCTATGGGAGGCATCGAGTAATGTTCCCCAGGGTTCAGTACTGGGACAGCTGCTGTTTTTCAGTCTATGCGATGTATACAGTGATGTTCACCAGGGTTCAGTAATCAGACAGCTGCTGTTTTTAAGTCTGTGGGAGGTCTACAGTATTCCCCTGGCTTCAGTACTGGGACAGCTGCTCTTTTTCAGTCTTTGGGAGGTATTCAGTGATGTAGCCCAGGGTTCAGTACTGGGACAGCTGCTGCTTTTCAGTCTATGGGAGGCATCGAGTGATGTTCCCCAGGGTTCAGTACTGGGGCAGCTGCTGTTTTTCATTCAACGGGAGGTATACAGTTATGTTCCCCAGGGTTCAGTACTGGGACAGCTGCTGTTTTTCAGTCTATGCGATGTTTACAGTGATGTTCACCAAGGTTCAGTAATCAGACAGCTGCTGTTGTCAAGTCTATGGGAGGTCTACATTATTCCCCTGGCTTCAGTACTGGGATGGCTGCTGTTTTTCAGTCTATGGGATGTATACATTGATGTTTCCCAGGGTTCAGTACTGAGATAACTGCTGTCTTTCAGTCTCTGGGAGGCATCGAGTCATGTTCCCCAGTGTTCAGTACTCGGACAGCTGCTGTTTTTCAGTCTCTGGAAGGTATACAGTGATCCCCTGGGTTCAGCACTGGGGCAGCTGCTGTTTTTCAGTCTATGCGAGGTTTGCAGTGATGTTCCCCAGGGTTCAGTACTGGGATATCTGCTGTTTTAAGTATATTCGAGGTCTACAGTATTCCCCTGAGTTCAGTGCTGGGACAGCTGCTCTTTTTCAGTCTATGAGAGGTATAGTGATGTACACCAGTGTCAGTACAGGGACAGCTGCTGTTTTTTAGTCAATCGGACATGAACATTGATGTTCCCCATGGTTCAGTACTGGGACAGCTGCTGTTTTTCAGTCTGTGGGAGGTATACTGTGATGTTCCCCAGAGTTCAGTGCTGGGACAGCTGCTGTTTTTCAGTCTATGAGAGGTATGAGATGTTTTCCATAGTTCTGTATTGGGACAGCTGCTGTTTTTCATTCTGTGAGATGTATCGTGATGTTCCCCAGCGTTCGGTACTGGGACAGCTGCTGTTTTTCAGTCTATGGGATGTCTCCAGTGTTGCCCAGGGTTCAGTACTGGTACAGCTGCTGTTTTGCAGGTTATGGGTGGTATACAGTGATGTTCCCCAGGGTTTAGTTCTGCAACAGCTGCTGTTTTGCAATATATGGAACGTAGACTGTGTTCGCCAGGGTTCAGTACTGGGACAACTGCTGTTTTGCAGTCTATGGGAGGTATGCAGTGTTCCCGAGTGTTCAGTACTGGGACAACTGCTGTTTTGCAGTCTATGGGAGGTATACAGTGATGTTCCCCAGGCGTCAGTACTGGGGCAGCTGCTGTTTTTCACTCTATGTGAGGTATACAGTGTTCCCCAGGGTTCAGTACTGGGGCAGCTGCTGGTTTTCAACCTATGGCTGTTATATAGTGTTCCCCGGGGTTCAGTACTGGGACAACTGCTGATTTTCAGTCTATGGGAGGTATGCAGTGTTCCCCAGGGTTCAGTACTCGGACATCTGCTGTTTTTAAGTCTATGGAATTTATACAGTATTCCCCTGGGTTCAGTACTGGGACAGCTGCTGTTTTTCAGTCGATGGGATGTATTCCGTGATGTTCCCCAGGGTTAAGTACTGGGACAGCTGCTGTTTTTCAGTCTGTGGGAGGTACACAGTGATGTTTCCCAGGGTTCAGTACTGGGGCAGCTGCTGTTTTTCAGTTTTGTGGGAGGTATACAGTGTTCCCCAGAGTTCAGGATGGGACATCTGCTGTTTTTCAGTCTATGGGAGGTATACAGTGTGCCCCAGAGTTCAGTACTGGGACATCTGCTGTTTTTAAGTCGATGGAATGTATACAGTATTCCCCTTGGTTCAGTACTGGGACAGCTGCTGTTTTTCAGTCTATGGGATGTATTCCGTGATGTTCCCCAGGGTTCAGTACTGGGACAGCTGCTGTTTTTCAGTCTGTCTGAGGTATACAGTGATGTTCCCCAGGGTTCAGTACTGGGGAAGCTGATGGTTTTCAGTCTATGGGAGGTATACAGTGATGTTCCCCAGGGTTCAGTGCTGGGACAGCTGCTGTTTTTCAGGCTATGGGAGGTATGAGATGTTTTCCAGAGTTTAGTAAATGGACAGCTGTTGTTTTTAAGTCTATGGGAGGCTTACATTGATGTTACCCAGGGTGCATTACTGGGACAGCTGCTGTTTTGCAGTCTATGGGAGGTATGCAGTGTTCACCAGGGTTCAGTACTGGAACAACTGCTGTATTTCAGTCTGTGTAAGGTATACAGTGATGTTCCCCAGTGTTCAGTACTGGATCAGCTGATGTTTTTCAATCTATGTGAGGTATACAGTGTTTCCCAGGGTTCAGTACTGTGACACCTGCTGTTTTTCAGTCAATGGGAGGGAGACAGTGATGTTCCCCAGGTTTCAGTACTCGGACTGCTGCTGTGTTTCAAACTCTGGAAGGTATACAGTGATCCCATGGGTTCAGCACTGAGGCAGCTGGTGTTGTTCAGTCTATGCCAGGTTTGCAGTGATGTTCCCCAGGGTTCAGAACTGGGACAACTGCTGTTTTTCAGTCTATGGGAGGCATAGAGTGATGTTCCACAGGGATCAGTACTGGGGCAGCTGCTGTTTTTCAGTCTATGGGATGCATACAGTGATGTTCACCAGGGTACAGTAATCAGACAGCTGCTGTTTTAAAGTCTATGGGAGGTCTACAGTATTCACCTGGCTTCAGTAGGGACAGCTGCTGTTTTTTCAGTCTTTGGGAGGTATTCAGTGATTTTCCCAGTGTTCAGTACTGCGACAGCTGCTGTTTTTCAGTATATGGGAGGTATTCTGTGATGTTCACCAGGGTTCAGTGCTGGGACAAGTGCTGTTTTTCTCTCTATGGGAGGTATACAATGATGTTCCCCAGGGTTCAGTACTGGATCAGCTGCTGTTTTTCACTCTTTGTGAGGTATACAGTGTTCGCCAGGGTTCAGTACTGGGGCAGCTGCTGGTTTTCAACCTATGGCTGGTATATAGTGTTTCTCTGGGTTCAGTACTGGGGCAGCTGCTGTCTTTCAGTCTATGGGAGGTATACAGTGATGTTTCCCAGGGTTCAGCAACGGGACAACTTCTGCGTTTCAGTCTATGGGAGGTATACAGTGATGTTCCCCAGGGTTCAGTACTGGGACAGCTGTTGTTTTTTCGTTTATGGAATGTATACAGAGTTTCCCAGGGTTCAGTACTGGGTCAGCTGCTGTTTTTCAGTCTATGAGAGGTGTAGTGATGTACCCCAGGTCAGTACTGGGACAGCTCCTGTTTTTTAGTCTATGGGACATATACAGTGAGGTTCCCCATGGTTCAGTACTAGGACAACAGCTGTTTTTAAGTCTATGGAATGTATACAGAATTCCCCTGGGTTCAGTACTGGGACAGCTGCTGTTTTTCAGTCTATAGGATGTATTCCGTGATGTTTCTAAAGGTTCAGCACTGGGACAGCTGCTGTTTTTCAGTCTGTGGGATGCATTCAGTGATGTTCCCCAGGGTTCAGTCCTGGGAGAGCTGATGTTTTTCAGTCTATGGGAGGTATAAAGTGATGTTACCCAGCGTTCAGTGCTGGGACAGCTGCTGTTTTTCAGTCTATGGGAGGTATGAGATGTTTTCCAGAGTTTAGTCATGGGACAGCTGTTGTTTTTAAGTCTATGGGAGGCATACATTGATGTTACCCAGGGTGCAGTACTGGGACAGCTGCTGCTTTTCAGTCTATGGGAGGTATGCAGTGTTCACCAGGGTTCAGTACTGGGACAACTACTGTTTTTCAGTCTATGGGAGGTATACAGTGATGTTCCCCAGGGTTCAGTACTGGATCTGCTGCTGTTTTTCACTCTATGTGAGGTATAAAGTGTTCCCCAGGGTTCAGTACTGTGCCAGCTGCTGTTTTTCGGTCAATGGGAGGGAGACAGTGATGTTCCCCAGGGTTCAGTACTCGGACTGCTGTTGTTTTTCAATCTCTGGAAGGTATAGAGTGATCGAATGGGTTCAGCACTGAGGCAGCTGCTATTTTTCAGTATATGGGAGGTTTGCAGTGATGTTCCCCAGGGTTCAGTACCTGGACAGCTGCTGCTTTTCAGTCTATGGGAGGTATACAATGTTCCCAGGTTTCAGTACGAGAGCAGCTGCTGGTTTCCAACCTGTGGCTGGTATACAGTTTTCCCCAGGGTTCAGTACTGAGATAACTGCTGTTTTTCAGTCTATGGGAGGCATAGAGTAATGTTCCCCAAAGTTCAGTACTGGGACAGCTGCTGTTGTTCTGTCTATTTGATGTATACAGTGATGTTTTCCAGGGTTGAGTACTGGGACAGCTGCTGGTTTTCAATCTATGTCTGGTATACAGTGTTCCCCAGGGTTCAGTACTCGGACAGCTGCTGTTTTTCAGTCTCTGGAAGGTATACGTGATCCCCTGGGTTCAGCAC
Source organism: Pristiophorus japonicus (assembly GCF_044704955.1). Lineage (NCBI taxonomy): Eukaryota > Metazoa > Chordata > Chondrichthyes > Pristiophoridae > Pristiophorus > Pristiophorus japonicus. The sequence goes on from NW_027252835.1 coordinate 418,911, forward strand.
TGAGGCAGCTGCTGTTTTTCAGTCTATGCGAGGTTTGCCGTGATGTTCCCCAGGGTTCAGCACTGGGACAACTGCTGTTTTTCAGTCTATGGGATGTATACAGTGATGTTCCCCAGGGTTCAGTACTGGGACAGCTGCTGATTTTCAGTCTATGGGATGTATACAGTGATGTTCACCAGGGTTCAGTAATCAGACAGCTGTTGTTTTTAAGTCGATGGGAGGTCTACAGTATTCGCTGGCTTCAGTACTGGGACAGCTGCTGTTTTTCAGTCTTTGGGAGGTATTCAGTGATGTTCCCCAGGGTTCAGTACTGGGACAGCTGCTGCTTTTCAGTCTAAGGGAGGTATACAGTGTCCCCAGGGTTCAGTACGAGGGCAGCTGCTGGTTTCCAACCTATGGCTGGTATACAGTTTTCCCCAAGGTTCAGTACTGTGACAGGTGCTGTTTTTCAGACTATGGGAGGGAGTCAGTGATGTTCTCCTGGGTTCAATACTCGGAAAGCTGCTGTTTTTCAGTCTCTGGAAGGTATAAAGTGATCCGCAGGTATCAGCACTGGGGCAGCTGCTGTTTTTCAGCCTATGCGAGGTTTGAAGTGATGTTCCCCAGGGTTCAGTACTGAGATAACTGCTGTTTTTCAATCTATGGGAGGCATAGAGTAATGTTCCCCAGGGTTCAGTACTGGGACAGCTGCTATTTTTCAGTCTATGCGAGGTTTGAAATGATGTTCCCCAGGATTCAGTACTGGGACAGCTGCTGTTTTTCATTCCATGGGATGTATACAGTGATGTTTCCCAGGGTTCAGTACTGGGACAGCTGCTGTTTTTCAGTATATGGGAGGTATACAGTGATGTTTCCCAGGGTTGAGTACTGAGACAGCTGCTGGTTTTCAATCTATGTCTGGTATACAGTGTTCCCCAGGGTTCGGTACTGTGACAGCTGCTGTTTTTCAGTCTATGGGAGGCATAGAGTGATGTTCCCCAGGATTCAGTACTGGGACATCTGCTGTTTTTAAGTTTATGGGAGATCTACAGTATTCTCCTGGGTTCAGTACTGGGACAGCTGCTGTTTTTTGTCTTTGGGAGGTATTCAGTGATGTTCCCCAGGGTTCACTACTTGGAGAGCTGCTGTTTTTCAGTCTATGAGATGTATGCAGTGTACACCAGGGTTCAGTACTGGGACAGCTGCTGTTTTTCAGTATATGGGAAGTATACAGTGATGTTCCCCAGGGTTCAGTACTGGATCAGCTGCTGGTTTTCAACCTATGTCTGGTATACAGTGTTCCCCAGGGTTCATTACTCGGACAGCTGCTGTTTTTCAGTCTTTGGAAGGTATACTGTGATCCCCAGGGTTCAGCACTGGGGCAGCTGCTGTTTTTCAGTCTATGCGAGGTTTGCAGTGATGTTCCCCAGGGTTCAGCACTGGGACAACTGCTGTTTTTCATTCTACGGGAGGTATACAGTGATCTTCCCCAGGGTTCAGTACTGGGATATCTGCTGTTTTTAACTATGTGGGAGGTCTACAGTATTCCCCTATGTTCAGTGCTGGGACAGCTACTGTTTTTCAGTCTATGAGAGGTATAGTGATGTACCCCACGTCAGTACTGGGACAGCTGCTGTTTTTTAGTCTATGGGACATATACAGTGATGTTCCCCATGGTTCAGTACTAGGACAGCAGCTGTTTTTAAGTCTATGGAATGTATACAATATTCCCCTGGATTCAGTACTGGGACAGCTGCTGTTTTTCAGTCTATGGGATGTATTTCGTGATGGTCCTAAGGGTTCAGTACTGGGACAGCTGCTGTTTTTCAGTCTATGGGAGGTATGAGATGTTTTCCAGAGTTTAGTCATGGGACAGCTGTTGTTTTTAAGTCTATGGAAGGCATACATTGATGTTACCCAGTGTGCAGTACTGGGACAGCTGCTGCTTTTCAGTCTATGGGAGGTATGCAGTGTTCACCAGGGTTCAGTACTGGGACAACTGCTGTTTTTCACTCTATGGGAGGAATACAGTGATGTTCCCCAGGGTTCAGTACTGGATCTGCTGCTGTTTTTCACTCTATGTGAGGTATAAAGTGTTCCCCAGGGTTCAGTACTGTGACAGCTGCTGTTTTCGGTCAATGGGAGGGAGACAGTGATGTTCCCCAGGGTTCAGTAGTCGGACTGCTGCTGTTTTTCAATCAATGGAAGGTATAGAGTGATCCAATGGGTTCAGCACAGAGGCAGCTGCTGTTTTTAAGTATATGCGAAGTTTGCAGTGATGTTCCCCAGGGTTCAGCACTGGGACAACTGCTGTTTTTCAGTCTATGGGAGGCATAGAGCGATGTTCCCCAGGGTTCAGTACTGGGGCAGCTGCTGTTTTTCATTCTACGGCAGGTATACAGTTATGTTCCCCAGGGTTCAGTACTGGGACAGCTGCTGATTTTCAGTCTATGGGATGTATACAGTGATGTTCACCAGGGTTCAGTAATCAGACAGCTGTTGTTTTTAAGTCTATGGGAGGTCTACAGTTTTCGCTGGCTTCAGTATTGGGAAAGCTACTGTTTTTCATTCTTTGGGAGGTATTCAGTGATGTTCCCCAGGGTTCAGTACTGGGACAGCTGCTGCTTTTCAGTCTATGGGAGGTATACAGTGTTACCAGGGTTCAGTACGAGGGCAGCTGCTGGTTTCCAACCTATGGCTGGTATACAGTTTTCCCCAGGGTTCAGTACTGTGACAGGTGCTGTTTTTCAGACAATGGGAGGGAGTCAGTGATGTTCCCCAGGGTTCAGTACTCGGTAAGCTGCTGTTGTTCAGTCTCTGTAAGGTATAAAATGATCCGCAGGTATCAGCACTGTGGCAGCTGCTGTTTTTCAGCCTATGCGAAGTTTGAAGTGATGTTCCCCAGGGTTCAGTACTGAGATAACTGCTGTTTTTCAATCTATGGGAGGCATAGCGTAATGTTCCCCATGGTTCAGTACTGGGACAGCTGCTATTTTTCAGTCTATGCGAGGTTTGAAGTGATGTTCCCCAGGATTCAGTACTGGGACAGCTGCTGTTTTTCAGTCCATGGGATGTATACAGTGATGTTTCCCAGGGTTCAGTACTGGGACAGCTGCTGTTTTTCAGTATATGGGAGGTATACAGTGATGTTTCCCAGGGTTGAGTACTGGGACAGCTGCTGGCTTTCAATCTATGTCTGGTATACAGTGTTCCCCAGGGTTCGGTACTGTGACAGCTGCTGTTTTTCAGTCTATGCGAGGTTTGAAGTGATGTTCCCCAGGATTCAGTACTGGGACAGCTGCTGTTTTTCAGTCCATGGGATGTATACAATGATGTTTCCCAGGGTTGAGTACTGGGACAGCTGCTGGTTTTCAATCTATGTCTGGTATACAGTGTTCCCCAGGGTTCGGTATTGTGACAGCTGCTGTTTTTCAGTATATGGGAGGCATAGAGTGATGTTCCCCAGGGTTCAGTACTGGGGCAGCTGCTGCTTTTCATTCTACGGGCAGTATACAGTGATGTTCCCCAGGGTTCAGTACTGGGACAGCTGCTGTTTTTCAGTCTCTGTGATGTAGACAGTGATGTTCTCCAGAGTTCAGTACTGGGACATCTGCTGTTTTTAAGTTTATGGGAGATCTACAGTATTCTCCTGGGTTCAGTACTGGGACAGCTGCTGTTTTTTGTCTTTGGGAGGTATTCAGTGATGTTCCCCAGGGTTCACTACTTGGAGAGCTGCTGTTTTTCAGTCTATGAGATGTATGCAGTGTTCACCAGGGTTCAGTACTGGGCCAGCTGCTGTTTTTCAGTATATGGGAAGTATACAGTGATGTTCCCCAGGGTTCAGTACTGGATCAGCTGCTGGTTTTCAACCTATGTCTGGTATACAGTGTTCCCCAGAGTTCAGTACTCGGACAGCTGCTGTTTTTCAGTCTCTGGAAGGTATACAGTGATCCCCAGGGTTCAGCACTGGGGCAACTGCTGTTTTTCAGTCTATGCGAGGTTTGAAGTGATGTTCCCCAGGGTTCAGCACTGGGACAACTGCTGTTTTTCATTCTACGAGAGGTCTACAATGATATTCCCCAGGGTTCAGTACTGGGATATCTGCTGTTTTTAACGATGTGGGATGTCTACAGTATTCCCCTATGTTCAGTGCTGGGACAGCTGCTGTTATTCAGTCTATGAGAGGTATAATGATGTACCCCAGGTCAGTACTGGGACAGCTGCTGTTTTTTAGTCTATGGGACAAATACAGTGATGTTCCCCATGGTTCAGTGCTGGTACAGCTGCTGTTTTTCAGTCTATGTGAGGTATGAGATGTTTTCCATTGTTCTGTACTAGGACAGCTGCTGTTTTTCTGTCTGTGAGATGTATCGTCATGTTCCCCAGCGTTCAGTGCTGGGACAGCTGCTGTTTTGCAGTCTATGGGAGGTCTCCAGTGTTCTCCAGGCTTCAGTACTGGTACAGCTGCTGTTTTGCAGTCTATGGGAGGTATACAGTGATGTTCCCCAGGGTTCAGTTCTGTAACAGCTGCTGTTTTTCAATCTATGGGAGGTAGACTGTGTTCGCCAGGGGATCAGTCCTGTAACAGCTGCTCTTTTCCAGTCTATGGGAGAGGTATACCGTGTTACCCAGGATTCAGTACTGCGACACCTGCTGTTTCTCAGTCGATGGGATGTGTACAGTGTTCCAGAATGTTCAGTACTGGAACAGCTGCTGCTTTTCAGTCTATGGGAGGTGTTCAGTGATGTTCCCCAGGGTTCAGTACTGGGACAGCTGCTGTTTTTCAGTCTATGGGAGGTATGCAGTGTTCCCCAGGATTCAGTACTGGGACAACTGCTGTTTTTCAGTCTATGGCAGGTACACAGAGATGTTCCCCAGGGTTCAGTACTGGGGCAGTGCTGTTTTTCACTCTATGTGAGGTATACAGTGTTCCCCAGTGTTCAGTACTGGGGCAGCTGCTTGTTTTCAACCTATGGCTGGTATATAGTGTTCCCCAGAATTCAGTACTGTGACAGCTGCTGTTTTTCAGTCTCTGGAAGGTATACAGTCATCGCCAGGGTTTAGCACTGGGGCAGCTGCTGTCTTTCAGTCTATAGGAGGTATCCGTGATGTTTCCCAGGGTTCAGCACTAGGACAACTTATGCGTTTCAGTCTATGGAAGGTATACAGTGATTTTCCCCAGGGTTTAGTACTGGTACTGGGACAGCTGTTGTTTTTCAGTCTATGGGAGGTATACAGTGTTCCCCAGAGTTCAGGATGGGACATCTGCTGCTTTTCAGTCTACGGGAGGTATACATTGTGCCCCAGAGTTCAGTGCTGGGACATCTGCTGTTTTTAAGTCTATGGAATGTATACAGTATTCCCCTGGGTTCAGTACTGGGACAACTGCTGTTTTGCAGTCTATGGGAGGTATACATTGATGTTCCCCAGGGTTCAGTACTGGGGCAGCATGTCAAACTTTACACCACTTCCTCAGAAGCACACTGGAATGCTGCTTAGACCTACAATTCTTAGACTCAGCAACAAGCGACCAGGCATACTGAGTTCTTGAGCAAGGAGACAGAGTCGGGTACGGGGAGAATGACCCACAGAGCTATTGCTTTTCAAGCTCTACATCAAGCGTCACAGAATCATGCATCCCAGGAACTGACTCACAATCCCTCATCACTGCCTCCAGGAAGAGTCAATAAATGCTGCTCGTGCCAGCGACGCCCAATTCCCGTTGACCAAAATAAATATCTCCTATGTATTGACAATTCTCCCAATCCCAGTATCTCTCGCCGAATTTTAATCCCTCTCCCCTGGTCACGGACATTCTCTCCCGGAAGAGACCATCTCTCCCAGTCACACACCACCTCTCCCAGCCACAGACGCTCTCTCCCGCTCACAGACCCTCTCTCTCGCTCACAGACTCTCTCTTCGAGTCACAGACCCTCTCTCCCGGTCACAGAGTCCCTCTCCCGCTCACACACCTACTCTCCCAGTACCACAGACCGCCTCTCCCAGTCACATAGCGTGTCTCCCAGTCAGATACTCTCTCACCCTCAAACACACCCCTTCCTGGTCAAAGATCCTTTGTCCCAATAACGGACACTCTCTCCTGGTCACAGAGCCTCTCCCGGGTAAAAGACCGTCCCTCCCAGTCACAGAAAGTCTCTCCCGGTCACAGACACTCTCTATCGGTCACAGGCACTCTCTCCTAGTCAAAAACCTTCTCTCCCAATCAGATTCCCTTTCTCCCTCTCACAGAGCTTCTCACCCTGTCACAGACTTTCTGTCACAGTCACACACCATATCTCCCAGTCACAGACAATCTCTCCAATTCACCCACCTTCTCTCCCAGTCAGATACTCTATTTCCCACTCACAGACCTTCTCTCCCAGTCACAGACCGAATTTCCCGCTCTCATACCCTCTCTCCCGGTTACAGACCCTCTCTCCCAATAACAGACCCCATCTCTCGCGCACAGACGCTTTCTCTCCCAGTCACAGACCAGCTCTCCCAATCAGATATCGTCTCTCCCAATTAGATACAGTCTCCCCAATTCACACCCTCTAGCCGGGTCACAGAACCTCTCTACCGGTTACAGACTCTCACCCGCTCTCACACCCTGTACCCCGATCTTACACCCTCTCTCCCGGTTACAGACTCTCACCCGCTCTCACACCCTCTCTCCCGATCTCACAACCCCTCTCCCGGTCACAGACTCTCTCTTCCAATAATAAACCCTCTCTCCCGCTCTCACATCCTCTCTCCTGGACACATACCTCCCTCAAAATCACAGTTCCTCTCTCCCGGTCACAGACTTTCTCTCCCAGTCGTCGATCCTCTCGCCCTCTCACTGACCCTCTCTCCCGGTCACAGATTGTCTCTCCTCGTCACAGACGCTCTCTCCAGGTGACAGTCCCACTCTCTCAGTCACAGACCCTCTGTCTCGATCACAGATACTCTCTCCCACTCACCGATTCCCTCTTGAGGTCACAGACCCCGTCTCCAAGTCACAGACCCTCTGTCTCGGTCACAGATTCTCTCTCCCGTTCGTAGACGCTCTCTACCGATTACAGACCCAAAAATACCAGTCACAGATACTCTCCCCCAGTCACATACCCTCTCTTACGGTCACAGACCCTTTCTTCCGCTCACAGACCTTGTCTCCCAGTCACAGATCCTCTCTTCCGCTCACGTACAGCCTCTCCCGTTTCCAGACCTTCTCTCCCGCTCACAGATACTCGCTCCCATTAACAGACCCTCTCTCCCGGTCAGAGACGCTCTGTCGCGCTCCAAGACGCTCTCTCCCAATCACATACACACTCTCACATGCTTACAGACCCTCTCCCCCGCTCACAGACCCCCTCCCCCCCTGTCACAGACCCTCTCTCCCGCTCACAGATACTCTCCCCCAGTCACAGACCCTATCTCCTGCTCTCAGACCATCTGTCCCGGTCATAGACCCTCTCTGGTGGTCACAGACCCTCTCTCTCCCAGTCACAGACCGTCTCTCCCAGTCACAGAACCTCTCTCCCGCTCACCGACCCTCTCTGCCTGTCACAGATCCTCTGTGCCGCTCACAGACTCTCACTCCCAGTCACATACACTCTCTCCCAGTCACACTCCCTCTCTCCAAGTCACAGACTCTCTCTCCCAGTCGAAGAGCCTTTTTCCCGCTCACAGACCCTCTCCCATTCAGAAACCCTCTCTCCCAGTCACATATTCTTTCCCCCGGTCACTGACCTCTCTCCTGTCACACTCTCTCCCGGTCACAGACGTCTATCCCTGTCACAGACTCTCACTCCCGGTCACCGACCCTCTCTGCATGTCACCGACTCTCTCTTCCAGTCAAAGGTCTTCTCTGAATGTCGCAAAACTCTCTATCCTGGTCACAGACGCTTGCCCCAGTCATGGACGCTCTCTCGCAGTCCCGGGCCGTCTCTGCCAGTCACAGACCCTGTCCTCCGCTCACAGACCCTCGCTCCCTGTTACAGGCACTCTCTCCCAGTCACAAACCCTCTCACCCAGTCACAGAACACCTCTCCCGGTCACAGACCGTCTCCCCCTCCCACGGACCCTCTATCCCAGTCACAGACTCTCTCTCCCAGCCTCAAACCCTCTCTCACGTTTACATACGCTTTCTCCCGGTCAGAGAGCCTCTCTCCCTGTCACAGAACCTCTCTCCATGTCACAGACCCGCTGTCCATGTCACAGACCCACTCTCCCAATCACAGACCCACTCTCGCGCTGACAGTCCCTCTCTCCCAGTCATAGACACACTCACCCACTCAAAGAAAGTCTCTCCGGTCACAGACGTTCTCTCCCGGTCACAGACCCTCTCTCTCGGTCACGGACAAGCTCTCCCAGTCACACACCTTCTCTCCCAGTCAGATACCATTTCTCCCGCTCACAGACCTTCTGTCTCAGTCACAGACCCAATTTCCCGCTCTCATACCCTCTCTCCCATTCACAGACAATCTTTCCCAAAAACGGACCCTCTCTCCTGGTCAAGGACCCTCGCTCCCAGTCACAGAGACTACCAGCCTTTCACAGACATCTCTCCCGGTCACAGATCCTCTCTCCCAATAACAGACACTCTCATCCCAGTCACAGACCCTCTCACCCGCTCTCACACCCTCTCTCCCGGTCACAGGCCCTCTCTCCCAATAACAGAGCCTCTCTCCCGGTCACAGACCCTTTCTCCCGTTCACAGACCGTCCCTCTCAGTCGCAGAAAGTCTCTCCTGGTCACAGACCTTCTCTCCCCGCCACAGACCCACTGTCCCAGTCACAGACCCTCTGTCTCGGTCACAGTTCCTCTCTCCCGCTCAACGACCCTCTCTCCATGTCACAGACCCTCTTCGCAAGTCACAGACCCTTTCTCCATTTCACAGACCCTTTCGTCCGCTCACAGACACGCTCTCCCGGTCAGAGAGCCTCTCTCCCTGTCACAGATCCTCTCTGCAGTTCACAGACACTCTCCCATTCACACATCCTCTCTCCCGGTCATGGACCCTTTTACCCGGTCTCAGAGCTCTCGCCGTAACAGACACTCACTCCCGGTCACAGACGTCTATCCCGGTCACCGACACACTCTCTCACTCAAAGAACCTCCCTGCAGATTACAGACCCTCTCTCCGTGTGACAGACTGTCTCTCCCGGTCAAGAACCCTCTGTCCCAGTCACAAACCCTCTTACCTGCTCACAGACACTCTCTCCCACTCAGAGACCTTGTCCTCATTCACAGATTTTCTCTCAAGGTCACAGGTCCGCTCTCCCAGTCACAGACCGCCTCTCCCGGTCACAGACCCTCTCTCCCTCCCACGGACCCTCTGTCCCAGTCACAGACCCTCTCTCCCAGCCTCAAACCCTCACTCACGTTCACAGACGCTTTCACCCGGTCAGAGAGCCTCTCTCCCTGTCACAGATCCTCTCTCCATGTCACAGACCCGCTGTCCATGTCACAGACCCATTCTCCCAATCACAGACCCTCTGCCCCGCTCACAAACCCTCTCTCCAAGTCATAGCCACACTCTCCCCCTCACAGAAAGTCTCTCCGGTCACAGCCCCTCTCTCCCGGTCACAGATACTCTCTCCCAATCACACACCTTCTCTCCCAGTCAGATACCCTCTCTCCCGCTCACAGACCTTCTCTCCCAGTCACAGACCCAATTTCCCGCTCGCGTACCCTCTCTCCCATTCTCAGACACTCTCTCCCAAGAACGGACCCTCTCTCCCGGTCACGGACCCACGCTCTCAGTCACAGAGACCCCCGGCCGCTCACAGACACTCTCTCCCGTTCACAGACCCTCTCTCCCAATAACAGACCCTCTCATCCCAGTCACATACCCTCTCATCCGCTCTCACACCCTCTCTCCCGGTCACAGGCCCTCTCTCCCAATAACAGAGCCTCTCTCCCGGTCACAGACCCTTTCTCCCGTTCACAGACCGTCCCTCTCAGTCACAGAAAGTCTCTCCTTGTCACAGACCTTCTCTCCCCGCCACAGACCCACTGTCCAAGTCACAGACCCTCTGTCTCGGTCACAGTTCCACTCTCCCGCTCACCGATCCTCTCTCCATGTCACAGACCCTCTTCGCAAGTCACAGACCCTTTCTCCATTTCACAGACCCTCTCGTCCGCTCACAGACACTCTCTCCCGGTCAGAGAGCCTCTCTCCCTGTCACAGATCCTCTCTCCAGTTCACAGACACTCTCCCATTCACACATCCTCTCTCCCGGTCTTGGACCCTTTTCCCCCGTCTCAGAGCTCTCGCCGCAACAGACACTTACTCCCGGTCACAGACGTCTATCCGAGTCACCGACCCACTCTCTCACTCAAAGAACCTCCCTCCAGATTACAGACCCTCTCTCCGTGTGACAGACTGTCTCTCCAGGTCAAGAACCCTCTGTCCCAGTCACTAACCCTCTCACCTGCTCACAGACACTCTCTCCCAGTCAGAGACCTTGTCCTCAGTCACAGATTTTCTCTCCCGGTCACAGGTCCGCTCTCCAAGTCACAGACCCCCTCTCCCGGTCACAGAACCTCTCTCCCTCCCACGGACCCTCTGTCCCAGTCACAGACCCTCTCTCCCAGCCTCAATCCTCTCTCACGTTCACAGACGCTTTCACTCGGTCAGAGAGCCTCTCTCCCTGTCACAGATCCTCTCTCCATGTCACAGACCCGCTGTCCATGTCATAGACCCATTCTCCCAATCACAGACCCTCTCCCCCGCTCACAAACCCTATCTCCCAGTCATAGCCACACTCTCCCCCTCACAGAAAGTCTCTCCGGTTACAGACCCTCTCTCCCGGTCACAGATCCTCTCTCTCGGTCACAGACACGCTCTCCCAATCACACACCTTCTCTCCCAGTCAGATACCCTCTCTCCCGCTCACAGACCTTCTCTCCCAGTCACAGACCCAATTTCCCGCTCGCATACCCTCTCTCTCATTCTCAGACACTCTCTCCCAATAACGGACCGTCTCTCCCGGTCACGGACCCACGCTCTCAGTCACAGAGACCCCCAGCCGCTCACAGACACTCTCTCCCGGTCACAGACCCTCTCTCCCAATAACAGACCTTCTCTCTCAGTCACAGACCCTCTCACCCATTCTCACAACCTCTTCCCGTTCGCAGACCCTCCCTCCCAATAACAGACTCCCTCACTCGGTCACAGACCCTCTCTTCTGTTCACAGGCGGTCCCTCTCAGTCAAAGAAAGTCTCCCCTGGTCACAGATCCTTTCTCCCGGTCACAGACCGTCCCTTCCAGACATAGAGCCTCTCTACCGGTCACAGACTCTCTCTCCCAGTAGACCCTATCTTTCAGTTACAGAACCACTCTCCCGCTCACAGACCATCTCGTCCCGTCACAGACCAACTCTCCCAGTCACAGACCCTCTGTCTCGGTCACAGATCCTCTCTCCCGCTCACAGACCATCTCTCTATTTCACAGACCCTCTCTCCATTTGAAAGACCCTCTCTTCCGCTCACAGACAGTCTCTCGCGGTCACAGACGTCTATCCCGGTCAGCGAGCATCACTCCCGGTCACGGACCCTCACTCCCGGTCACGGACCCTCTCTTTTGGCCACAGACCATCTCTTCCAATCACAGACCCTTCTCCCGGTCACGGACCGGCTTCCCCCGCTCTCAGACCCTCTCTTCCGCTCTCAGACACGCTCTCTCGGTCACAGACCTTCTCTCCCAAACACAGACACCCTCACCCGCTCACAAACCCTCTCTCCCGCTCTCAGACCCTCTCTCCCGGTCTTAGCACCTCTCTCGCGGTCATAGAGCCTCTCTCCCGGTCACAATGCATCTCTCCCAGTCACAGACCCTCTATCCCGTTCACAGACCCTCTCTCCCGTTCACACAACGTCTCTCCCGGTCGCAGACCTTCTGTCCCGGTCATACACCGTCTCTCACAGTTACAGACACTCTCTCCCGGTCACAGACCCAAACTCACGGTCACCAACACACTCTCCATGTAACAGACCCTCTCTGCATGTCACAGATGATTTCTCCCGCTCACAGACTCTCTCTCCCAGTCACAGATCCTCTATCCATGTCAGAGAGCCTTTCTCCCGCTCACAGACCCTCTCTCCCGGTCACAAATCCACTCTCCCAGTTACAGATGCTCTCTCCATGTCAAAGACTCTCTGTCCCGGTCACAGACCCTTTCCCCCGGTCACAGACGCACTCTCTGTCACAGACCCTCTCTCCCATTCACAGAATTTCTCTCCCAGTCACAGATCCTCTCGCATGGTCACATAACCTTCGCCCCAGTCACAGATCCTCTCTCCCGGTCACCAACCCTCTCTCCCGATCACAAACACTCTATCTCCGTCACAGACCCTTTATTCCGGTTACAGATGCTCTTCCCCGGTCACAGACCTCCTCTCTCCCAAAAACCCTCGCTTGCAGTAACAGACCGTCCATCTCGTTCACAGATCCTCTCTCCCAGCTACAGACCCTCTCTCCCAGTCATAGACCCCTTGTTCCGGTTGCAGATCCTCTCTCAATGTCACAACCCTCTCTCACGTTCACAGTCACGGACCACCTCACCGGGTCACAGACGCTATCTCCCGGTCACAGACCCTCTGATCCGATCACATCGAGCATTTGATGATCTATTTTGCGCCGCCGATTACTCTTGTATTATAGCATCCAGTTCCAGGATTCAGTTCACAATTTATTAATGATCTGCCAGTTATATATCATAATTATAAATATTGGCTGCAGATCCCGTTACTTTGAAATGTTATTAATGGAAACAACAACAAGTTTGGATATTTCACCATTAACTACATCGAACTGCTTATTTGTTTCATCCTGCCGTGCTAATGTGTCTCTTTATTTCTCTTCCTCAAAGTTAACGCTGTGACGATTGTGATCTTGTCTCGGGGAAAGTGCGGTCTCTCCAAATGTGTCACTCGATATTTGGTGGCCATGGCAGCGGCGGATCTCCTGGTCATTATCACTGACCTGATACTCAGGCAGATTCCAATTATTCATCGTATGTACATTGTGCTGACCATCCCCGTGTGTAATATCCACGCCGTCCTGCTTTATGCAGCCACAGATTGTTCTGTCTGGTTTAACGTCACTTTCTCCTTTGATCGATTTGTGGCCATTTGCTTTCAGACGTTGAAAACCAAATATTGCACAGAGAATGGCAGCTGTGGTTCTGGGAACAGTGACTGTGCTGAGTGGTTTAAAGAACATCCCCTGGTATTTTATGTTTACATCTCAGTACACGCTTTTAGAAAGCAGTTGGTTTTGTTATGTGACTATCCATGTTTCACTTTCACGGGTGTGGGGAACAATCGAGTTCATTCAATATATTTTAACCCCAGGGATCCCATTTATTCTCGTTCTGCTGATCAATGCAGTCACCGTCAGATACATTTTAGTGGCCAGCAGAGCCCGGCAAAGACTCCGAGGTCCCAGAAGTGCAGAGAGTACTCGAGACCCAGAGATGAACGGCAGAAGGAAATCCATCATTTTACTTTTGATGATCTCATCCAATTTCATACTGTTATGGGCGGTGTTCATGCTGTGCTCCATACTGCGTCCGGCCTGCAGTTTCAATTGTCTACCTGTACGCATTCCTTTCTATGTTTGGGAAATGGGATTCATGCTTCAGCTCCTGAGTTGCTGCACGAACACTTGTATTTATGCTGTGACCCAGACTAAGTTCAGAGAGCAGCTGAAGAATGCGGTGAAATATGCCTTCGCGCGAATTATTAAATATATTAAATGATGAGAAGAACTGAATAATTTCCAGCAGTAAAACTCATTTTTGTTTCATGACGCACTCTTCGCATTCTTCCAATGGTCTGTGATACGAACAATAGAGTCCCTTTTACTCTCTCCCCTGTCTCGCTCTCTCTCTCTCTCTTTCTCTCTACGTCAGTTTTTCCCGTTCACTCTCTCCTGCTCTTGCTCTCTCTCGGCCTCTCACTCTCTGACTACTTCGTGAATGAAAAGGAATTCTGTTCTTTTTTGCGCAAGCAATTAAACTAACACTCCAGCCTATTGAACATAAGAACATAAGAAGATAAGAAATAGGAGAAGAAATAGGTAATCTGGCACTTCGAGCCTGCTCCACCTTTCAATAACATTATGGCTGATCTGATCGCGGCCTCAACTCCAATTCCTTGCTTTCTCCACATAACACGTTACTCCCTTATCCTTCAAAAATCTACCTATTTCCACCGTAAATGTATTTAATGACCCAGGCTCCAGAGCTCTCTGGGGCAGAGAGGGTCTGTGGCTGAAAGATTCAAGACCCTCTGACAGAAAAAAATCTTCATTTCCATTTTAAATGGGCGAAACCGCATCCTGAGACCATGCCCCCGAGTTCTAGATGCGCCCATGAGAGGAAACATACTCTCAGCTTCTACCCTCTCAAGCCCCCTCAGAATCTTATATGTTTCAATGAGATTACCTCACATTCTTCTAAACTCCAGAGAGTATAGGCCCACCTGCTCAACCTCTCTTCATCTGACAAACCCTCACATTTTATACACCATCCCCTTGCAATAAATGCCATCATTCTATTTGCTTTTCTAACTACTTGAAAGGACTCATAGATTTCTCAGTACCAGAGCGTTCTGTAATCTATTCTCCATTTAAATCATAATTTGCTTTTCTATTTTTCCGACCAATTGGAGAAGGTCGCATTTTCCCACAGTATACCCCATCAACCAAATATTTACCCACTCATATTTATATCTCCCATTGCAGATTATTTGCGTCCTCCTTACAACTTCCTTTCCCACCTATCTTTGTATCATCAGAAAATGTGCAACATTAAACTCGGTCCCTTCATCCAAGACAATAATATAGTTTAGAAATAGTTCGTGGACCGAGGGCCGGTTCCTGCTGCAGCACACTAGTCATTGTTTGCCAACGTGAAAATGACACATTTCCGCAAATATCTGTCTTATTTTAATTAGCCAATTCGCTAACCAAGCTAATAGATTACCCGCAACCCCGCGAGTTCAAATCTTGGCACCTTATTGAATGCTTTCTTGAAATCCGAATACAGGTCATCTTTAGCTCCTCTTGATCCACCCTGCTCGTCACATCCTCAATGAGCTCCAGCAACTTTGTCAAACATGGTTTTCATTTCATAAAACCATGCTGACTCTGCTTGACTGCATGATGATTTTCTAAATGTCCTGCTACGACTCCTTAATAAAGGACTCCAGCATTTTCCCAAAAGCAGATATTTGGCTAACTGGTCCATACGTTCCTGCTTTCTCTATCCCTCTTTTCTTAAATTGAGGTGTTACATTTGCAGTTTTCCAATTTGCCTTGACCTCTCTCGAATCAAGAGAATGTTGGTATGTTACAATCAATACATCCACTATCGCTCTCGCCACTTATTTTAAGACCCTACGATGCAGGCCAGTGAACGTATCTCCATTTAGTCCCATTAGCTTACCGAGTACAGTTTCTCTATTCATAGCTATTTTTAAAGATCCCTTCCCACAATATCTCGTTGATTATTAATTTTTGGAATGTGCTTAATGTCTTCTAACATGAAGACTGATGCAAAATAATTGTTCATATTCTCTGCCATTTCCTTGTTTCACATTATTAATTCCCCAGACTCATTCTCTGCGTGACCGACATGTACTTTCGCTGCTCTCTTCCTGTTTATATACCTGTAGAAGCTGTTGCTCTGGCATGTTTAACATATTAATGATTGAAATGACGGGTAGAATTCGGTCGGTAAATACAATCTCTCAAGCTGAAGGATTTGAGATTTAAGGTTGTGATGGGAGCTCAGACCATGTGCTCTTCCCATTTATCATTCCACGACGGAATGTTTAACAGAACGAATGGTTAAAATGTGCAATACACTGCCAGACAGGATGGTGGATTTAATAGTAGCCTTAAATAGGTAATTGCATAAATACTTGAAGTAGATAAATATGCAGGTTTATGTGGAAAGCTCTGGGGAGTGTGACAAACTGGTTTGCTCTCTGAACTATCCAGCACAAATTTCGGTGCTGTCCTATTCCACGATTTATTATAGTACGTAGATTATCCGACGCTGAGTCACACACGGGTTCTCCAGTAGCATAAACAAGTGAATAATAACCTTTTATAAAACATTATTATAAATTAAAATGTACTTACAGTTCAGAAGCAACTCGACTAGGTACATGCCACGTGTCAGATCAACACGATTCATCCTACTCCTACCCTTCAACATCTAAACCCATCAACATGTCTTTCCATTTTTTTCGTCATATGCTTATCTTCCAGTTAATAGCTATTTGCATCAACACGATTTGTGGTATCGAAATCCACTTTTTAGCACTTCAATTGCTGCATAACATTCTTCACACATCAAAGGGGAAATGGCACTAATCAGACTGGAAACTCGAACTCTGGTTTGGTGAAACAAATAATCCCCAATCTCAACTGGGCTGGGACGAATATCCTTGTGGGGGAGTTTGGTCGTGCTATTGGCAGGATTTAAAATAGTTTGGTGCGGGATGGGAACCTGAGCATAGATTCTTAAGGGAGAGTAGCAACGTTTGAAATGGAAGGCAGTAAATTAGCAAGTGAGTTTGGACAGCAGAGTAAACAAAAGCTGGAGAATAGCTAACAAATATTTGGAAGTGCTTAATAATTTATACTTCAATGCAAGGCGTCTGGTGAGTAATGCAAATGACCATAGGGCAGAGATAGACAGCTGGAAGTTTAACATTATGTTATTACATCATTGCTATTATTGAAACCTAGCTGAAAGAAAGGAAGGAATGACAGGGCAACGTTAATCGTTACAAGGTTTACAGATTAGATAGAGAGTGGAGAAAAAAAGAAGGGTCACAATCCTGGATAAATATCAATACCAGATGTGAGGAAGGCATCTGTGTTGAAACGATCGTTAAATGAGGTCGTATATAGTGAGCTGAAGAATAAATAATGGACAATCACATTGCTGGAGTGTACAGTAGAACCCCAAATATTCACAGGAAGATGGGGTGAAATACTTGGGCAAATTCTGAGAGGTTAAAAACAATAGGTGATTAACAGCAGGGTTTTTTTTGGTATCCTAATATTAACTTGGACAGCGTAAGAGTAAAAGTTATAGAGGGCGTCTAATTCCTAAAATGCACTCAGGAGAACTTTTTAACCAGTAAGTACCGAACTCAATAAAATAAACTGCAGTGGTAAAACTCGGTTTAGGGAACGAAACTGGGCAGGTAGAAGGGTTATCAGTGGGAGAGCATTGTGTTGTAGTGACCATAATTCAGTTAGATTTAGAATAGTTAACGGACAGAAAAAGTTAGACCAGGAGTAAAAGTTCTCAACTGCGGAAAGGCCAATTTTACTGAGCTGAGACACGATTTAGCAAAAGTCTACCGGAAACAGCTGCTTGAATGTAAATTAGTGTCAGATTATTGTAATTTAAACGAAGCTCAGTATCTTAATCAAAATGTCCGATCAGTAGCTTAAACAAAATGGTGGCCAATATCTTAAACACAATGAGGTTCAGTATCTTCAAAAAAATGACGCATCAGTACCTTAAAAACAGTGAGACTTAATATATTAAACAAAATTATGGATCTGTATTTTAAACAAAATGAGTCTCAATATCTTAAACAAAAATGTCTCAATATCTTAAACAAAATGTGTTTCAGTATCTTAAACAAAATGGTGGCCTGCATTTAAAAAATCATGGAAGGTTGGTCTTTTCTGCAAGGGAGGTGGATTATTAAAGTAGGAAAGTCCTGCTACAATTGTACAGGGCCTTGGTGAGACTTAACCTTAGTACTGCGTACAGTTTTGGTCTCCTTATATAAGGAGAAATATATTTGAATTGGACGCAGTTCAGAGGAATTCACGAGGTTGATTACTGAGATGAAAGTGTTGTCTTATGAAGAAATATTGATCAGAATGGGCCTATACTCATTGAAGTATGAAAGAATGAGTGGTGGTGTTATTGAAACGTATAAGATTCTGAGGCGGCTTGACAGGGTAGAATCAGAGCGGATATCTTCCCTGGTGATAGACGAATGCACAAGATCAGAACATATGGAGTCAGGGGACAAGTGGCAGAATGGAATGCTAGCTGGCTTCAAGCATTCAAATTTGAATCTTGGCTTATGGAAAAATGGATAAATAGTGAAATGCGGATCATATCTCGTTTCGACTTTTGGAAAGGTTTTCTTTTGATGCTTCCAGTGTAAATGTTAATTCTTAAAAAAAAAATGTGTGACAGCTTCTTTCAGAGTGGCTGTGGCTCCTGCTTCTTTTTCAAGTGACACTGGTTAGTTTAAGTCATTGGTCTGCATTAAATGGAGGTTAATTAATCTGTAAAAACAAAATTTTATTATGGCCGCGCTGAAAGTCTGGTTGGTTGAAACGTTGTGAAAGCATTTAGCTCTGGACATAAGGCAATCACATCAACAATTGGGATTTTAAAAATTCTGGCCAATTTCAATATGCGACTCGAAGGGAGCGGTTAGAGGAATGATATTATTGTGTGTTGAGTTGCCTTAATTAATGTTTGTAGTAATGATACTCATGATGTCTAATGTTTTACTTGCTGAATTGAATTGGTCAGGTTCTTTGCAAATTTAAAAGCGTAGAGACTTTGTACAAGCAAATGTTTTTTTAAACTTGAAATGCTGCGAGACGTGTGGCTGAAGCTTACTCTGATTGATGATGTCTGCACTTGGCAGCATTGGAAATGCAAAAAAAGGAAGATAACTTTTTCACAAGCAGCTGTGAACTCTGTTTTAATTTAGTACGGAACAGCTTTTGAATTGCTGAATGCAATTTTAGAGATATTGGACGTTATTAAATGAAAGTTTCTTAATATTAAGTAAATATATTCCCGACGAGGCAGAAGGATTTTTATGAGTTGACAAATTAACCGCTTGTGCTCGTAAGCATTGTCACAATTGATTCGCTGCTTATTTTATTTGAAGTAGGTGACCATCGGGAAGAAGGTGTGGAACTTGCGATGTTCACCTGTTATTCCTCTGTGGAAAGCTGGCAACCAATTTGCAAGCTATAAGAAAAGAGGGTGAAGATTATTATTTACATAACAGAAAAGCATTCTCAGAGTGAACCAACTTGGAGGCGATCAGGAAATCAGACGAACTAGCGAGGATGGGGCAGAGAAACACGGATCCCATGGGGTTTGTACCAATCAGGAATGGTTGCCGCCACGATCCTGGTAGATATTGTAATTGTGCTTTCCCCAGTTTCTAAAACGGAACAGTTGAAGGATTTAGGTTTAAAAACTGTCCATAAGGAGAAAAAAGCAAGGCAGTCTCTAGAATGACTGCACAGCTCCAGTGATGTAGAGTTCAGGGAAGGCATTCAGTTCAAAGGGTTAGTGAATTGTGACTGAGGGAGTTCGGGAGGGCACAACACAGTAACTGATAACACTGGCCCCGAGTAAACCTCAGGAGCGGGAGGTGGGAGGCCAGGTAATAAGAACATAAAAACATAAGAAATAAGAGCAGGTGTCGGCCATACGGCCCCTCGAGCCTGCTTCGCCATTTTATACGATCGTGGCTGATCCAATCGTCGACTCAGGTCCACTTCTCTGCCCGCTCCCCATAACCCCTTATTGCCTTATCGGTTAAGAAACTGTCTATCTCTGTGTAAAAGTAATTCAATATCCCAGGTTCCACAGCTCTCTGAGTCAGCGAATTCTACAGTTTTGCAACCGTCTGAGAAAATAAATTTCTCTTCATCTCAGTTGAAAATGGACAACCCCTTATTATAATTTTATACCCCCTAGTTCTAATCTCGCCCATCAGTGGAAATATTGTCTCTGCATACACCTTGTCAAGCACTCTCAGAATTTTATACGTTTCGATAAGATCACCTCTCAATCATCTGAATCCTGATGAGTAGATGCCCAATCTACTCAACCTTTCATGATAGGTTTCCCCTCATCTCCAGAATCAACGTAGTGTACCTTCGCTGAGCTGCCTCCAAAGCAAGTATATCGTTTCGTAAATATGTAAACCAAAACTGCACGCAGTATTACAGGTGTGGCCTCACCAATAACCTGTATAACTGTAGCAAGAGTTCCCTGCTTTTATACCCCATCCCCTTTGCAATAAAGGACAATATTCCATTGGTCTTCCTGATCACTTGCTGTACCTGCGTGATAATATCTTGTGTTTCATGCACAAATATCCCCAAGTCCCACTGTACTGCAGCACTTTGCAATCATTTTTCATTTAAATAATAAATTGCTCTTTGATTTTTTTCTGCCAAAGTGCATGATCTCACACTTTCCAACATTGTACTCCATCTGCCAAATGTTTGTCCACTCACATCGCCTGTTAATGTCCTTTTGCAGATTTTGTGTTTCCTCCTCACACATTGCTTTTCTTCCCACGAAACAAAACTACGCAAGGTGGGAGTATTTGAAACCCAGTACAAGAGACTGAATAATATCCTTGATGAAGCAAGTCGCACAGTATAAGCAGGCCTGTTCCAAATGAGAATGAAACCCGATGAAGCTTTTTCAGCGAACCAGCAGGTCACTGAGATGACACAAAATGATTATGAACGTGGTGAACCAGATTCGTCCATTTCAGTTGGATGAGGATGAATGGGTGCCCGATGTAATAGCCCCTCCTAATCAGGCACAGTATGTTCCAAATGGAAGTGGATAGTACACGGAAGCTGTAAGAATTTGCCCGGCTCCAGATTCAGAAACACGTCCTATGCAAAGACAAGACCCACAGTGCCAACTAATCACATGTCATAGTAAAATACATATCGTGAATGGTAGAAGTAGGGGCGTCCGCAGGTATAGGACCAGGCTACATTTCCAATGGTGTGGTAACTATACCAGTGTAACCGTCCATTATATCAAAGGAATATGTAATTAGGTAAGATTAATAAATTACTTCTTGGTATAAGATCCTCTAGAAATGAGTGACCATAACATTGTTGAATTTACAATTCAGTTGGAGGCTGCGAAATTTGGTTCTTAAAACAATGTCCTAAGCTTAAATAAAGGAGACTACAAAGGTATGAGGGCAGAGTTGGCTAAACTGTACTGGGAAAAAAAATTATAAAGTATGGGACGGTTGATTAGCAGTGGCAGACATTTAAGCAGATATTTCCTAACTCTCAACACACATATATGTCAATGAGAAGGAAAAACTGTAAGAGAAGGGATAACCATACGTCGCTAAATAAGGAAATAAAGGATGGTATCAAATTGAAAACAGGACCAGTGGGAGGACAGCGGTTGGGACATTTTAAAAGCTGGCAAAGAACGATTTAAAAAATGATAAAGAGAGGGAAGATGTATTTGAAAGCATACTAACGTGAAAGATAAAAAAGACAGACGCATAAAAAGGAAACGAGTGCCTGAAGTAAATTTGATGCGATGGGACTGCAGAATTAATAATGGAGAAGTGGGAAAAAGCAGAGAAGTTGAACACATATTTTGCATCAGTCTTAGCGATAGGAGACTGTAAAAACATCCCAACTGTCGATAATCAAGGGGCTATGAGGAGGGAGGAGCTTAATACAATCAGTATCACTAAAGAAGTAGCACTTGTCAAAATAATAGGACCACAGGCGGACAAGCACTCTGGACCTGATTGCTTACATCCTCGGGTCTGAAAAAAGTGGCTGTGGAGATAGTGGATGCATTGGATGTGATCTACCAATATTCCCTGGATTCTGGGGCGATCCCAGGGGATTGGAAAACCGCAAATATAACGCGCCTATTAAAAAAAAAATGAGGCAGATAAAAATGACGAAACTATAGACCAGTTAGCCTAACATCTGTCTTTGGGAAAATGCTGGAGTCCATTATTAAGGATGCAATAGCGGGATATTTGGAAAAGCATAATTCAATCAAGCAGAGTCAGCATGGTTTTAGGAAAGGGAAGGGAAATCAAATTTGACAAATTTTACGGCGGTCTTTGGGGAGGTAATGAGCAGGGTGGATAAGGAGGAAACAGTGGGTGTATTTTATTTAGATTTCCAGAAGGCATTCGATAAGCTGCCACAGAAAAGGTTATGGCACAAGGTAGAAGTTCACAAGTTGGGGGCAATATATCAGCAAGGAGAGAGAATTTTCTAACTAACAGAAAACAGAGAGTCGGGACAATTTGATAATTTTCTGGTTGGCAAACAGTAACTAGTGGAGTGCTGCAGGGGTCAATACTGGGCCTCAGCTCTTTACAATCTATATTAAAGAATTAGATGACGGAAGTGACTGTAATGTTGCCGTTTGCTAATGATACAAAGATTGGTGGGAATGCAAATTTTGAGGAGGACATAACACATCTGTAAAAGTTATGTAAACAGGCTAAGTGTGGGCAAAAATTTGGCAGACGGAATATAATGTGGGAAAATGTGAGGTTATCCACTTTGGCAGAAAAAATAGAAAACCAAATTATAGTTTAAATAGAGAAATATTGCAAAGTCCTGCAGTACAAAGGGACCTGAGGCTCCTTATGCATGAAACACAAAAGGTGAGTATGCAAGTAAAGCAATTAATCAGGAAGACAGATGGAATGTTGGATTTTATTTCAAGGTGGGGTAGAGTATAAAAGCAGAAAGGTCCTGCTTCAACCTTACAAGGTATTGGTGAGACCACACCTGGAGTACTGCGTACAGTTTTGGTCTCCATATTTAAGGAAGGATAAAAAGCATTGGAGATGGTTCAGAAAAGGCTCTCTAGGTTTGTTCCAGCGATGAGGCAGTTGACTTATTAGGAAAGGTTGAGTAGGTTGGGCTTATACTCATTGGACTTGAGTAGAATGAGAGGTGATCTTATCGAAACATATAAGATAATGAAAGGAACTAGACAAGATGGATGCCGAGAGGATATTTCGACTCATAGGGAAAATTAAAACTAGGGAACATAGAATCAGAATAATTAGCCATGTATTTAAAACTGAGACGTGGAGGAATTGCTTCTCTCAGATGGTTGTAAATCTATGGAATTCTCTGCCCCCAGATCTGTGGAGGGTGGGTCATTGAATATATTCAAGTCGGAGATTGACAGATTTTTGAGCAATGAGAGAATAAAGGAGTATGTGTAGCTGGCAGTGAAGTGGAGCTGGGTCCATGACCGGATCAGTCACGATCTCATGAAATGGAGAAGCATACTCGAGAGATAGGTAACCGACACCTGCCCCTATTTCTTGTGTTCCTACGTTCCTACTCCTCTCACCACTACCTCTGGAGTCCCCGAAGCAGCTAGCCTCGCTCCCAACCCCCTATTTATCAATTACTTGCTGCCCTCGGTGACATCATCCGAAAACACAATGTTAGATTCCATCTGTAAGCTTGTTTCACTAAACATATATGTTGTCCATATGAAAGAGGAGAATTGGCTCTAGCAGGTGGAAATTAGTTGTGCAATGATCTTGGAATGATCTTCAGAAACAGGAGATTAACGTCCAAAATAAGGGAATTATCTGCAGGAAAAGTGTAATTACGAAATGCAGAAACAGGGGAGTTAGCTCCAGAAACAATGGAATTAGGAACTGCAGAAACAGGTGAATTAGCGGTAGAAACAGAGGTATTTGAAGCTGCAGAAACGGTGGAATTATGAGCTCCAGGTACAGGGAAAATGGTTCCCAAAAAATTCATCTCGCTCCAGAATTTGGGAATCGAGATATCCAGAAACGGTGGAATTATCTCCAAATAAAGGGGAACGAGGAGCTCCAAAAACAGGGGAATTGGGAGCTCAAGGAACTGGGGAATTAGGAGCTACATGAAAAAACTGGAATTAGCTCCATAAACAGGTTATTTACCTGCATAGAAAGTGGATTTCTCCATAACACTGTTAGCTCCATAAACACTCCAGAAACAAGGGAATTATGACGTCAGAAACTTGGGAATTGGCAGCTCCAGTAAAAGGTGAATTAGCTCCAGACACTCGTGAATTCGCGACATGAACACGGGCCTAGAATCTCTTTAAATTTTGGGAATTTGCTCCACAAACAGGTAAATTTACACCAGAAACAGTGGATATAGCTCCAGAAACTGGAATTAGATCCAGAAACTGTAGAAGGAGGAGCGTTGGGACAGGGTAATTCGGAGCTGCAAAAAAAGTCGAATTCGGAAATGCAGAAAAAGGGGAATTAGGGGCCTCTGAAACAGCGAAATTAGCTCCAGAAATAGGGGAATTGAGATCTACAGGAACAGGGGAATAAGAAGCTCATAGTGAGGTGAATTAAATGTGTAAACAGAGGAAATAGAAACTGCAGAATCATTGGAGCTAGGAGCTCCAGGAAAAGGAAAATTCGCTCCCGAATAAGGGAATAAGTGTCAAAACGGGAATTAAGTCCAAAAACAATGGAATTAGCTCCGGAAACAAGAGGTTCAACTCCAGAAACAGAATTATATAGAAAAACAGTGGAATTCGCACAAGAAACATGCGATTTAACTCCAGAAACTGGAGAATTAGATCACAAAGCACCATAATTAACTCTAGAAACAGAAGATTTAACTCCAGAAACATGAGAATTAGATCCATGAAGAGGTGAATTCGCTCCAGAAATAGGAGAAAAAGATCATAAACAGGGGATCTAGGAGCTCCAGGAATTGAGCAATTAGCAGCTCCATGGACAGGGGAACAATTAACTACAAAAACGGGGGAATTAGCTCAAGAATAAGGCAAATCGCTTCAGAGAAACACATTAGGAGAACCAGAAACAGGGGAATTAGCTCCATAAGCAGGATATTTACTCCGGAAACAGAGCGTGCAGCTCAAGACGCAGAGGAATCTGCTCCAGAATTAGGAGAATTGGTTTCGCCGAACACAAGGGAATTGGAACTCCAGAAGCAGATGAATGAGCTGAAGAAACAGAGGAATTAGGAGCTTCAGCAAGTGTATATAGGAGCTCCAGCAACTGGAGAATTGGGAAATTGAGAAACTAAGGTATAAGATCCAAAAATAGAGCACATACCTCCAGAGAATTATGAATTAGATCCTGAAAGAGGTGAATGGGTGCTCCAAAAATAGTGGAATTAAGAGCTCGAAAAATAGCGAAATTAGCACCATAAACTGTGGAATTGTGATCGCCAGAAATTGGAAAATTGTGAGCTCAGAAACAGGTGAATTAACTGTAGATACAGGAATTAGGAACTGCACATACATTGGAATTAGGAGCTCCGGGAAGAGGGGGAATAGTTCCCAGACAAGGGCTTTTGTTCCAGAAAAAAGGTTATTCTGAGTTCCAGAAACAGTAGAAAGGTTTAGAAACAGGGGAACTAACTCTGGAAATCGAAGAATTTACTCTAGAATAGAGCAATTACGAAGACCAGTAACTAACATTTAGGAGCTCCAGAAACGGGGGAAATAGATCCAGAAAAAGGGAAATAACTCCGGAAAAAAGTGCATTAGGGAAACCATAAACAGGCTAAAGAGGAGAATTAACTCAATGAACGGATCATTTAGTTCCAGAACAAAGCAATGAATACCAGAGAGAAGGAGAATTAGCAAATCCAGAAACAGGGTATTAGCTCCAGAAACAGTGGAATAGTGATCTCCAGAGGCAATGGTATTAGGAACTCTAGATACAGCTTAATTAATTGAAGAAACAGGGGAATTTGAAGCTGCAGAGTCTGTGGAAATAGATGCTCCAGGAACAGGGAAAATGGCTCCCGAACAAAAGATTTTGCTGCAGAATTTTGAATTGGAAGATCCAGAAGCGGTGGAATTTACACCAAAAAAGGGAATTAGGAGTTCCAGAAAGAGGGGATTTACTATATAGAAACACATAGAAAATTGATGCAGGAGTAGGCCATTCGGCCCTTCGAGCCTGCACCGCCATTCAATTAGTTCATGACTGAACATGGAACTTCAATACTCCATTCCTGCTTTCTCGCCATAACCCTTGATCCCACTAGTAGTAAGGGCTACATGTAACTACGTTTTCAATATAATTAGTGAATTGGCCTCAACAACTTTATGTGGTAGAGAATTTCACAGGTTCACCACTCTCTGGGTGAAGAAGTTTCTCCTCATCTCGGTTCTAAATAGCTCACCCCTTATCCTTAGACTGTGAAACCTGGTTCTGGACTTCCACAACATTGGGAACATTCTTTCTGCATCTAACCTGTCTAAACTCGTCAGAATTTGAAATGTTTCGATGAGATCCCCTCTCATTCTTCTGAACTCCACTGAATACAAGCCCAGTTGATCCACTCGTTCTTGATATGCCAGTCCCGCCAGCCCGGGAATCAGTCTGGTAAACCTTTGCTGCACTCCCTGAATAGCAAGAACATCCTTCCTCAAGTTAGAAGACCAAAATTGTATACAATACTCCAGGTGTGCCTCACCAAGGCCCTGCACAACTGTAGTTACACCTCCCTGCACCTGTACTCAAATCCTCTCGCTATGAAGGCAAAGATGCCATTTTCTTTCTTAACCGCCTGCTGTACCTGCATGCCAACATTCAATGACTGATGCACCATGACACCCAGGTTTCGTTGCACCTCCCCTTTTCCTAATCTGTCACCATTCAGATAATAGCCTGACTCTCTGTTTTTACAACCAAAGTGGATAACCTCACATTTAAACATATTATACTTCATCTGCCATGCATTCGCCCGCTCACCTAACCTATCCAATTCACTCTGCAGCCTCATAGCATCCACTTCGCAGCTCACACTGCCACCCAACTTAGTGTCATCCGCAAATTTGGAGATACTACATTTAATCCCTTCGCCTAAATCATTAATGTACAATGTAATCAGCTGGGACCCCAGCACAGAATCTTGCGGTACCCCACTGGTCACTGCCTGCCATTCTGAAAAGTACACATTTACTCCTACTCTTTGATTCCTTTCTGACAATCAGTTCTCAATACACGTCTGCACACTACTCCCAATCCCATGTGCTTTTACTTTGCACATTATCTCTTTTGTGGGACGTTGTCGAAAGCCTTCTCAAATTCCAAATACACCACATCAACTGGTTCTCCCTTGTCCACTCTACTGGAAACATTCTAAAAGAATTCCACAAGATTTGTCAAGCATGATTTCCCTTTCACAAATCATTGCTGGCTTGGACCTATCATGTTACCTCTTTCCACATGCGCTGCTATGAGATCCTTAATAATTGATTACATTATTTTGCACACTATCGATGTCAGGCTGACCGGTCTATAATTCCCTGTCTTCACTCTCCCTCGTTTTTGAAAAAGTGGGGTTACATTGGCTATCCTCCACTCCATAGGAACTGATTCAGAGTCTATGGAATGTTGGAAAATGACTGTCAATGCATCCGCTATTTCCAAGGCTACCTCCTTATGTACTCTGGGATGCAGACCATCAGGCCCTGGGGATTTATCGGCCTTCCTTCCCATCAATTTCCCCAACACAGTTTCCCGACTAATAAGGATTTTCCTCAGTTCCTCCTTCTTACGAGACCCTCTGACTCCTTTTATATCCTTAAGGTTGTTTGTGTCCTCCTTAGTCAATACGGAAACAAATTATTTGTTCAATTGGTCTGCCATTTCTTTGTTCCCAGTTATGGCTTCACCTGCTTCTGACTGCAGGGGACCTACGTTTGTCTTTACTAAAATCTTTCTCTTTACATATCTATCGAAGCTTTTGCAGTCCAATTTAATGTTCCCTGCAAGCTTCCTCTCGTACTCTATTTTCCCTGCCCTAGTCAAACACTTTGTCCTCCTCTGCTGAGTTCTAAATTTATCCCAGTCCGCAGGTTCGCTGCTATTTCTGGCTAATTTGTATGCCACTTCCTTGGCTTTAATCCTATCCCTGATTTCCCTTGATAGCCACGGTTGAGCCACCTTCACTTTTTTATTTTCACGTTAGACAGGGATGTACAATTGTTGTAGTTCATCCATGCGTTCTCTAAATGTCTGCCATTGCCTATCCACTGTCAACCCCTGAAATATCATTCGCCAATCTATCTTAGCCAATTCACGCCTCATACCTTCAAAGTTACCCTTCTTTAAGTTCTGGACCATGGTCTCTGAAGTAACTGTTTCATTCTCCATCCTAATGTAGAATTCCACCATATTATGGTCACTCTTCCCCAAGAGGCCTCGCACAACGAGATTGCTAATTAATCCTCACTCATTACACAACACCCAGCCTAAGATGGCGTCCCCCTTAGCTGGATCCTCGACATATTGATCTAGAAAACCACCCGTTATGCACTGCAGGAAATTTCCTCCACCGTATTGTTTCCAGTTTGATTGGCCCAATTTATATGCATATTAAAGTCACCCATGTTAATTGCTGCACCTTTATTGCATGCACCTCTAATTTCCTGTTTGATGCCCTCCCCAACATCACTAGGACTATTTGGAGATCGGTACACAACTCCTTCGAGCGTTTTCTGCGCCCTGGTATTCCGTCGCTCCACCCATACTGATTCCACATCATCCAAGCTAATGTCTTTCCTTACATTTGCATTAATTCCCTCTTTAACCAGCAACGCCGCCCCGCCTCCTTTTCCATTCTGTCTATCCTTCCTAAATGTTCAATACCCTTGGATGTTGAGTTCCCAGTCTTGGTCACCCAGGAGCGATGTCGCAGAGATGCTAACCACATCGTATCCATTAACTGCTATCTGTCCACCTTATTCAGAATATTCCTCGCCTTGAGGCACAGAGCCTTCAGGCTTGCCTTTTTAACACACTTAGACCCGTTAGATTTTTGCTGCAAAGTGGCCCTTTTTTTGCCCAGTGTTTCTCTGCCCTCCACTTTTACTCATCTCCTTTCTGTCTTTTGCTTCTGTCTCCATTTTGTTTCCCGCAGTCTCCCTGCATTGGTTCCCATTCGCCTGCCATATTAGTTTAAATCCTCCCCAACAGCACTGGCAAAGACTCCTCCTAAAACATTGGTTCTGGTCCTGCCTCGCTGCAGACCATCCAGTTTGTACTGGTCCCACCTCCCCCAGAACCGGTTCCAATGACCCAGAAATTTGAATCCCTCCCTGTTGCACCACTGCTCAAGCCACGTATTCATCTGTGCTATCCTGCGATTCCTACTCTGACTAGCACGTGGCAATTCTGAGATTACTACTTTTGAGGTCTTACTTTTTAATTTAGCTCCTACTCCTTAAATTCGTCTGGTAGGACCTCATCTCGTTTTTTATCGATATCGTTGGTGCCAATGTGCGCCACGGCCACTGGCTGATCACCCTCCCTTTTCAGAATATCCTGCACCCGTTCCGAGACATGCTTGACCCTTGCACCAGGGAGGAAACGTACCATCCTGGAGTCTCGGTTGCGGCCGCAGAAACGACTATCTATTCCCGTTACAATTGATGCTCCTATCACTATCGCTCTCCCACTCTTTTTCCTGCCCTCCTGTGCAGCAGAGCCAGCCGTGGTGCCATGAACATGGCTGCTGTTGCTCCCCACTGAAGAATCATCCCCCTCATCAGTACTCAAAGTGGTGTATCTGTTTTGCAGGGGGATGACCGCAGGGGAACCCTGGACTTCATTCCTTGCACTGCTCTTCCTGTTGGTCTTCCATTCCCTCACTGACTGTGGACCCTTTAACTGCGCTAAGACCAATTCACGAAACATGCTATTCATGTCATTCGCAGCATCGTGGATGCTCCAGAGTGAATCCGCCTTCAGCTCCAATTCCGCAATAGCTCCAGAAAAAGTGGAATTAGCTCCACAAATAGCTAATTGGATCTCCAGAAACATCGAAATTAGGAATTCAGAAACAGGTGAATTACCTGTAGAAAAAGAGATTTAGGAAGTGCACAATAATTGGAATTAGGAGCTACAGGAACAGGGGAATTACGATCTCCAGGATCATGGAGTTAGGAACTCCAGGAACAGGTGAATTAGAAACTCCAGGATCAGGGGAATTAGGGAGTCCGGTAACAGGGGATTAACAACTCTAGGAACAGGGGAATTAGGAACTCCAGGCACAGGGGAATTGGGAACTCCAGTATCAGGGGAATTAGGAACTCCAGGAACAGCAGAATTAGGAGCTCCAGAAACAGAGGAATTAGGAACTCCAGGAAAAGGGTAATTAAGAAGTATATGGACAGGGGAATTAGGAACTCCAGAAACAGGGGAATTAGGATCTCCAGGAGCAGGGGAATAAGGAACTCAAGGAACAGCGGAATTAGGAACTCCAGAAACAGGGGAATTAGGAACTCCAAAAACAGATGAATTTCTGGTGGAATTGGGAGCTCCAGGATCAGGGAAGATGGCTCCCAAACAAGGGATTTCGCTCCAAGATTTGGGAATTTGGGAATTGTGCAAACCAGAGTAGGTGGAATTAACTCAAAAAGAGGGTAGTTAGCAGTTGCAGAGAGAGGGGAATTAGTATCTCAAGAAACAGGGGAATTTGGAGCGGCAGTATAAAAAGGTAATTAGGTCCACAAAGAGTGGATTTGCTCCAGAAACACTGTGTATAGGAGCTCCTGAAACAGGGAAATTATGAACTCCAGAAACAGGGAAATTGACTCCAGAGACAGACGAATTAGGTGCTCTGGATTTTGTTCTCGAAACAGGAGTAATAGGAGTTCCAAAAACAGGGAAATCAGCTCCAGAAACAGGGGAATTGGCAACAGCATCGGACCATTACGAGCTCCTGAAATCGGGAGGTTAGGAGCACAAAAAACGAGGGGACCAATACCATCAACAGGGAAGTAAGACCACATGAAATTGGGAAATTAGGATCTTCAGCAAAACAAGGAATTGGAGAGGTCACACACAGTCGAATGAGGTGCTCCAAAATCAGGGGAATTATGAGCTCGAGAAGCAGGGATTTTGGAGCTCCAGAAACAGCGGGAATATGATCTCTTGAGTCACGGGAATTAGGATGTCGACAAACACAACTATTCGAGAGATCTTCGGATGAAGTGCAATTAGCAGAGGGCTCGATGCACAAGGCAATTCGCAGCACCAGAGATACTGGAATTAGCCGCAACAGACAAAGGGCAATTAGTTGCTCATGAAGGTTACGAGCACCATAAACGGGGGGACCAGCACCATAAACAAGGAAATAAAATCACCTGAAATTGAGGAATTAGGATCTTCAGAATTAGGAGAGATCACAAACAGTAGAACAAGGAGCTCCAGAATCAGGGGTATTAGGAACTCCAGAAATTGGGAATTCGAGCTCCAGAAACTGCGGAATTATGATCGCTTGAAGCAGGGAATATCTATCTCCAAATGCAAGGGAATTAGGAGCTCCAGAAATAGGGATTAGGAGAGATCACCCGAAACAGTGGTTTCAGGAGAAGGCTCCTGAGCTCGGGAATTAGGAGCTCCAGAAACAAGGGAATTTCAATCGCCATAGAGGGGTACTAGAAACATTATAAACGGGGAAATAAGAGAAACAGAAATAGATGAATTAGGACCTAATGAAACAATGGGATTAAGATTTTCAGAATAAGGAGTAATTAGGAGAAGGCACCAGAAACAGGGGAATTATGAGTTCCAGAAACATTAGAATTAGGTGTTCCAGAATCAGTGGCAATTGGAGTTCTAGAAACAGTGAAATTAGGAGATTCAGCAACAAAGTAATTAGCTGCAACAGAAATACTAATGGTAGCACCAACAACACGGGAAATAGCTGCTTCAAAAAGAGAGATATTAGGAGATCTATAAACAGGGTAAATAAGAGCAATATAAAAGAGCGAACTTGCGGCTCCATAAACAGAAAACTAAGACCACAAGAAACAGAAGGATTATGAGCTCCAAAAGAGAGAATTACAAACACCATGAACAGGAAAATTGGGATCTCCAAAAAGAGAATAAGTATGAGCTCCAGAAGCATGGGACTCTGACTCCAGACTCAATCTCTCGCCCCTCTTTCAACCTTGACCCCAATTTCTGACCCCTGAGCCAAATCTCTGACCCCTAACCCCAGTCGCTGACTCCACTCTCTCAAACATAGTCCTATTTTCTGTCACATGACCCCACTCTATGAAACCTGTTACTATTCTGTGAACCCTGACATAATTCTCTGACCCGTGACGTCACTATCTGACGACAATCTCTGAACCCTGACCCCTCTCTCTGAACTCTGAACACACTCTCTGACCCCACCCTCTGGCACCACTCTGTTCCCTGACCCCAATTTCTGACCCCACTTTCTGATTCCTGACCCCACGCTCTGACGCCTGACGCCACTTCCTGGCCCCACACTCTGACTCCATTCTCTGACCTCTGACAGTAATCACTGACCCCTGACCCCACTCACTGACAGCACCCGCTGACCCAACTCACTGTCCCCACTCACTGAATCATGATTCCATTCACTGACTCCTGACCACACTCACTGACATCAATCCCCAGTCTCTGACACCTGACCTATGCACTTTCATCATTTATTGAACTCACTCCCTGACTCCT
The DNA here is from genome assembly GCF_044704955.1 of Pristiophorus japonicus. Taxonomy (NCBI): domain Eukaryota; kingdom Metazoa; phylum Chordata; class Chondrichthyes; family Pristiophoridae; genus Pristiophorus; species Pristiophorus japonicus. Next base: position 451,219 of record NW_027252835.1, read on the forward strand.
GACTCTACGCATTTAACTCTGACCCCAGATCTCAAGAATCGGTGAATTTATGAGGGAGCTCCAGAAACCAGGGAATTACGAGGTCCAGAAACGGGGGAATAGGTATCCTCAAAATGATGGTAATTAATACCTCCGGAAGCAGGAGATATCACCAGAAATAGTACAGTTGGGATAGAGCTCCAGAGGCAGAGGAATTAGGATCTCTGGAAGCAGGGAATTGGAGTTCCTGAAGCAGAGTAATTGAAGCTCCAGAAACAGGGGAATTGTAACCACAATAGAAGGTGGAAGAAGCAGCTCGAGATAAAGGTAATAAGAGTAGCAGAATTAGGATCCCATAGAAGAATAGAATTTGGATCGGCAAAATAAGCAGGAACTAGAAGAGGGCTCCCGAATGAGCGGAATTCCGAGCTCCAGAAACAGGATAGTTAGGAGCTCCACAAACGGGAGAATGGAAAATGCCATAGAGGGGGCAACTCGCAGCCCCATACATAGGGGAAATATTGCATCAAAATCAGCAGAATTAGGTGCTCCGTTAAGAGGTGAATTAGGAGCTCCAGAAACAATGGAATTAGTAACTGCAGAAACAGGGCAATTAGGAACTCCAGAAACTGTGGAATTAGGAGCGCCACAACCAGCAAAATTAGGAAGTACAAGGGATTTTCCGAGATGGCAACATCAACATGGCTCAATCAGTGACCTCTGCCCCACTCAGGGACACCTGATTCCACTCACTAAACACTGACCTCACTCACTTATCCCACTCCATGAACCATGACCCGACTCACTGACTCATGCCCCACTCACTGAGCCCACAATCGATTCTTGGAATCTACTTTCTGACTGCAATTTGACACCTGATCCCAGTCTCTTTTGTTTTTTTTTCATTCACGCGATGTGGGTATCGCTGGCAAGTCCAGCATTTATTGCCGGTCCCTAATTGCTCTTGAGATGATGAGGGTGAGCCACCTTGTTGAACCGCTGCAGCCGGTTTGGTGATCGTATTCCTACAGTGCTGTTAGGAAGAGAGTTTCATGACTTTATCCCAGCGACGATGAAGGAACAGCGGCAAGCTTGCAAATCAGGATGCTGGCTTGACGGGGTACTTGGAGGTGGTGGTGCTCCCATGTGCTTGCTGCCCTTGTCCTTCTAGGTGGTAGAGGTCGAGGTGTTGTGATTTGCTGTAGAAGAAGCCTTGGCACGTTGCTGCATTGCATCTTGTAAGTAGTACACACTGCAGCCACGGTGCGCTGGTGGTGGAAGGGCTGAATGTTGCAGGTGGCGGATGGCTGTAAAACATGCGGTCTGCTTTGTCCTGGATATTCAGTGTTGCTGGAGCTGTACTCATCGATGCAACTGGAGAGTATGCCATCAGAGTCCTGACTTGTGCCTTGTAGATGGTGGAAAGGCTGTGGAGAGTCAGGAGGTGAGACATTTGCCACAGAATACCCAATCTCTTACCGGCTCTTGTTGCCATAAAAATTAGTAGCCGGTCCAGTTAAGTTTCTGATTAATAGTGACCCGCAGGATAATGATAGTGCGAGATTCGGTGATTGTACTGCCATTGAATGTTCAGGAGTGGTATGTAGCCTCTCACTTGTTGGCGACAGTCATTGCCTGGCACTCGTGTGGCGTGAATGTTATTTGCCACTTATTAGCCAAAGCCGGAATGTCGTGCAGGTCTTGCAGTATGCGGACATGAACTGCTCCATTATCTGAAGGCTTGCAAGTGCAACTGAACACCGTGCAGTCATCAACGAAAATTCCCACTTCTGACCTAATGATGGAAGGAAGGTCATTGATGAAGGAACTGAAGATGGTGGGGCCGAGGACATTGCCCTGAGGAACTCATGCAGCGATATCCTGGGAATGAGCTGATTGACCACCAACAACCAAAACCATCTTCTTTTGTGCTAGGTATGACTCCAGCCAGTGGAGAGTTTGCTCCCTGATTCCCGTTGACTTCAGTTTTACTCGGGCTCCTTGAAACCACACTCTGCTAAAATGCGGCCTTGATATCAAGAGCAGTCACTCTCATCTGACCTCTTGAATTCAGCTCTTTTGTCTGGAGCCGAGTCGTCCTGGTGGAACCCCAACTTGGCATCAGTGAGCAGGTTTTTGGTGAGTAAGTGCTCCTTGACAACACTGTTGACGAAACCTTCCATCACTTTTCTGTTGATTGCGAGTAGACTGATGGGCGGTAATTGGCCGGATTTGATTTGTCCTGCTTTTTGTGGACTGGACATAACAGGGCAGTTTTCCACAATGTCGAATAGATGCAAATGGTTTCGCTGCACTGCAACAGCCTGGCTCTAGGAACGGCTAGTTCTGGAGCACAAGTCTTCAGCACATGTTATGGTGGCCCATAGCCTTTGCTATAACCAGTGCATTCAGCCGGTTCATGATGTCACGTGGAGTTAATCAAACTGGCTGAAGACAGGCTTTTGCGACGGATGGTACCTGAGGAGGACGCCGAAATGCATCATCCATTCGGCACTTAAGGCTGATGCGTGTAAACACTTCAGCATTTTCTTTTGCAATCACGTGCTGGGCTCTGCATTCAATGAAGATGGAGATATTCATGGAGTCTCCTCCTCCCGTTAATTGTTTAATGGGCCCGATTTGGCAAGACAGCAGAGCATTAATCTGATCCGTTAGTTGTGGAATTGCTTAGCCTTGTCTATTGCATGCTGATTCCTGTTTCCACTGCCTGAGCCCTGTCAACGACCAAACTAATTGACGGCACTCATTGAACCCAGACCGCATTCACTAATGCCTGACCCCACTAACTGTCCCTTGACCACACTACCTGAACGTTGACACCACTCACTGACCTCTGATCCCACTCGCTGACCCCGCTCTCTGACTAATGATTTCACTTTGAAATCTGGCTGCACGTTCTGTGCCCTGACCCCACTCTTTGACGCCACTCACAGCCCCTGACTCTACTCACTGAACCTCTTACCCCAATCACTGACAACACTCACTGACACAACTCACTGAGCCCACTCACTGATCCCACTCACTGAGCCCACTCACTGAACCCACTCACTGACCCCAGACACCACACACTGACGACACTCACTGACTCCACTCAGTGCACTTGCCCGCACTGACTGAACCCCTTACCCCACTCGTTGACTGCTGAATCATATTACTGACTCCTGACCCCACTCAGAGACACCTGTCCCCGCTGCCTGACCACACTCAATGACCCCACTAAAAGACCCCACTCAGTGACCACTGACCCCACTTACTGAGTCCTGACACCAATCTCTGCCAAAGTGCATGACCTCACGCTTTCCAAAATTATACTCCATCTGCCAATTTTTTGCCCACTCACTTAGCCTATCTATGTCCTTTTGCAGATTTTTTGTGTCGTCCTCACACATTGCTTTTCCTCCCAACTTTGTATCATCAGCAAAATTGGCTGCGTTACACACAGTCATTGTTCCAAGTCGTTAATATAGATGATAAATAGTTGGGATCCCAGCAATGATTCCTGCAGCAGCCCACTGATTACTGGTTGCCAACCAGAGAATGAACAATTTATCCCGACTCTCTGTTCTCTGTTAGTTAGCCAATCCGCTATCCATGCAAACATATTACCCCCCACCCTGTGAACTTTTATCTTGTGCAATTACTTTTTCTGTGGCACCTTGTCAAATGCCTTCTGGAAGTCCACATCCATTTGTTCCCCTTTATCCACCCTGTTCGTTACATCCTCAAAGAACTCCAGCAAAGTTCTCAAACATGACATCCCCTTCTTAAATCCATGTTAGAAACATAGAAACATAGAAAATAGGTGCAGGAGTAGGCCATTCGGCCCTTCTAGCCTGCACCGCCATTCAATGAGTTCATGGCTGAACATGCAACTTCAGTACCCCATTCCTGCTTTCTCACCATACCCCTTGATTCCCCTAGAAGTAAGGACTCCATCTATAGAAACATAGAAATTAGTATCACGCAACCGCTGAACAGCCCATCCCTCAAGCACTGTCTCGATAGAAAACTAGCTTCTCCCATTAAAATATCGGAAACGCAAAATCACCAGATATTGCCAAAACCCGGGATTGAATCAGGGACCTTTAGATCTTCAGTCTAACGCTCTCCCAACTGAACTTTTTCGGCCGGATTCTGACAGACCGAATTTTGCCCCTGCCAGACCGAATTTTGCTTTTTGCTTTTCCAAATGTCTTGCTACTGCTCCTTTAATAATGGACTCCAATGTTTTCCCACCAAAGATGTTAAGCTAACTGGTCTAAAGTTTTCTGCTTTTTGTCTGCCTCCTTTTTTGAATAGGGGCATTACATTTGCAGTTTTCCAATCTGCAACGGCTGGGGTAGGCATGCACGTGGAATGGGATAACGCACTTCGGCTGGTGGAGGGATGCACTTGGACTGGTGTAAGGCACGTCAGCTGGGTTGGCTTGCACTTGGACTGTGGTAAGGCACTTCGGCTGAGGAGGGATGTGCTTGGACTGGGGTAAGGAACTTTGGCTGGCCCTTCCTGACTTCTTGGGTACTCTGTCCTCTTTCGCTTACGGAAGTCAAAGTACTTCGAGTTATAATTTGCAAAGTCAGTGGTACCTTGGGATGTGCGGTTCAAGTTACACATTCCGGAACTTCAGGATTTGGTGTATCCCCCAAGCGGACTAATCATAGACAAAGGGTAGAGCCTGCTGGCCATTTTTGCAGTACCAATAAGAACATCATATCATAACATGATTCGGCAGTCAACATAGTTTTATGAAAGGGAAATCATGTTTGACATATTTATTAGAGTTTTTAAGGATGTAACTGGAAGGGTAGATAAAGGAGAATCACTGGATGTAGTACAGTTGGATTTCTAAAAGGCGTTCAATAAGGTGCCACATAAAACGTTGTTACACAAGTTAAGGAATGATTGGTTTGGAGATGATGTATTTGCATGGATAGAGGACTAGTTAACGGATAGCAAACAGAGTGCAGGGATAAACGGGATTTTTTCTGGTTGGCAGGCTCTAAATGGTGGAGTGCCGCAAGGATCAGTGCTGCAGCCTCAGCTATTTACAATCTATATTAATGACTGAATGAAGAGACCGAATGTAATGTATCCACTTTTGCTGCCGATACAACGATAGGTGGGATAGTGAGCTGTGTGGAGAAGATAGATAGACTTCTTGAGTGGGTAGTAAGGTAGAATATGGAGTGTGGTGTAGGAAAATGTGAGGTTATGGTAGAAATAATAAAATACAGAATATTTTTGAAACTGTGGGAACATTTTATGGTGTTGTTCAGAAAGATGTGGGTGGCCTCATGCAAGAAACACAGAATGCTAGCATGCAGTTAATAAGGAGGGCAATATTGTTAGCGTGTTGGAGTGTAAGTGTATGGAAGTCTAGCAACAACTGGGCATTTTGATCTCCTTATCTAAGGAAGGATATATATGCCTTGGAGTCACTGTATTGATTCCTGTGATGAGAGAGCTGACTAATGTTGAAAGATTGTGTAGCATGGGTCCATAAACTCTGGAGTTCAGAAGAATGAGAGGTGCTCTTAGTAAAACATACACGATTCTCAAGGGGACTGGCAGTTTAAATGCTGAGATTTTTTTTCTCTATCTGGAGTATCTTGAACTCGGGGAACGAGGCCGTACATGCTTCTCAACTAGCACGTTTTCTTTGAAACCTGAAACAGGGAGACAATGATATAAATATTAACACAACAACAACTTGCATTTATATAGCGCCTTTAACATAGTAAGACGTTACAGGGCGCTCCGCGAAATCTTAAGACAAATCAAATTATGCTGACACTGAACCACATAAAAGATAAATTACGGCAAATGCTCAAAAGCTTGGTCAATGAGGTAGGTTTTAAGGAGCATCAATCTTGACATCTTTTTGAAACACCCTAAATCAGGAGTATTAATCAGTGTCAGTTCCTCTAGGTCTGAAAGTTGTGAGAAGTTGGCTTTTGATTGGACTCATGGGTGTCGAATTCATATGATTAGATAGGATAGTCAGTGCAAAAATAGGCTAGTCAGCCCAACCTGTCAATATCGACGTTTGTGAACCACTGGAGCATCCTCCCCTCTTTCCGCATCCAGCACTATCAGCATATCCCTCCATTCAGTTCTCCCTCATATATTTATCTAACCGCTCCTTACGTGCATCTATAATATTAGATTGAACAACTCTGGTGATAGCGACTTTTACATTCTGACCACTCTCTGCGAAAAGAAGTTTCTTCTTAATTCCCAATTTGATTTGTTGCTGATTTTTCTTACACTGATGATCTCTAGTTATACTCTTCCCTGCAAGTGGAAACACTCTGTATCTGTTCTAACAAAACCTTTCAAGGTATTATAGAGCTCTATTAGGTCATCCCTTAGATTTCTCGTTTCACGACAAAATAAATTGAGCCTGTGGATTCTTTCCTGATAGTATACCATCTGCTCTGCACCTATCCAGTGCCTTGCTATCTTCTTTTTAATATGGCTACCAGAATTGCACACAGTACGCCTAATGTGGTCGAACTGTAGAGTGTTCTGCATTGGTCGGTTTTAAAATGGCGTAGTCAGGCTGTCCGGTCACAATAAAAGGGGCCCGCACTTCATCTTTTGAGGAGACATTTCACGGGCATCCTGTAGTAACTGAAGGCCATTTGCTTACAGAAGCTGATTGTACATTTTAAATATTGTCGATCTGGGTGCACGGGCAGGACACGTAGTGATGGGCACTTGTTGCCACGTATTTCTGTATGGATGCAAAACGCCTGAAATAGAATAACTGAGTTGTCCCAGATGGCAGATGAGATTAAAGGCGATGGACTGCTAATGGATTGTGCTCATTTACTGTGTTAAGCGTTTGTTGCTGATAAACCTTCCAAGCATTTAACTGAATATTACATAAATTAGGCTTTGAATCCAAATCTCCTCAAAACTGCAATTTCGTGATAACATTATGGTACATACCATAAATAAACACCTTATCCATTGTGCTGCGCGCTCACTGACTAAGTCACGGTGATTTGTTATTTTTTCTTGATATGCCAACTGAATTAACTGACTGGAGCAATTGTATTAACTCCACGTGATCGTCTCGGCTCATCCCTGGGCCGAATTGAGAGTGGGGTGAGAAAATTCTGCAACAAAAATTAGAACTGAAACATTATTGTTCTTTAAGGAAGGGTGAATGACCCCTACATTCCTATTTTACATTTTGACACAGTCCCATCCCGCTCTCATGATGCTTTATCCCCTCTCAGCGGGACTGGAGAATCATGTTCGAAAAGGAGGCTCATGGTCTGCTCAGCAGAAAGTCAATGTTCTGCATGTTCTTTCAGACAGCTTTCCAACTGGACACAGGCATCCAACTGCCGTGCGAGCACTGCTGCCTATTCCAAGTCAATAATATTCGAATGTCTTCACAAAGCTACTTTTGAATAAGCGACCTGTATTATCAAATAAGATTTTGCAGCATTAATAGCTCAATATTATCGTCTGTCTCGGCATCCTTAAAGTTACACTCTACCTGAAGAAAACTGTAATTGGTGCTGCTTTATTTCACTGCGAGCGCGTAGGAACATATCTGTGAAGATATTTGCACCGGATTTACACCATTCCTGTCCTATAGTCCAGGTCTTTCATTATCCAATTCTGCCCTCGTTGCAGGTTAGATCAGCCCAGGCCGTCCATTGAAGCCTGAGAAGTCAGTCAGCGAAAACTAGAGAAATACAAGAGACAGAGATAGGGAGAGATAGAAAGATGCATGCGACGACAATAACAGAAAATATCACTGCAGATTGAGGGGCAAACCTTTTGCTCCCTTGAAATGTTGAAAAGCGTAAATGAAAATTGGGTGACAGCTTAAACGTGCCTTCCTCCCTGGCGGATCTCTCAGGTTCTAAGAGAGGGAATTGCAGCCCGGCAGCTAGAGTTATTATTTATTCGAACACTGAATGGAGCTTTAACCAGTGTAGCGGCGAGCAGGTTTTCAGGCTGAGTGGATTTCAGGCCCAAAACAATAAATCTTCCGGCTATCGCAGACAGTTGCAGTTTGCTGCAACATTTTACTTTCCAGCCTCGGATCCAGCCAACACTGTCCTATGGGGAAAGGAAAGGGGAAGTGTGACTAGCTGAGAGCTGGCACGCTCTCGATGGGGCGAATGGCCTCCTGCTGTGCGGTAACCATTCTATTAATTCTTATTTGGACTTTGATAGGACTTGAATCGACAAGTTTAAATGTTTCTATAGAACAGATTCAGCGAGAATTCTAATGCACGAGTCATTGCAACACTGAGCACAATATTTTTAGCGACATGTTCAGGAAAATCTTTGTTTCTGTTGAATGTGATGCAGTAATTAAGTAGAGATAACCAATGCGTTTATATATCTTCTATTTGAAATCGAGTGTTTTTCCGGCACATTATTCTTTACATCAGAGTTACTGATTAAATGTCAAAACGCCTCCACTCCATCCCAAAAATAAGTATAACTCTAATCCTCCGTTGCAATATTGTTAGCAAGAGGAAACTAAGTGCTGGAATAAAACCGCGAATATGTAGATAACGTTTGGGGATATCTCAATTGCACCTTCGATTCCTGTGGAAATGTCATAAGCAAAGCCATCAACTGTTCTTGGTGAGGCCCGAACTCACAACCTCGGCTTTTCTCCGGGGCTTGTACTACCATATAAGTACTGCGCCCTATCCGATTCCATCGCTAGGAGTGCGTGTGGATGCTGTGTGGTATTAATGCTCCCATTATGCAGCTGCCTGTTCCACCTGTCTTATAATTCCTCCCCGAAAAATCTATCGAGGCTGAGGGTCAATTGATATTTTGAAGATTCACATTGATCGATTTTTGTTGGGCAAGGATACAAACATTTATGGAATCATCGCAGGCAAATGGAATTAAGAATTAGTCAGTTAAAAGTGACAGAAACAGAAAGAGCTGCAAACAAACGTTGCATTTTATTCATATTTAACAGCAACAATATCCGTGCTGTGCGCAATTATGCTGTGGTCATAGAACAACTCCCTAAACTTCCGAAACTTCCGTGGCTTTTCTGTGGCTCTCTTTCCGCTCTTCCCTTCCTCCTGCACGCTGCCAGTTTTTAAACCTTGTTTTAAACGTTGCTCTGGTAAGGGCATTCTACAGTCTCAGAACCATCTCTACCGTTTCATTGTTTAATTTCTATGTTTATTAATTAAGAAACTCCTTGAGCTACAATGGTAGTGCTTGCGACAACGTAATAAAAAGCGGCTTTTTGGAAACACGTTGCGATCATAGTTTGGTTTTGTACAGAATTGAACCTATTCTGTTAGATGGACTGTTATTTTGACAATAAACTATATCTTGTTATAAATGTTGGCTCATGAGTTCCGTCGTGTCAGATGACCAACTGTTTGATGCCCTCATTTATTTCATGTCGGGAATTGACACGGGTATTCATTCAGAAATAACCCACAGATTGACACTGAGGTGACCGCAGTGAGAGTGACAGACAGCAGCGGGGCATATGGCGGAATCGACAAGAGAGATGGATAAATACAAAACAGCCACAGACTCTGAAAAGTACAAACATCACAAAAAAGAGCATTGGCTGCTGTAGGTCAGATTCGAACTCACAACCTCTGCATTTCCCGGGCCCGTAATTTCATAGAAGTACGGCACGCTAACCAATTGCGCCACGGTATCTGCACAAGTTGTGGTCTCGGTGTTCCCATCATACAAGCAAGAAGAACACGATTCATCGAATCATTCAGCACAGAAGGAAGCTTTTCATCCCATCGTGTCTGTGCCGGTTCTCTGCATGAAGCCTTCAGTTATTGAGACTCCATAAATTTTCGCCATAGACGTGTTTTATTTTTGGGTGTAATGTTTTGTTATTTCTCATGAATTTGGATGTCCATGCAGGAAATGTATAAATATATTTGTGCATCTATCTGTGAGATGTAAATAAAATTGTGTGGAACCTTGATAATCAAATTATTTGTGTTCATCTCTGTGTTATTATAAATGTATTTGTTTTTATGTCTGTTTTCTTTATGAATTTATCTCCAAGTATCTCGATGCTATAATTATATTTACGTTTATTTGCGAGGTGTTTACAAGTAACATAGATACAAATATATACACAGTAAATACATTCATAACAAGCACAGTTTATCCATAATACTATTATAAATAACGTTGTAGTATTCATATACATAAACACTGACACAGATATACAAAATATATTTATATCCTACAGAACAAATTATAAATTAACACAGAGACACCAAAATATATTTAGAGGTATCACTGATCAAAGAACATTTTACTACCTACAGTGTTCAGCAAATTCTGCTGTGCCTGTGTTTCCTGTGCATATGCTCGGTGTAAGGGAAAGTTTGGCTGTGCCGTGGTATATCGTTTCACAAGGATGGGCTGCAATACGCTGTCTGAGGCCACGTTCACTGCTATATTTGATATCTAGTAATCATCTGGACTTATGTATAAAGGCATAGTTACAACATCTACAGATGTTTCAGCCTGGTACACAAATCCACTGCCAAATTAGTTCAACCACTCACCAGCCCCAGTTGTTTAACTTCCCATGACGAATTTGGTCCAATCTCTGTGGATGTACAACCGGACCTACTGCAACAGGTCCCTCCTCCGCCAGAACTGGTCCCAATGCCCCAGGATTCAGTAGTCCAACTTTGTGCACCGTTTATCCAGACGTACGTTGCTACTTCTAAACTCAATAGCGCGGGGCACTGGGAATAATCCATAGAATACCTTTGTGGTCCTGCTCATTAATTTCCTCAATTGCACCTGAAACTCTGACTGGAGGAACTCATCCCCTTGTTTCCTTATGTCATTGGTTAGTACATAGATAACGGCTTATGCTGCTCCCCTTCACCCCGAAAAATGTTTTGCACCCACTCAGTGATGTTCTTTAGCTGTCAGCAGGGAGGATACACACCACGTATGACTCACGTTTGCCGTTGCAGAAAGGTACTAAATTTCGAATCCCCAATGACGTTAGCTTATGTCACTTTTTAGTTTCAAAAGCAAAGGAATGCGAATCCTGTCAATCTGAAATTAAATCAGAAAATGTTGGATATACTCAGCCAGTCAGGCAGCATCTCTGCAAAGATTTCTGATGACGGGTTCGTGATTAAATGTCATTCACGTGATGCCGTCCCAGGAATTTGAATCCCTCCCTCTTGCACCACTGCTCAAGCCACGTATTTATTCTAACTATCCTGCTCCCTCTACTCTGATTAGAACGTGGCACTGGTAGAAATCCAGAGATTACTACCTTTGAGGTCCTACTTTTTAATTTAACTCTTAGCTCCCTAAATTCAGCTTGTAGGACCTCTTCCCACTTCTTACCTATATCTTGGTACCTACATGTGCCGCGACAACTGGCTGTTCACCCTCCCTCTCCGGAATGCTCTGCAGCCGCTCCGAGATATCCTTGACCCTTGCACCAGGGTGCCTTTCCCTTGCAAGACATCTCCCCCGACAGTATCCAAAACGGTATATCTGTTTTGGTGGGAGATGACCACAGGGGACTCCTGCACTACCTTCCTGCTATTGCCTCGTCTCTTGATCACCAAATCACAATCTGTCCAAACCTTACCTGCGATGTGACCAACTCACGAAATGTGCTATCCACAAAATTCTCAGCATCACGCATTCTCCAGAGTGAGTCCATCCGCCGCTCCATTGCCGTCATGTGGTCTGTCAGGAGCTGCAGCTGGACACACTTCCCGCACACATAGTAGCCAGGCCTGACTTCCAACCTAGCACAGGAGGAGCATGACACGGGTCCGAGCTCTACTGCCATAACTTAACCCTTAAATTAATTTACTTACTAAAATGTACTTAACCACCAAACAGCTACTTAGTAGTTCGCTGCCAAATAAACCAATCTAAAATTCAGTCTAAAAGAGAGTTATACTTACCAGTCGAACATCCAACCACTTATCCACTTGGCTGTGACGTCACCTCTTGTTTTCGCACCCCTCTATCTTTGTCTGCAACTGGTTGGCCTGGTGTCTGGGCCTCCGTCTCCTACTCTCGCCCTCCTTATCAGCTGCTCTAATGTCAGCACTGGTAGGAAAAACAAGCCAAAACAGCACCGGCCTGATAAGTACTCATAAGGTAATACCTGTTGACTAGCGAGATGGACGCGGGGGCTCGATCACTAACTGCCTCGTGCTCCTATTCAGCACATCTCTGACTGGAGTAAGAATAAAACGGGGAAGGTGGCACGACCGTGGCTAAAAAGGAAAATTAAGGATAGTGTTAAAAGCAAGGAAGACGCAAATACATTAGATAAAATATGTAACAAACCTGAGGAATGGGAGAAATTTAGAATTCAATATAGGAGGACAAAGGGTTTAATTAAGAGGGGGAAAATAGTTTACAAGAGGAAGATTGCAGGGAACAAAATACTGACTGCAAAAGCTTCTACAAATATGTGAAGAGAAAAAGATTAGTGAAGACAAAAGTAGGTACCTTGCATAGGATTCAGGTGAGTTTATAAAAGGGGAACAAAGAAATGGCAGACCAATTGAACAAATACTTCGGTTCTGTCTTCACGAAGGAAGACACAAATAACCTCGCGAATGTACTAGGGGACAGTCGGTCTAGTGAGAAGGAGGAACTGAAAGATATCCTTCTCAGGCAGGAAACTGTGTTCGGGAAAATGATGGAATCGAATGCTGATAAATCCCCGGGGCCTGATAGTCTGTATTCCAGGGTACTTAAGGAAGTAGTCCTAGAAATAGTGGATGCATTGGTGATCATTTTCCAACAATCTATAGAATCTGGATCAGTTCCTATGGACTGGAGGGTAGAAAATGTAACACCACTTATTAAAAAAAGGATGGAGAGAGTAAACGGGTAATTAGACGCTGGTTAGCCTGACTTCAGTAGTGGGGAAAATGTTGGAATCAATCATTAAGTAAGAAATAGCAGCACATTTGGAAAGCAGTGACAGGATCGGTCCAAGTCAGCATGGATTTATGAAAGCGAAATTATGCTTGACAAATCTTCTGGAATTTTTGGAGGATGTAACTAGCTGAGTAGACAAAGGAGAAACAGTGGACGTGGTGTATTTCGACTTAGAAAAGGTTTTGACAAGGTCCCGCGCAGGAGATTGGTGTGCAAAATCAAAGCACATGGTATTCGGGGTAATGCACTGACGTGGACAGAGAACTGGTCGGCAGACAGGAAGCAGAGAGTCGAGATGAACGGGCCCTTTTCAGAATAGCAGGCAGTGACTGGTTGAGTGCCACAGGGCTCAGTGTTGGGACCCCGGCTCTTTAAAATATACATTAACGATTTGGATGAAGGAATTGAGTGTAATATCTCCAAGTTTGCAGGTGACACTGAACAGGATGGCGGTGTGAGTTGTGAGGGGGATGATAAGAGGCTGCAGGGTGACTTGGACAGGTTAGGTCAGTGGTAAAATGCATGGCAGATGCAGTATAATGTGGATAAATTTGAGGTTATCCATTTTTGGGGGCAAAAACACGAAGGCAGAATATTATCTGAATTGTGGCACAATAGGAAAAGGGGAGGTGCAATGAGCCCTGGGTGTCATGGCTCATCAGTCATTGAAGGTTGGCATGCTGGTACAACAGGCTGTGAAGAAGGCAAATGGAATGTTGGACTTCATAGCTCGGGGATTTGAGTATAGGAGCTGGGAGGTCTTATTGCAGTTTTGCAGGTCTTAATGGGTCCTCACCGGGAATATTCTGTTCCGTTTTGGTCTCCTAATCTGAGGAAGGACGTTCTTGCTATTGAGCCAGTGCAGCGAAGGTTCACCAGATTAATTCCAGGGCTGGCTGGACTGCCATATGTAGAGGAACTGGATCAACGTGAACTTCATTCACTGGAGTTTAGAAGGATGAGAGGGGTATTCATAGAAACATGAAAGATTCTGACGGGACTGGACAGGTTAGATGCGGCGAGAATGTTCCCGATATTGGGGAAGTCTAGAACCAGGGGACATAGTCTTAGGATAAGGGGAAGGCCTTATAGGACTGAGATGAGGAGAAACTTCTTCACTCAGCGAGTTGTTAATCTATGGAATTTCCTGCCGCAGAGATTTGTTGATGCCAGTTCAGTGGATATATTCAAGGGTGAGTTAGATGTGACCCTTATGGCTAAGGGGTTCAAAGCGTATGGAGATTAAGCAGGAAAGAGGTACTGTTGTAATGATCAGCCATTGAACGGCGGTGCACGCTCGAAGGGCCGAATGACCTTCTCCTGCACCTTATTCTATGTTTCTATGTTTCTATGTCTTCTGGTCAACCACTCCCGCTCTACCTGCACACTCCTAAGCTGCAGGGTGACCACCTCTAGAAGAGAATTGGGTAAAGAATTGATGGCGAACAGTTTGCAGGGCTCTGGGGAAAGTGTGTAATTTTATGCTTCTGAAAACCTCAGTTCACTGTTTTAATTCTCGGCCGTGCCCGCAGGGATTTTCCGACATTTAATGTACTTTTTCACTTTTTCTCTCTCTATGATTCATTATATTTCTCTCTGAGTATGACTTTTTTTTCATCTATCAGTCTCGCTTTATGTCTAACTCAGTTGCAGTGAATTTCCGTAAGCTTTTCTCATTGGGGATTTGTTTATCCGTCCTATTATAACTTTCCCTCTGTTACACTTTCCATCACTCCCCACATCAATTTACTCCGCAGCTTATGAGTTATCCCTTTAAGCGCTGCTTCAATCTGAGCTTGCTGATACTGGGTGGTTGACGTGGATTTTAACATTATTCATTCAAAAATGTTCAGTGTTGACGGGAAGATTACATGTTCTGTGGGTTAAAGCAAGGGGGTTTGTTGTCGAGTTATGGACGATCAGTTCAATGCGTTATTTGCCTAAGTGCTGTGCTTTTGAGATTCAGATTTTCACCATCCACAGTTAAACACCAGGTATATATCCTCCCACGTTTGCAGAGTATGCAGATGTGTAGTTTGCTCAGCGCTGAAAACTAAATTTTGAGTCTGCAAGTGATGTGACGAATTTTCAAGCACTGCACAGCAGCGTGTTCATCACCAGGATGGCTGAGTTGTTAAGGTGTTGGAATTAAAATCCAACTGATGTGTGTCTGCGTGTGTTCCAACCCACTCCAAGTAAATGTTCAACCAACTGGTTTGCCAATTAGACTTAATGCTTGTTTGTTTTGAAAGCGTGGAAGCGGTCCATAATCTCTGCACATCATATATTTATAATTCACCCTTCACGACAACGTTTCTCTCATTATAATAGGTGTTCTGCCAATTGACTAAACATAGGAACAGGATTACGCCATTCCGCCCCTTGTACCTATTGGCCATTCCATTAATTCTTGGCTGAGCTCTATCTTAACTCGATCCATCTGCATTGGCTCCACATCATGAAAACCAGTGTCTAGGTAAAACTATCGATCTAAAATTACCAGTTTTAATTGAGATTGCATATCCTGCTTTTTGTAGAAGATAAATCCACCACCCTTTGCGTGAAGAAGATTTTCTTAACTTCTCTACAGAATGGCATGTCTCTGATTTTAACATTATGTCCCCTTGTCGTAAACTGCCCCACGAACGGTGAAAAAAGCTTTATCTCTATCTATCTTATCAATTCTTTTCAAAACATTAAAAACCTCAATGAAATCAACACTTAACCTTCTATATTCCAGGGGGTATAGACCTAGTTTATGTATCCTCACCTCATAATTTAACTTGTGGCACCCTGGTAACATTCTCGTGAATATGAACTGTGCACCTTCCACGTCCAATCTATAATTTCTAAGGGGCCGTGCCCATAAAGGGACTAGATATAATGGAGAGAAACGGATTATCTCCCTTAGCAGAGGGCTCAACAACCAGGGGGCATACATTTATAATAATTGTAGAAGGTTTACAGGAGATTAGATGGGAAATTTTCACAGGCAGAGAGTTGTAGTTGTCTAAAACGCAATACCTGAAAACGTGGTAGAGGCAGAAAGCTTTAGCACTTTTAAAAATATTTGGATATGCAACTGAAGTGCCATAACATGCAGGGTTATGGACCTAGAGCTGGGAAGTGGGATTAGGCTGGATAACCGTGGCACGGACAGGATGGGCCGGAATAGCCTCCTTCCATGCTGTAAACTTCTATGACCTATTATATTCTATAACTTAGAGTACTCCAGATATAGTCTAACTACTTCTCTGTACAGTTGAAGAAAAACTTGCACTGCTTTATAGTCCAAACCCTTGTTATAAAGCCGAACATGCCATTAGTTGTTTCCAATATATTTGTAACTTGCTACTGCACGTTAGCGGGATGGGCACTAGGACTCCAAACCACTTTGGAACTCCATCCCTCCGAGCTGTGCTCCAATTAATTCGTACTCGGATCTAAACTATGTGATCGAAAATGGACGACAACACAATTACCTGTTTGGAAACTATCTGCCACTGAATCATCCATTCACTTAATCTATCAATATATCTTTACAAGTAACGCCTAAGTAACTTAATATATCATAAATATTTGCATCATCTGCAAACGGGGATATATGGCTGCCTGTTGTGCCTTCTTAATCTTTAAGAAATATCGAATGAAACATTTTTTTAACACTGACAGTTTAAAACGTGCCATGTTTTGAAGCCCTGGTAGGGTCTGTGGGAAGAGTAAGATTTCAGGTCGATGACCCATGTGATCCTTCAAATATACATCATGCAACTGTACGCTGTTTTCAAACAGTAAAAGCACGGGCTTGCATTCCGTAGCATCTTTCAGGAACATAGAATGACCCAGTTGCTCAGTTTGAATTCCAGCAGGACCGCCAGCCTCCAGACATCATTACAGACTTGGTCCAAATATGGCCAAAAGTGATTAATTCTAAAATGAAGCGAGAGTGATTGTCGTTGACATCAAAGCAGCATTTAACCGAATGCTGCATCAAGGAAGTTTCTAACGGTGAAGTTATTGCGGGGTTAATCTCCACTAATGGAGACATACCTAGCCTAAAAGAAGATGGTTGTGGTTGTTCGACGCCAATCATCTCAGCCCAGGATATCGCTGCAGGAGTTCATCATTACCTGCTTCATTAATAACCTGCCCACCATCATAAGGTCAGAAGTGGGCATGATTGCTGAAGATTGTACTTTACAGCTCGAGTATCAAATCCTCAGAAAATGAACCATAAAATATATCGCCTCTCCACTATTGTGGCTGGATCAAAATCTTGGAACACCTTCTACTAAGCAGCACATTCGTAGTACCATCACCTCAGTGACATAATCATAGAACCATAGCAATTTACAGCACAGAAGAAAACCATTTAGCTCATCTCATCCTTGCTGGTGGACAAAGCACTACCCTGCCAAATTCTATTTCAAGCTCTTGGACCGTAGCCATCAAGTTCATATCCAAGTACTGCAGTGGTCCACGAAGTTTGTTCATCACTAACTTCTCGAACGCAATTAGGGATGGGCAAGATCCCATCGATGGTGTGATACAGATATGTGCAGGACACGAAAGAGCATTCCCCCACCTCTTAGAATCATAGAATTATAGAAATTTGCCGCAGAGAAGGAGGGCATTCGGCCCATCCTGTCTCCGCCAATCGAAAGAGCAATCCAGCCTAATCCCTCGTCCCAGCTCTTGATCTGTTGCAGATTAGGGTCATTCAATCCATCTGCAAGTACTGCTGAAATGTGATGAGGGATTGTGTCTCGACCAACTTTTCAGTCAGTGAGTTCCAGACCCAAATTCATTCTGGGCGAAAAAATTTCTCCTCGACTCCCGTGTAATTCGTTTACCAATTATTTTAAATCTATGCCCCCTGATTATTGACGTCTCTGCTCAGGGGCATATGTGTTTCTTATCCCGGCCCCTCATAACATTATACAGCTCAATTATTTCACCAATTCTCCTCATCTGTTCCGACGAAAACAACCCCAATCTTTCCCCACAACCAAATCTATCCAGTCCGGGAAAAAGCCAGAGGAGAACAGAGGAAACACATGGAAGTGGAGGAGAATTGTTTGTTTTAAAGCTGTGAGTGTGGTGATCTGTAATGCACTGCCTGACAGGGTGGTGAGTCATAGAGTCATCGATTCATAAAATTGTTACAGCATGGACGAAGGCAATTCGGCCGGTCGAGCTCATGCTGACTCTCAGTTAGTCTCAACTCCCTGTCACTTCCCCGTAGCTCTGCAGATTCAATAGTAACCAACAAAATGGAATTGGATAAATGCTTGAAGAGGCTCATTTTGCAGGGCGTTGTGGAAAGATCTGGGACTAATTGGATAGCTCGTTCAAGAGTACGATGGTCCAAGTACGCTTCATCGGTAATGCGTGATGTTATGAAATGTTTTATGATAGTTTCATCTAAATGACGCTAATCATTTGCCCGTTCAGCAATCCCACTTCATTTATTTGTATATGCATCTGTGCTTGAACAACCTAATTGAAATGATGTGCAATTCGCTAGCAATGTGACGCAAGTCATACAGTTGATGAGAGTGCGGTGGCCAAGTGGTTAGTCTTCGGTTTCATAAATTGAAGATCATAGGTTCGGCGGCTATTGAGATTGTATCACATTAAATGTGACATTCTAAAGCTTTTTCCATTTTAACTATCAAAACACTTCATAATTTTGAACTAATGTCATAAATCGCCAATTAACGTTTTCTATCCTAAGGAGAAAAATCCCAGCTTCTCCACTTTCTTCGTATAAATGAGGTCCCCAACTCTGGCAGTATTCTAGTAAATCTATTCTGCACCCTCTCCAAGGGCTTGACTTCTTCCCTACAGCGTGTTGCCCACAACTGAACGCAATATTCCAGCTAAGACCTCATAAGTGTTTTATAATTGCTTGGCATAACTTCCTTGTTTTTATACTCTATTCGGCTATTAAAAAAGGAAAAGTTCCCATGTCTTCCAGATCCTGCCCCCTCTTTAGAAGTGTACGATTTAGAGCTGGTTCATACAAAACAGGGAGAGCATTCTGACCGGTTTTGGGATCATTGATCTCCAGAGGCAGATGCTTAATAGGGGATTTAAATGTTCATGTATAAATCTGGGCCCGTTAAAATTGTAACATTATTTCATGTTGCCTCTCATCATCACATCAAAGTGTATCACTTCACACTTCTCTGTGTTAACTTACATCTGCTATGTGTCTGTTCATTTCACCAGTCGGTTATGTTCTTACTCCCTCTTTGTAGAACTTACTATCTGCTTTCTGCCCCTTTGATTTTCTTTGTAGCTTTCCCATTCACCAGGATCTGTGCTATTTTTTATATTTGTGTATGCTTTTACTTTAGTTTAATGTGGCCCCTTATCGTCCATGCCTATTTTTTTTTGGCCCCCAGGGGTATACACTGATTCTGTATCACTTTTAATTATTTTAACACCTCATATCATTCTACCCATTAACAGATGTTCCCAGTTTATTGTGGACAGTCCCTGTCTCAGCCCCTTGAAGTCGGTCTTACCGAAATCTGGAATGGTACTGATTTTTTCTCGTTTCTCCCTGTCAAATGTTACGTTGAAGTCGATCATGTTTTGATCGCTATTAAATACATTTTCACTTACCCTGAGGCTGTTGAATACATCCTGCTCGTTACTCATTACTAAATGTAAATTGTAATGCCCCTTGTTTGTGATGGAACATATTGTTGAAGAACTAGCCCGGACACACTCATTAAATTGACAATTTTTCTAACAGGTGCTAGTCAGATTATCCCAATACATATGAAAATGTAAGTCCTCTATTAAAACCACACTGTCTTGACTACACGCTTGTCTAATCTCAATATTTATATATTCTAGTACTTGACAGCTGCGACTAGAAGGCCTATACACAACTCCTACTATTGTCTTAAATCCTTTCCTTTCTCGCAATTCTACCCATAAAGTCTCCACGTCTGGCTTACCTGTAGTTAGATCCTCGCTTGGAACTGAATCATAGAATCATAGTTATTTACAGCACGGAAGATGGATATTTCGACCCATCCGTTCAACGTCGGCCAACAAAGAGCTTTCCAGCGGAATCCCGTGTTCCAGCTTTTGGGCTGTAGCCCTGTAGGTTATTGCACTTCAATGCAAATCCAAGCGCGTTTTAAATGTGGTTTGGGTTTCCGCCTCTACCACACTTTCAGGCAGTGAGTTCCAGACTCCCAACTTGCTCTGGTTGAAGACATTTCCAGTCAAATCCCCGCTAAACTTGCTACGAATGATTTTAAATCGATGTTCCCTCGTTGTTGACCATTCTGCTCAGAAAAATAGGTCCTTCCTATCCACTCTCTCTCGGCCCCTCATAATTTTGAACACATCAATAATGATTCCCCTCAGCTGCCTATATTCCAATGGAATAAAACCCAGCCTATCGAATCATTACTCATAGCTAAAATTTTCCAGTCCAGTCAACATCCTCGTAAATCTCTTTTGCACCCTCTCTAGCGCAATTGCATCGTTCCTGTAATAATGTGTATGCAGTATTCTAGTTATTGCCCAAATAATATTTTATATAACTCTAGCATAACTTCACTGCTCTTGTACAATATACCTCGGCTAATAAAGGTAAGTATGCCGCATGCCTTCTGAACTAGCACGTTTTCTTTGAAACCATAAACAGGAAGGCAATGATGTAAATATTAAAACAATAACAACTTGCATTTATGTAGCGCCTTTAATACGTCACAGGGCGCTCCACGAAAGCTTAAGACAAATCAAATACCGCTGTAAACGAGCCACATAAAAGAGAAATTACGGCAGATGCCCTAAAGCTTCGTCAATGAGATCGATTTTAAGTAGCATCAATCTTGAAATACCCTTAGCCAGGAATATTAATCAGTGTTATTTCCTCCAGGTCTAAAAGTTGTGAGAAGTTGGCTTTTGAATTGGACTCATGGGTGTCGAAATCATACGATTACATAGGATATTCAATGCAAAACAGGCTATTAGGCCCAACCTGTCAATATCGACCTTTGTGGTCCACTGGAGCATTCACCCCTCTTTCCGCATCCAGCACTATCAGCATAGCCCTACATTCAGCTCTCCTTCATATGTTTATTCGGCCGCTCCTTACATGCATCTATAACATTTCATTCAACCACTCTGGTGGTAGCGAGTTTTAAATTCTTACTACTCTCTGGCGAAAGAAGATTCTTCTTAATGCCCAATTTGATTTGTTGCTGATTTTTCTTATATTGATGGTCTCTAGTAATACTCTTCCCCACAAGTAAAAACACTGTGTAACTAGTCTATCAAAACCTTTCAAGATATTAATGAGCTCTATTAGTTCACCACTCAGACTTCTTGTTTCACGACAAAATAAATTGAGCCTGTCGATTCTTTCCTGATAGTATACCATCTTCTCCGCACCCTATCCAGTGCCTTGCTTATCTTCTTTCATAATATGGCGACCAGAATTGCACACAGTACGCCGAATGTGGTCAAACTGTAGAGAGTTCTGCATTGGTCGGTTTTAAAACGGCGTGTCCAGCTGCCTGGTCTCATTAAAAGGGGCCCGCACCTCATCTTTTGAGGAGACATTTCACTACCATCCTGTCGTAACTGAAGGCCGTTTGCTTACAGAAGCTGATTGTACATTTTCAACATTTTCGATATGGGCAGGACAGGTCGTGAAGGGGAAGTTTTGCAGCGTATTTCTGTATGGATGCAAAAAGCCTGAAATGGAATAGCTAAGTTGTGCTAGATGGCAGCCGAGAGGTTAAGGCGATGGACTGCTCATCGATTGTGCGCATTTACTATGTTGAGCGTTTGTTGCTGATAAACCTTCCAAGCATTTGATTGAATATTACATAAATTAAGCTTTGAATCTAAATCTCCAAAAAAACTGTCATTTCCTGAAAAAATACCTGATCCATTAAGTTGCGCACTCACTGATCAAGTCACGGTGATTTCTTATATTTTCTTGATATGCCAACTGAATTTACTGACTGGAGGAATTGTATTAACTCCACGTGATCGGCTCGGCTCATCCTTGGGCCGAATTGCGATTGGTGCGAGCAAATTCTGCAGTAAAATCTGAAACTGAGTCATTACTGTTCTTCAAGGAACGGAAAATGCCCCCTACAGGTCCTGCTATAAAGTGGGCACAGTCCCATCCAACTCTCATGATGCTGAATACCTCTTAGCGGGACTGGAGAACAATTTTCAAGAAGGAGGCTCGTGGTCTGCTCAGCAGAAAGTCAATGTTCTGCATGTTATTTCTGACAGCTTTCCAATTGGACACAGGCATCCAACTGCCGTGCGAGCATTGCTGACTATTCCTAGTCAACAATATTGGAATGTGTTTACAAAACTAATTTATATATGTGACCTGTATTATGAAATAAATTTTGCAGCATTAATAGCTTTATATTGTCGTCTGTCTCGCTATCCTCATAATGTACACTCTACCTTAAGACATCTATAATCGGTGCTGCTTTATTTCACTGTGAGCGTGAAGGGACATATCTGTGAAGATATTTGCCCCGAATTTACACCATTCTGTCCTATAGTCCACGTCTTTCTTTACCCATTCCTGCCCTTTTTGCAGGTTAGATCAGCCCAGGCCGTCCATTGAAGCCTGAGAACTTAATCAGCGAAAAGCAGAGAAATACAAGAGGCAGAGATAGGGAGAGATAGAAAGATGAATGCGAAGGCAATAACAGAAAAGGTCATTGCATCTTGAGCGGAAATCCTTTTGCTCTCTTGAAATGTTGTAAAAGCGTAAAAGATAATTGGGCGACAGTTTAAACGTGCTTCGCTCCCTGGCGATCTCTCAGGCTCTGAGAGAGGGAAATGTAGCCCGCAGCTGGAGCTCTTATTTATTCGAGCAATGAATGGAGCTTTAAACAGTGTAGTGGCGAGCAGGTAAACTTGAGTGTATATCAGGCCCAAAACATTGAACCTTCCGGCTATCACAGACAGTTTCGGTTTGCTGCAGACTTTCACTTTCCAGCCTCGGAATCAGCCAACCCTGTTGCAGGGCTATGGGGAAAGGACGGGGGATTGGGACTAGCTGAGAGCTGGCACGCTCTCGATGGGACGAATGGCCTCCTGCTTTGCGGTAACCATTCAATTAATTTACGATTGGACTTTGATAGGACTCGAATCGACAAGTTTGAATGTTTCTATCGAACAGAATCAGCGAGAAGTCCAATGCACGAGCCATTGCAACATTGAGCACAACATTATTAACGAAATCCTTGTTTCTGTTGAATATGGTGCAGGAATTATGTGGAGATAACCAATGCGTTTTCATATCATCTCTGTGAAATCGAGTGTGTTTCCGGCACATTATTCTTTACATCAGATTTCTTCATTAAATGTCAAAACGCCTCCACTCCATCCCATAAATTATTACAATTCTCATCCTCCGTTGCAATATGGTTAGCATGAGGAAAATAAGTGCTGGAATAAAACAGTGAATATGTAGATAACGTTTGGGGATACAGCAATTGCACCTTCGATTCCTGTGGAAATGTTACAAGCATAATTATCAGTTGTTTTAAGTGAGGCTCGAACTCACAACATCGACTATTCCGGGGTTGATACGATCATATAAGTACTGCGTGCTATCCAAGTCCACCTCCGCATGTGTGCGGATGCTGTGTGGTATTAATGCTTCCATCATACAGCTGCCTATTCCACCTGTCTTATAATTCCTCCCCTAAAAATTTATCGTGGCTGGGGGTAATTGACATTTTCAAGTTTCACAATGATAGATTTTTGTTAGGCAATGATACGAAGACTTATAGAAACATAGAAACATAGAAAATAGGTGCAGGAGTAGGCCATTCGGCCCATCTGGCCTGCACCGCCATTAAATGAGTTCATGGCTGAACATGCAACTTCAGTACCCCATTCCTGCTTTCTCGCCATACCCCTTGATCCCCTAGTAGTAAGGACTTTATCAAACTCCTTTTTGAATATATTTAGTGAATTGGCCTCAACAACTTTCTGTGGTAGAGAATTCCACAGGTTCACCACTCTCTGGGTGAAGATGTTTCTCCTCATCTCGGTCTTAAATGGCTTACCCCTTATCCTTAGACTGTGTCCCCTGGTTCTGGACTTCGCCAACATAGGTAACATTCTTCCTGCATCTAACCTGTCCAAACACATCAGAATTTTAAAGTTTCCTAAGAGGTCCCCTCTCATTCTTCTGAACTCCAGTGAATACAAGCCCAGTTAATCCAGTCTTTCTTGATAGGTCAGTCCCACCTTAATGGGAATCAGTCTGGTGAACCTTCGCTGCACTCCCTCAATAGCAACAATGTCCTTCCTCAGGTTAGGAGACCAAAACTGCACACAATACTCCAGGTGTGGCCTAACCAAGGTCCTGTTAAACTGTAGCAACACCTCCCTGCCCCTGTACTCAAATCCCCTCGCTATGAAGGCCAACATGCCATTTGCTTTCTGAACCGCCTGCTGCACCTGCATTCCAAACTTCATGACACCCAGGTCTCGTTGCACCTCCACTTTTCCGAATCTGTCACCATTCAGATAACAGTCTGTCTCTCTGCTTTTACCACCAAAGTGGATATCCTCACATTTATCCATATTATACTTCATCTGCCATGCATTTGCCCACTCACCTAACCTATCCATGTCGCTCTGCAGCCTCATAGCATCCTCCTCGCAGCTCGCACTGCCACCCAACTTAGTGTCATCCGCAAATTTAGAGATACTACATTTAATCCCCTCGTCTAAATCATTTATGTACAGTGTAAACAGCTGGGGCCCCAGCACAGAACCTTGAGGTACCCCACTAGTCACGGCCTGCCATTCTGAAAAGTACCTATATACTCCTACTCTTTGCTTCCTGTCTGACAACCAGTTCTCAATCCATGTCAGCACACTACCCCCAATCCCTTGTGCTTTAACTTTGCACATTAATCTCTTGTGTGGGACCTTGTCGAAACCCTTCTGAAAGACCAAATATACCACATCAACTGGTTCTCCCTTGTCCACTCCACTGGAAACATCCTCAAAAAATTCCAGAAGATTTGTCAAGCATGATTTCCCTTTCACAAATCCATGCTGACTTGGACCTATCATGTCACCTCTTTCCAAATGCGCTGCTATTACATGTTTAATGATTGATTCCATCATTTTACCCACTACCGATGTCAGGCTGACCTTCTATAATTCCCTGTTTTTTCTCTCCCTCCTTTTTTAAAAGTGGGGTTACATTGGCTACCCTCCCCTCCATCGGAACTGATCCAGAATCAATGGAATGTTGGAAAATGACTGTCAATGCATTGGCTATTTCGTAGGCCATTTCCTTAAGTACTCTGGGATGCAGTCCATCAGGCCCTGGGAATTTATCGGCCTTCAATCCCATCGATTTCCCCAACACAATATCCCGACTAATAATGATTTCCCTCAGTTCCTCCTCCATATTAGACACTCTGACCACTTTTATATCGGGAAGGTTGTTTGTGTCCTCCTTAGTGAATACTGAACCAAAGTACTTGTTCAATTGGCCCGCCATTTCTTTGTTCCCCGTTATGAATTCCCCTGATTCTGACTGCAGGTGACCTACGTTTGTCTTTACTAACCTTTTTCTCTTTTCTTATCTATAGAAACTTTTGCAATCCGTCATAATGTTCCCTGGAATCATCGCAGGCAAATGGAGTTATGGCATAGTTAGTTAAAATGCGGAGCATGATTGAATGGCTGAATATCCACCTCCTGTTTCTATTTTCCTATGAATGTATCTGGTAAGAAATAGAAAGACCTGCAAACAAACATTGCATTTTATTCATATTTAACAGCAACAATATCTGTGCCATGCCCAACTATGCTGTGGTCAGAAAAAAGCTCCCTAAACTTCGGAAACTCCCGTGGCTTTTCTGTGGCTCTCTTTCCTCTCTTCCCTTCCTCCTACACGCTGCCAGTTTTTAAACCTTGTTTTAAATGTTGCTCTGGGCAGGGGCATTCGACAGTCTTAGAACCCTCTCTACCGTTTCATTGCTTGATTTTTATGTTGATTAATTATGAAACTCTTTGAGCTACAATGGTAGCGCTTGCGACAATACATTAAAAGGCAGCTTATTGGAAACACGTTCTGATCATAGTTTGGTTTTTTACACAATTGAACCTATATCGGTGTTAAATTTACAATAAACTATATCTTGTTATAAATGTTGGCTCATTAATTCCCTCGTGTCAGATGAGGAATTGTTTGATCCCCTCATTTATTTCATGCAGGGAACAGGCACGGGTATTCATTCAGAAATAACCCACAGATTGACACGATGATGACCGCAGCAAGAGACACAGACAGCACCAGAGAACATGGAGAAGAGACAAGAGAGATGGATAAATACAAAACGGCCTCACACTCTGAAAAGTACAAACGTCACATGCAAAAGCATCGGCTGCTCTCGGTGAGTCTCGAACTCACAACCTCGGCATTTCTCGTGTTTGATATTGTTATATAAGTACCGCGCACAAACCAATTGCGCCACTAGAGCTGCAGGTCTTGCTGTTTCAGTGCTCCCATCATGCATCTGCCTGTTCCACCTGTCTTGCAAGAAAGAAAACAAAGAATCATCGAATCATTCAGCACAGAAGGAAACTATTCATCCCATCGTGTCTGTGCCGGATCTCTGCAAGAAGCCTTCAATTATTGAGACTCCATAGATTTTCGCCATAGATGTGTTTTATTTTTGTGTGTAATGTTTTGTTATTTCTAATGAATGTGGATGTCCTTGCGGGAAATTTAAAATATATTTGTGCATCTATCTGTGACATGTAAATACAATTGTGTGGAACCTTGATAATCAATTTATTTGCGTATATCATTGCGTTTTTATAAATGTATTTGTTTTTATCTCTGTTTTCTTTCTGAATTTATCTCCAAGAATCTCTGTGCTGCAATTGTATTTACGTTTATTTGCGAGGTGTTTACAAGTAACATAGATATAAAGATAGACACAGAATATACATATATAACACACAGAGGTGCTCCACAATTCAATTATAAATAACGTTGTTGCTTTCAAATACGTAAACGGACACAGATGTACAAAATATATGTATATCCCACAGAACAAATTGCTACTTAACATAGAGACATTAAAATATATTTAGAACTATCGCTGATCAAAGAACATTTTGCTCTCTGCGGTCCTCAGCAAATTCTGCTGTACCTGTTTTGCCTGTTGTGCTCGGTGTCAGGGAAGGTTTGTTCGGGCATGGGGAAATCGTTTCCCATGGATGGGCTGCAATGCGCTGTCTGAGGCCACGTTCATTGCTATATTTGATATGTACTAATCATCTGGACTTGGGTATACAGTGCAAAATTACACCATCTACAGATGTTTCATCCTGATACACAAATCCACTGCCAAATTAGTTCAATCTCTCTCCGGACCCAGTAGTTAATCTTCCCGCGAGTACTTTGGTCCAAGCTCTGTTGATGTCCAACCCGACCTACTGTAACAGGTCCGTCCTGCGCCAGAACTGGTCCCAATGTCCCAGGTTTCTGCAGCCCAACCTCGTGCACCGTTTCTTCTAAACTCAATAGCGCGGGGCACTGGGATTAATCCATGGAATACCTTTGTGGTACTGCTCATTAATTTCCTCAATTACACCTGAAACTCTGCCTGAAGGAACTCATCCCCTTATCTCCTTATGTCTTGGTTAGCACATAGATCAGGGTTATGCTGATCCCCTTCACACCTCGAAATGTTCCTCACCACTCAGTGATGTTCTGTACCTGACAGCAGGGAGGATACACACCACGCACATCTCACGTTTGCCGTTGAATAAATGCCCTGACATTCGAATCCTCAATGATGTCAAATTACATAACGTTTTAGTTTCAAAAGCAAAGTTCTGCGAAGCCTGTAAATCTGAAATGACATCAGAAAATGTTGGATATATTCAGGCAGCATCTCTGGAAAGATTTCTGATGACTAGGTTGTGTTTAAATGTCATTGACGTGAAGCGTCAACAATACAATCCAGATACTGCCCGATGTAATCCCAGTGCGCCAGTTTGCGGGTATTGAAACCAATCTGGATACCGCACATCAATCTGGGAGCTAAATTGATGTTGTTGTTCTTGTAAAGTCGCAACAGCAGAGGACTGCAATAAAATATCCAAGTCTTTAAGATAAATCATATGTTTCACAGTTAACAAAACGAGCCAGTTCCAAAAGACATTCAATCTTCAAAACGGTTAAATTGCGCCGTTAAATTTCCGGCATGTGTGCCCGGGCAAAACACAGGCTTTGGCTGTTTTTTTTAAAATTGCAGTTCAATGCTGTTGCGACTAGTTTACTTTGAACATTCTCCCTTTGAAGATTCTCACAGAGGCCGTCTGACTGGCTCACGAGTTCTCGGCCTCAACGTTTACTCACCCTGTGAGCGCCACCTAGTGGTTAGGTTGCTGCGCTCTCTCCTGGTCGGCACAGGTTCGATGCCCATTCCGGGATTTATTAAATTAAAATGAAGCTTATTAAATTAATTTCATAACTCTCTACGAAAGATGAATAATTATTGCAATCGCCATTGATAACTTGTCAGCACGCACCCGTCGAGGCCCCTCAAGTGTGCTTCTCAGAGCGCGATGTGCATGTGCCGAAAATCGGCACTGGGACAATCAAAATGGCTTTTGACAGATCCAACGCATCCCCGTGAGAAGGGTCTTTGCGGTCGGAGATTTGCACTATTTGCCCAACTCTTGCCTCGAAGATCTCCTTCAAAATCTTACGCCTGCTAAAGGTGACAGAGAGATGAACAGGCAGGGGGAGACAGTTACGTGCATGTCAGAGAAAGATAGAGACAGACAGGGGGTTGTGATGGAGAGGAGACAGTCCGGAGAGACAGAATGCGAGACAGACGGATTTTGAAAGAGACAGTGCGACAGAAGAGGGGGAGGGGTGAAAGAGTGAGTTAATTATGGTGGGGGTTATAGAGAGAGACAATACTGAGGGGAGGGGGCGGCTTGATAGACCGACAGGGTGAGAAAAGGTTGGAGACAAACTGAGGGGCTGGGAGATATGGTGGGAGACAAAGAGAGAGATAGACGTGGAAGACAGAAGGGTGTAGTCAGAAGTGGGAGAATAATGGAAGGGGGCAGTGCGTGACAGACAGGGGAGGCAGACAGGAAAAATTGACGGAACGCAGACAGAGAGCGACAGAGTGGGGCAGACGGGGGTGAATGGTGGAAGTGGGAAGTGCTTGACAGACAGGGGAGGCAGAAAGGGAAGACTGACGGAAGGCAGACAGAGAGCGATAGACAGGGGCAGACAGGGGTGAATGCTGGAAGGGGACAGTAATTGGCAGACAGGGGAGGCAGAAGTGTGTTAGCCAGAAAGATAACAGATTGGGCTGGGATAGAGAGTGAGAGAGAGAGAGAGAGAGCCGGTGGGGTGACGCAGTGAGTGAGAGAGAGAGGGGGTGAGACAGAAGTGTAAGGGACAGAGAAATAGAGAATTGGTTGAAACAATCGGGGCCAACAGGGCGAGTCGGCGAGAGATACAGATGGGGCAGACAGAAACGGCAGACAGATGAGGAGACAGAGACAGAGAGAGAGACATACAGAAGAGACAAGACCAGAAAGACAGAAGAGGAGGGAGAATGAGAGAGACATACGGGGGATCAGATAGAGAGACAGATACGGGTAGGGGCGTGGGGAGGGAGATAGAGGGATGGAGACAGGCGGTGGAAAAAGGCAGATGGCAAGACAGAGAGAGGCAGGTGGGGGAGAAGGAAGGCGGAGACAGACCGAGAGAGAGAACGAGAGAAACCTTCCGGTAGCAGAGTGGGAATGTTACTGAACTAATCCAGTGGCCTGGACTAAAGATCCCGAGCTGTAAGTTCAAATCCTGCCACCACAGCTGAGGAATTTAGGTTCAGTTAATTACATCAATCTGGATATAAAAAGCTAGTATCAAAACTGACCATGATACTACTGGATCGTCGCACCAATCCAGCTGGTTCACTAATGTCCTTTAAAGGATGAAATATACTGTATTTTCCTGCTCTGGGCGAGACGTGACTCCAAATGCACAGCAATGTGGTTGACACTTTTCAATGACCTCTACAATGGCCCAGCGAGACACTCAGTTGAATCAAACCGCTGCGACAATGTCAGCATTGTGGGAGTAACTTAACCACACAGACTGCAGCGGTTCAAATAGTCGGCTCACCACTACCTTCTCCGGGGCAGTTTCAGAAGGACAAATAAGGAAGGAAGGCCTTAGTAGCGATGCCCAAAATTCTGAATTAATTCAAAAAATCACGTTGGAGACAGGGAAAGAGAGAGATATCTAGACAGAGGCAGACGCTGGTGTAATGGATGGGTCAAACGGAGTGAGAAAGATAGGGAGACAGACGTGGGGAGAAAGAGGGAGAGAACGAGAAGACCGAGACATAGTGTGAGACGGACAGACAGATCGGCGGAGCAAAGAGAGATAAACATTTGGGGGTGACAGAGAGAGTGCGAGATGGGGAGACCGCTGTGGATAGACAGGGACAGACGGGTTTGATGCAGAAGTGAGTACACGTGAGGCGGGTTAGAATGGGACAGACGTGGGATAGAAATCGGCAGAAATCAGACACGGAGAGACAGGGAGAAAACGACGTGATAGACAAAGAAAAAGAGCTGGGGGAGCGAGAGACAGAGAAGAGAGAGCAACACATTGGGTGTGTTGGGATAGAGATTGACTGGAAGAATGGTGGATTGCGACAGACTGTGGTAGATAGATGATATGTTACAAAGGCAAAGGCAGAGACGGTGCCAGACGGGAGCAGGCAAACTGGTGAGCCAGAGCGGACAACAGATGGTGAGAGAAAGACGGGCGATATATAGGAAGGAGATACAGAGGGAGGTACAGAGAGAGCGACACACACAGGAGGTGATAGAGAGAGAGCGACCGACCTTGTGGTGGAGATAGTCCTACTGGAAATGTAAAAGAAGGAGATAGAGTGGGCGAGACTGATGTTGGTAGACAGACGGGAGGATGTAGAAGGGGAGAGAGATTTAGCAGAGGGAAACGGGGAAGACAGAAATAGAACAGAATGATCAGACAGACACAGGCAAGCAGGAAAGATAGGGAGAGGGAGAGCCAGAATGGGGAGACAGAGAGGGTGCAAACGACGAAGTTAAACAGGTGGGAGACAGGGAGGTAACGACAGAGACAGACAGAGCGAGAAATAGGTGGACAGACTGCGCGGCCAGACGGACGGAGAACTGCAAGGGACAGACTCGAGAAACAGACGGGAGAGGGTTGGAGGGGGAGAGACTGATGGGCACAGAAGGGGAGGCAGAAATAGAGATAACAGCAGACGAAAGAAAAAGACAGTGGTAAGTCAGATGGAGAGACAGGCGGGAGGTGCACAGAGAAAGACAGACGGAGGTTACACAAGTGGCGAGAAAGACGGTGGAGTGAAATGTTGGGCGAGAGAGTTTTGGAAACAGATGGGGAGACAGAAAGAAAGACAGACGTGAGAAGACAGAGAAAGTAAAAAAACGGGGAGACTGTTTCTAGTCCCGCTCTCTCGTCCAATTTTAGTGAATAACAATGTAACTGGCACTGCAAATAGTGTCGTGGAACATGAAGTTGCAATGAGACATTAATTAAGTGTTTGCGAAAATAACTGTGTAGATATAGGTCCCTGTGGCGAAGTGTAAGTTCTTCCACATTGACCCTATGAAAGATGGATCAGAGTACATTATAGTTAGAAACTGTACCTGACAATGATATTTACGGGTGCAAGTACAGAAATCTTTCCTAATCACCCTGTTTTTGGTGGTCATAATTCACCTTTCTTTTGAACACCAAATGCTCCTGTTTGTGAAACTCATAAAATCCCTTCGCCGACGCTCTGAAATCCCCATGTTTCAGGAGCGCCTAATCCCTCTGTTTCAGGAGCTCCTTATCCTTCTGTTTCTGGAGCTCCTTATCCCTCTGTTTCAGGAGCTCCTTATCCCTCTGTTTCAGGAGCTCCTTATTCCTCTCTTTCAGGAGCTCCAAATTCCACTGTTTCAGGAGCTCCTTATCCCTCTGTTTCAGGAGCTCCTTATCCCTCTGTTTCAGGAGCTCCTTATCCATCTGTTTCAGGAGCTCCTTATCCCTCTGTTTCAGGAGCTCCCTATCACTCTGTTTCAGGAGCTCCTTATCCCTCTGTTTCAGGAGCTCCCTATCACTCTGTTTCTGGAGATTCTTATTCCTCTGTTTCATGAGTTCCTTATCTCTCTGTTTCTGGAGCTCCATATCCCTCTGTTTCTGGAGCTCCCTATCACTCTGTTTCAGGAGCTTCTTATACCTCTGTTTCAGGAGCTCATTATCGCTCTGGTTCAGGAGCTCCCTATCACTCTGTTTCAGGAGCTCCTTATCCCTCTGTTTCAGGAGCTCCCTATCACTCTGTTTCTAGAGATCCTTATCCCTCTGTTTCATGAGTTCCTTATCCCTCTTTTTCAGGAGCTCCCTATCACTCTGTTTCTGGAGCTCCTTATCGCTCTGTTTCTGGAGCTCCTTATCCCTCTTTTTCAAGAGTTCCTTATCCCTCTGTTTCTGGAGCTCCTTTTCCCTCTCTTTCTGGAGCTCCTTATCCCTCTGTTTCTGGAGCTCCTTATCCCTCTTTTTCATGAGTTCCTTATCCCTCTGTTTCTGGAGCTCCTTTTCTCTCTCTTTCTGGAGCTCCTTATCCCTCTGTTTCTGGAGCTCCTTATCCCTCTGTTTCTGGAGCTCCTTATCGCTCTGTTTCTGGAGCTCCTTATCCCTCTGTTTCTGGAGCTCCTTATCCCTCTGTTTCTGGAGCTCCTTATCCCTCTGTTTCTGGAGCTCCTTATCGCTCTGTTTCTGGAGCTCCTTAACCCTCTGTTTCAGGAGCTCTTTATCACACTGTTTCAGGAGCTCCTTTTCCCACTGTTGCAGGAGCTCCTAATTCCTCTGTTTCAGCAGCTCCTTATCCATCTGTTTCAGGAGCTCCTTATCCCACTGTTTCTGGAGCTCGTTGTCCCTTTGTTGCAGGAGCTACTTATCCCACTGTTGCAGGAGCTCCTTATCCCACTGTTTCAGGAGCTCTTTATCCCACTGTTTCAGGAGCTCCTTATCACACTGTTTCAGGAGCTCCTAATTCCTCTGTTTCAGGAGCTCATTGTCCCTCTGTTGCAGGAGCTACTTATCCCACTGTTTCAGGAGCTCCTTATCCCTCTGTTGCAGGAGATCCTAATTCCTTTGTGTCAGGAGCTCCTTACCCCTCTGTTGCAGGAGCGCCTAATTTCTCTGATTCAGGAGCTCCATATCCCTGTTTCAGGAGCTCCTTATCCCTCTGTTACAGTAGCTCCTAATTCTTCTGTTTGAGGAGCTCCTTATACCTCTGTTTCATGCGTCCCTTATCCCTCTGTTTCAGGAGCTCCCTATCACTCTGTTTCTGAGTTCATTATCCCTCTGTTTCTGAGCTCCTTATGCCTCTGTTTCTGAAGCTCCTTATGCCTCTATTTCAAGAGCTCCTTATCACTCTGTTTCAGGAGCTCCTTATCCCTCTGTTGCAGGAGCTCCTTATCCCTCTATTTCAGGAGCTCCTTATCCCTCTGTTGCAGGAGCTCCTAATTCATTTGTTTCAAGAGCTCCTTATCCCTCTGTTTCAGGAGCTCCTTACCCCTCTGTTAGAGGAACTCCTAATTCCTTTTGATATCGAATGGTTTACGCACTTTACTGTCGGCGGCTTGTTGGTCCAGGGATATGGTTCTCTCTTTGTGATTTTCACAGTGGAAATGCGAGAGGTCACGGATCAGTTTGTGTCTGTCTGAACCGATTTGCTGTCAGTCCAAGATCAATCTGTCCCTTTAAAACAGATTTTCTCATAATCCTGGATCATGTTGTATCGTTTAGAAGGAGTGTGATTTCAGCTGCAGTGACCGAATTGTTAAACTGTTGTATTCCAAATGGGGTTGCCTGCGCCGGTGCGCACCAAAATCGCAGTGCATCTGTTCATTTACTCGAAATATGCTGATCTTTTTCGAAATCCACTCCTTAATATAGCAGTTTGCCCGAAGTTGCTCCCAATGTAATCAACAGCACATTTGGCGCAAATAGCAGAGACCGCGTGGCTTAATCGTAAAGTTATCAGAAGATTGCAGGTTTGAGTCCTGCCGTGGTCAATTAGACTGCTCTGTGAAATTTGATATTCTTTGCTGGGATTCTGCCGAAAAAACAACCATCTCGGACAATTGCTTTATGAATCTAATCGCACGTATTCATCATTGTGCATCTGGTTTCACGGGTAGAGGAAGCTTTGAAGTGGATTTTCTTGCACTTTATTTATGTTTGCATACAAAAAGCGTGAAATTGAATAGCTGACGCTTCGGTAAGTAAAAGACGAGGTTGCCGAGAGGTTAAGGCGATCTACTACAAATCCGTTGTGTTCTGCACGCATGGGTTCGTAATCCCATCCTCGTCGTTGTTGTGTTACAACTTTGACCCACCCCCCGCTGGTCGTTTGTCAAACACATTTAACCTCATCGCCAAATTCCTCTTTCGCTAACAAGAATGCAGCAGTTTGCTAATGTCATATCTCAAATTAATAATATATTCGTCAAAGGTATGACATTTGTAGGACTATGGAGAGGGGGACTAATTAGATAGTTCTGGAGGGACAGCACGCGCACGGTGCGCCGAATATCTTTTCTCAATACCGTCAGAATCTGAGAGCTATTGCCTTCACTGTCGGCGGCTCGTTCTAGTTGGTGTCTGATTGTCGCTGAGGGATGATCACATTTGAAATGCGAGAGATCCCAGGTACAAATCCTGTACGAGCCCCGCTAGTTTTTACTCAAAATTCCGCTTCACACAGCCGGTCGACATGAGAGAAAATAAAAATATTTCACATTAAAACGTGTGATTTTGTGCCGATGATCCCACAGCGTCCAAATTCTAGAGCAAAGTGAAACTCACTTAACTGTGTAAAGTTAACGTATCTGAGAGGTACTCAGCTCTGTGTCTCGTTGGATACCCTGAACCCGTGTTTGGTCCGGCCCATACTTGATAAGTGTATAATCCTGTCAGTACGCATAACCTCACCTCAACTGGGATAAGCATACATTCAGCGTCAATCTCCAAATCTGCCCTGAATATGAGTGCGTCCTTTTTTTCTAGAACTGAAAAGATGTGAGAAGCTGGGTTTTGAATTAGTCACTTGGCTGCCGAATTCAAAGCGGACAGGGAATCAATCCGGGGTCGCCAAGCTGCCTAGTCTGACTAAAAGCCGTTGAACCATCTATTGCAGGCATGTTATAGTCTTCTGACCTCAACATTATGTTCAACGTATCGGATCGGATCATAAGCATCGTTGCCATTTTCTGGAAATGGTTCTGCTGTTCCACGAAAATCTCCTCTGGACCATCCTTTGTTACGTTGTTGCCCGATTACCAACTGGCTGGGCGAAGATAAGGCAGACAAGACAAGAGCCCATCTCCTGACCAGCTGTGGATCGAAAACATACGCTTTAATGAAAGACCTGCTGGCACCCAAGAAACCAGCAAGCAAGTCGTTTGAGGAGTTGAGCGCATTGGTGAGAGACAACATGAAGCCAGCGAGTAGCCTACATATGCCCAGACACAGGTTCTACAACTACAGACGCTGTGTGGGCCAAAGCATATCCTACTTCGTGGTGGAACTTCGGAGGCTGCTAGTTCATGTGAGTTCCCCGATGAACTAAGGAGAGAAGTATTGAGAGACTTTTTTATTGAAGGAATAGGCCACGCAGGCATATTCTGAAAGCTTATAGAGACTAAGAACTGGAATCTAAAGGCAGCAGCACTGATCGCACGGATGTTCTTGGCAGGCGAAGAAGAAACGAGGCTGATCTATACTTCGGGTATGACAACCAACTAGGCATCGGAATAAGGGATTCACATTGTGAAACAACCCACTACCCCCACACACAGTCAAAGGCAGGAGAGCTTGCCTTCAACAGCAGGCAGTGGCGCCAGAAGCCATCAAAATCAAGGGCCACATGAACGGCCGATCACACCTAATCAACCCACAATGCGAGCAATCAACAGCAGATTGAGAGAAGCTCAAGGGAGATCAGCCAGACGCAGTACATCCTTCGGAATTAATGGAAGCGGTCTGTGTTGGAGATGTGGGGGAAGGCACTCAACCAGGTTGTGTCGATTTCAGCATGCCGTTTGCAGAAACTGCAACTACACATGGCATCTGACTCGCATTTGCAGAAGAACAGCCGTTCGGCTGCTATACGAATCGGAAGGGTTGGAAAGCGGACCAGAAGATGGTTGGAATAGTGCACGGG
The DNA here is from genome assembly GCF_044704955.1 of Pristiophorus japonicus. Classification (NCBI taxonomy): domain Eukaryota; kingdom Metazoa; phylum Chordata; class Chondrichthyes; family Pristiophoridae; genus Pristiophorus; species Pristiophorus japonicus. The sequence continues at coordinate 487,479 of NW_027252835.1, forward strand.
ACGCCGAGATACAGCGGGTTATAACGATCCATATCCACTGTTCTTACACCAAGACGCCTCCAATTATGATGAGGGTTCTACTCAACGGGATACCCGTCAACATGGAACTGGACACGGGGGCCAGTCAATCCCTCATGAGCGTTCAAAAATTTAAACAGCTGTGGCCGCACAAAAGCAACAGACCAAAACTCACAAGGAACAACACCAAACTAAGGACCTATACTTGATGAGGGAAAGTGAGAAACCGAACTGGCCCGGCTTCTGCGGGAAGACATAATTTCTCCCGTGGAATTCAGCTACTGGGCAAGCCCCATCATCCCCTTCATGAAGTCTGATGGATCCGTGCAAGTCGGTGGGGATTGCAAGTCTACCATAAACAGAGTCTCTCTACAGGATCAATACCCGCTGCCCAGAGCAGAGGATCTGTTTGCCATATTGGCTGGAGGAAAACCTTTCTCGAACTTGACCTCACATCTGCATATACGATGCAAGAACTGACTGAAGAGTCTCAGCTACTCACCACCATCAACACACATCGAGGCCTTTTTAGTTACAATCGATGCCCATTTGGCATCAGGTCGGCGGCTGCTATATTCCAGCGCTACATGGAGAGTCTGCTCAAGTCTATCCCGGGGATGGTTGTGTTTCAAGATACCATACTAATCACGGGCAGGGACACCGACTCTCATCTCCGTAATCTTGAGGGAATACTCGGTCGATTGGATTGGGTAAGCCTAAGAGTTAAGAAATCCACTTGTCTGTTTCTCGCACCTGAGGTTGAATTTTTTGGCAGAAGGATTGCCGCTGATTGAATCCTCCCAACGGAATCTAAAACCGAAGCGATTCACCTGGCACCCAGACCCTGGAATGTCTCGGAACTGCGTGCCTTTCTCCAGGCACCTCAATTACTTTGGGAACTTGATGCAGAACCTGAGCACGCTGCTGGAGCCTCTCCACGTGCTACTCAGAAAGGGGTGCGATTGGTTTTTGGGGGACGCCCAAGAACGTGCCTTCAATAAGGCATGCAACCTCCTATGTTCCAAGAGCGTTTTAGCCTTTTTTGACCTAGGTAAAAATTAATCCTTATGAGTGATCCGTCAGCATACGGGGTCGGTTGCGCTTTACAGCACGTCAATGATGCGGGTAAAATGCAGCCCCTTGCTTATGTCACCAGGTCACTTTCGCGGGCAGAGCGCGGGTACGGTATGGTTGAGAAGGAGGCATTTACGTACGTGTATGGTGTCAAAAAGATGCAGCAATATCATTCGGGGGCCAAGTTTGCATTAGAAACTGACCACAAATCTCTCACGTCCCTCCTATCCGAGTGCAAGGCAGCCAATGCGTCGGTGCGCATTCAGCGGATGGCTTACGACTACACGATAAGGCACAGACCAGGCACAGACAACTGTGCCGATGCGCTTAGCAGGCGACACCTGACGACCACAGACGGTTCCGACGAACAGGACTCTGAGACGGTCATGACAATCAATGGCTTTGAATCCACAGGTTCACCCATGACGGCTCACCAAATCAGAGCCTGGACGAGGAGCGACCCCACGGTATCTCTAATTAAAAGATGCATTTTAACCGGTGACTGGGCAGAGGCTCGCGATGGCTGCCCCAAGGAGGTCAAACACTTCCATAGGTGCATGCATGAACTCTCACTACAGCCAGACTGCCTGATGTGGGCCGGACAACTAGTTATGCCCTTACGAGGTAGGGAGGCATTTTACCAGGAGCTCCATTGCAAGCACCCGGAGATTGTCCTTATGAAAGCATAGCCAGATCTCATGACTGGTGGCCTGACATTGACGCGGACTTGGAGCTCTGCGTCCATCGGTGCACCATTTGTGCCCAACTCAGTAATGCCCCCAGGGATTCCCCCCCTAAGCCCCTGTCCCTAGCCAACCAAACCGTGGTCCTGGATGCATGTAGACTATGCGGACCCACTCATGGGCAAAATGTTCCTCGTAGTCGTTGATGCATTTTCAATATGGATCGAATGCACCATTTTAAAAACGAGCAGCACCTCCACCACTGTGGAGAGCATTAGAACCATGTTTGCATTGCACGGCATTCCTACATATTGGTCAGTGATAATGGTCCGTGCTTCACCAGTGCTGATTTTCACGATTTATAGTTGACCACGGTATAAATCACGTTAAGACGACACCTTTCAAGCCGGCCTCCAAAGGCCAGGTGGAGCGAGCAATGCAAATCATTAAAGAAGGCATGCTCAGAATCCAAGGTCCCACGCTGCAGACGCGCCTGTCGCGACTGCTGCTGGCATACAGATCTCGTCCACATTCGTTGACTGGTGTTCCCCCCGCGCAACTATTGATGAAACGAACCTTAAAGACCAGGCTCTCGTTAATCGTCCCAGCCATGCATGAAAGTGTTGAGGCTAAGCGTCGACAGCGAACTGAGTACCATGACCGAAATTCGAGAGGGGGGTGGAATTAGATAGGGGACAAAGTGTTCGTGCTAAACTATGGCCGGGTTCCCAAATGGCTTGCAGGGACAGTGACAGACAAAGAGGGAAACAGGCTACTGGTTCTACAAATGGACAATGGCCAAACCTACCTGAGGCATGTAGACTAAGTAAAAAGTAGATTCACTCATTTCACTGAAATACCAGAGGCAGACTACAATGTGGAATTCACACCACACCTGGTGGACAGATAGGTGGAACAATCTGAGGAAAGGGCAGTCTCAACAGACAGCCCAGGTGAAATACCAGCAATCACACCGAACGAGACAGACAGCCCAGGCTAGATACCAGCAATTACACCGAACGAGACAGACAGCCCAGGCCAGATAACAGCAATCACATCGAATAAAACACAGGCACCAAGCAAACAACGGAACCACAACTGAGACACTCCATGCGAGAGCATAGACCACCTCCGAGACTGAATCTATAAAGGCAATAAGAACTTGGGGGAGGTTGATGTCAAGTATCTCACATTGCTGTATATAACTGTATCTTACCATGCGAAACATGATTGTAACTGGATATGACCTGTAACAATAAGCATACCTTACCACCAGGGGTGCACTTGCAGGAGAATCTCCATACCTGTCCCACTGAGGTAGATAAAGGGAGGTCTCAGGCAAGTGCGGCACTGGAGAGCTGTGAATTAAAGGTGCAGGTCCTGAGTGAACTTGACTTCAGCATGTGTCTCGTGGAAGTCAGTACATATGAGTCAGGACTTAACACTCCAAATTTACACAATACCAAATTGTGCGCTGATGGTGGAGGCCGTGTGCTCTAATGGATGAGGCGTCCGACTTCGATTACAACCTCGACGTTATCAGAATGATTGTAGGTTCAAGTCCTACTGCGGTCAATTCGTTCGCTGCGCGAAACATTATATTCTTTGTTGTGATTCTGCCGAAAAACCAACCATCTCTTCCAGTCACTCACCTGAAGTAAAGGAAGGCTGTTTGCTTTAAGAATCTAATGGCACGTTTTCATCATTGTCGATCTAGTTGCACGGGCAGAGCAAGCTGCAAAGTGGACTTTCTTGCACATTATTTCTCTTTGCATACAAAACGCAGGAGATTGAATGATTGACAGTGCTCTGAAAAAGAGACGATGTAGCCGAGACGTTAAGTTGATAGACTGCTGATCCATTGTGCTCTGCACGCATGGGTTCGAATCCCAGCCTCGTCGTTATTGTGTTACAGCTTTGCCCACCGTGGTCGTTTTGTCAATCACATTTAACCTCATTGCCAAATTCCCCTTTCACTGACAATGCTGCACTTTGCTCATGTCATGTCATGTCTCAAATTAATAATATATTCGTCAAAGGGATAATACTTGTAGAACTGTGGCGAGAGGGACTAATTAGATAGGTCTCTGAGCGACAGCGCAAGCACGATGGGCCGAATGTCATTTCTCACTACTGTGAGAATCTGAGAGATCCCCTTTTTCTGTCGGCGGCTCGTTGGTATAGGATTATGATTCTCGCTTTGGATTGGCCACATTTGAAATGTGAGAGGACCTGGGTCCAAATCCCGGACCAGCCCCGCCATTTTCAACTCAATATTCCGCTTCTCACAGCCGGTCGACGTGAGAAAACAGAAATATTTCATATTAAAACGTGTGATTTTGCGCCGATATTCCCAAAGCGTCCATATCCCAGAGCAAAGTGAAACTCACCCAACTGAGTAAAGTTAAAGTACCTCAAAGGTACTCGACTCTGTGTCTCGTTGGATAACCTAAACCCGTGTTTGGTTCCGGCCAATACTTGATCAGTATATCTTCCTGTCTGGACGCATGAACTCACCTCAATTGGAATAAGCATACATTAAGCGTCAATGTCCACCTCTGCTCTGAATTTGAGTGCATCCTCTTTCTCTCGAGCTGAAAAAATGTGAGAAGCTGTCTTTTGAATTAGTCTCTTGATTGCCGAATACAAACCGGACAGAAAATCAATCCGGGCTGGCCATGTTGCGTGGTCTGATTAAAAGACGTTGACACCCAATATTTTTGGCATGTTATAGTCTTCTAGCCTTAACATTAGGTTCAACATATTGTATCATAATCATAGTCTGGTAATGGTTCTGGTGTTCCCACTAACACCTCCTCTAGACCATCGTTTGTTACCTTATTAGCCGATTCCCACACACTTTGCCAATTCCCCATTATGCCATTCATTATTTAATCGATCCTGCATTCCACTGTATCAAAGGCGTTCACTTTTGTCCTTTCTCGCTGCGTGTTTTTTACAGGCGCTAATTTTGTTGAGTAAATCTGTAATCTGTAACTTTTTCCTAAAATATCGGAATGGTTATCCGACAGAACGTGAAACCGAGTTTTTCATCCACAGAATCTGCACAATCTGCTGAGTTTTACGTAATGATCTGTGTTTTATTCATTCTGTTTCCCCTCTTAAGGGGATGAGCCGTCTGTCCGGGTTCATTCTCTGTTTGTTTAAAATGGTTGCTATAATGGTGTGTCATAATCTCGTTCGCACAGAATTTAATCTAAATCGTTCCAGATGGAATATTGTATTTTCTGGATCACAATAAACAGTATCTTGTTATAAATTTTGGCTTTTTAGGTCCCTAGTATCAGAGGAGGAATTGTCTGAGTCCTTCATTTATTTCATGTTAGAGGCAAACATAGGTATCCATTCAGAATCAATGCACAGATTGTCATCGAGATAAATGCAGCGAGAGATACAGGCAGCATTGGCACACATGAATAGATAAGGCAGAAGCTTAAATAAAAAAGAGACTCAAACTCCAAATGGAAGTGACAGGTAGCTGATAGATATGAGTGAGTGGAGGCGATAATTCAAAGGCGTGGTTTCACTCCGTGGCTTAACTAGTCAAAGCGCCTGTCGAGTAAACAAAGATTCTCGGTTTGCCTCACAGCGGGGCTGGCAATTACTGTCTTCATGGTTCACAAAGGGTGAGTTTCTTGCCATGTGATATAGCTGCAATCATTTTAAACGTAACTGGGTTGCACTAGTTCCCATTCTGGAGTAAGGCCCGAGATGGTGCGGGGCCTTGGTCGCATATCAACGCTGCTATAATTTCTGGCGGGGTTGAATTTGCTTAATCACATAAACTACATATTTCCTGACCACCGCCGTGTGTAACTTTGCTGCAGTCAGAAGAAAGCTCTGGCAGCTGGTGTGCGGCGCCGTGATCGAAAAGTGATTAGTAAGCTGTGTTGTGGCCGCAGCAACCTCGGTTTGAATCCCATTCACCACACATCTCGCTTTATATCTTTTGTTCACTCCTACACCTGCTGATAGAGCACAGCGAAACATTGATCCTTACTAAATGAAACAGATATTACGTTTATAGCAGTTGAACTTATTTACTCCTTCAAACCAACCTCTTCTCCCACCTTTTCTGCCTTCCATAATCAATAACCCTCCTTTATTTTGCTCATAATTCTCCCCGCAACAGTTTTTCTGGTGATGGCACTGGCGCGAGGCAGAATGAATAAGGTGATTTACTTCAATAGTAACGAAGTCCTGTCATGGTCATTTAACTCACCGGGCGAAACATGTCTTTCTCCGTTCTGAATCTGTCTCAAAACCGACCATTTCTGACATTCCCTCACCTGACGTAACGGACGGCCCTTTGCTTACAGAAGCTGATTGTAGATTTTTTGAATATTGTCGATTTGGGTGCACGGGCAGGACAAGCGGTGAAGGCTTGTTTTCGCAAGGGAGTTCTGTTCGGATGTAAAAATCAGTAAACGAGATGGCTGATCGTGTTGCGGCACTCGGTGGCCGACTTGATAACGCGGGGGACTATGAATCCATTGTGTTCTGCACGCGTGGGTCCAGTCCCATCCCCTTCGGTATTTTGTTAAATATTTGATGTATGTGGCTCTTTGTCAATCACCTGAAAATTCATTTCTAATACACCTTTTTTTACCTAGCTTGCTACACTCAGCTCATGACATGTCTCAAATTATTAATATATAATTAAAGAGAAAATATGGCAAGAGAATACAAAATAAATTGTAGGACACTAAGAAGTGTAACGGAACGTTGCAGGCCAGGTTGATAATGTGATTGATAAGACATATGGAATACTTGCTTTTATCAGCCATTGCACATTATTTAAGAGCAGGGGGTTTATGCTTCATCTCTATACAACACTAGTTAGGCCAGAGGTAGAGTACTGTGTCAGCACATTACAGGAATTATGTAATTGCATTGGAGAGGATACAGAGGAGATTTACGAGAATGTTGCCTGGACCTGAGAATTTGAGCTATGAGGAAAGATTAGACAGGGTGAGTTAGTTTTCTTTGGAACAGAGGAGGCTGAGCGGAGACGGTAATCATGGAAATATAATTACTAGGGGCCTAGACAGAGGTGTTAGGTCGGACCTATTTCCATTAGCAGTGCGGTCAACAAATATGAGGCAAAGATTAATTGTAATTGGTCGGAGGTTTAGAGGTGATTTGTGAAGAAAATCTTTCACCCAGAGGGATCTGTAACACACCGCTGAAAGGATGGTCGAGGCAGATACCCTGCCCAGGTTTCAAAAAGTACCTGGATTTGCACTTAAAGTGCCGTTACCTTCAAGAGTACGGAACAAAAGCTGGAAATTGGGATGAGGCTGGATAGCTCCTGTTCGGCAAACGTGGACACGATGGGCCGGAATGGCCTCCTTCCATACTATGAAATGCAATGACGTAATTATATGCATTTGTGTGAAGAGAATTGTGAACTTTTTCAGGGCCACTATTGTGACAAAAAGTTTTTCACGTAAAGATAAACATATATTGAATTACAGAACAGAAGAATTGCAAAGTGGGTCCGCACACACGCAGGTAATCCAAATGCGCTTTCGATCACATAATCTTAAATATTCGGTAATCAGAACTGTAATCACGCTCCTTTGAAACAGACAAAAACACATAATGTTCCAGGTCAGATAGCAAATTCCTTTTACACACACACAGATTGATCCGGGACTAAGTGCACATCCCTTTTACACAAACACAGAATGAACCAGGACTGAGAGCACGTCCCTTTTACACAGACACAGAATGATCCTGGACTGAGAGAATATCCCTTTTACACACACACAGCATGACCCAGTCCAAAGAATATATCCCTGTTACACACACACAGAATGATCCTGGACTAAGAGAATATCCCTTTTACACAGGCACAGAATGATCCCGGACTGAGAGCACGTCCCTTTTACACACACGCAGAATGATCCAGGACTGATAGCACGTCCCATTTACACAGTCAAAGAAAGGTTCAGGGCTGACAATAGATCGTTTTTAAACAGACACAGCGTGATCCGGGATTGACAGCACACAGCTTTTTAAATTCTCAAAACTTCCTTATGCTCAGGCTTACTACTATTTTTGGCAATATTATAAATCTCTTCCTTGAATCTAATTATATCTTTCATTTCTTTTGTTAACCACGGTTTGAACATTTTTAGTTTGGTGTTGTTGTTCCTTCAATTAATGTACATTGTAGCGAATTATGAAATTTTCTTGAAATGCTTGCCATCAAACGTGAATTGGGTAACATTTGCTGGGAACCAATTGCAGGGCTATGTGGAAAGTGGGTCCGATTGGATAGCATTTTCACAAAGCCGGCTCAATCATGATGGGCCGAAAAGTCTCCTTCAGTACTCTCTCATTCTCGGATAATCATCCTCTACCTCGGTGTGGTTCTTTTAGTCCTGTGGGAAACGGATAATAATGTTCTGCACGTGACTTCAGATAAATACATTTACCAAAAGATTGGGAACATTAACGGACTCAGAAACATTCAATGGTTTTTCAAACTCCCGGGTCAGTGAACCTGTTGATCTATTACTATTTGAGATAATTATGGACTGCTCGTCACAACAGGAGATCGACGGGGACTTCTTTGAAAGCGCAGACAGAGGTTGAACCCGCTCTTTCCGGTTTGACAGGATCGCCTCATCACCACTTGATAACAAAACCTCTCATCCATAGCACTGATGTTACTTTTTCTGAAGCAACATACTGGGGATGCTGGGAATAGGAAATGCAAACAGAAATTGCTGAACATATACAACAAGACACGCAGCATTAGTGAAGTGAGAAACAGAGATAATGTTTCACATCGATGATATTTCATCAAAACTGTCAGAATTTGGAGGTGTAACAGATTTTAAGCATGTACTTAAGCAGGGAGAGGTGGAGGGCAGGAAAGAGCGAAAAGGAAATCCTGTCACATGGTGGAAAGCAGAAATGATTTCATGACAAAACCTAAAGGGCATGATAAAGGGACACTTCAAGAAAAATAATATGCGTCTAGAGAAAGGGTAAGAGAGAATAGCAAAATCATTACTAACAGCTACTGTCCGAGAAAATGGGAGCAGTGGTTAGAATTATGAAATTGTTGAATTCAACTTTGAGCCCGGAAGGCTGTAAAGTGCCTAATGGAAAGATGAGCTGCTGTTCCTCGAACTTACGTTGAGCTTCATGGGAACAGTGTAGGAGGACGAGACAGACGACCGAAAGCTTGGGGTTCTTGTTGCGGACTGAAATGAGCTGCTCGGTAAATTGCTCACATAATATGTGCCTGGTCGCCCCAATGTAGAGGAGATTGCAGTCGATACAGAATACTATGTTGAAAGAAGTGCAAGTAAGTGGTTGTTTCACCTATACTGGCCTGGACTGTGGGACGGGAGGAGAAAATGGCCACGTGTTGCTTCTCCTGCGCTTGCACTGGAAGGCTCTGTGGGAAGGAAAGCGTTGTTGGTGGTGATTGGATAGTGGACTACGGCGTGCCGGATAGACTGGTCCCTTTGCACTGCTGAAGAGAGAGGGGAGGGTAAGATGTATTTGATGGTGGGACCACGTTGGATGTGTCAGAAATGGGGCAGGATGATCCGTTGAATGTGGCGGTTAGTGGGTTGAATGTTAAGCACAAGTGGAACTCTATCATGGTTCTGCGAGGAAGGAGAATGGATGAGAGCAGAAGTGCGGGAAATGGGCAGGAGAAGGTCGAGGGTCTTGTGTACTCGGGTCGTGGGTTTTTCTTGCTGGAGAAAAATTTAGCTATATATCGGTAGCACTGGTATTGACTTTGCCATCGTCAGGACAGATACGATGGAGATGGAGAAACTGGGAGAATGGAATGAAGTCCTTATAGAAAGCGAGTGGGGAAAAGTGTAATTAAGGTAGATGTGGGAATCAGTGGGGTTATAGTAGGTATTGGTCGGCCGACTATTCTCAGCAATGGAGGTAGCGAAATCGAGGAAAGGAAGGGAAGAGTCGGAGATGGGCCATGTTTAGGACAGGGAAGGGTGGAAATTTAAAGCAAAGTTGACTTAATTTCGAGTTTGCTGCGAAAGCTGAAAATGGCACAGATAAACTCATCAATGTACCAGAAAACGGGGTGATGGATCGGACATGAGTAGGACTAGAACAAACAATGTTCCTCATATACCATTGAAATACAGGCATATCTAGGCCACTTGCGGGATACCCGAGCAACACATTTAATTTGCAGTAAGCGTGTGGAGTCAAAGGAGAAGTTGTCCAATGCCAGTTTAAATCAAGTTCCGCCAGGCGGATGAATTGACGGTAGATGGGAACTGGTTGAACATCCGTTCAATGAAGAAGTGGAGGAGCCTCAAGCCGTCCTGGTGGAGAATGGATGATCAGAGGTATTGGACGACCATCGTGATAGGGAGAATGAGGGCCAGGAATCTGAAAAGTAATTGATGTTATTTTTTTTTACAGCAGCTTTCAAATCACTGGCATTATCAATGGATTGGTATTTGGTGTGGAATGAATTTGTTCAATTGTCGAAAATTGCACTTTTTGCTTCAATCGTCAGGATGGCTGAGTGATTAAGGTTTTGGACTGAAAATCAACTGTGCGAATGTTGGCTTGGGTTTGAGCTTCAGTACTAGCAGATGTTGTCTGTTATGATAACTTGGTAAAATATTATAATCATTGGAAAGAAAGGTTTTGTATTTATATTTTACAATTCCAGGAAGCGTACCTACATTTACAACAGATGCTCTGCTGATTGACGGAAAATAAGAGCAGGGGTTGTCGAACCCTCGAGCCGGTTCCACCATTTAGTGAGATAATGTTTGACCAATATCTTAACTTCATCCATCTGCTTTGACACCAAATCAATTCCTACCATTATCTAGCAAAAATCTATCAATCTCAGATTTAAATTACCAATTTAGCTGACAAATGAACCGGAGTTGAGATGAGGAGATTACTGACTTATTCACAAATTAATTAAGGTTTTGAATGAATTGCCTGAACAGTTGGTTGCTACAGATGCGATCAGAACTTTCTTAAGTACATAAGAACATAAGAATTCTGGGTGGGAGTATTTGTCCCCTTGACCCTGTTCCGCCATTGAATAAATCATGGAAGATCTAATCAAGGACGCAGCTCCACTTCCCTGCTGCCTCCCCATAAGCCTTTACTCCCTTATCACTGAAAAATATGTCTATCTCCGACTTAAATTTATTCATTGACCCAGCCTATACAGCTCTCTGAGGAAGAGAATTCCATCGATTTTCAACGATTGAGAAAATAAGTTTCTCCTCATCTCAGTTTTAAATCTACATTAACGACTGGGAAGAAAGGACCGAGTGTAACGTAACGAAGTTTGCTGACGATATAAAGGTGGGATGAAAACCAATGTGTGAGTATAATGTTAGAAAGTGTGAGGTCATGCACTTTGACAGAAAAAACTTTGACAGCAAAGAGCAAGCTATTATTTAAATGGAGAAAAATTCCAACGTGCTGCAGTACAGCGGGAATTGTGGGTACTTGTGCATGAAACACAAAAGGTTAGTCTGCAGGTACAGCAAATGATCAGGAAGGCCAGTGGAATCATGGCGTTTATTGCAAAGGAGATGGAGTATAACAGCAGTGAAGTCGTGCTACAGTTATATCGGGTATTGTGAGGCCACACCTGGAATACTGTGTATAGTTTTGGTTTCCATATTTACGAAAGGATAATTGCTTTGGAGGAAGTTCAAAGAAGGTTCACTCGGTTGATTCCGGAGATGAGGGGGTTGACTTATGAGGAAAGATTGAGGAGGCTGGTCCTCTACTCATTGGAATTCAGAAGAATGAGAGGGGATCTTATCAAAACCTAAATGTAAAAGAGGGGGCTTGGCAAGCTGGATGCAGAGAGGAGCTTTCCATTGATAGGGGAGACTCGAACTAGGGGGCATCATCTTAGAAAGAGGGGCCGCCTATTATAACTGAGATGAGGAGGAATCTCTTCTCTCAGAGGGTTGTAAATCTGTGGACGTCGCTGCCTTAGAGAGCTCTGCAAGCCGGGACATTGAATAAATTTAAGTCAGAGACAGTTTCTTAACCAATAAGGGATTACGGAGTTGCAGGGAGCAGGCAGGGAAGTGGACCTGAATCCATGATCCGATCAGCAATTTTCGGATTAAATGGTGGTGCAGATTCGAGGGGCCGTATGGCCTATTCCTGCTCATATTTCGTACGTTCTTATGTTCTTATAAATGGGCGGTCCCTTATTCTAAGTCGATGAACCCTAGTTTTACTTTCCCCTATGAGTGCAAATATGCTCTCTGCATCTAACGTGTCGAGCCCCCTCATTATCTTATTAGTTTCGATAAGATTACCTCTCATGCTTTTGAACTCCACTGCTGATGGTCCCAACCTACTTAACCTATCTTCATAAGTCAACTCTCCTCATCTCCGAAATCAACTGAGTGAATTTTCTCTGAACAGTTTCCATTGCAATTATATCCTTCCTTAAATACGGAGAATAAACTGCACACAGTACTCCAGGTGTGGCCGCACTACTACCTGGCACAATTGTAGCAGGACCAATCTGGTTTATACTCTATCTCACTTGCAATAAACGCACATTCCATTCGCCCTCCTGATTAATTTCTGTACCTGCATACTAATTTTTGTGTTTCATGCACAACGACACTCATCTGTCCCTGTATTGCATCACTTTGCTACGTTTCTCCATTTAAATTATAATTTGCTTTTCTATTATTTCTGTCAAAGTAGGTAACCTCTTATATTGCAACTGCCAACTTGTTGCCCATTCACTTAGCCTAACTATATCGCTCTGCAGATTTTTTGTGTCCTCATCAGAATTTGCATTCCGATCCTATTTGTATCATCAGAAAACTTAGCTACATTACACTCGGTTCCTTCATCCAAGTCATTAATATAGTTTGTAATTAGTTGAGGACCCAGTACCGATACCTGCGTCACTGCACTAGTCACTGTTTGCCAACAGGAAAATGACACATTTATCCAGACGCTGTTTTTTCTCTTATATAGAAAAGCCTCTATCTTTGATTTACTCCAAATCCCGTGAGCTGTTATCTTGTGCAGTAACCTCTTATGTGTCACCTTATCAAATGCCTTCTGGAAATCCAAATACACCACATACATTGGTTTCGCCTTATCCACTCGTTACATCCTCAAAAACTCCAGCAATTTGTTAAACATGATTTCCTTTTCATAAAACCATGCTGATTCTGCTTGATTGAATGTCCCGCTACTGCTTCCTTAATAATGGACTCCAGCATTTTCACAAAGGCAGATGTTAGGCTAACTGGTCTATAATTTCCAGTTTTATGCTTGCCTCAATTTTTAAATAGGGGCGTTACATTTGTGGTTTTCCAATCCGCCCCGAATCCAGGAAATTTTGAGAAAATATAACGAATACATCTACTATCTCTGCAGCCACTTCACTTAAGATCCTGGGATGAAAGCCATCAGGTCCAGGGGACTTGTCCGCCTTTAGTCCAATTATTTTACTAGCAGTACTTCCTTTTTGATAGTGATAGTATTAATTTCAGCCCTGCCTACATTCGCTTGATTATCCACTCTTGGATTGTTTTTAGTAGCACCTACTGCAAAGGCCAATACAAAATATTTGTTTAATGTCTCTGCCATTTCCCTGACCTCCAATATTAACCCCCAATCTCATCATCCAGGGGACCAACATTCATATTAGCCAATCTTTTCCATTTTATGTATCTGTAGAAACTCTTACTATCTGTTGTTATATTTCGTTCGAGTTTACTTTCATAATCTATCTTCCCTCTTCAATCATGTTTTTAATCGTTCTCTGCTGCTCTAGTCTCCCACTCGTCTTCGCCACATTGTGTGCCTTTGATTTCAATTTCAAACCCTCCGTTATTTCCTTAGTTAGACACGGATGGTTATCTCTTCTCTTACAGTCGTTCCTACTCATTGGATACATTTTTGTTCCGTGTTATAAAATATGTCCGTAAATGTCTGCGACTGCTCTACAACCGTCCCACACTTTAGTCTATTTTCCGATCTACTTTAGCCAACCTTTGTTGTCCCCCTTATTTAAGCTTCGGACATTGGTTGGAGAACCAAATTTCTCTCCCTCCAACTGAGTTTGAAATTCAACCATATTATGGCCACTCATTCCTATCCGATCTTTTACTACGAGATCATTTATTAATCCTGTCTCATTACACAGTACTAGATCTAAGATAGCCTGCGCCCTGGTTGGGGTAGCATGTACTGTCGAAGTAAACTATCTCGGATACACTCTATGAACGTCTCCTCAAGGCTACCCTGACTAATTAGGTGTTTCCAGTAAATATGAAGGTTAAACCACCTATGATTATTGCTGTTCCTTTTTTACAAGTCTCCATTATTTCTTGATTTATACTCTGTCCAACCATGTAGCTACGGTTCGGGGGCCTATAGTCTATGCCCACCAGCGACTTTTTCCTGTTATTGTTCCTTTTACTCCACCCAAACTGATTCAACCTCTTGATCCTCTGAGCCGATATTATTTCTCATTAATGTACTGATCCCATCTTTTATTAACAGTGTGACCCCACCTCTTAACATAAGAACATAAGAATTAGGAACAGGAGTAGGACATTTAGACCATCGCACCTGCTCCGCCATTCAACAAGATCATGGCTGATCTGGCCGTGGACTCAGCTCCACTTACTCGCCCGCTCCCCGTAACCCTTAATTCCCTTATTGGTTAAAAATCTATCTATCTGTTACTTGAATACATTCAATGAGCTAGCCTCAACTGCTTCATTGGGCAGAGAATTCCACACATTCACAAACCTCTGGGAGAAGAAATTCCTTCTCAACTCGGTTTTAAATTGGCTCCCCCGTATTTTGAGTTTGTGCCTCCTAGTTCTAGTCTCTCTGACCAGAACAACCTCTCTGCCTCTATCTTGTCTATCCCTTTCATTATTTTAAATGTTTCTATAAGCTCACCCCTCATCTTTTTCCTTTATGTCTGTCCTTCCAAAATATCAAATACTCCTGAATATTTAGTTTCCAGTCCTGGTAACCTTGCAACCACGTCTCTGTAATAACTATCAGATCATACTAATTTTATCGATTTGTGCCGTCAACTCATCTGTTTTGTTAGGAATGTTACGTGCATTTAGAGAAAAAGCTTTAAAATTTATATTTTACCGTTTTTTTCGGCTTGTTTCTTCTGTCCTACAGGTCACTTTCTACATTTTTGCTTTTTAATTCAAACTCTACTCGCCTCCCTATTGAATCTATTCTCAGGTTCCCATCCCCCTGCCAAACTAGTTTAAACCCTCCCCCACAGCACGAACAAACGACACCTCCAGCCCCCACCACGCGAGGTTATTGGTCCCGGATCTGTTGAGGTGCAACCCATTCGGTACACGTCCCAACTCCGCCAGAAGTGGACCCAATTTCTCAGGAAACTAAAGCCCTCCCTCCTGCACCATCTCTCCTGCCATGCATTCACGTGCTCTATCCTCCTATTTCTGTACTCACTCGTTCGTGGCACCTGGAGTATTCTTGAGATTACTACCTTTCAAGTCCTGCTTTTTAATCTCTCTCATAGCTCCTTAAACTCTGCCTGCAAGACCTCATCTCTCTTTATAGCTATGTCATTGGTAACAGTATGGAGAATGAACTCTGACTGATCACATTCCTCCATCAAAATGCCCTGCAGCCGCTCGGTGACATCCTTGACCCTGGCTCCAGAGGGTCAACATATCATTCTGGTGTCACGGCTGCGGCTGCAGAAACGCCTGTCTGCTCCCCTGACTATTGAATCTCCTACCATTATAGCTCTGCCATTCTTCTCCCTCCTCCCCTGTGCAGCTGAGCCACCTGCGGTGCCGTGGATTTGGATCTGGCTGCACTCCCCAGAGACGCTATCTCCACACCGGTACTCAGAAGCTAATGTCTGTTGACGAGTGAGATGGACTCGGGACCTCGTGCACTACCTGCCGAGTACTGCTATTCTGTCTGCTCGTCACCCACTCCCTCTCTACCTGCACACTCTTAAGCTGAGGGGTGACAACCTCTCGAAGCAAATTGAGTAACTAATTGATGGTGAACAGTTTGCCGTGCTCTGGGGAAAGTGTCTCATTCCATGCTTCTGTGATGCTACAATCCTCTCTCAGTTATCTTGTGTTCTCACCTGTAAACCTCAGTTCACGGATTTAATTTCCGGCCGTGCCAGCAGGGATTTTCTCACCTTTAATGTGCTGGTTCTCTTTTTCTCTCTCTATGATTCACTCTATTTCTCTCTGATTCTGACTTTCTTTCCGCTTGTCAGTCTCGCTGTATATCTATTTCAGTTGCAGTTAATTTCTGTAAGCTTTTCTCATTGGGGATCTGTTTATCCGTCCAAATATGACTTTCTCTCTGTCACTCTCCATCGCTACCCACATCAGTTTACTCCATACCTTATGAGATATCTCTTTATGCGCTGGTTCAATCTAAGCTTTCTGATACTGGGTGGTTGACGCGCATTTTAACATTATTCATTCAAAGATGTTCAGTGTTGACGGGAAGATTATATGTTCTGTGGGTTAAAGCACGGGGGTTTGTTGTCAAGTTACGGACGATCAGTTCAATGCGTTGTTTGCCTGGTGCTGTGCTTTTGTGGGACAGCTTTTCACCGCCCACAGTTGAACACAAGGTTAAAATCCTCCCACGTTTGCATAGTATGCAGACGTGAAGTTTGCTCTGCGCTGAAAACTAAATTTTGAGTCTCCAAGCAATTTGCCGAATTTCCAAGCACTGCACTGCAGCGTGCCCATGACCATGATGGCCGAGATGTTCATGGGTTGGAATTAAAATTCAACTGATGTGACTCTGTTCCTGGTAAATGTTCAACCAACTGGTTTGACAATTAGATTTAATGCTTGTTTGTTATAAAAGCGTGTAAGCGGTCCATAATTTCTGCAAATAATATATTTTAATTAACCCTTCAAGACAACGTTTCTTTATTGATAATAGGTGTTCTGCCAATTGAATGAACACAGGAACATGATTAGGCCATTCCGCCCCTTGTGCCTATTCGCCTTTTGTTCATTCTTGGCTGAGCTCTATTGTAACTCCATCAATCTGCTTTGGCTTCACATCATTTTAACCAGTGTCTAGCAAAAACTATTAATCTAAAATTAACATTTTTAATTGAGCTACTATATCCTGCTTTTTGTAGAAGATAAATCCATCACCCTTTGCGTAAAGAAGATTTTCCAAACTTCTCTGCCGAATGGCCTTCCTCTGATTTTAACATTATTTCCTCTTGTCGTAAACTCCCCCACGAACGGTGGAAAAAAAGCTTTATCTCTATCTATCTTATCAATTCGTTTCAAAATTTTAAAACCCTCAATCAAATCACCACTTAACCTTCTATATTCCAGGGAGTACAGGCCTAGTTTATGTAATCTCTCCTCATAATTTAACCCGTCGCAACCTGGTAACATTATGGTGAGTATGAACTGTACACATTCCAATCCAGCCTATCATTTCTAGGGGGCCGAGCCCACAAATGGACTGGATATAATGGATAGAAACGGCTTATTTCCCATAGCATAGGGCTCAACAATCAGCGGGCATACATTTATAGTAATTGGTGAAAGTTTACAGGAGATGTGATGTGAAATTTCCACATGCAGTTAGTTGTGGTTGTCTATAATGCACTGCCTACAGAGTGGTAGAGGCAGAAAACTTAAGCACATTAAAAAAGTATTTGGATGTGCACCTGTAGTGCCGTAACTTGCAGGGTTATGGACCTAGAGCTGTAAAGTGGGATTAGGCTGAATAACCGTGGCACGGACAGGATGGGCCAAAACAGCCTCCTTCTGTGCAATAAACTTCTATGAATCTATTATATTCTATAACTTAGAGTACTCCAGATATAGTCTAACTACATCTCTGTTCCGTTGAAGAAAAACTTCCATTGCATTATAGTCCAACTCCTAGTTATAAAGCCTAACATGCCATTAGTTGTTTCGAATATATTTGTAACTTGCTACTGCAGGTTAGCAGGATGGGCACTTGGACTGCAAACCACTTTGGAAATCCATCCCTCCGAGCTGTGCTCCATTTAATTAGGACTCGGATCTAAACTTTGTGATCTAAAATGGGTGACCACACAATTACCTGTTTGGAATCTATCTGCCACTGAATCGTCCATTCGTTTAATCTATCAATATATATTTATAAGTATACGCTAACGACTGCCCTACTTACCATACCACCAATATTTGGGATATGGGGAGATGGGGACATGGGGACATGGGGATATGGGGATATGGGGACATGGGGACATGGCGACATGAGGATATGTGCACATGTTGACATGGGGATATGGGGCATGGGGACATGGGGACATGGGGATATGGGTATATGGGGATATGGGGACATGGGGATATAGGGATATGGGGATATGGGGACATTGGGATATGGGAATATGGTGATATGGGGATATGGGGATTTGGGGACATGGGGATATGGGGATATGGGGATATGGGGACATGGGGATATGGGGATATGAGGATATGGGGATATGGGGATATGGGGACATGGGGACATGGGGATATGGGGATATGGGGACATGGGGGTATGGGGATATGGGGATATGGGGATATGGGGACTTGGGGATATGGGGATGTGGGGATATGGGGATATGGGGACATGGGGATATGGGGATATGGGGATATGGAGATATGGGGATATGAAGACATGGGGACATGGGGATATGGGGATATGGGGATATGGGGGCATGGGGGATATGGGGATATGGGGACATGGGGACATGGGGACATGGGGATATGGGGATATGGGGACATGGGGATATGGGGATATGGGGACATGGGGACATGGGGACATCGGGATATGGGGACATGGGGATATGGGGATATGGGGACATGGGGATATGGGGTTATGGGGATATGGGGATATGTGGATATGGGGGCATGGGGATATGGGGATTTGGGGATGTGGGGACATGGGGACATGGGTATATGGGGTCATGGGGATATGGGGATATGGGGACATGGGGATATGGAGATATGCGGAGATGGGTATATGCGGATATGGAGATATGGGGATATGGGGATATGGGGATATGGGGATATGGGGACATGGGGATATGTGGATATGGGGACATGGGGGATATGGAGATATGGGGATATGGGGATGTGGGGACATGGGGATATGGGGTTTTGGAGACATGGGGATATGGGGATATGGGGATATGGGGATATGGAGATATGGGGATATGGGGATATGGGGATATGGGGACATGGGGATATGGGGACATGGGGACATGGGGATATGGGGACATGGGGATATGCGGACATGGAAATATGGGGATATGGGGATATGGGGATATGGGGATATGGGGACATGGGGATATGGGGATATGGGGGATATGGAGATATGGGGACATGGGGATATGGGGACATGGCGATATGGGGACATGGCGTTATGGGGATATGGGGCTATGGGGACATGGGGACATGGGGATATGGGGATATGGGGATATGGGGATAGGGGGACATGGGGATATGGGGATATGGGGATATGGGGATATGGGGACATGGGGATATGGGGACATGGGGACATGGGGATATGTGGACATGGGGACATGGGGATATGGGGATATGGGGACATGGATATTGGGGATATGGGGATATGGGGATATGGGGACATGGGGATATGGGGATATGGGGGATATGGAGATATGGGGACATGGGGATATGTGGACATGGCGATATGGGGATATGGGGCTATGGGGACATGGGGACATGGGGATATGGGGATATGGGGATATGGGGACATGGGGATATGGGGATATGGGGATATGGGGATATGTGGATATGGGGATATGCGGACATGGGGATATGGGGATATGGGGATATGGGTATATGGCGATATGGAGATATGGGGAGATGGGGACATTGGGACATGGGGATATGGGGAAATGGGGATGTGGGGATATGGGGATATGGGGACATGGGGATATGGGGATATGGGGATATGGGGATATGGGGACATGGGGACATGGGGATATGGGGATATGGGGACATTGGGATATGGGAATATGGTGATATGGGGATATGGGGATATGGGGACATGGGGATATGGGGATATGGGGATATGGGGACATGGGGACATGGCGACATGGGGATATGGGGACATGGGGATATGGGGATATGGGGATATGGGGACATGGGGATATTGGGATATGGGGATATGGGGATATGGGGACATGGGGATATGGGGATATGGGGATATGGGGATATGGGGATATGAAGACATGGGGATATGGGGATATGGGGATATGGGGATATGGGGGCATGGGGATATGGGGACATGGGGACATGGGGACATGGGGACATGGGGATATGGGGACATGGGGATATGGGGATATGGGGACATGGGGACATGGGGACATGGGGACATCGGGATATGGGGACATGGGGATATGTGGATATGGGGATATGGGGACATGGGGATATGGGGATATGGGGAAATTGGGATATGGGGATTTGAGGATGTGGGGACATGGGGATATGGGGATATGGGGATATGAGGGCATGGGGATATGGGGATTTGGGGATGTGGGGACATGGGGATATGGGGATATGGTGTCACGGGGATATGGGGATATGTGTACATGGGGATATGGAGATATGCGGATATGGGGATATGCGGATATGGAGGTATGTGGATATGGGGATATGGGGATATGTGGATATGGGGATATGGGGATATGGGGATATGGGGGATATGGGGATATGGAGATATGGGAATATGGGGATATGGGGATATGGGGACATGGGGATATGGGGACATGGGATATGAGAATATGGGGGTATGGGGACATGGGCATATGGGGATATGGGGATATGGGTATATGGGGACATGGGGATATGGGGATATGGGGATATGGGGATATGGGGACATGAGGACATGGCGACATGGGGATATGAGGACATGTTGACATGGGGATACGGGGCATGGGGACATGGGGATATGGGGATATGGGGATATGGGGATATGGGGACATGGGGACATGGTGACATGGGGATATGGGGATATGGGGATATGGGGATATGGGGATATGGGGGATATGGGGATATGGAGATATGGGGATATGGGGATATGGGGATATGGGGACATGTGGATATGGGGATATGGGGATATGGGGATATGGGGACATGGGGATATGGGGATATGGGGTTATGGGGATATGGGGATGTGGGGATATGCGGACATGGGGATATGGGGATATGGGGATATGGGTATATGTCGATATGGGGATATGGGGACATGGGGATATGGGGATATGTGGATATAGGGACATGGGGGCATGGGGATATGGGGATATGGGGAAATGGAGATATGGGGACATGGGGATCTGGGAATATGGTGATATGGGGATATGTGGATATGGGGACATGGGGATATGGGGACATGGGGACATGGGGATATGGGGATATGATGATATGGGGTTATGGGGATATGGGGATATGGGGACATGGGGATATGGGGTTATGGAGATATGGGGATATGGGGACATGGGCATATGGGGATATGGGGATATGGGTATATGGGGACATGGGGACATGGGGATTTGGGTATATAGGGACATGGGTATATGTGGATATGGGGATATGGGGATATGGGGACATGGGTATATGGGGACATGGGGATATGGGGATATGTGGATATGGGTATATGGGGACATGGGGATATGGGAATATGGTGATATGGGGATATGGGGACATGGGGACATGGGGATATGGGGATATTCGGATATAGGGACATGGGGACATAGGGATATGGGGATATGGGAATATGGGGACATGGGGATATGGGGACATGGGGACATGGGGATATGGGGATATGGGGATATGGGGATATGGGGATATGGGGACATGGGGACATGGGGACATGGGGACATGGGGATATGGGGACATGGGGATATGGGGATATGGGGACATGGGGACATGGGGACATGGGGACATCGGGATATGGGGACATGGGGATATGTGGATATGGGGATATGGGGACATGGGGATATGGGGATATGGGGAAATTGGGATATGGGGATTTGAGGATGTGGGGACATGGGGATATGGGGATATGGGGATATGAGGGCATGGGGATATGGGGATTTGGGGATGTGGGGACATGGGGATATGGGGATATGGTGTCACGGGGATATGGGGATATGTGTACATGGGGATATGGAGATATGCGGATATGGGGATATGCGGATATGGAGGTATGTGGATATGGGGATATGGGGATATGGGAACATGGGAATATGTGGATATGGGGACATGGGGGATATGGAGATATGGGGATATGGGGATGTGGGGACATGTGGATATGGGGATATGGAGACATGGGGATATGGGGTTATGGGGATATGGGGATATGGAGATATGGGGATATGGGGATATGGGAATATGGGGACATGGGGATATGGTGACATGGGGACATGGGGATATGGGGACATGGGGATATGGGGATATGGGGACACGGGGGCACAGGGACACGGGGACAGGGGGACACGGGCATATGGGGACATGGAGATATGGGGATATAGGGACATGGGGACATGGGGATATGGGGATATGGGGATATCGGGATATGGGGACATGGTGGATATGGGGACATGGGAACATGGGAATATGGGGATATGGGGATATGGGGACATGGGGACATGGGGATATGGGGATATGGGGATATGGGGATATGGGGACATGGGGATATGGGGACATGGGGATATGGGGACATGGGATATGGGAATATGGGGGCATGGGGACATGGGTATATGGGGATATGGGGATATGGGGATATGGGGACATGGGGACATGGTGACATGGGGATATGGGGATATGGGGATATGTGGATATGGGGATATGGGGATATGGGGGATATGGGGATATGGAGATATGGGAATATGGGGATATGGGGATATGGGGACATAGGGATATGGGGACATGGGATATGAGAATATGGGGGTATGGGGACATGTGGATATGGGGATATGGGGATATGGGGATATGGGAACATGGGGACATGGGGATATGGGGATATGTGTATATGGGAATATGGGGATATGGGGATATGGGGACATGGGGACATGGGGATATGGGGATATGGGGATATGGGGACATGAGGACATGGCGACATGGGGATATGAGGACATGTTGATATGGGGATACGGGGCATGGGGACATGGGGATATGGGGATATGGGGATATGGGGATATGGGGACATGGGGACATGGTGACATGGGGATATGGGGATATGGGGATATGGGGATATGGGGATATGGGGATATGGGGGATATGGGGATATGGAGATATGGGGATATGGGGATATGGGGATATGGGGACATGTGGATATGGGGATATGGGGATATGGGGCTATGGGGATCTGGGAATATGGTGATATGGGAATATGTGGATATGGGGACATGGGGATATGGGGATATGGGGATATGGGGACATGGCGACATGGGGATATGGGGATATGATGAGATGGGGATATGGGTATATGCGGACATGGGGACATGGGGATATGGGGATATGGGGACATGGGGATATGGGGATATGGGGATATGGCGACATGGCGACATGGGGATATGGGAATATGAGAATATGGGGACATGGGGACATGGGGATATGGGGATATGGGGATATGGGTACATGGGGACATGGGGATATGGGGACATGGGATATGGGAATATGTGGATATGGGGACATGGGGATATGGGAATATGGGGATATGGGGATATGGGGACATGGGGACATGGGAATATGCGGACATGGGGATATGGGAATATGGGGATATGGGGAGATGGGGACATGGGGACATGGGGATATGGGGATATGGGGACATGGGGACATGGCGACATGAGGATATGCGCACATGTTGACATGGGGATATGGGGCATGGGGACATGGGGACATGGGGATATGGGTATATGGGGATATGGGGACATGGGGATATAGGGATATGGGGATATGGGGACATTGGGATATGGGAATATGGTGATATGGGGATATGGGGATTTGGGGACATGGGGATATGGGGATATGGGGATATGGGGACATGGGGACATGGGTATATGGGGATATGATGATATGGGGATAAGGGGATATGGGGACATGGGGACATGGGGATATGGGGATATGGGGACATGGGGGTATGGGGATATGGGGATATGGGGACTTGGGGATATGGGGATGTGGGGATATGGGGATATGGGGACATGGGGATATGGGGATATGGGGATATGGGGATATGGAGATATGGGGATATGAAGACATGGGGACATGGGGATATGGGGATATGGGGATATGGGGGCATGGGGGATATGGGGATATGGGGACATGGGGAAATGGGGACATGGGGATATGGGGATATGGGACATGGGGATATGGGGATATGGGGACATGGGGACATGGGGACTTCGGGATATGGGGACATGGGGATATGGGGATATGGGGACATGGGGATATGGGGTTATGGGGATATGGGGATATGTGGATATGGGGGCATGGGGATATGGGGATTTGGGGATGTGGGGACATGGGGACATGGGTATATGGGGTCATGGGGATATGGGGATATGGGGACATGGGGATATGGAGATATGCGGAGATGGGTATATGCGGATATGGAGATATGGGGATATGGGGATATGGGGATATGGGGATATGGGGATATGGGGACATGGGGATATGTGGATATGGGGACATGGGGGATATGGAGATATGGGGATATGGGGATGTGGGGACATGGGGATATGGGGTTTTGGAGACATGGGGATATGGGGATATGGGGATATGGGGATATGGAGATATGGGGATATGGGGATATGGGGATATGGGGACATGGGGATATGGGGACATGGGGACATGGGGATATGGGGACATGGGGATATGCGGACATGGAAATATGGGGATATGGGGATATGGGGATATGGGGATATGGGGACATGGGGATATGGGGATATGGGGGATATGGAGATATGGGGACATGGGGATATGGGGACATGGCGATATGGGGATATGGGGCTATGGGGACATGGGGACATGGGGATATGGGGATATGGGGATATGGGGATACGGGGACATGGGGATATGGGGATATGGGGATATGGGGATATGGGGACATGGGGATATGGGGACATGGGGACATGGGGATATGGGGACATGGGGATATGCGGACATGGAAATATGGGGATATGGGGATATGGGGATATGGCGATATGGGGATATGGGGACATGGGGATATGGGGATATGCGGATATGTGGACATGGGGACATGGGGATATGGGGATATGGGGACATGGATATTGGGGATATGGGGATATGGGGATATGGGGACATGGGGATATGGGGATATGGGGGATATGGAGATATGGGGACATGGGGATATGTGGACATGGCGATATGGGGATATGGGGCTATGGGGACATGGGGACATGGGGATATGGGGATATGGGGATATGGGGACATGGGGATATGGGGATATGGGGATATGGGGATATGTGGATATGGGGATATGCGGACATGGGGATATGGGTATATGGGGATATGGGTATATGGCGATATGGAGATATGGGGAGATGGGGACATTGGGACATGGGGATATGGGGAAATGGGGATGTGGGGATATGGGGATATGGGGACATGGGGATATGGGGATATGGGGATATGGGGATATGGGGACATGGGGACATGGGGATATGGGGATATGGGGACATTGGGATATGGGAATATGGTGATATGGGGATATGGGGATATGGGGACATGGGGATATGGGGATATGGGGATATGGGGACATGGGGACATGGCGACATGGGGATATGGGGACATGGGGATATGGGGATATGGGGATATGGGGACATGGGGATATTGGGATATGGGGATATGGGGATATGGGGACATGGGGATATGGGGATATGGGGATATGGGGATATGGGGATATGAAGACATGGGGATATGGGGATATGGGGATATGGGGATATGGGGGCATGGGGATATGGGGACATGGGGACATGGGGACATGGGGACATGGGGATATGGGGACATGGGGATATGGGGATATGGGGACATGGGGACATGGGGACATGGGGACATCGGGATATGGGGACATGGGGATATGTGGATATGGGGATATGGGGACATGGGGATATGGGGATATGGGGAAATTGGGATATGGGGATTTGAGGATGTGGGGACATGGGGATATGGGGATATGGGGATATGAGGGCATGGGGATATGGGGATTTGGGGATGTGGGGACATGGGGATATGGGGATATGGTGTCACGGGGATATGGGGATATGTGGACATGGGGATATGGAGATATGCGGATATGGGGGTATGCGGATATGGAGGTATGTGGATATGGGGATATGGGGATATGGGAACATGGGAATATGTGGATATGGGGACATGGGGGATATGGAGATATGGGGATATGGGGATGTGGTGACATGGGGATATGGGGATATGGAGACATGGGGATATGGGGTTATGGGGATATGGGGATATGGAGATATGGGGATATGGGGATATGGGAATATGGGGACATGGGGATATGGTGACATGGGGACATGGGGATATGGGGACATGGGGATATGGGGATATGGGGACACGGGGGCACAGGGACACGGGGACAGGGGGACACGGGCATATGGGGACATGGAGATATGGGGATATAGGGACATGGGGACATGGGGATATGGGGATATGGGGATATCGGGATATGGGGACATGGTGGATATGGGGACATGGGAACATGGGAATATGGGGATATGGGGATATGGGGACATGGGGACATGGGGATATGGGGACATGGGGATATGGGGACATGGGGATATGGGGACATGGGATATGGGAATATGGGGGCATGGGGACATGGGGATATGGGGATATGGGGATATGGGGATATGGGGATATGGGGACATGGGGACATGGTGACATGGGGATATGGGGATATGGGGATATGTGGATATGGGGATATGGGGATATGGGGGATATGGGGATATGGAGATATGGGAATATGGGGATATGGGGATATGGGGACATAGGGATATGGGGACATGGGATATGAGAATATGGGGGTATGGGGACATGTGGATATGGGGATATGGGGATATGGGGATATGGGGACATGGGGATATGGGGATATGGGGATATGTGTATATGGGAATATGGGGATATGGGGATATGGGGACATGGGGACATGGGGATATGGGGATATGGGGATATGGGGACATGAGGACATGGCGACATGGGGATATGAGGACATGTTGACATGGGGATACGGGGCATGGGGACATGGGGATATGGGGATATGGGGATATGGGGATATGGGGACATGGGGACATGGTGACATGGGGATATGGGGATATGGGGATATGGGGATATGGGGATATGGGGGATATGGGGATATGGAGATATGGGGATATGGGGATATGGGGATATGGGGACATGTGGATATGGGGATATGGGGATATGGGGATATGGGGACATGGGGATATGGGGATATGGGGTTATGGGGATATGGGGATATGGGGATATGCGGACATGGGGATATGGGGATATGGGGATATGGGTATATGGCGATATGGGGATATGGGGATATGCGGATATAGGGACATGGGGGCATGGGGATATGGGGATATGGGGAAATGGAGATATGGGGACATGGGGATCTGGGAATATGGTGATATGGGAATATGTGGATATGGGGACATGGGGATATGGGGATATGGGGATATGGGGACATGGCGACATGGGGATATGGGGATATGATGAGATGGGGATATGGGTATATGCGGACATGGGGACATGGGGATATGGGGATATGGGGACATGGGGATATGGGGATATGGGGATATGGGGACATGTGGAGATGGGGATATGGGGATATGGGGATATGGGGATATGGGGACATGGGGATATGGGGACATGGGGATCTGGGAATATGGTGATATGGGAATATGTGGATATGGGGACATGGGGATATGGGGACATGGGGATATGGGGATATGGGGATATGGGGATATGGGGACATGGGGATATGGGGATATGGGGATATGGGTATATGGGGACATGGGGACATGGGGATTTGGGTATATAGGGACATGTGTATATGTGGATATGGGGATATGGGGATATGGGGACATGGGTATATGGGGACATGGGGATATGGGGATATGGGGATATGGGTTTATGGGGACATGGGGATATGGGAATATGGTGATATGGGGATATGGGGACATGGGGACATGGGGACATGGGGATATGAGGATATTCGGATATAGGGACATGGGGACATAGGGATATGGGGATACGGGGACATGGGGATATGGGGATATGGGGATATGGGGATATGGGGATATGGGGATATGGGGGATATGGGGATATGGGGATATGGGAATATGGGGATATGGGAATATGGGGACATGGGGATATGGTGACATGGGGACATGGGGATATGGGGACATGGGGATATGGGGATATGGGGACACGGGGGCACAGGGACACGGGGACAGGGGGACACGGGCATATGGGGACATGGAGATATGGGGATATAGGGACATGGGGACATGGGGATATGGGGATATGGGGATATCGGGATATGGGGACATGGTGGATATGGGGACATGGGAACATGGGAATATGGGGATATGGGGATATGGGGACATGGGGACATGGGGATATGGGGATATGGGGATATGGGGATATGGGGATATGGGGACATGGGGATATGGGGACATGGGGATATGGGGACATGGGATATGGGAATATGGGGGCATGGGGTCATGGGGATATGGGGATATGGGGATATGGGGATATGGGGACATGGGGACATGGTGACATGGGGATATGGGGATATGGGGATATGTGGATATGGGGATATGGGGATATGGGGGATATGGGGATATGGAGATATGGGAATATGGGGATATGGGGATATGGGGACATAGGGATATGGGGACATGGGATATGAGAATATGGGGGTATGGGGACATGTGGATATGGGGATATGGGGATATGGGGATATGGGGACATGGGGATATGGGGATATGGGGATATGTGTATATGGGAATATGGGGATATGGGGATATGGGGACATGGGGACATGGGGATATTGGGATATGGGGATATGGGGACATGAGGACATGGCGACATGGGGATATGAGGACATGTTGACATGGGGATACGGGGCATGGGGACATGGGGATATGGGGATATGGGGATATGGGGATATGGGGACATGGGGACATGGTGACATGGGGATATGGGGATATGGGGATATGGGGATATGGGGATATGGGGGATATGGGGATATGGAGATATGGGGATATGGGGATATGGGGATATGGGGACATGTGGATATGGGGATATGGGGATATGGGGATATGGGGACATGGGGATATGGGGATATGGGGTTATGGGGATATGGGGATATGGGGATATGCGGACATGGGGATATGGGTATATGGCGATATGGGGATATGGGGATATGCGGATATAGGGACATGGGGGCATGGGGATATGGGGATATGGGGAAATGGAGATATGGGGACATGGGGATCTGGGAATATGGTGATATGGGAATATGTGGATATGGGGACATGGGGATATGGGGATATGGGGATATGGGGACATGGCGACATGGGGATATGGGGATATGATGAGATGGGGATATGGGTATATGCGGACATGGGGACATGGGGATATGGGGATATGGGGACATGGGGATATGGGGATATGGGGATATGGGGACATGTGGAGATGGGGATATGGGGATATGGGGATATGGGGATATGGGGACATGGGGATATGGGGACATGGGGATCTGGGAATATGGTGATATGGGAATATGTGGATATGGGGACATGGGGATATGGGGACATGGGGATATGGGGATATGGGGATATGGGGATATGGGGACATGGGGATATGGGGATATGGGGATATGGGTATATGGGGACATGGGGACATGGGGATTTGGGTATATAGGGACATGGGTATATGTGGATATGGGGACATGGGGATATGGGGATATGGGGATATGGGTTTATGGGGACATGGGGATATGCGAATATGGTGATATGGGGATATGGGGACATGGGGACATGGGGACATGGGGATATGAGGATATTCGGATATAGGGACATGGGGACATAGGGATATGGGGATACGGGGACATGGGGATATGGGGATATGGGGATATGGGGATATGGGGATATGGGGATATGGGGGATATGGGGATATGGGGATATGGGAATATGGGGATATGGGGATATGGGGATATGGGGATATGGGGATATGGGGATACGGGGACATGGGGATATGGGGATATGGGAAAATGGGGATATGTGGATATGGGGATATGCGGACATGGGGACATGGGGATATGGGGATATGGGTATGTGGCGATATGGGGATATGGGGACATGGGGATAAGGGGATATGCGGATATAGGGACATGGGTACATAGGGATATGGGGATATGGGGACATGGAGATATGGGGACATGTGGATATGGGGACATGGGGAAATGGGGATATGGGGATATGGGGACATGGGGTCATGGGGATATGGGGATATGATGATATGGGGATATGGGGATATGTGGACATGGGGACATGGGAATATGGGGACATGGCGACATGGGGACATGGGGATTTGGGTATATGGGGACATGGGGATATGGGCATCGGTGGACATGGGTATATGGGGATATGGGGACATGGGGAGATGGGGATTTGGGGATATGGGGATATCGGGATATGGGGATATGGGGATATGGGGATATCTGGATATGGGGACATGGGGGATATGGGGACATGGGAACATGGGGATATGGGGATATGGGGACATGGGGACATGGGGATATGGGGATATGGGGATATGGGGATATGGGTATATGGGGATATGGGGATATGGGGACATGCAGAAATGGGGACATGTGTCATGGGGACATGGGGATATGGGGATATGGGGATATGGGGATATGGGGACATGGGGACATGGGGACATGGGGATATGGGAATATGGGGATATGGGGATATGGGGACATGGGGATATGGGGATATCAGGATATGGGGATATGGGGACATGGGAACATGGGGAGATGGGGATATGGGGATATGGGGATATGGGGAGATGGGGATATAGGGATATGGAGACATGGGGGATATGGGGACATGGGAACATGGGGATAATGGGATATGGGGATATGGGGATATCGGGATATGGGGACATGGGGGATATGTGGACATGGGAACATGGGGATATGGGGATATGGGGATATGGGGGCATGGGGACATGGGGATATGGGGATATGGGGACATGGGGATTTGGGGACATGGGGATATGGGGACATGGGATATGGGGATATGGGGATATGGGGACATGGGGATATGGGGATATGGGAACATGGGGATAATGGGATATGGGGATATGGGGATATCGGGATATGGGGACATGGGGGATATGTGGACATGGGAACATGGGGATATGGGGATATGGGGATATGGGGGCATGGGGACATGGGGATATGGGGATATGGGGATATGGGAATATGGGGACATGGGGATATGGGGATATGGGGATATGGGGACATGGGGATTTGGGGACATGGGGATATGGGGACATGGGATATGGGGATATGGGGATATGGGGACATGGGGATATGGGGATATGTGGATATGCGGATATGGGGATATGGGGACATGGGGACATGGGGATATGCGGACATGGGGATATGGGAATATGGGGATATGGGGATATGGGGACATGGGGATATGGGGATATGGGGTTATGGGGATATGGGGATATGGGGATATGGGTATATGGGGACATGGGGATATGGGAATATGGTGATATGTGGATATGGGGACATGGGGACATGGGGATTTGGGTATATAGGGACATGGGTATATGGGGATATGGGGATATGGGGACATGGGGACATGGGTACATAGGGACATGGGGATTTGGTTATATGGGGATATGGGGATATGGGGATATGGGGACATGGGGATAAGGGGATATGGGGACATGGGGACATGGCGACATGGGGACATGGGGATATGGGGATATGGGGATATGGGGATATGGGGACATGGGGATATGGGGATATGGGGATATGGGGATATGGGGACATGTGGACATGGGGATATGGGAATATGGGGACATGGGGACATGGGGACATGGGGATTTGGGTATATGGGGATATGGGGATATGGGGATATGGGGACATGGGGACATGGGGACATGGGGACATTGGGACATGGCGACATGGGGACATGGGGATATGGGGATATGGTGATATGGGGAACTGGGGACATGGGAATATGGGGATATGGGGATATGGGGATATGGAGGATATGGGGATATTGGGACATGGAGATAAGGGGATATGGGGATATGGGGATATGGGGATATGGGGATATGGGGACATGGGGACATGGGGATATGGGGACATGGGGACATGGCGACATGGGGACATGGGGATATGGAGATATGGGGATATGGGGATATGGGGACATGGGGACATGTGGACATGGGGACATGGGGATATGGGGATATGTGGAGATGGGGATATGGGAATATGGGACATGGGGATATGGGGACACGGGGACATGGGGATTTGGGTATATGGGGACATGGGGATATGGGCATATGCGGATATGGGGATATGGGGACATGGGGATATGCGGATATGGGGACATGGGGATATGGGGACATGGGGACATGGGGATTTGGGTATATTGGGGCATGGGTATATGGGGATATGGGGACATGGGGAGATGGGGATATGGGGATATGGGCATATGGGGATATGGGGATATGGGTATATTGGGACATGGGGATATGGGAATATGGTGATATGTGGATATGGGGACATGGGGACAGGGGGATTTGGGTATATAGGGACATGGGTATATGGGGATATGGGGATATGGGGACATGGGGACATAGGGACATGGGGATTTGGTTATATGGGGATATGGGGATATGGGGATATAGGGACATGGGGATAAGGGGATATGGGGACATGGGGACATGGCGACATGGGGACATGGGGATATGGGGATATGGGGATATGGGGATATGGGGACATGGGGATATGGGGATATGTGGATATGGGGACATGTGGACATGGGAATATGGGAATATGGGGACATGGGGACATGGGGACATGGGGATTTGGGTATATGGGGACATGGGGATATGGGCATATGTGAACATGGGTATATGGGGATATGGGGACATGGGGAGATGGGGATATGTGGATATGGGGATATGGGGATATGGGGATATGGGATTTCGGGATATGGGGACATGGGGGATATGGGGACATGGGAACATGGGGATATGGGGATATGGGGACATGGGGACATGGGGATATGGGGATATGGGGTTATGGGAATATGGGGACATGAGGATATGGGTATATGGGGATATGGGGACATGGGGATATGGGGATATGGGGATATGGGGATATGGGGATATGGGGACATGTGGACATGGGGATATGGGAATATGGGGACATGGGGACATGGGGACATGGGGATTTGGGTATATGGGGACATGGGGATATGGGCATATGTGAACATGGGTATATGGGGATATGGGGACATGGGGAGATGGGGATATGTGGATATGGGGATATGGGGATATGGGGATATGGGGATATGGGGATTTCGGGATATGGGGACATGGGGGATATGGGGACATTGGTACATGGGGATATGGGGATATGGGGACATGGGGACATGGGGATATGGGGATAAGGGGTTATGGGGATATGGGGACATGGGGATATGGGTATATGGGGATATGGGGATATGGGGACATGGGGAAATGGGGACATGGGGACATGGGGATATGGGGATATGGGGATATGGGGACATGGGGAAATGGGGACATGGGGATATGGGGATATGGGGATATGGGGATATGTGGATATGGGGACATGTGGATATGGGGATATGAGGATTTGGGGATATGGGGACATGGGGACATGGAGAGTTGGGGATATGGGGATATGGGGATATGAGGAGATGGGGATATAGGGATATGGGGACATGGGGGATATGGGGACATGGGAACATGGGGATAATGGGATATGGGGATATGGGGATATCGGGATATGGAGACATGGGAACATGGGGATATGGGGATATGGGGACATGGGGATATGGGGACATGGGATATGGGGACATGGGGGATATGGGGACATGGGAACATGGGGATATGGGGATATGGGGATATGGGGACATGGGGACATGGGAACATGGGGATATGGGGATATGGGGACATGGGGATATGGGGATATGGGGATATGTGGATATGGGGATATGGGGATATGGGGACATGGGGACATGGGGATATGGGGATATGGGGTTATGGGGATATGGGGATATGGGGATATGAAGATATGGGGATATGCGGATATGGGGGACATGGGGATATGGGGACATTGGGATATGGGGACATGGGGATATGGGGATATGGGGATATGGGGATATGGGGATATGGGGACATGGGGATATGGGGATATGGGGATATGGAGACATGGGGATTTGGGTATATAAGGACATGGGTATATGGGGATTTGGGGATATGGGGATATGGGGATATGGGGACATGGGGACATAGGGACATGGGGATTTGGGTATATGGGGACATGGGTACATGGGGATATGGGGACATGGGGAGATGGGGATATGGGGATATGGGGATATGGGGATATGGGGATATGGGGATATCGGGATATGGGGACATGGGGGATATGGGGACATGGGAACATGGGGATATGGGGATATGGGGATATGGGGACATGGAGACATGGGGACATGGGGACATGGGGATATGGGGATATGCGGATATAGGGACATGGGGATATGGGGATATGGGGATATGGGGACATGGGGATATGGGGACATGGGGATATGGGGATATGGGGACATGGGGATATGGGGATATGGGGTTATGGGGATATGGGGATATGGGGATATGAAGACATGGGGATATGGGGATATGGGGATATGGGGGACATGGGGATATGGGGACATGGGGATATGGGGACATGGGGATATGGGGATATGGGGATATGGGGACATGGGGATATGGGGATATGGGGATATGGGTATATGGGGACATGGGGATATGGGAATATGGTGATATGGGGATATGGGGACATGGGGACATGGGGATTTGGGTATATAGGGACATGGGTCTATGGGGATATGGGGATATGGGGACATGGGGACATGGGGACATAGGGACATGGGGATTTGGTTATATGGGTAATGGGGACATGGCGATATGGGGATATGGGGATATGGGGATATGGGGATATGGGGACATGTGGATATGGGGATATGGGAACATGGGGACATGGGGACATGGGGATTTGGGTATATGGGGACATGGGGATATGTGCATATGTGAACATGGGTATATGGGGATATGGGGATATGGGGACATGGGGAGATGGGGATATGGGGATATGGGGATATGGGGATATCGGGATATGGGGACATGGGGGATATGGGGACATGGGAACATGGGGATATGGGGATATGGGGACATGGGGACATGGGGATATGAGGATATGGGGATATGGGGATATGGGGACATGGGGATATGGGTATATGGGGATATGGGGATATGGGGAAATGGTGAAATGGGGACATGGGGACATGGGGACATGGGGATATGGGGATATGGGGATATGGGGATATGGGGACATGGGGACATGGGGATATGGGGATATGGGGATATGGGGATATGTGGATATGGGGACATGGGGATATTGGGATATGAGGATTTGGGGATATGGGGACATGGGGACATGGAGAGTTGTGGATATGGGGATATGGGGATATGGGGATATGGGGAGATGGGGATATAGGGATATGGGGACATGGGGGAAATGGGTACATGGGAACATGGGGATAATGGGATATGGGGATATGGGGATATCGGGATATGGGGACATGGGGGATATGGGGACATGGGAACATGTGGATCTGGGGATATGGGGATATGGGGTCATGGGGACATGGGGACATGGGGATATGGAGATATGGGTATATGGGGACATGGGGATATGGGGACATGGGGATATGGGGACATGGGATATGGGGATATGGGGATATGGGGACATGGGGATATGGGGATATGTGGATATGGGGATATGGGGATATGGGGACATGGGGACATGGGGATATGCGGACATGGGGATATGGGAATATGGGGATATGGGGATATGGGGACATGGGGATATGGGGATATGGGGTTATGGGCATATGGGGATATGGGGATATGAAGATATGGGGATATGTGGATATGGGGGACATGGGGATATGGGGATATGGGGATATGGGGACATAGGGATATGGGGGTATGGGGATATGGGGATATGGGGACATGGGGATATGGGTTTTTGGGGATATGGGTATATGGGGACATGGGGATATAGGAATATGGTGATATGGGGATATGGGGACATGTGGACACGGGAATTTGGGCATATAAGGACATGGGTATATGGGGATATGGGGATATGGGGATATGGGTATATGGGGACATGGGGACATAGGGACATGGGGATTTGGTTATATGGGGATATGGGGATATGGGGATATGGGGACATGGGGACATGGGGATATGGAGACATGGGGACATGGCGACATGGGGACATGGGAATATGGGGATATGGGGATATGGGGACCTGGGGACATGGGGATATGGGGGATATGGGGATATGGGGATATGGGGGATATGGGGATATGGGGACATGGGGATAAGGGGATATGGGGATATGGGGATATGGGGATATGGGGACATGGGGATATGGGGATTTGTGGACATGGGGACATGGCGACATGTGGACATGGGGATATGCGGATATGGGGATATGGGGATATGGGGACATGGGGACATGGGGATATGGGGATATGGGGATATGGGGATATGTGGAGATGGGGATATGGGAATATGGGGACATCGGGATATGGGGACATGGGGACATGGGGATTTGGGTATATGGGGACATGGGGATATGGGCATATGCGAATATGGGGATCTGGGGACATGGGGATATGCGGATATGGGTACATGGGGATATGGGGACATGGGGACATGGGGATTTGTGTATATGGGGACATGGGTATATGGGGATATGGGGACATGGGGAGATGGGGATAAGGGGATATGGGGATATGGGGATATGGGGATATGGGGATATCGGGATATGGGGACATGGGGGATATGTGGACATGGGAACATGGGGCTATGGGGATATGGGGATATGGGGACATTGAGACATGGGGATATGGGGACATGGGGATATGGGGATATGCGGATAGAGGGACATGGGGATATGGGGATATGGGGATATGGGGACATGGGGATATGGGGACATGGGGATATGGGGATATGGGGACATAGGGATATGGGGATATGGGGTTATGGGGATATGGGGATATGGGGATATGAAGACATGGCGATATGGGGATATGGGGATATGGGGATATGGGGACATGTGGATATGGGGATATGGGAACATGGGGATATGGGGACATGGGGACATGGGGATTTGGGTATATGAGGACATGGGGATATGTGAACATGGGTATATGGGGATATGGGGATATGGGGACATGGAGAGATGGGGATATGGGGATATGGGGATATGGGGATATGGGGATATCGGGATATGGGGACATGGGGGATATGGGGACATGGGAACATGGGGATATGGGGATATGGGGACATGGGTACATGGGGATATGAGGATATGGGGATATGGGGATATGGGGACATGGGGATATGGGTATATGGGGATATGGGGATATGGGGACATGGGGAAATGGGGACATGGTGACATGGGGACATGGGGATATGGGGATATGGGGATATGGGGATATGGGGACATGGGGACATGGGGATATGGGGATATGGGGATATGGGGATATGGGGATATGTGGATATGGGGATATGAGGATTTGGGGATATGGGGACATGGGGACATGGAGAGTTGTGGATATGGGGATATGGGGATATGGGGATATGGGGAGATGGGGATATAGGGATATGGGGACATGGGGGATATGGGTACATGGGAACATGGGGATAATGGGAAATGGGGATATGGGGATATCGGGATATGGGGACATGGGGGATATGGGGACATGGGAACATGGGGATCTGGGGATATGGGGATATGGGGACATGGGGACATGGGGACATGGGGATATGGAGATATGGGGATATGGGGACATGGGGATATGGGGACATGGGGATATGGGGACATGGGATATGGGGATATGGGGATATGGGGACATGGGGATATGGGGATATGTGGATATGGGGATATGGGGATGTGGGGATATGGGGACATGGGGATATGCGGACATGGGGATATGGGAATATGGGGATATGGGGATATGGGGACATGGGGATATGGGGATATGGGGTTATGGGCATATGGGGATATGGGGATATGAAGATATGGGGATATGTGGATATGGGGGACATGGGGATATGGGGACATGGGGATATGGGGACATAGGGATATGGGGGTATGGGGATATGGGGATATGGGGACATGGGGATATGGGTTTTTGGGGATATGGGTATATGGGGACATGGGGATATGGGAATATGGTGATATGGGGATATGGGGACATGGGGACATGGGGATTTGGGTATATAAGGACATGGGTATATGGGGATATGGGGATATGGGGATATGGGGATATGGGGACATAGGGACATGGGGATTTGGTTATATGGGGATATGGGGATATGGGGATATGGGGACATGGGGACATGGGGATATGGAGACATGGGGACATGGCGACATGGAGACATGGGGATATGGGGATGTGGGGATATGGGGACCTGGGGACATGGGGATATGGGGGATATGGGGATATGGGGATATGGGGGATATGGGGATATGGGGACATGGGGATAAGGGGATATGGGGATATGGGGATATGGGGATATGGGGACATGGGGACATGGGGATATGGGGATATGGGGATATGGGGATATGTGGAGATGGGGATATGGGAATATGGGGACATCGGGATATGGGGACATGGGGACATGGGGATTTGGGTATATGGGGACATGGGGGATATGGGCATATGCGAATATGGGGATCTGGGCACATGGGGATATGCGGATATGGGTACATGGGGATATGGGGACATGGGACATGGGGATTTGGGTATATGGGGACATGGGTATATGGGGATATGGGGACATGGCGAGATGGGGATAAGGGGATATGGGGATATGGGGATATGGGGATATCGGGATATGGGGACATGGGGGATATGGGGACATGGGAACATGGGGATATCGGGATATGGGGATATGGGGACATTGAGACATGGAGATATGGGGACATGGGGATATGAGGACATGCGGATAGAGGGACATGGGGATTTGGGGATATGGAGATATGGGGACATGGGGATATGGGGACATGGGGATATGGGGATATGGGGACATGGGGATATGGGGATATGGGGTTATGGGGATATGGGGATATGGGGATATGAAGTCATGGGGATATGGGGATATGGGGATATGGGGGACATGGGGATATGGTGACATGGGGATATGGGGACATGGGGATATGGGGATATAGGGATATGGGGATATGGGGACATGGGGATATGGGGACATGGGATATGGGTATATGGGGACATGGGGATATGGGAATATGGTGATATAGGGATATGGGGACATGGGGACATGGGGATTTGGGTATATAGGGACATGGGTATATGGGGATATGAGGAGATGGGGATATGGGGACATGGGGACATGGGGACATAGGGACATGGGGATTTGGTTGTATGGGGATATGGGGACATGACGATATGGGGATATGGGGATATGGGGACATGGGGATATGGGGATATGGGGATATGGGGATATGGGGATATGGGGATAATGGGGATATGGGGGATATGGGGATATGGGGATATGGGGACATGGGGATATGGGGATATGGAGTTATGGGCATATGGGGATATGGGGATATGAAGATATGGGGATATGGGGATATGGGGGACATGGGGATATGGGGACATGGGGATATTGGGACATGGGGATATGGGGATATGGGGATATGGGGATATGGGGACATGGGGATATGGGTATATGGGGATATGGGTATATGGGGACATGGGGATATGGGAATATGGTGATATGGGGATATGGGGACATGGGAACATGGGGATTTGGGTATATAAGGACATGGGTATATGGGGATATGGCGATATGGGGATATGGGGATATGGGGACATGGGGACATAGGGACATGGGGATTTGGTTATATGGGGATATGAGGATATGGGGACATGGGGACATGGGGACATGGGGATATGGAGACATGGGGACATGGCGACATGGGGACATGGGGATATGGGGATATGGGGATATGGGGACATGGGTCATAGGGACATGGGGATTTGGTTATATGGGGATATGGGGACATGGCGATATGGGGATATGGGGATATGGGGACATGGGGATATGGGGATATGGGGATATGGGGATATGGGAATACGGTGATAATGGGGATATGGGGGATATGGGGATATGGGGATATGGGGACATGGGGATATGGGGATATGGGGTTATGGGCATATGGGGATATGGGGATATGAAGATATGGGGATATGGGGATATGGGGGACATGGGGATATGGGGACATGGGGATATGGGGATTTGGGGATATGGGGATATGGGGATATGGGGACATGGGGATATGGGTATATGGGGATATGGGGATATGGGGACATGGGGATATGGGAATATGGTGATATGGGGATAGGGGACATGGGGACATGGGGATTTGGGTATATAAGGAAATGGTTATATGGGGATATGGGGATATGGGGATATGGGGATATGGGGACATGGGGACATAGGGACATGGGGATTTGGTTATATGGGGATATGGGGATATGGGGACATGGGGACATGGGGATATGGAGACATGGGGACATGGCGACATGGGGACATGGGGATATGGGGATATGGGGATATGGGGACCTGGGGACATGGGGATATGGGGGATATGGGAATATGGGGATATGGGGGATATGGGGATATGGGGACATGGGGATAAGGGGATATGGGTATATGGGGATATGGGGATATGGGGACATGGGGACTTGGGGATATGGGGACATGGGGACATGGCGACATGGGGACATGGGGACATGGGGATATGGGGATATGGGGATATGGGGACATGGGGACATGGGGATATGGGGATATGAGGATATGGGGATATGTGGAGATGGGGATATGGGAATATGTGGACATCGGGATATGGGGACATGGGGACATGGGGATATGGGTATATGGGGACATGGGGATATGGGCATATGCGGATATGGGGATCTGGGGACATGGGGATATGCGGATATGGGGACATGGGGATATGGGGACATGGAGACATGGGGATTTGGGTATATGGGGACATGGGTATATGGGGATATGGGGACATGGGGAGATGGGGATATCGGGATATGGGGACATGGGGGATATGGGGACATGGGAACATGGGGATATGGGGATATGGGGATATGGGGACATTGAGACATGGGGATATGGGGACATGGGGTTATGGGGATATGCGGATAGAGGGACGTGGGGATATGGGGATATGGGGATATGGGGACATGGGGATATGGGGACATGGGGATATGGGGATATGGGGACATGGGGATATGGGGATATGGGGTTATGGGGATATGGAGATATGGGGATATGAAGACATGGGGATATGGGGATATGGGGATATGGGGGACATGGGGATATGGTGACATGGGGATATGGGGATATGGGGATATGGGGATATGGGGACATGGGGATATGGGGATATGGGATATGGGTATATGGGGACATGGGGATATGGGAATATGGTGATATGGGGATATGGGGACATGGGGACATGGGGATTTGGGTATATAGGGACATGGGTATATGGGGATATTGGGATATGGGGATATGGGGATATGGGGACATGGCGACATGGGGACATAGGGACATGGAGATTTGGTTATATGGGGATATGGGGACATGGCGATATGGGGATATGTGGATATGGGGACATGGTGATATGGGGATTATGGGGATATGGGGATATGGGGATATGGGGATCATGGGGATATGGGGGATATGGGGATATGGGGATATGGGAATATGGGGATATGGGGATATGGGGACATGGGGATATGGGGATATGGGGATATGGGGATACGGGGACATGGGGATATGGGGATATGGGGATATGGGGATATGTGGATATGCGGCCATGGGGATATGGGGATATGGGGATATGGGTATATGGCGATATGGGGATATGGGGACATGGGGATATGGGGATATGCGGATATAGGGACATGGGGACATGGGGATATGGGGATATGTGGACATGGAGATATGGGGACATGGGGATATGGGAATATGGTGATATGGGGATATGTGGATATGGGGACATGGGGATATGGGGATATGGGGATATGGGGACATGGGGACATGGGGATATGGGGATATGATGATATGGGGATATGGGGATATGTGGACATGGGGACATGGGGATATGGGGATATGGGGACATGGGGATATGATGATATGGGGATATGGGGACATGGGGATATGGGGATATGGGTACATGGGGATATTGGGATATGGGGTTATGGGGATATGGGGATATGGGGATATGAAGACATGGGGATATGTGGTTATGGGGATATGGGGATATGGGGATATGAAGACATGGGGATATGGGGATATGGGGATATGGGGGACAATGGGATATGGGGACATGGGGATATGGGGATATGGGGATATGGGGATATGGGGATATGGGGATATGGGAATACGGTGATAATGGGGATATGGGGGATATGGGGATATGGGGATATGGGGACATGGGGATATGGGGATATGGGGTTATGGGCATATGGGGATATGGGGATATGAAGATATGGGGATATGGGGATATGGGGGACATGGGGATATGGGGACATGGGGATATGGGGATTTGGGGATATGGGGATATGGGGATATGGGGACATGGGGATATGGGTATATGGGGATATGGGGATATGGGGACATGGGGATATGGGAATATGGTGATATGGGGATAGGGGACATGGGGACATGGGGATTTGGGTATATAAGGACATGGGTATATGGGTATATGGGGATATGGGGATATGGGGATATGGGGACATGGGGACATAGGGACATGGGGATTTGGTTATATGGGGATATGGGGATATGGGGACATGGGGACATGGGGATATGGAGACATGGGGACATGGCGACATGGGGACATGGGGATATGGGGATATGGGGATATGGGGACCTGGGGACATGGGGATATGGGGGATATGGGAATATGGGGATATGGGGATATGGGGACATGGGGACATGGGGATATGGGGATATGAGGATATGGGGATATGTGGAGATGGGGATATGGGAATATGGGGACATCGGGATATGGGGACATGGGGACATGGGGATATGGGTATATGGGGACATGGGACATGGGGATTTGGGTATATGGGGACATGGGTATATGGGGATATGGGGACATGGCGAGATGGGGATAAGGGGATATGGGGATATGGGGATATGGGGATATCGGGATATGTGGACATGGGGGATATGGGGACATGGGAACATGGGGATATCGGGATATGGGGATATGGGGACATTGAGACATGGGGATATGGGGACATGGGGATATGAGGACATGCGGATAGAGGGACATGGGGATTTGGGGATATGGGGATATGGGGACATGGGGATATGGGGACATGGGGATATGGGGATATGGGGACATGGGGATATGGGGATATGGGGTTATGGGGATATGGGGATATGGGGATATGAAGTCATGGGGATATGGGGATATGGGGATATGGGGGACATGGGGATATGGTGACATGGGGATATGGGGACATGGGGATATGGGGATATAGGGATATGGGGATATGGGGACATGGGGATATGGGGACATGGGATATGGGTATATGGGGACATGGGGATATGGGAATATGGTGATATAGGGATATGGGGACATGGGGACATGGGGATTTGGGTATATAGGGACATGGGTATATGGGGATATGAGGAGATGGGGATATGGGGACATGGGGACATGGGGACATAGGGACATGGGGATTTGGTTGTATGGGGATATGGGGACATGACGATATGGGGATATGGGGATATGGGGACATGGGGATATGGGGATATGGGGATATGGGGATATGGGGATATGGGGATAATGGGGATATGGGGGATATGGGGATATGGGGATATGGGGACATGGG
Source organism: Pristiophorus japonicus (assembly GCF_044704955.1). Lineage (NCBI taxonomy): Eukaryota > Metazoa > Chordata > Chondrichthyes > Pristiophoridae > Pristiophorus > Pristiophorus japonicus. The sequence continues at coordinate 531,690 of NW_027252835.1, forward strand.
GATATGGGGATATGGAGTTATGGGCATATGGGGATATGGGGATATGAAGATATGGGGATATGGGGATATGGGGGACATGGGGATATGGGGACATGGGGATATTGGGACATGGGGATAAGGGGATATGGGGATATGGGGATATGGGGACATGGGGATATGGGTATATGGGGATATGGGTATATGGGGACATGGGGATATGGGAATATGGTGATATGGGGATATGGGGACATGGGAACATGGGGATTTGGGTATATAAGGACATGGGTATATGGGGATATGGCGATATGGGGATATGGGGATATGGGGACATGGGGACATAGGGACATGGGGATTTGGTTATATGGGGATATGAGGATATGGGGACATGGGGACATGGGGACATGGGGATATGGAGACATGGGGACATGGCGACATGGGGACATGGGGATATGGGGATATGGGGATATGGGGACATGGGTCATAGGGACATGGGGATTTGGTTATATGGGGATATGGGGACATGGCGATATGGGGATATGGGGATATGGGGACATGGGGATATGGGGATATGGGGATATGGGGATATGGGAATACGGTGATAATGGGGATATGGGGGATATGGGGATATGGGGATATGGGGACATGGGGATATGGGGATATGGGGTTATGGGCATATGGGGATATGGGGATATGACGATATGGGGATATGGGGATATGGGGGACATGGGGATATGGGGACATGGGGATATGGGGATTTGGGGATATGGGGATATGGGGATATGGGGACATGGGGATATGGGTATATGGGGATATGGGGATATGGGGACATGGGGATATGGGAATATGGTGATATGGGGATAGGGGACATGGGGACATGGGGATTTGGGTATATAAGGAAATGGTTATATGGGGATATGGGGATATGGGGATATGGGGATATGGGGACATGGGGACATAGGGACATGGGGATTTGGTTATATGGGGATATGGGGATATGGGGACATGGGGACATGGGGATATGGAGACATGGGGACATGGCGACATGGGGACATGGGGATATGGGGATATGGGGATATGGGGACCTGGGGACATGGGGATATGGGGGATATGGGAATATGGGGATATGGGGGATATGGGGATATGGGGACATGGGGATAAGGGGATATGGGTATATGGGGATATGGGGATATGGGGACATGGGGACTTGGGGATATGGGGACATGGGGACATGGCGACATGGGGACATGGGGATATGGGGATATGGGGATATGGGGATATGGGGACATGGGGACATGGGGATATGGGGATATGAGGATATGGGGATATGTGGAGATGGGGATATGGGAATATGGGGACATCGGGATATGGGGACATGGGGACATGGGGATATGGGTATATGGGGACATGGGGATATGGGCATATGCGGATATGGGGATCTGGGGACATTGAGACATGTGGATATGGGGACATGGGGTTATGGGGATATGCGGATAGAGGGACGTGGGGATATGGGGATATGGGGATATGGGGACATGGGGATATGGGGACATGGGGATATGGGGATATGGGGACATGGGGATATGGGGATATGGGGTTATGGGGATATGGAGATATGGGGATATGAAGACATGGGGATATGGGGATATGGGGATATGGGGGACATGGGGATATGGTGACATGGGGATATGGGGATATGGGGATATGGGGATATGGGGACATGGGGATATGGGGATATGGGATATGGGTATATGGGGACATGGGGATATGGGAATATGGTGATATGGGGATATGGGGACATGGGGACATGGGGATTTGGGTATATAGGGACATGGGTATATGGGGATATTGGGATATGGGGATATGGGGATATGGGGACATGGCGACATGGGGACATAGGGACATGGGGATTTGGTTATATGGGGATATGGGGACATGGCGATATGGGGATATGTGGATATGGGGACATGGTGATATGGGGATTATGGGGATATGGGGATATGGGGATATGGGGATCATGGGGATATGGGGGATATGGGGATATGGGGATATGGGAATATGGGGATATGGGGATATGGGGACATGGGGATATGGGGATATGGGGATATGGGGATACGGGGACATGGGGATATGGGGATATGGGGATATGGGGATATGTGGATATGCGGCCATGGGGATATGGGGATATGGGGATATGGGTATATGGCGATATGGGGATATGGGGACATGGGGATATGGGGATATGCGGATATAGGGACATGGGGACATGGGGATATGGGGATATGTGGACATGGAGATATGGGGACATGGGGATATGGGAATATGGTGATATGGGGATATGTGGATATGGGGACATGGGGATATGGGGATATGGGGATATGGGGACATGGGGACATGGGGATATGGGGATATGATGATATGGGGATATGGGGATATGCGGACATGGGGACATGGGGATATGGGGATATGGGGACATGGGGATATGATGATATGGGGATATGGGGACATGGGGATATGGGGATATGGGGATATGGGGATATGGGTACATGGGGATATTGGGATATGGGGTTATGGGGATATGGGGATATGGGGATATGAAGACATGGGGATATGTGGTTATGGGGATATGGGGATATGGGGATATGAAGACATGGGGATATGGGGATATGGGGATATGGGGGACAATGGGATATGGGGACATGGGGATATGGGGATATGGGGATATGGGGATATGGGGATATGGGGATATGGGAATACGGTGATAATGGGGATATGGGGGATATGGGGATATGGGGATATGGGGACATGGGGATATGGGGATATGGGGTTATGGGCATATGGGGATATGGGGATATGAAGATATGGGGATATGGGGATATGGGGGACATGGGGATATGGGGACATGGGGATATGGGGATTTGGGGATATGGGGATATGGGGATATGGGGACATGGGGATATGGGTATATGGGGATATGGGGATATGGGGACATGGGGATATGGGAATATGGTGATATGGGGATAGGGGACATGGGGACATGGGGATTTGGGTATATAAGGACATGGGTATATGGGTATATGGGGATATGGGGATATGGGGATATGGGGACATGGGGACATAGGGACATGGGGATTTGGTTATATGGGGATATGGGGATATGGGGACATGGGGACATGGGGATATGGAGACATGGGGACATGGCGACATGGGGACATGGGGATATGGGGATATGGGGATATGGGGACCTGGGGACATGGGGATATGGGGGATATGGGAATATGGGGATATGGGGATATGGGGACATGGGGACATGGGGATATGGGGATATGAGGATATGGGGATATGTGGAGATGGGGATATGGGAATATGGGGACATCGGGATATGGGGACATGGGGACATGGGGATATGGGTATATGGGGACATGGGGATATGGGCATATGCGGATATGGGGATCTGGGGACATGGGGATATGCGGATATGGGGACATGGGGATATGGGGACATGGAGACATGGAGATTTGGGTATATGGGGACATGGGTATATGGGGATATGGGGACATGGGGAGATGGGGATATCGGGATATGGGGACATGGGGGATATGGGGACATGGGAACATGGGGATATGGGGATATGGGGATATGGGGACATTGAGACATGGGGATATGGGGACATGGGGTTATGGGGATATGCGGATAGAGGGACGTGGGGATATGGGGATATGGGGATATGGGGACATGGGGATATGGGGACATGGGGATATGGGGATATGTGGACATGGGGATATGGGGATATGGGGTTATGGGGATATGGAGATATGGGGATATGAAGACATGGGGATATGGGGATATGGGGATATGGGGGACATGGGGATATGGTGACATGGGGATATGGGGATATGGGGATATGGGGATATGGGGACATGGGGATATGGGGATATGGGATATGGGTATATGGGGACATGGGGATATGGGAATATGGTGATATGGGGATATGGGGACATGGGGACATGGGGATTTGGTTATATAGGGACATGGGTATATGGGGATATTGGGATATGGGGATATGGGGATATGGGGACATGGGGACATGGGGACATAGGGACATGGGGATTTGGTTATATGGGGATATGGGGACATGGCGATATGGGGATATGTGGATATGGGGACATGGTGATATGGGGATTATGGGGATATGGGGATATGGGGATATGGGGATCATGGGGATATGGGGGATATGGGGATATGGGGATATGGGAATATGGGGATATGGGGATATGGGGACATGGGGATATGGGGATATGGGGATATGGGGATACGGGGACATGGGGATATGGGGATATGGGGATATGGGGATATGTGGATATGCGGCCATGGGGATATGGGGATATGGGGATATGGGTATATGGCGATATGGGGATATGGGGACATGGGGATATGGGGATATGCGGATATAGGGACATGGGGACATGGGGATATGGGGATATGTGGACATGGAGATATGGGGACATGGGGATATGGGAATATGGTGATATGGGGATATGTGGATATGGGGACATGGGGATATGGGGATATGGGGATATGGGGACATGGGGACATGGGGATATGGGGATATAATGATATGGGGATATGGGGATATGCGGACATGGGGACATGGGGATATGGGGATATGGGGACATGGGGATATGATGATATGGGGATATGGGGACATGGGGATATGGGGATATGGGGATATGGGGATATGGGTACATGGGGATATTGGGATATGGGGTTATGGGGATATGGGGATATGGGGATATGAAGACATGGGGATATGTGGTTATGGGGATATGTGGATATGGGGATATGAAGACATGGGGATATGGGGATATGGGGATATGGGGGACAATGGGATATGGGGACATGGGGATATGGGGATATGGGGATATGGGGATATGGGGATATGGGGACATGGGGACATGGGGATATGGGGATATGGGGATATGGGTATATGGGGACATGGGGATATGGGAATATGGTCATATGGGGATATGGGGACATGGCGATAAGGGGATATGGGGATATGGGGATATGGGGATATGGGGACCTGGGGATATGGGGATATGGGGACATGGGGACATGGCGACATGGGGACATGGGGATATGGGGATATGGGGATATGGGGATATGGGGACATGGGGATATGGGGATATGGGGATATAGGGATATGGGGACATGTGGATATGGGGATATGGGAATATGGGGACATGGGGACATGCGGACATGGGTATTTGGGTATATGGGGACATGGGGATATGGGCATATGCGGATATGGGGATATGGGGACATGGGGATATGGGGATATGGGGACATGGGGATATGGGGACATGGGGACATGGGGATTTGGGTATATGGGGACATGGGTATATGGGGATATGGGGACATGGGGAGATGGGGATATGGGGATATGGGGATATGGGGATATCATGATATCGGGATATGGGGACATGGGGGATATGGGGACATGGGAACATGGGGACATGGGGATATGGGGATATGCGGATATGGGGACATGGGGATATGGGGATATGGGGATATGGGTATATGGGGACATGGGTATATGGGGATATGGGGATATGGGGACATGGGGAAATTGGGACATGGGGACATGGGGAGATGGGGATATGGGAATATGGGGATATGGGGATATGGGTATATGGGGACATGGGGACATGGGGACATGGGGATATGGGGATATGGGGATATGGGGACATGGGGATATGGGGACATGGGGACATGGCGACATGGGGAGATGGGGAGATGGGGATATGGGGATATGGTGATATGGGGACATGGGGAAATGGGGATATGGGGATATGGGGATATGTGGATATGGGGATATGGGAATATGGGGACATGTGGATATGGGGACATGTGGACATGCGGATTTGAGTATATGGGGACATGGGGATATGGGCATATGCGGATATGGGGATATGGGGACATGGGGTTATTGGGATATGGGGACATGGGGATATGGGGACAAGGGGACATGGGGATTTGGGTATATGTGGACATGGGTATATGGGGATATGGGGACATGGGGAGATGGGGATATGGGGATATGGGGACAAGGGGACATGGGGATTTGGGTATATGTGGACATGGGTATATGGGGATAGGGGACATGGGGAGATGGGGATATGGGGATATGGGGATATGGGGATATGGGGATATCGGGATATGGGGACATGGAGGATATGGGGACATGGGAACATGGGGATATGGGGATATGGGGACATGGGGATATGGGGGTATGGGGACATGGGGATATGGGTATATGGGGATATGGGGATATGGGGACATGGGGAAATGGGGACATGGGGATATGGGGAAATGGGGATATGGGGATATGGGGATATGGGGATATGGGGACATGGGGACATGGGGATATGGGGATATGGGGATATGGGGATATGGGGATATGGGGACATGGGGATATGGGGATATGAGGATGTGGGGATATGGGGACATGGGGACATGGGGATATGGGGACATGGGAATATGTGGATATGGGGATATGGGGATATGGGGATATGTGGATATGGGGATATGGGAATATGGGGACATGGGGATATGGGGACATGTGGACATGGGGATTTGGGTATATGGGGACATGGGGATATGGGCATATGCGGATATGGGGATATGGGGACATGGGGATATTGGGATATGGGGACATGGGGATATGGGGACAAGGGGACATGGGGATTTGGGTATATGTGGACATGTGTATATGGGGATATGGGGACATGGGGAGATGGGGATATGGGGATATGGGGACATGGGGACATGGGGATTTGGGTATATGTGGACATGGGTATATGGGGATATGGGGACATGGGTATATGGGGATATGGGGACATGGGGATATGGGGACATGGGGACATGGGGACATGGGGATATGGGGATATGGGGATATGGGGATATGGGGATATGGGGACATGGGGATATGGGGATATGGGGACATGGGGATATGGGGATATGAGGATGTGGGGATATGGGGACATGGGGACATGGGGATATGGGGCCATGGGAATATGTGGATATGGGGATATGGGGATATGGGGATATGTGGATATGGGGATATGGGAATATGGGGACATGGGGATATGGGGACATGTGGACATGGGGATTTGGGTATATGGGGACATGGGGATATGGGCATATGCGGATATGGGGATATGGGGACATGGGGATATTGGGATATGGGCACATGGGGATATGGGGACAAGGGGACATGGGGATTTGGGTATATGTGGACATGTGTATATGGGGATATGGGGACATGTGGAGATGGGGATATGGGGATATGGGGACATGGGGACATGGGGATTTGGGTATATGTGGACATGGGTATATGGGGATATGGGGACATGGGTATATGGGGACATGGGGATATGGGGATATGGGGATATGGGGATATCGGGATATGTGGACATGGGGGGTATGGGGACATGGGAACATGGGGACATGGGGATATGGGGACATGGGGACATGGGGATATGGGGATATGGGGATATGGGGACATGGGGATATGGGGATATGGGTATATGGGATTATGGGGATATGGGGAAATTGGGAAATGGGGACATGGGGACATGCGGACATGGGGATATGGGGAAATGGGGATATGGGGATATGGGGATATGGGGATATGGGGACATGGGGACATGGGGACATGGGGATATGGGGAAATGGGGATATGGGGATATGGGGATATGAGGACATGGGGACATGGGACATGGGGATATGGGGATATGGGGATATGGGGATATGGGGATATGGGGACATGGGGATATGGGGATATGAGGATGTGGGGATATGGGGACATGGGGATATGGGGATATGCGGATATAGGGACATGGGGACATGGGAATATGGGGATATGTGGACATGGAGATATGGGGACATGGGGATATGGGAATATGGTGATATGGGGATATGTGGATATGGGGACATGGGGATATGGGGATATGGGGACATGGGGACATGGGGATATGGGGATATGATGATATGGGGATATGGGGATATGCGGACATGGGGACATGGGGATATGGGGATATGGGGACATGGGGATATGATGATATGGGGATATGGGGACATGGGGATATGGGGATATGGGGATAAGGGGATATGGGTACATGGGGATATTGGGATATGGGGTTATGGGGATATGGGGATATGGGGATATGAAGACATGGGGATATGGGGTTATTGGGATATGGGGATATGGGGATATGAAGACATGGGGATATGGGGATATGGGGATATGGGGGACAATGGGATATGGGGACATGGGGATATGGGGACATGGGGATATGGGGATATGGGGATATGGGGATATGGGGACATGGGGATATGGGGATATGGGGATATGGGTATATGGGGACATGGGGATATGGGAATATGGTCATATGTGGATATGGGGACATGGGGACATGGGGATTTGGGTATATAGGGACATTGGTATATTGGTATATGGGGATATGGGGATATGGGGATATGGGGACATGGGGACATAGGGACATGGGGATTTGGTTATATGGGGATATGGGGATATTGGGATATGGGGACATGGGGACATGGGGATATGGGGACATGGGGACATGGCGACATGGGGACATGGGGACATGGGGATATGGGGATATGGGGACCTGGGGACATGGGGATATGGGGGATATGGTGATATGGGGATATGGGGGATATGGGGATATGGGGACATGGCGATAAGGGGATATGGAGATATGGGGATATGGGGATATGGGGATATGGTGACCTGGGGATATGGGGATATGGGGACATGGGGACATGGCGACATGGGGACATGGGGATATGGGGATATGGGGATATGGGGATATGGGGACATGGGGATATGGGGATATGGGGATATAAGGATATGGGGACATGTGGATATGGGGATATGGGAACATGGGGACATGGGGACATGCGGACATGGGGATTTGGGTATATGGGGACATGGGGATATGGGCATAGGCGGATATGGGGATATGGGGATATGGGGACATGGGGACATAGGGACATGGGGATTTGGTTATATGGGGATATGGGGATATGGGGATATGGGGACATGGGGACATGGGGATATGGGGACATGGGGACATGGCGACATGGGGACATGGGGACATGGGGATATGGGGATATGGGGACCTGGGGACATGGGGATATGGGGGATATGGGGATATGGGGATATGGGGGAAATGGGGATATGGGGACATGGCGATAAGGGGATATGGGGATATGGGGATATGGGGATATGGGGATATGGGGACCTGGGGATATGGGGATATGGGGACATGGGGACATGGCGACATGGGGACATGGGGATATGGGGATATGGGGATATGGGGATATGGGGACATGGGGATATGGGGATATGGGGATATAGGGATATGGGGACATGTGGATATGGGGATATGGGAATATGGGGACATGGGGACATGCGGACATGGGGATTTGGGTATATGGGGACATGGGGATATGGGCATATGCGGATATGGGGATATGGGGACATGGGGATATGGGGATATGGGGACATGGGGATATGGGGACATGGGGACATGGGGATTTGGGTATATGGGGACATGGGTATATGGGGATATGGGGACATGGGGACATGGGGATATGGGGATATGGGGATATGGGGATATGGGGACCTGGGGATATGGGGATATGGGGACATGGGGACATGGCGACATGGGGACATGGGGATATGGGGATATGGGGATATGGGGATATGGGGACATGGGGACATGGGGATTTGGTGAAATGGGGATATGGGGATATCATGATATCGGGATATGGGGACATGGGGGATATGGGGACATGGGAACATGGGGACATGGGGATATGGGGATATGGGGATATGGGTATATGGGGACATGGGGATATGGGTATATGGGGATATGGGGATATGGGGACATGGGAAAATGGGGACATGGGGACATGGGGACATGGGGATATGGGAATATGGGGATATGGGGATATGGGTATATGGGGACATGGGGACATGGGGATATGGGGATATGGGGAAATGGGGATATGGGGACATGGGGATATGGGGATATGGGGACATGGGGACATGGCGACATGGGGAGATGGGGAGATGGGGATATGGGGATATGGGGATATGGGGACATGGGGATATGGGGATATGGGGATATGTGGATATGGGGATATGGGAATATGGGGACATGTGGATATGGGGACATGTGGACATGGGTATTTGAGTATATGGGGACATGGGGATATGGGCATATGCGGATATGGGGATATGGGGACATGGGGTTATGGGATATGGGGACATGGGGATATGGGGACAAGGGGACATGGGGATTTGGGTATATGTGGACATGGGTATATGGGGATATGGGGACATGGGGAGATGGGGATATGGGGATATGGGGACAAGGGGACATGGGGATTTGGGTATATGTGGACATGGGTATATGGGGATAGGGGACATGGGCAGATGGGGATATGGGGATATAGGGATATGGGGATATGGGGATATGGGGATATCGGGATATGGGGACATGGGGGATATGGGGACATGGGAACATGGGGATATGGGGATATGGGGACATGGGGACATGGGGATATGGGGATATGGGGACATGGGGATATGGGTATATGGGGATATGGGGATATGGGGACATGGGGAAATGGGGACATGGGGATATGGGGAAATGGGGATATGGGGATATGGGGATATGGGGACATGGGGACATGGGGACATGGGGATATGGGGATATGGGGATATGGGGATATGGGGATATGGGGACATTGGGGATATGGGGATATGAGGATGTGGGGATATGGGGACATGGGGACATGGGGATATGGGGACATGGGAATATGGGGATATGGGGATATGGGGATATAGGGATATGTGGATATGGGGATATGGGAATATGGGGACATGGGGATATGGGGACATGTGGACATGGGGATTTGGGTATATGGGGACATGGGGATATGGGCATATGCGGATATGGGGATATGGGGACATGGGGATATGGGGATATGGGGACATGGGTATATGGGGACAAGGGGACATGGGGATTTGGGTATATGTGGACATGTGTATATGGGGATATGGGGACATGGGGAGATGGGGATATGGGGATATGGGGACATGGGGACATGGGGATTTGGGTATATGTGGACATGGGTATATGGGGATATGGGGACATGGGTATATGGGGATATGGGGATATGGGGATATGGGGATATGGGGATATGGGGACATGGGGGGTATGGGGACATGGGGAAATGGGGACATGGGGATATGGGGACATGGTGACATGGGGATATGGGGATATGGTGATATGGGGATATGGGGACATGGGGATATGGGGATATGGGGATATGGGGAAATGGGGACATGGGGACATGGGGACATGGGGATATGGGGAAATGGGGATATGGGGATATGGGGATATGGGGACATGGGGACATGGGGACATGGGGATATGGGGAAATGGGGATATGGGGATATGGGGATATGGGGACATGGGGACATGGGGACATGGGGATATGGGGATATGGGGATATGGGGATATGGGGATATGGGGATATGAGGATGTGGGGATATGGGGACATGGGGACATGGGGAGATGGGGACATGGGGACATGGGGACATGGGGATATGGGGAAATGGGGATATGGGGATATGGGGATATGGGGACATGGGGACATGGGGACATGGGGATATGGTGATATGGGGATATGGGGATATGGGGATATGGGGACATGGGGATATGGGGATATCAGGATGTGGGGATATGGGGACATGGGGACATGGGGAGATGGGGATATGGGGATATGGGGATATGGGGATATGGGGAGATCGGGATATAGGGATTTGGGGACATGGGGGATATGGGGACATGGGAACATGGGGATAATGGGATATGGGGATATGGGGATATCGGGATATGGGGACATGGGGGATATGGGGACATGGGGATATGGGGATATGGGGATATGGGGACATGGGGACATGGCGACATGGGGATATGAGGACATGTTGAAATGGGGATATGGGGCATGGGGACATGGGGATATGGGGATATGGGGATATGGGGATATGGGGACATGGGGACATGGTGATATGGGGATATGGGGACATGGCGATATGGGGGTATGGGGATATGGGGACATGGGGATGTGGGGATATGGGGATATGGGGATATGGGGATATGGGAATATGGGGATATGGGGGATATGGGGATATGGGGATATGGGAATATGGGAATATGGGGATATGGGGATATGGGGACATGGGGATATGGGGACATGGGATATGGGAATATGGGGATATGGGGACATGGGGATATGGGGATATGGGGATATGGGGATATGGGGACATTGTGACATGGGGATATGCGGACATGGGGATATGGGAATATGGGAATATGGGGATATGGGGACATGGGGACATGGGATATGGGGATATGGGGATATGGGGACATGGGGACATGGGGATATGGGGATATGGGGATATGTGGATATGGGGATATCCGAAAATGGAATATGGAGATATGGGTATATGGCGATATGGGGATATGGGTACATGTGGATATGGGGATATGCGGATATAGGGACATGGGGACATGGGGATATGGGGATATGGGGACATGGAGATATGGGGATATGGGGATATGGGGATATGGGGATATGGGGACATGGGGATATGCGGATATGGGGGATATGTGGATATGGGGACATGGGGACATGGGGGATATGGGGATATAGGGACATGGGTATATGGGGATATCGGGACATGGGGACATGGGGATATGAGGATATGTGCATATGGGGATATGGGGATATGCGGACATGGGGATATGGGGATATGGGGATATGGGGATATGGGGATTAGGGGACATGGGGACATGGGGATATGGGGACATGGGGATATGGGGATATGGGGCTATGGGGATATGGGGACATGGGGATATGGGGATATGGGGATATGGGGACATGGGGATATGGGAATATGGTGATATGGGGATAAGTGGATATGGGGACATGGGGATATGGGGATATGGGGATATGGGGTTTTGGGGATATGGGGATATGGGGATATGAAGACATGGGGATTTGGTGATATGGGGATATGGGGGACATGGGGATATGGCGACATGGGGTTATGGGGACATGGGGATATGGGGATATGGGGATATGGGGATATGGGGACATGGGGATATGGGGATATAGGGATATGGGGAGATGGGCACATGGGGATATGGGGATATGGGGATATGGGGATATGGGGATATGGGGACATGGGGATATGGGGATATGCGGATATGGGGACATGGGGACATGGGGATATGGGGATATGGGGATATGGGGTTATGGGGATATGGGGATATGGGGATATGAAGACATGGGGATATGGTGATATGGGGATATGGGGGACATGGGGATATGGCGACATGGGGTTATGGGTACATGCGGATATGGGGATATGGGGATATGGGGATATGGGGACATGGGGATATGGGGATATAGGGATATGGGTATTTGGGGACATGGGGATATGGGGATACGGGGACATGGGGATATGGGGATATGGGGATATGGGGATATGGGGAGATGGGGACATGGGGATATGGGGATATGGGGATATGGGGATATGGTGATATGGGGATATGGGGTCATGGGGATATGTGGATATGCGGATATGGGGATATGGGGACATTGGGGATATGGGTATAAGGGGACATGGAGATATGGGGATATGGGGATATAGGTATATGGGGACATGGGTATATGGGGATATGGGGGATATGGGGATATGGGGAAATGGGGACATGGGGACATGGGGACATGGGGATATGGGAATATGGGGATATGGGGATATGGGTATATGGGGACATGGGGACATGGGGATATGGGGATATGGGGATATGGGGACATGGGATATGGGGATATGGGGACATGGGGACATGGCGACATGGGGAGATGGGGAGATGGGGATATGGGGATATGGGGATATGGGGACATGGGGATATGGGGATATGGGGATATGTGGATATGGGGATATGGGAATATGGGGACATGTGGATATGGGGATTTGAGTATGTGGGGACATGGGGATATGGGCATATGCGGATATGGGGATATGGGGACATGGGGTTATTGGGATATGGGGACATGGGGATATGGGGACAAGGGGACATGGGGATTTGGGTATATGTGGACATGGGTATGTGGGGATATGGGGACATGGGGAGATGGGGATATGGGGATATGGGGACAAGGGGACATGGGGATTTGGGTATATGTGGACATGGGTATATGGGGATAGGGGACATGGGCAGATGGGGATATGGGGATATGGGGATATGGGGATATGCGGATATTGGGATATGGGGACATGGGGGATATGGGGACATGGGAACATGGGGATATGGGGACATGGGGACATGGGGATATGGGGATATGGGGACATGGGGATATGGGTATATGGGGATATGGGGATATGGGGACATGGGAAATGGGGACATGGGGATATGGGGAAATGGGGATATGGGGATATGGGGATATGGGGACATGGGGACATGGGGACATGGGGATATGGGGATATGGGGATATGGGGATATGGGGATATGGGGACATTGGGGATATGGGGATATGAGGATGTGGGGATATGGGGACATGGGGACATGGGGATATGGGGACATGGGAATATGGGGATATGGGGATATGGGGATATAGGGATATGTGGATATGGGGATATGGGAATATGGGGACATGGGGATATGGGGACATGTGGACATGGGGATTTGGGTATATGGGGACATGGGGATATGGGCATATGCGGATATGGGGATATGGGGACATGGGGATATGGGGATATGGGGACATGGGGATATGGGGACAAGGGGACATGGGGATTTGGGTATATGTGGACATGTGTATATGGGGATATGGGGACATGGGGAGATGGGGATATGGGAAATGGGGACATGGGGACATGGGGATTTGGGTATATGTGGACATGGGTATATGGGGATATGGGGACATGGGTATATGGGGATATGGGGACATGGGGATATGGGGATATGGGGATATGGGGATATGGGGATATCGGGATATGGGGACATGGGGACATGGGGATATGGGGATATGGGGATATGGGGATATGGGGACATGGGGATATGGGGATATGGGGATATGGGGAAATTGGGAAATGGGGACATGGGGACATGGGGACATGGGGAAATGGGGATATGGGGATATGGGGATATGGGGATATGGGGACATGGGGACATGGGGACATGGGGATATGGGGAAATGGGGATATGGGGATATGGGGATATGGGGACATGGGGACATGGGGACGTGGGGACATGGGGATATGGGGATATGGGGATATGGGGATATGGGGATATGAGGATATGGGGATATGGGGACATGGGGACATGGGGAGATGGGGACATGGGGACATGGGGACATGGGGATATGGGGAAATGGGGATATGGGGATATGGGGATATGGGGACATGGGGACATGGGGACATGGGGATATGGGGATATGGGGATATGGGGATATGGGGATATGGGGACATGGGGATATGGGGATATGAGGATGTGGGGATATGGGGACATGGGGACATGGGGAGATGGGGATATGGGGATATGGGGATATGGGGATATGGGGAGATCGGGATATAGGGATTTGGGGACATGGGGGATATGGGGACATGGGAACATGGGGATAATGGGATATGGGGATATGGGGATATCGGGATATGGGGACATGGGGGATATGGGGACATGGGGATATGGGGATATGGGGATATGGGGACATGGCGACATGGGGATATGAGGACATGTTGACATGGGGATATGGGGCATGGGGACATGGGGATATGGGGATATGGGGATATGGGGATATGGGGACATGGGGACATGGTGATATGGGGATATGGGGACATGGCGGTATGGGGATATGGGGACATGGGGATGTGGGGATATGGGGATATGGGGATATGGGGATATCGGAATATGGGGATATGGGGGATATGGGGATATGGGGATATGGGAATATGGGAATATGGGGATATGGGGATATGGGGACATGGGGATATGGGGACATGGGATATGGGAATATGGGGATATGGGGACATGGGGATATGGGGATATGGGGATATGGGGATATGGGGATATGGGGACATGTGACATGGGGATATGCGGACATGGGGATATGGGAATATGGGAATATGGGGATATGGGGACATGGGGACATGGGGATATGGGGATATGGGGATATGGGCACATGGGGACATGGGGATATGGGGATATGGGGATATGTGGATATGGGGATATGCGGACATGGGTATATGGAGATATGGGTATATGGCGATATGGGGATATGGGTACATGTGGATATGGGGATATGCGGATATAGGGACATGGGGACATGGGAATATGGGGATATGGGGACATGGAGATATGGGGATATGGGGATATGGGGATATGGGGACATGGGGATATGGGGATATGGGGGATATGTGGATATGGGGACATGGGGACATGGGGGATATGGGGATATAGGGACATGGGTATATGGGGATATGGGGAAATGGGGACATGGGGATATGAGGATATGTGCATATGGGGATATGGGGATATGCGGACATGGGGATATGGGGATATGGGGATATGGGGATATGGGGATATGGGGACATGGGGACATGGGGATATGGGGACATGGGGATATGGGGATATGGGGCTATGGGGATATGGGGACATGGGGATATGGGGATATGGGGATATGGGGATATGGGGACATGGGGATATGGGAATATGGTGATATGGGGATAAGTGGATATGGGGACATGGGGATATGGGGATATGGGGTTATGGGGATATGGGGATATGGGGATATGAAGACATGGGGATTTGGTGATATGGGGATATGGGGGACATGGGGACATGGGGATATGGCGACATTGGGTTATGGGGACATGGGGATATGGGGATATGGGGATATAGGGATATGGGGACATGGGTATATGGGGATATAGGGATATGGGTATATGGGGACATGGGGATATGGGGATACGGGGACATGGGGATATGGGGATATGGGGATATGGGGATATGGGGAGATGGAGATATGGGGATATGGGGACATGGGGATATGGGGATATGCGGATATGGGGACATGGGGACATGGGGATATGGGGATATGGGGATATGGCGTTATGGGGATATGGGGATATGGGGATATGAAGACATGGGGATAAGGTGATATGGGGATATGGGGGACATGGGGATATGGCGACATGGGGTTATGGGGACATGGGGATATGGGGATATGGGGATATGGGGATATGGGGACATGGGGATATGGGGATATAGGGATATGGGTATATGGGGATATGGGGATACGGGGACATGGGGATATGGGGATATGGGGATATGGGGAGATGGGGACATGGGGATATGGGGATATGGGGATATGGGGATATGGTGATATGGGGATATGGGGACATGGGGATATGGGGATATGCGGATATGGGGACATGGGGACATGGGGATATGGGTATAAGGGGACATGGAGATATGGGGATATGGGGATATGGGGATATGGGGACATGGGTATATGGGGATATGGGGGATATGGGGATATGGGGACATGGGGACATGGGGGATATGGGGATATGGGGACATGGGGATATGGGGATATGGGGACATGGGGATATGGGGATATGGGAATATGGGGACATGGGGATATGGGGATATGGGGACATGGGGATATTGGGATTTGGGGATATGGGGATATGAGGAGATGGGGACATGGGGACATGGGGATATGGGGACATGGGAATATGGGGATATGGGGATATGGGGATATGGGGACATGGGGATATGGGGATATGGGGATATGGGGACATGGGGACATGGGGATATGGGGATATGGGGACATGGTGATATGGGGATATGGGGACATGGGGATATGGGGAGATGGGGATATGGGGATATGGGGACATGGGGATATGGGAATATGGGGATATGGGGATATGGGGATATGGGGACATGGGGATATGGGGATATGGGGACATGGGGACATGGGGATATGGGGATATGGGGATATGGGGACATGGGGACATGGGGATTTGGGGAAATGGGGATATGGGGACATGGGGATATGGGGAAATGGGGATATGGGGATATGGGGAAATTGGGATATGGGGATATGGGGATATGAGAATATGGGGACATGGGGATATGGGGATATGAGGATATGTGGATATGGGGACATGGAATCATGGGGATATGGGGATATGGGGATATGGGGATTTGGGGATATGGGGATATTGGGATATGGGGACATGGGGACATGGGGATATGGGGACATAGGGACATGGGGACATGGGGACATGGGGATATGGGGACATGGGGATATGAGGATATGGGGATATGGGGACATGGGGACATAGGGATATGAGAATATGGGGATATGGGGATATGGGGACATGGGGATATGGATATATGGGGATATGGGGATATGGGGACATGGGGATATGGGATATTGGGATATGGGGATATGGGGATATGGGGATATGGGGACATGGGGATATGGGGATTTGGGATATGTGGACATGGGGACATGGGGATATGGGGATATGGGGACATGGTGATATGGGGATATGGGGACATGGGGATATGGGGAGATGGGTATATGGGGATATGGGGACATGGGGATATGGGAATATGGGGATATGGGGATATGGGAATATGGGGACATGGGGATATGGGGATATGGGGACATGGGGACATGGGGATAAGGGGATATAGGGACATGGGGATATGGGGATATGGGGATATGGGGATATGGGGATATGGGGACATGAGGACATGGGGACATGGGGATATGGGGACATGGGGACATGGGGACATGGGGATATGGGGATATGGGGATATGGGGACATGGGGACATGGGGATTTGGGGATATGGGGATATGGGGACATGGGGAGATGGGGACATGGGGATATGGGGATATGGGGATATGGGGATATGGTGATATGGGGATATGGGGACATGGGGATATGGGGATATGCGGATATGGGGACATGGGGACATGGGGATATGGGTATAAGGGGACATGGAGATATGGGGATATGGGGATATGGGGATATGGGGACATGGGTATATGGGGATATGGGGGATATGGGGATATGGGGACATGGGGACATGGGGGATATGGGGATATGGGGACATGGGGATATGGGGATATGGGGACATGGGGACATGGGGATATGGGGACATGGGGACATGGGGACATGGGGATATGGGGATATGGTGATATGGGGATATGGGGACATGGGGATATGGGGATATGCGGATATGGGGACATGGGGACATGGGGATATGGGTATAAGGGGACATGGAGATATGGGGATTTGGGGATATGGGGATATGGGGACATGGGTATATGGGGATATGGGGGATATGGGGATATGGGGACATGGGGACATGGGGGATATGGGGATATGGGGACATGGGGATATGGGGATATGGGGACATGGGGATATGGGGATATGGGGACATGGGGACATGGGGGATATGGGGATATGGGGACATCGGGGGTATGGGGATATGGGGATATGGGAATATGGGGACATGGGGATATGGGGATATGGGGACATGGGGATATTGGGATTTGGGGATATGGGGATATGGGGAGATGGGGACATGGGGATATGGGGATATGGGGACATGGGAATATGGGGATATGGGGATATCGGGATATGGGGACATGGGGATATGGGGATATGGGGATATGGGGACATGGGGACATAGGGATATGGGGATATGGGGACATGGTGATATGGGGATATGGGGACATGGGGATATGGGGAGATGGGGATATGGGGATATGGGGACATGGGGACATGGGAATATGGGGATATGGGGATATGGGGATATGGGGACATGGGGATATGGGGATATGGGGACTTGGGGACATGGGGATATGGGGATATGGGGATATGGGGACATGGGGACATGGGGATTTGGGGAAATGGGGATATGGGGACATGGGGATATGGGGATATGGGGAAATGGGGATATGGGGATATGGGGAAATTGGGATATGGGGATATGGGGATATGAGAATATGGGGACATGGGGATATGGGGATATGAGGATATGTGAATATGGGGACATGGAATCATGGGGATATGGGGATATGGGGATATGGGGATTTGGGGATATGGGGATATTGGGATATGGGGACATGGGGACATGGGGATATGGGGACATAGGGACATGGGGACATGGGGACATGGGGATATGGGGACATGGGGATATGAGGATATGGGGATATGGGGACATGGGGACATAGGGATATGAGAATATGGGGATATGGGGATATGGGGACATGGGGATATGGATATATGGGGATATGGGGATATGGGGACATGGGGATATGGGATATTGGGATATGGGGATATGGGGATATGGGGATATGGGGACATGGGGATATGGGGATATGGGGATATGTGGACATGGGGACATGGGGATATGGGGATATGGGGACATGGTGATATGGGGATATGGGGACATGGGGATATGGGGAGATGGGGATATGGGGATATGGGGACATGGGGATATTGGAATATGGGGATATGGGGATATGGGGATATGGGGACATGGGGATATGGGGATATGGGGACATGGGGACATGGGGATAAGGGGATATAGGGACATGGGGATATGGGGATATGGGGATATGGGGATATGGGGATATGGGGATATGGGGACATGAGGACATGGGGACATGGGGATATGGGGACATGGGGACATGGGGACATGGTGATATGGGGATATGGGGATATGGGGACATGGGGACATGGGGATTTGGGGATATGGGGATATGGGGACATGGGGATATGGGGATATGGGGATATGGGGATATGAGGATATGGGGACATGGGGACATGGGGACATGAGGATATGGGGACATGGTGATATGGGGATATGGGGATATGGGGACATGGGGACATGGGGACATGGGGATATGGGGATATGGGGATATGGGGACATGGGGATATGGGGATATGAGGATGTGGGGATATGGGGACATGGGGACATGGGGAGATGGGGATATGGGGATATGGGGATATGGGGAGATGGGGATATAGGGATATGGGGACATGGGGGATATGGGGACATGGGAACATGGGGATAATGGGGATATGGGGACATGGGGACATGGGGATATGGGGATATGGGGATATGGGGATATGGGGACATGGGGATATGGGGACATGGGGACATGGGGACATGGGATATGGGAATATGGGGATATGGGGACATGGGGATATGGGGATATGTGGATATGGGGATATGGGGATATGGGGACATGGGGACATGGGGATATGCGGTCATAAGGATATGGGAATATGGGGATATGGGAATATGGGGACATGGGGACATGGGGATATGGGGATATGGGGATATGGGGACATGGGGACATGGCGACATGGGGATATGAGGACATGTTGACATGGGGATATGGGGCATGGGGACATGGGGATATGGGGATATGGGGATATGGGGATATGGGGACATGGGGACATGGTGATATGGGGATATGGGGACATGGCGATATGGGGGTATGGGGATATGGGGACATGGGGAGATGGGGATATGGGGATATGGGGACATGGGGACATGGGGATTTGGGTATATGTGGACATGGGTATATGGGGATATGGGGACATGGGTATATGGGGATATGGGGACATGGGGATATGGGGATATGGGGATATGGGGATATGGGGATATCGGGATATGGGGACATGGGGGGTATGGGGACATGGGAATATGGGGACATGGGGATATGGGGACATGGGGACATGGGGATATGGGGATATGGGGATATGGGGATATGGGGACATGGGGATATGGGGATATGGGGATATGGGGAAATTGGGAAATGGGGACATGGGGACATGGGGACATGGGGATATGGCGATATGGGGATATGGGTACATGTGGATATGTGGATATGTGGATATAGGGACATGGGGACATGGGGATATGGGGATATGGGGACATGGAGATATGGGGATATGGGGATATGGGGATATGGGGACATGGGGATATGGGGATATGGGGGATATGTGGATATGGGGACATGGGGACATGGAGGATATGGGGCTATAGGGACATGGGTATATGGGGATATGGGGACATGGGGATATGGGGATATGGGGATATGGGGATATGGGGATATCGGGATATGGGGACATGGGGGTTATGGGGACATGGGAATATGGGGACATGGGGATATGGGGACATGGGGACATGGGGATATGGGGATATGGGGATATGGGGATATGGGGACATGGGGATATGGGGACATGGGGATATGGGGATATGGGGCTATGGGGATATGGGGACATGGGGATATGGGGATCTGGGGATATGGGGACATGGGGATATGGGAATATGGTGATATGGGGATAAGTGGATATGGGGACATGGGGATATGGGGATATGGGGATATGGGGTTATGGGGATATGGGGATATGGGGATATGAAGACATGGGGATATGATAATATGGGGATATGGGGGACATGGGGATATGGCGACATGGGGTTATGGGGACATGGGGATATGGGGATATGGGGATATGGGGATATGGGGACATGGGGATATGGGGATATAGGGATATGGGTATATGGGGACATGGGGATATGGGGATACGGGGACATGGGGATATGGGGATATGGGGATATGGGGATATGGGGAGATGGGGACATGGGGATATGGGGATATGGGGATATGGGGATATGGGGATATGGGGATATGGGGACATGGGGATATGGGGATATGCGGATATGGGGACATGGGGACATGGGGATATGGGGATATGGGGATATGGGGTTATGGGGATATGGGGATATGGGGATATGAAGACATGGGGATATGGTGATATGGGGATATGGGGGACATGGCCATATGGCGACATGGGGTTATGGGGACATGGGGATATGGGTATATGGGGATATGGGGATATGGGGACATGGGGATATGGGGATATAGGGATATGGGTATATGGGGACATGGGGATATGGGGTACAGGGACATGGGGATATGGCGATATGGGGATATGGGGATATGGGGAGATGGGGACATGGGGATATGGGGATATGGGGATATGGTGATATGGGGATATGGTGACATGGGGATATGGGGATATGCGGATATGGGGACATGGGGACATGGGGATATGGGTATAAGGGGACATGGAGATCTGGGGATATGGGGATATGGGGATATGGGGACATGGGTATATGGGGATATGGGGGATATGGGGATATGGGGACATGGGGACATGGGGGATATGGGGATATGGGGACATGGGGATATGGGGATATGGGGACATGGGGATATGGGGACATGGGGACATGGGGATATGGGGACATCGGGGATATGGGGAAATGGGGATTTGGGGATATGGGGATATGAGAATATGGGGACATGGGGATATGGGGATATGAGGATATGTGGATATGGGGACATGGAGTCATGGGGATATGGGGATATGGGGATATGGGGATTTGGGGATATGGGGATATTGGGATATGGGGACATGGGGACATGGGGATATGGGGACATAGGGACATGGGGACATGGGGACATGTGGATATGGGGACATGGGGATATGGGGATATGAGGATATGGGGATATGGGGACATGGGGACATAGGGATATGAGAATATGGGGATATGGGGATATGGGGACATGGGGATATGGATATATGGGGATATGGGGATATGGGGACATGGGGATATGGGGATATTGGGATATGGGGATATGGGGATATGGGGATATGGGGACATGGGGATATGGGGATATGTGGACATGGGGACATGGGGATATGGGGATATGGGGATATGGGGATATGGGGACATGGTGATATGGGGATATGGGGACATGGGGATATGGGGAGATGGGGATATGGGGATATGGGGACATGGGGATATGGGAATATGGGGATATGGGGATATGGGGATATGGGGACATGGGGATATGGGGATATGGGGACATGGGGACATGGGGATAAGGGGATATAGGGACATGGGGATATGGGGATATGGGGATATGGGGATATGGGGATATGGGGACATGGGGACATGGGGATATGGGGATATGGCGACATGGGGACATGGGGACATGGGGATATGGGGATATGGGGATATGGGGATATGGGGACATGGGGACATGGGGATTTGGGGATATGGGGATATGGGGACATGGGGATATGGGGATATGGGGATATGGGGATATGAGGATATGGGGACATGGGGACATGGGGACATGGGGACATGAGGATATGGGGACATGGTGATATGGGGATATGGGGATATGGGGACATGGGGACATGGGGACATGGGGATATGGGGATATGGGGATATGGGGACATGGGGATATGGGGATATGAGGATGTGGGGATATGGGGACATGGGGACATGGTGATATGGGGATATGGGGATATGGGGACATGGGGACATGGGGATTTGGGGATATGGGGATATGGGGACATGGGGATATGGGGATATGGGGATATGGGGATATGAGGATATGGGGACATGGGGACATGGGGACATGGGGACATGAGGACATGGGGACATGGTGATATGGGGATATGGGGATATGGGGACATGGGGACATGGGGACATGGGGATATGGGGATATGGGGATATGGGGACATGGGGATATGGGGATATGAGGATGTGGGGATATGGGGACATGGGGACATGGGGAGATGGAGATATGGGGATATGGGGATATGGGGAGATGGGGATATAGGGATATGGGGACATGGGGGATATGGGGACATGGGAACATGGGGATAATGGGGATATGGGGACATGGGGACATGGGGATATGGGGATATGGGGATATGGGGATATGGGGAAATGGGGATATGGGGACATGGGGACATGGGGACATGGGATATGGGAATATGGGGATATGGGGACATGGGGATATGGGGATATGTGGATATGGGGATATGGGGATATGGGGACATGGGGACATGGGGATATGCGGTCATGAGGATATGGGAATATGGGGATATGGGGATATGGGGACATGGGGACATGGGGATATGGGGATATGGGGATATGGGGACATGGGGACATGGCGACATGGGGATATGAGGACATGTTGACATGGGGATATGGGGCATGGGGACATGGGGATATGGGGATATGGGGATATGGGGATATGGGGACATGGGGACATGGTGATATGGGGACATGGCGATATGGGGGTATGGGGATATGGGGACATGGGGAGATGGGGATATGGGGATATGGGGACATGGGGACATGGGGATTTGGGTATATGTGGACATGGGTATATGGGGATATGGGGACATGGGTATATGGGGATATGGGGACATGGGGATATGGGGATATGGGGATATGGGGATATGGGGATATGGGGATATCGGGATATGGGGACATGGGGGGTATGGGGACATGGGAATATGGGGACATGGGGATATGGGGACATGGGGACATGGGGATATGGGGATATGGGGATATGGGGATATGGGGACATGGGGATATGGGGATATGGGGATATGGGGAAATTGGGAAATGGGGACATGGGGACATGGGGACATGGGGATATGGCGATATGGGGATATGGGTACATGTGGATATGGGGATATGTGGATATAGGGACATGGGGACATGGGGATATGGGGATATGGGGACATGGAGATATGGGGATATGGGGATATGGGGATATGGGGACATGGGGATATGGGGATATGGGGGATATGTGGATATGGGGACATGGGGACATGGAGGATATGGGGATATAGGGACATGGGTATATGGGGATATGGGGACATGGGGATATGGGGATATGGGGATATGTGGATATGGGGATATCGGGATATGGGGACATGGGGGGTATGGGGACATGGGAATATGGGGACATGGGGATATGGGGACATGGGGACATGGGGATATGGGGATATGGGGATATGGGGATATGGGGACATGGGGATATGGGGACATGGGGATATGGGGATATGGGGCTATGGGGATATGGGGACATGGGGATATGGGGATCTGGGGATATGGGGACATGGGGATATGGGAATATGGTGATATGGGGATAAGTGGATATGGGGACATGGGGATATGGGGATATGGGGATATGGGGTTATGGGGATATGGGGATATGGGGATATGAAGACATGGGGATATGATAATATGGGGATATGGGGGACATGGGGATATGGCGACATGGGGTTATGGGGACATGGGGATATGGGGATATGGGGATATGGGGATATGGGGACATGGGGATATGGGGATATAGGGATATGGGTATATGGGGACATGGGGATATGGGGATACGGGGACATGGGGATATGGGGATATGGGGATATGGGGATATGGGGAGATGGGGACATGGGGATATGGGGATATGGGGATATGGGGATATGGGGACATGGGGATATGGGGATATGCGGATATGGGGACATGGGGACATGGGGATATGGGGATATGGGGATATGGGGTTATGGGGATATGGGGATATGGGGATATGAAGACATGGGGATATGGTGATATGGGGATATGGGGGACATGGGGATATGGCGACATGGGGTTATGGGGACATGGGGATATGGGTATATGGGGATATGGGGATATGGGGACATGGGGATATGGGGATATAGGGATATGGGTATATGGGGACATGGGGATATGGGGTACAGGGACATGGGGATATGGCGATATGGGGATATGGGGATATGGGGAGATGGGGACATGGGGATATGGGGATATGGGGATATGGTGATATGGGGATATGGTGACATGGGGATATGGGGATATGCGGATATGGGGACATGGGGACATGGGGATATGGGTATAAGGGGACATGGAGATATGGGGATATGGGGATATGGGGATATGGGGACATGGGTATATAGGGATATGGGGGATATGGGGATATGGGGACATGGGGACATGGGGGATATGGGGATATGGGGACATGGGGATATGGGGATATGGGGACATGGGGATATGGGGATATGGGGACATGGGGACATGGGGGATATGGGGATATGGGGACATCGGGGATATGGGGAAATGGGGATTTGGGGATATGGGGATATGAGAATATGGGGACATGGGGATATGGGGATATGAGGATATGTGGATATGGGGACATGGAGTCATGGGGATATGGGGATATGGGGATATGGGGATTTGGGGATATGGGGATATTGGGATATGGGGACATGGGGACATGGGGATATGGGGACATAGGGACATGGGGACATGGGGACATGTGGATATGGGGACATGGGGACATGGGGATATGAGGATATGGGGATATGGGGACATGGGGACATAGGGATATGAGAATATGGGGATATGGGGATATGGGGACATGGGGATATGGATATATGGGGATATGGGGATATGGGGACATGGGGATATGGGGATATTGGGATATGGGGATATGGGGATATGGGGATATGGGGACATGGGGATATGGGGATATGTGGACATGGGGACATGGGGATATGGGGATATGGGGATATGGGGATATGGGGACATGGTGATATGGGGATATGGGGACATGGGGATATGGGGAGATGGGGATATGGGGATATGGGGACATGGGGATATGGGAATATGGGGATATGGGGATATGGGGATATGGGGACATGGGGATATGGGGATATGGGGACATGGGGACATGGGGATAAGGGGATATAGGGACATGGGGATATGGGGATATGGGGATATGGGGATATGGGGATATGGGGATATGGGGACATGGGGACATGGGGATATGGGGATATGGGGATATGGGGACATGGGGACATGGGGATTTGTGGATATGGGGATATGGGGACATGGGGATATGGGGATATGGGGATATGGGGATATGAGGATATGGGGACATGGGGACATGGGGACATGGGGACATGAGGATATGGGGACATGGTGATATGGGGATATGGGGATATGGGGACATGGGGACATGGGGACATGGGGACATGGGGATATGGGGATATGGGGACATGGGGATATGGGGATATGAGGATGTGGGGATATGGGGACATGGGGACATGGGGAGATGGGGATATGGGGATATGGGGATATGGGGATATGGGGAGAGGGGGATATAGGGATATGGGGACATGGGGGATATGGGGGACATGGGAACATGGGGATAATGGGGATATGGGGACATGGGGACATGGGGATATGGGGATATGGGGACATGGGGATATGGGGACATGGGGATATGGGGACATGGGATATGGGAATATGGGGATATGGGGACATGGGGATATGGGGATATGTGGATATGGGGATATGGGGATATGGGGACATGGGGACATGGGGATATGCGGTCATGAGGATATGGGAATATGGGGATATGGGGATATGGGGACATGGGGACATGGGGATATGGGGATATGGGGATATGGGGACATGGGGACATGGCGACATGGGGATATGAGGACATGTTGACATGGGGATATGGGGCATGGGGACATGGGGATATGGGGATATGGGGATATGGGGATATGGGGACATGGGGACATGGTGATATGGGGATATGGGGACATGGCGATATGGGGGTATGGGGATATGGGGACATGGGGATATGGGGATATGGGGATATGGGTATATGGGGATATGGGGGATATGGGGATATGGGGATATGGGAATATGGGAATATGGGGATATAGGGATATGGGGACATGGGGATATGGGGACATGGGATATGGGGATATGGGGACATGGGGATATAGGGATATGGGGATATGGGGATATGGGGATATGGGGACATGGGGACATGGGGATATGCGGACATGGGGATATGGGAATATGGGAATATGGGGATTATGGGGACATGGGGACATGGGGATATGGGGATATGGGGATATGGGGACATGGGGATATGGGGACATGGGGACATGGCGACATGGGGATATGAGGATATGGGGGATACGTGGATATGGGGCATGGGGACATGGGGATATGGGGATATGGGGGATATGTGGATATGGGGACATGGGGATATGGAGATATGGGTATATGGCGATGTGGGGATATGGGTACATGTGGATATGGGGATATGCGGATATAGGGACATGGGGATATGGGGATATGGGGACATGGATATATGGGGATATGGGGATATGGGGATATGGGGACATGGGGATATGGGGATATGGGGGATATGTTGATATGGGGACATGGGGACATGGGGGATATGGGGATATAGGGACATGGGTATATGGGGATATGGGGACATGGGGACATGGGGATATGGGGATATGTGCATATGGGGATATGGGGATATGTGGACATGGGGATATGGGGATATGGGGATATGGGGATATGGGGATATGGGGACATGGGGACATGGGGATATGGGGACATGGGGATATGGGGATATGGGGCTATGGGGATATGGGGACATGGGGATATGGGGATATGGGGATATGGGGATATGGGGACATGGGGATATGGGAATATGGTGATATGGGGATAAGTGGATATGGGGACATGGGGATATGGGGATATGGGGATATGGGGTTATGGGGATATGGGGATATGGGGATATGAAGACATGGGGATATGTTGACATGGGGATATGGGGGACATGGGGATATGGCGACATGGGGTTATGGGGACATGGGGATATGGGGATAAGGGGACATGGAGATATGGGGATATGGGGATATGGGGATATGGGGACATGGGTATATGGGGATATGGGGGATATGGGGATATGGGGACATGGGGACATGGGGGATATGGGGATATGGGGACATGGGTATATGGGGATATGGGGGATATGGGGATATGGGGACATGGGGACATGGAGGATATGGGGATATGGGGACATGGGGATATGGGGATATGGGGACATGGGGATATGGGGATATGGGGATATGGGGATATGGGGACATGGTGACATGGGGGATATGGGGATATGGGGACATCGGGGATATGGGGATATGGGGATATGGGGATATGGGGATATGGGACAAGGGGATATGGGGATATGGGGACATGGGGATATGGGGATTTGGGGATATGGGGATATGGGGAGATGGGGATATGGGGATATGGGGACATGGGGATATGGGGATATGGGGATATGGGGATATGGGGACATGGGGATATGGGGATATGGGGATATGGGGACATGGGGACATGGGGATATGGGGATATGGGGACATGGTGATATGGGGATATGGGGACATGGGGATATGGGGAGATGGGGATATGGGGATATGGGGACATGGGGATATGGGGATATGGGGATATGGGGATATGGGGACATGGGGACATGGGGACATGGGGATATGGGGATATGGGGACATGGGGACATGGGGACATGGGGATATGGGGATATGGGGATATGGGGACATGGGGACATGGGGATTTGGGGATATGGGGATATGGGGATATGGGGATATGGGGATATGAGGATATGGGGACATGGGGACATGGGGACATGGGGACATGAGGATATGGGGACATGGTGATATGGGGAAATGATGATATGGGAATATGGGGACATGGGGACATGGGGATATGGGGATATGGGGAATATGGGGATATGGGGATATGGGGATATGAGGATATGGGGATATGGGGACATGGGGACATGGGGACATGGGGATATGATGATATGGGGATATGGGGACATCGGGATATGGGGATATGGGGATATGGGGATATGGGGACATGGGGATATGGGGATATGGGGATATGAGAATATGGGGACATGGGGATATGGGGATATGAGGATATGTGGATATGGGGACATGGAGTAATGGGGATATGGGGATATGGGGATATGGGGATTTGGGGATATGGGGATATTGGGATATGGGGACATGGGGACATGGGGATATGGGGACATAGGGACATGGGGACATGGGGACATGGGGATATGGGGACATGGGGATATGGGGATATGAGGATATGGGGATATGGGGACATGGGGACATAGGGATATGAGAATATGGGGATATGGGGATATGGGGATATGTGGATATGGGGACATGGGGATATGGATATATGGGGATATGGGGATATGGGGACATGGGAATATGGGGATATTGGGATATGGGGATATGGGGATATGGGGTTATGGGGATATGGGGACATGGGGATATGGGGATATGGGGATATGGGGACATGGGGACATGGGGATATGGGGATATGGGGACATGGTGATATGGGGATATGGGGACATGGGGATATGGGGCGATGGGGATATGGGGATATGGGGACATGGGGATATGGGAATATGGGGATATGGGGATATGGGGATATGGGGACATGGGGATATGGGGATATGGGGTCATGGGGACATGGGGATATGGGGACATGGGGATATGGGGATATGGGGATATGGGGATATGGGGACATGGGGACATGGGGACATGGGGACATGGGGATATGGGGACATGGGGACATGGGGACATGGGGATATGGGGATATGGGGATATGGGGACATGGGGACATGGGGATTTGGGGATATGGGGATATGGGGATATGGGGATATGGGGATATGAGGATATGGGGACATGGGGACATGGGGACATGGGGACATGAGGATATGGGGACATGGTGATATGGGGAAATGATGATATGGGAATATGGGGACATGGGGACATGGGGATATGGGGATATGGGGATATGGGGATATGGGGATATGGGGACATGGGGACATGGGGACATGGGGATATGAGGATATGGGGACATGGGGACATGGGGACATGGGGATATGGGGATATGGGGATATGGGGATATGGGGTTATGGGGATATGGGGATATGGGGATATGAAGACATGGGGATATGTTGACATGGGGATATGGGGGACATGGGGATATGGCGACATGGGGTTATGGGGATATGGGGATATGGGGATATGGGGATATGGGGATATGGGGACATGGGGATATGGGGATATAGGGATATGGGTATATGGGGACATGGGGATATGGGGATACGGGGACATGGGGATATGGGGATATGGGGAGATGGGGAGATGGGGACATGGGGATATGGGGATATGGGGATATGGGGATATGGGGATATGGGGATATGGGGATATGGGGATATGCGGATATGGGGACATGGGGACATGGGGATATGGGGATAAGGGGACATGGAGATATGGTGATATGGGGATATGGGGATATGGGGACATGGGTATATGGGGATATGGGGGATATGGGGATATGGGGACATGGGGACATGGGGGATATGGGGATATGGGGACATGGGGATATGGGGAAATGGGGACATGGGGATATGGGGATATGGGGATATGGGGATATGGGGACATGGTGACATGGGGGATATGGGGATATGGGGACATCGGGGATATGGGGATATGCGGATATGGGGATATGGGGACAAGGGGATATGGGGATATGGGGATATGGGGATATGGGGATTTGGGGATATGGGGACATGGGGACATGGGGATATGGGGACATGGGGATATGGGGATATGGGGACATGGGGATATGGGGAGATGGGGACATGGGGACATGGGGATATGGGGATATGGGGACATGGGGACATGGGGACATGGGGATATGGGGATATGGGGATATGGGGACATGGGGACATGGCGATTTGGGGATATGGGGATATGGGGATATGGGGATATGGGGATATGGTGATATGGGGATATGAGGATATGGGGACATGGGGACATGGGGACATGGGGACATGAGGATATGGGGACATGGTGATATGGGGAAATGATGATATGGGAATATGGGGACATGGGGACATGGGGATATGGGGATATGGGGATATGGGGATATGGGGATATGGGGATATGGGGATATGGGGATATGAGGATATGGGGACATGGGGACATGGGGACATGGGGACATGGGGAAATGAGGATATGGGGACATGGGGACATGGGGACATGGGGATATGGGGATATGGGGATATGGGGACATCGGGATATGGGGATATGGGGATATGGGGATATGGGGACATGGGGATATGGGGATATAAGGATATGTGGATATGGGGACATGGAGTCATGGGGATATGGGGATATGGGGATATGAGGATATTGGGATATGGGGACATGGGGACATGGGGACATGGGGATATGGGGACATAGGGACATGGGGATAAGGGGATATGGGGATATGGGGATATGGGGATATGGGGATATGGGGATATGAGGATATGGGGACATGGGGACATAGGGATATGAGAATATGGGGATATGGGATTATGGGGACATGGGGATATGGATATATGGGGATATGGGGATATGGGGACATGGGGATATGGGGATATTGGGATATGGGGATATGGGGATATGGGGATATGGGGGATCAGGGGATATGGGGATATGGGAATATGGGGATATGGGGATATGGGGACATGGGGATATGGGGATATGGGGATATGGGGATACGGGGACAAGGGGATATGGGGATATGGGGATATGGGGATATGGGGACATGGGGATATGGGGATATGGGGATATGGGGATATGGGGATATGGGGATATGGGGACATGGGGATATGGGGATATGCGAAAATGGGGATATGTAGATATGGGGACATGGGGATATGGGGATATGGGGACATGGGCACATGGGGGATATGGGGATATGGGGACATTGGGGATATGGGGATATGGGGATATGGGTATATGGGGATATGGTGATATGGGAATATGGGGACATGGGGATATGGGGATTTGGTCATATGGGGATATGGGGATATGGGGACATGGGGATATGAGGACATGGGGATATGGGGATATGGGGATATAGGGATATAGGGATATGGGGATATGGGGATATGGGGATATGGGGATATGGGGATATGGGGATATGAGGATATGGGGACATGGGGACATGGGGACATGGGGATATGGGGATATGTGGACATGGGGACATTGGGACATGGGGACATGGGTATATAGGGATATGGGGATATGGGGATATGGGGATATGGGGATATGGGGACATGGGGATATGGGGATATGAGGATATGGGGACATGGGGACATGTGGACATGGGGACATTGGGACATGGGGATATGGGGACATGGGGATATGGGGATATGGGGATATGGGGATATGGGTACATGGGGATATGGGAATATGGGGATATGGGGATTTGGGGATATGGGGACATGGGAATATGGGGATATGGGGACATGGGGACATGGGGACATGGGGACATGGGGATATGGGGACATGGGGATATGGGGATATGGGGATATGGGGATATGGGGATATGGGGATATGAGGATATGGGGATATGGGGATATGGGGATATGGGGATATGGGGAAATAGGGGACATGGGGACATGGGGACATGGGGACATGAGGATATGGGGACATTGGGAAATGGGGACATGGGCATATGGGGATATGGGGACATGGGGATATATGGATATGGGGATATGGGGATATGGGGATATGGGGATATGGGGATATGGGGATATGGGGACATGGGGATATGGGGACATGGGGACTTGGGATATGGGAATATGGGGACATGGGGACATGGGGATATGGGGATATGGGGACATGGGGATATGGGGATATGGGGATATGGGGGCATGGGGATATGGGGATATGGGGATGTGGGGGCATGGGGGATATGGGGATATGGGGACATGAGGACATGGGGATATGGGGATATGGGGATATGGGGACATGGGGACATGGCGACATGGGTATATGAGGACATGTGGACATGGGGATATGGGGCATGGGGCCATGGGGATATGGGGATATGGGGATATGGGGACATGGGGATATGGGGATATGGGGACATGGGGATATGGGGATATGGGGATATGGGGAATATGGGGATATGGGGATATGGGAATATGGGGATATGGGGATATGGGGAAATGGGGATATGGGGATATGGGGATACGGGGACATGGGGATATGGGGATATGGGAATATGGGGATATGGGGACATGGGGATATGGGGATATGGAGATCTGGGGATATGGGGATATGGGGATATGGGGACATGGGGGTATGGGGATATGCGGATATGGGTACATGGGGACATGGGGATATGGGGATATGGGGACAAGGAGATATGGGGATATGGGGATATGGGGATATGGGGACATGGGTATATGGGGACATGGGGGGTATGGGGATATGGGGACCTGGGGACATGGGGGATATGGGGATATGGGGAAATGGGTATATGGGGATATGGGGCTATGGGGACATGGGGACATGGGGACTTGAGGATATGGGGACATTGGGACATAGGGACATGGGGACATGGGGATATGGGGATATGGGGACATGGGGATATATGGATATGGGGATATGGGGATATGGGGATATGGGGATATGGGGGTATGGGGACATGGGGATATGGGGACATGGGGACTTGGGATATGGGAATATGGGGACATGGGGACATGGGGATATGGGGATATGGGGACATGGGGATATGGGGATATGGGGATATGGGGGCATGGGGATATGGGGATATGGGGATGTGGGGGCATGGGGGATATGGGGATATGGGGACATGGGGACATGGGGATATGGGGATATGGGGATATGGGGACATGGGGACATGGCGACATGGGGATATGAGGACATGTGGACATGGGGATATGGGGCATGGGGACACTGGGATATGGGGATATGGGGATATGGGGACATGGGGATATGGGGATATGGGGACATGGGGATATGGGGATATGGGGATATGGGGATATGGGGAATATGGGGATATGGGGATATGGGAATATGGGGATATGGGTATATGGGGAAATGGGGATATGGGGATATGGGGATACGGGGACATGGTGATATGGGGATATGGGGATATGGGGATATGGGGACATGGGGATATGGGGATATGGAGATCTGGGGATATGGGGATATGGGGATATGGGGACATGGGGGTATGGGGATATGCGGATATGGGGACATGGGGACATGGGGATATGGGGATATGGGGACATGGAGATATGGGGATATGGGGATATGGGGATATGGGGACATGGGTATATGGGGATATGGGGGGTATGGGGATATGGGGACCTGGGGACATGGGGGATATGGGGATATGGGGAAATGGGTATATGGGGATATGGGGATATCGGGACATGTGGATCTGGGGATATGGCGACATGGGGACATGGGGGATATGGGGATATGGGGACATCGGGGATATGGGGATATGGGGATATGGGGATATGGGGATATGGGGATATGGGGAATATGGGGATATGGGGATATGGGGACATGGGGATATGGGGATTTGGGGATATGGGGATATGGGGATATGGGGACATGGGGATATGGGGATAGGGTGAGATGGGGACATGGGGACATGGGGATATGGGTTTATGGGGATATGGGGATATGGGGAAATGGGGACATGGGGATATGGGGATATGGGGACATGGGGACATGGGGATATGGGGATATGGGGATATGTGGATATGGGGATATGGGGACATGGGGATATGGGGATATGGGGACATGGGGACATGGGGATATGGGAATATGGAGATATGGGGATATGGGAATATGGGGACATGGGGATATGGGGATATGGGGACATGGGGATATGGGGATATGGGGATATGGGGATATGCGGACATGGGGACATGGGGATATGGGGACATATGGATATGGGGATATGGGGATATGGGGACATGGGGACATGGGGATATGGGGATATGGGGACATGTGGACATGGGGATATGGGGATATGGGGATATGGGTATATGGGGATATGAAGACATGGGGATATCGTGATATGGGGATATGGGGGACATGGGGATATGGGGACATGTGGGATATGGGGATATGGGGGATATGGTGATATAGGGATATGGGGACATGGGGATATGGGGACATGGGGATATGGGGATATGGTGATATGGGGATATGGGGATATGTGGATATGGGGATATGGGAATATGGGGACGTGGGGATATGGGGACATGGGGGCATGGGGATTTGGGTATATGGGGACATGGGGATATGGGCATATGCGGATATGGGGATATGGGGACATGGGGATATGGGGATATGGGGCATGGGGACATGGGGATATGGGGATATGGGGATATGGGGATATGGGAACATGGTGACATGGGGATATGGGGATATGGGGATATGGGGATATGGGGACATGGGGATATGGGGATATGGGGATTTGGGGATATGGGGATATGGGGATATGGGGATATGGGGATATGGGGACATGTGGATATGGGGATATGGGGATATGGGACAACTGCTGTTGTTCAGTCTCTGGAACGTCTACAGTGATCCCCAGGGTTCAGCACTGAGGCAGCCGCTGTCTTTCAGTCTTTCGGAGGTATACAGTGATGTTTCCCATGGTTCAGTACTGGGGCAGCTGCTGGTTTTCAACCTATGGCTGGTATATAGTGTTCCCCAGGGTTGAGTACTGTGACAGCTGCTGTTTTGCAGTCTCTGGAACGTCTACCGTGATCCCCAGGGTTCAGCACTGGGGCAGCCGCTGTCTTGCAGTCTATTGGAGGTATACAGTGATGTTTCCCAGGGTTCAGCACTGGGACAACTTCTGCGTTTCAGTCTATGCGAGGTATACAGTGATGTTCCCCAGGGTTCAGGATGGGGCAGCTGTTGTTTTTCAGTCTATGGAATGTATACAGTGATTCCCAGGGTTCCGTACTGGGGCAGCTGCTGTTTTTCAGTCGATGGGAGGTATACAGTGTGCCCCAGAGTTCAGTACTGGGACATCTGCTGTTCTTAAGTCTATCGAATGTATAGAGTATTCCCCTGGGTTCAGTACTGAGACAGCTGCTGTTTTTCAGTCAATGGGAGGTATACATTGATGTTCCCTAGGGTTCAGTACAGGATCAGCTGCTGTTTTTCACTCTATGTGAGGTATACAGTGTTCCCCAGGTTTCAGTACTGTGACAGCTGCTGTTTTTCAGTCAATGGGAGGGAGTCAGTGATGTTCCCCAGGGTTCAGTACTCGGACTGCTGCTGTTTTTAAGTCTATGGGAGGTCTACAGTAATCCTCTGGCTTCAGTACTGGGACAGCTGCTCTTTTTCAGTCTCTGGGAGGTATTCAGTGATGTTCCCCAGGGTTCAGTACTGGGACAGCTGCTGGTTTTCAACCTATGTCTGGTATACAGTGTTCCCCAGGGTTCAGTACTCGGACAGCTGCTGTTTTTCAGTCAATGGGAGGGAGACAGTGATGTTCCCCAAGGTTCAGCACTGGGGCAGCTGCTGTTTTTCAGTCTATGCGAGGTTTGCAGTGATGTTCCCCAGGATTCAGCACTGGGACAAGTGCTGTTTGTCATTCTACGGGAGGTATACAGTAATGTTCCCCAGGGTTCAGTACTGGGATATCTGCTGTTTTTAAGTATATGGGAGGTCTACAGTGTTCCCCTGGGTTCAGTGCTGGGACAGCTGCTGTTTTTCAGTCTATGAGAGGTACAGTGATGTACACCAAGGTCAGTACTGGGACAGCTGCTGTTTTTTAGTCTATGGGAGGTATACTGTGATGTTCCCCAGAGTTCAGTGCTGGGACAGCTGCTGTTTTTCAGTTTATGATAGGTATGAGATGTTTTTCATAGTTCTGTACTGCGACAGCTGCTGTTTTTCAGTCTGTGAGAGGTATCGTGATGTTCCCCAGCGTTCAGTACTGGGACAGCTACTGTTTTTCAGTCTATGGGAGGTCTCCAGTGTTCCCCAGTGTTCAGTACTGCTGCAGCTGCTGTTTTGCTGACTATGGGAGGTTCACAGTGATGTTCCCCAGGGTTCAGTTCTGTAACAGCTGCTGTTTTTCAGTCTATGGGAGGTCTCCAGTGTTCCCCAGTGTTCAGTACTGGTACAGCTGCTGTTTTTCAGTCTATGGGAGGTTCACAGTGATGTTCCCCAGGGTTCAGTTCTGTAACAGCTGCTGTTTTTCAATCTATGGGAGGTAGACTGTGTTCGCCAAGGTTCAGTACTGGAACAGCTGCTCTTTTCCAGTCTATGGGAGAGGTATGCAGTGTTACCCAGGATTCAGTACTGGGACTCCTGCTGTTTCTCAGTCTATGGGAGGTATACAGTGTTCCACAGGGTTCAGTACTGGGACAGCTGCTGTTTTTCAGTCTATGGGAGGTGTTCAGTGATGTTCCCCTGGGTTCAGTACTGGGACAGCTGCTGTCTTTCAGTCTATGGGAGGTATGCAGTGTTCCCCACGGTTCAGTACTGGGACAACTGCTGTTTTTCAGTCTATGGGAGGTATACAGTGATGTTCCCCAGGGTTCAGTACTGGGGCAGCTGCTGTTTCTCACTCTATGTGAGGTATACAGTGTTCCCCAGGGATCAGTACTGGGGCAGCTGCTGGTTTTCAACCTATGGCTGGTATATAGTGTTCCCCAGGGTTCAGTACTGTGAGAGCTGCTGTTTTGCAGTCTTTGGAAGGTCTACAGTGATCCCCAGGGTACATCACTGGGGCAGCTGCTGTCTTTCAGTCTATAGGAGGTATACAGATATGTTTCCCAGGGTTCAGCACTGGGACAGCTGCTGTTTTTCAGTTTGTGGGGTGTATACAGTGATGTTCCCCAGGGTTCAGTACTGGGGCAGCTGATGTTTTTCAGTCTATGGGAGGAATAATGTGATGTTACCTCGTGTTCTATGCTGGGGCAGCTGCTGTTTTTCAGTCAATGGGAGGTATGTGATGTCTTCCAGAGTTTAGTAATGGGACAGCTGTTGTTTTTAAGTCTATGGGAGGCATACAGTGATGCTCCCAGGGTTCAGTACTGGGACAACTGCTGTTTTTCAGTCTATGGGAGGTATGCTGTGTTCACCAGGGTTCAGTACTGGGACAACTGCTGTTTTTCAGTCTATGGTAGGTATACAGTGATGTTCCCCAGGGTTCAGTGCAGGATGAGCTGCTGTTTTTCAATCTATGTGATGTATACAGTGTTCCCCAGGGTTCAGTACTCTGACAGCTACTGTTTTTCAGTCAATGGGAGGGAGACAGTGATGTTCCCCAGTGTTCAGTACTCGGACTGCTGCTGTTTTTCAATCTCTGGAAGGTATACAGTGATCCCTTGGGTTCAGCACTAAGGCAGCTGCTGTTTTCAGTCTATGCGAGGTTTGCAGTGATGTTCCCCACGGTTCAGCACTTGGACAACTGCTGTTTTTTCAGTCTATGGGAGGCACAGAGTGATGTTCCCCAGAGTTCAGTACTGGGCAGCTGCTGTGTTTCATTCTACGTGAGGTATACAGTTATGTTCCCCAGGGTTCAGTGCTGGGACAGCTGCTGTTTTTCAGTCTATGGGATGTATACATTGATGTTCACCAGGGTTCAGTAATCAGAAAGCTGCTGTGTTTAAGTCTATGGAGGTATTCAGTGATGTTCCCCAGGGTTCAGTACTGGGACAGCTGCTGTTTTTCAGTCTATGGGAGGTATACAGTGATGTTCCCCAGGGTTCAGTACTGGGACAGCTGCTGTTTTTCACTCTATGTGAGGTTTACAGTGTTCCAGGTTCAGTACTGGGGCAACTGCTGCTTTTCAACCTATGTTTGGTATACAGTGTTCCCCAGGGTACAGTACTTGGACAGCTGCTGTTTTTCAGGCAATGGGAGGGAGACAGTGATGTTCTCCAGAGTTCATTACTCGGACAGCTGCTGTTTTTCAGTCTCTGGAAGGTACACAGTGATCCCCAGGGTTCAGCACTGGGGCAGCTGCTGTTTTTCAGTCTATGCGAGGTTTGCAGTGATGTTCCCCAGGGTTCAGTCCTGGGATATCTGCTGTTTTTAAGTATATGGGAGGTCTGCAGTGTTCCCCTGGGTTCAGTGCTGGGACAACTGCTGTTTTTCAGTCTATGAGAGGTATAGTGATGTACCCCAGGGTCAGTACTGGGACAGCTGCTGTTTTTTAGTCTATGGGACATATACAGTGATGTACCCATGGTTCAGTACTGGGACAGCTGCTGTTTTTAAGTCTATGGGAGGTATACTGTGATCTTCCCCAGAGTTCAGTGCTGGGATAGCTGCTGTTTTTCAGTCTATGATTGATATGAGATGTTTTCCATAGTTCTGTACTGCGACAGCTGCTGTTTTTCAGTCTGTGAGAGGTATCGTGATGTTCCCCAGCGTTTAGTACTGGGACAGCTGCTGTTTTTCAGTCTATGGGAGGTCTCCAGTGTTCCCCAGTGTTCAGTACTGCTATAGTTGCTGTTTTGCTGACTATGGGAGGTTCACAGTGATGTTCCCCAGGGTTCAGTTCTGTAACAGCAGCTGTTTCTCAATCTATGGGAGGTAGACTGTGTTCGCCATGGTTCAGTACTGGAACAGCTGCTTGTTTCCAGTCTATGGGAGAGGTATACAGTGTTACCCAGGATTCAGTACTGGGACTCCTGCTGTTTCTCAGTCTATGGGAGGTATACAATGTTCCACAGGGTTCAGTACTGGAACAGCTGCTGCTTTTCAGTCTATGGGAGGTGTTCAGTGATGTTCCCCAGGGTTCAGTACTGTGACAGCTGCTGTTTTTCAGTCAATGGGAGGGAGACAGTGATGTTCCCCAGGGTTCAGTACTCGGACTGCTGCTGTTTTTCAATCTCTGGAAGGTATACAATGATCCCATGGGTTCAGCACTGAGGCAGCTGCTGTTTTTCAGTCTATGCGAGGTTTGCAGTGATGTTCCCCACGGTTCAGCACTGGGACAACTGTTGTTTTTCAGTCTATGGGAGGCACAGAGTGATGTTCCCCAGGGTTCAGTACTGGGGCAGCTGCTGTTTTTCATTCTACAGGAGGTATACAGTTATGTTCCCCAGGGTTCAGTACTGGGACAGATGCTGTTTTTCAGTCTATGCGATGTATACAGTGATGTTCACCAGGGTCCAGTAATCAGACAGCTGCTGTTTTTAAGTCTATGGGAGGTCTACAGTATTCCCCTGGCTTCAGTCCTGGGACAGCTGCTGTTTTTCAGTCTTTGGGAGGTATTCAGTGATGTTCCCCAGGGTTCAGTACTGGGACAGCTGCTGCTTTTCAGTCTATGGGAGGTATACAGTGTTCCCAGGGTTCAGTATTGGGGCAGCTGCTGGTTTTCAACCTATGGCTGGTATACAGTGTTCCCCAGGGTTCAGTACTGTGACAGCTGCTGTTTTTCAGAATATGGGAGGGAGTCAGTGATATTCCCCAGGGTTCAGTACTCGGACAGCTGCTGGTTTTCAGTCTCTGGAAAGTATACAATGATCCCCAGGTATCAGCACTGTGGCAGCTGCTGTTTTTCAGCCTATGCGAGGTTTGCAGTGATGTTCCCCACGGTTCAGCACTGGGACAACTGTTGTTTTTCAGTCTATGGGAGGCATAGAGTGATGTTCCCCAGGGTTCAGTACTGGGGCAGCTGCTGTTTTTCAATCTACGGGAGGTATTCAGTTATGTTCCCCAGGGTTCGGTACTGGGAGAGCTGCTGTTTTTCAGTCTATGCGATGCATACAGTAATGTTCACCAGGGTTCAGTAATCAGACAGCTGCTGCTTTTTAAGTCTATGGGAGGTCTATAGTATTTCTCTGGTTCAGTACTGGGACACCTGCTGTTTTTCAGTCTTTGGGAGGTATTCAGTGATCCCCAGGTATCAGCACTGGGGCAGCTGCTGTT
Organism: Pristiophorus japonicus; assembly: GCF_044704955.1. Taxonomy (NCBI): domain Eukaryota; kingdom Metazoa; phylum Chordata; class Chondrichthyes; family Pristiophoridae; genus Pristiophorus; species Pristiophorus japonicus. Next base: position 574,427 of record NW_027252835.1, read on the forward strand.
TTTCAGTCTATGGGAGGTATACAGTGTTCCCAGGGTTCAGTACTGGGGCAGCTGCTGGTTTTCAACCAATGGCTGGTATACAGTGATCCCCAGGGTTCAGTACTGTGACAGCTGCTGTTTTTCAGACGATGGGAGGGAGTCAGTGATATTCCCCAGGGTTCAGTACTCCTACAGCTGCTGTTTTTCAGTCTCTGGAAGGTATACAGTGATCCCCAGGTTTCAGCACTGGGGCAGCTGCTGTTTTTCAGCCTATGCGAGGTTTGAAGTGATGTTCCCCAGGGTTCAGCACTGGGACAGCTGCTGTTTTTCAGTCTATGGGATGCAATCAGTGATGTTTCCCAGGGTTCAGTACTGAGATAACTGCTGTTTTTCAGTCTATGGGAGGCATCGAGTAATGTTCCCCAGGGTTCAGTACTGGGACAGCTGCTGTTTTTCAGTACATGGGAGGAATACAGTGATGTTCCCCAGGGTTGAGTACTGGGACAGCTGCTGGTTTTCAATCAATGGGAGGGTGACAGTGAAGTTCCCCAGTGTTCAGTCCTCGGACAGCTGCTGTTTTTCAGTCTCTGGAAGGTATACAGTGATCCCCTGGGTTCAGCACTGGGGCAGCTGCTGTTTTTTAGTCTATGCGAGGTTTGCAGTGATGTTCCCTAGGGTTCAGCACTGGGACAAGTGCTGTTTTGCATTCTACGGGAGGGACACAGTGATGCTCCCCAGGTTTGAGTACTGGGACAGCTGCTGTTTTTCAGTCTATATGATGTATACATTGATGTTCCCCAGTGTTCAGTACTGGGACATCTGCTGTTTGTAAGTCTATGGGAGGTCTACAGTGTTCCCCAGGGTTCAGTACTGGGACAGATGTTGTTTTTCAGTCAATGGAAGGTATACAGTGAACCCCAGGGTTCAGCACTGGGGCAGCTGCTGTTTTTCAGTCTATGCGAGGTTTGCAGTGATGTTCCCCAGCCTTCAGCACTGGGACAACTGTTGTTTTTCATTCTACGGGAGGTATACAGTGATATTCCCAAGGGTTCAGTGCTGGGATATCTGCTGTTTTTAAGTATATGGGAAGTCTACAGTATTCCCCTGAGTTCAGTGCTGGGACAGCTGATGTTTTTCAGTCTATGAGAGGTATTGTGATGTACCCAGGGTCAGTCCTGGGCCAGCTGCGGTTTTTTAGACAATGGGACATATACAGTGATGTTCCCCATGGTTCAGTACTGGGACAGCTGCTGTTTTTCAGTCTATGGGAGGTCTCCAGTGTTCCCCAGGGTTCAGTACTGGGGCAGATGCTGGTTTTCAACCTATGGCTGTTATAAAGTTTCCCAAGGGATCAGTATTGTGACAGCTGCTGGTTTGCAGTCTCTGGAAGGTATACAATGATCCCCAGGTTTCAGTACTGTGACAGCTGCTGGTTTGCAGTCTCTGGAAGGTATACAATGATCCCCAGGTTTCAGCACTGCGCCAGCTGCTGTCTTTCAGTCTATAGGAGGTATACAGTGATGTTTCCCATGGTTCAGCACTGGGACATCTTCTGCGTTTCAGTCTATGGGAGGTGTACAGTGATGTTCCCCAGGGTTCAGTACTGGGGCAGCTGTTGTTTTTCAGTCTATGGGAGGTATACAGTGTTTCCCAGGGTTCAGTACTGGGGCAGCTGCTGTTTTTCAGTCTATGGGAGGTATACAGTGTGCCCCAGAGTTCAGTACTGGGACATCTGCTGTTTTTAAGTCTATGGAATGTATACAGTATTCCACTGGGTTCAGTACTGGGGCAGCTGCTGTTTTTCAGTCTATGGGATGTATTCCGTGATGTTCCCCAGGGTTCAGTGCTGGGGCAGCTGCTGTTTTTCATTCTACGGGAGGAATACAGTTATGTTCCCCAGAGTTCAGTACTGGGACAGCTGCTGTTTTTCAGTCGATGCGATGTATAAAGTGATGTTCACCAGGGTTCAGTCATCAGACAGCTGCTGTTTTTAAGTCTGTGGGAGGTCTACAGTATTCCACTGGCTTCAGTACTGGGACAGCTGCTCTTTTTCAGTCTTTGGGAGATATTCAGTGATGTTCCCCAGGGTTCAGTACTGCGACAGCTGCTGCTTTTCAGTCTATGGGAGGCATAGAGTGATGTTCCCCAGGGTTCAGTACTGGGGCAGCTGCTGTTTTTCATTCTACGGGAGGTATACAGTTATGTTCCCCAGGGTTCAGTACTGGGACAGAGGCTGTTTTTCAGTCTATGTGATGTATACAGTGATGTTCACCAGAGTTCAGTAATCAGACAGCTGCTGTATTTAAGTCTATGGGAGGTCTACAGTATTCCCCTGGCTTCGGTGCTGGGACAGCTGCTGTTTTCAGTCTTTGGGACGTATTCACTGATGTTCCCCATGGTTTAGTACTGGTACAGCTGCTCCTTTTCAGTCTATGGGAGGTATACAGTGTTCGCAGAGTTCAGTACTGGGGCAGCTGCTGTTTTTCAGAATATGGGAGGGAGTCAGTGATATTCCCCAGGGTTCAGTACTCGGACAGCTGCTCTTTTTCAGTCTCTGGAAGGTATACAGTGATCCCTAGGTATCAGCACTGGGGCAGCTGCTGTTTTTCAGCCTATGCGAGGTTTGAAGTGATGTTCCCCAGGGTTCAGCACTGGGACAGCTGCAGCTTTTCAGTCTATGGGATGTATACTGTGATGTTTCCCAGGGTTCAGTACTGAGAAAACTGCTGTTTTTCATTCTATGGGAGGCATCGAGTAATGTTCCCCAGGGTTCAGTACTGGGACAGCTGCTGTTTTTCAACCTATGTCTGGTATACAGTGTTCCCCAGGGTTCAGTACTGTGACAGCTGTTGTTTTAATGTCAATGGGAGGGTGACAGTGAAGTTCCCCAGTGTTCACTTCTCGGGCAGCTGCTGTTTTTCAGTCTCTGGAAGGTATACAGTGAACCCCAGGGTTCAGCACTGGGGCAGCTGCTGTTTTTCAGTCTATGCGAAGTTTGCAGTAATATCCCCAGGCTTCAGCACTGGAAGAACTGTTGTTTTTCATTCTACGGGAGGTATACAGTGATATTCCCCAGGGTTCAGTGCTGGGATATCTGCTGTTTTTAAGTATATGGGAAGTCTACAGTATTCCCCTGAGTTCAGTGCTGGGACAGCTGCTGTTTTTCAGTCGATGAGAGGGATAGTGATGTACCCCAGAGTCAGTACTGGGACAGCTGCTGTTTTTAAGTCTATGGGAGGTATACTGTAATGTTCCCCAGAGTTCAGTGCTGGGACAGCTGCTGTTTTTCAGTCTATGAGAGGTATGAGATATTTTCCATAGTTCTGTACTGGGACAGCTGCTGTTTTTCAGTTTGTGAGATGTATCGTGATGTTCCCCAGCGTTCAGTACTGGTACAGCTGCTGTTTTGCAGGTTATGGGAGGTATATAGTGATGTTCCCCAGTGTTCAGTTCTGTAACAGCTGCTGTTTTTCAATCTATGGACCGTAGACTGTGTTCGCAAGGGTTCAGTACTGGAACAGCTGCTCTTTTCCAGTCTATGGGAGAGGTATACAGTGTTCCCCAGGATTCAGAACTGGGACACCTGCTCTTTCTCAGTCTATGGGAGGTATGCAGTGTTCCCCAGGGTTCAGTACTGGGACAACTGCTGTTTTTCAGTCTATGGGAGGTATACAGTGATGTTCCCCGGGTTCAGTACTGGGGCAGCTGCTGTTTTTCACTCTATGTGAGGTATACAGTGTTCAGAAGGGTTCATTACTGGGGCAGCTGCTGGTTTCAACCTATGGCTGTTATATATTGTTCCCGAGGGTTCAGTACTGTGACAGCTGCTGTTTTGCAGTCTCTGTAAGGTATACAGAGAGCCCCAGCGTTCAGCACTCGGGCAGCTCCGTCTTTCAGTCAAAAGGAGGTATACAGTGATGTTTCCCAGGGTTCAGCACTGGGACAACTTCTGCGTTTCAGTCTATGGCACGTATACAGTGATGTTCCCCAGGGTTCAGTACTGGGACAGCTGTTGTTTTTCAGTCTATGGGAGGTATACAGTGTTCCCCAGAGTTCATGATGGGACATCTGCTGTTTTTCAGTCTATGGGAGGTATACAGTGTGCCCCAGAGTTCAGTACTGGGACATCTGCTGTTTTTAAGTCTATGGAATGTATACAGTATTCCCCTGGGTTCAGTACTGGGATAGCTGCTGTTTTTCAGTCTATGCGATGTATTCCGTGATGTTCCCCAGGGTTCAGTACTGGGGCAGCTGCTGTTTTTCATTCTACGGGAGGTATTCAGTTATATTCCCCAGGGTTCGGTACTGGGAGAGCTGCTGTTTTTCAGTCTATGCGATGCATACAGTGATGTTCACCAGGGTTCAGTAATCAGACAGCTGCTGCTTTTTAAGTCTATGGGAGGTCTACAGTATTTCTCTGGTTCAGTACTGGGACAGCTGCTGTTTTTCAGTCTTTGGGAGGTATTCAGTGATGTTCCCCAGGGTTCAGTACTGGGACAGCTGCTGCTCTTCAGTCTATGGGAGGTATACAGAGTTCCCAGGGTTCAGTACTGGGGCAGCTGCTGGTTTTCAACCTATGGTTGGTATACAGTGATCCCCAGGGTTCAGTACTGTGACAGCTGCTGTTTTTCAGACTATGGGAGGGAGTCAGTGATATTCCCCAGGGTTCAGTACTCGGACAGCTGCTGTTTTTCAGTCTCTGGAAGGTATACAGTGATCCCCAGGTATCAGCACTGGGGCAGCTGCTGTTTTTCAGCCTATGCGAGGTTTGAAGTGATGTTCCCCAGGGTTCAGCACTGGGACAGCTGCTGTTTTTCAGTCTATGGGATGTATACAGTGATGTTTCCCACGGTTCAGTACTGAGATAACTGCTGTTTTTCTGTCTGTGGGAGGCATCGAGTAATGTTCCCCAGGGTTCAGTACTGGGACAGCTGCTGTTTTTCAGTACATGGGAGGAATAAAGTGATGTTCCCCAGGGTTGAGAACTGGGACAGCTGCTGGTTTTCAACCTATGTCTGGTATACAGTGTTCCCCAGGGTTCAGTACTGTGACAGCTGCTGTTTTTCAGTAAATGGGAGGGTGACAGTGAAGTTCCCCAGTGTTCAGTCCTCGGACAGCTGCTGTTTTTCAGTCTCTGGAAGGTATACAGTGATCCCCTGGGTTCAGCACTGGGGCAGCTGCTGTTTTTTAGTCTATGCGAGGTTTGCAGTGATGTTCCCTAGGGTTCAGCACTGGGACAACTGCTGTTTTTCATTCTACGGGAGGTATACAGTGATGCTCCCCAGGTTTGAGTACTGGGACAGCTGCTGTTTTTCAGTCTATAGGATGTATACATTGATGTTCCCCAGTGTTCAGTACTGGGACATCTGCTGTTTGTAAGTCTATGGGAGGTCTACAGTGTTCCCCAGGGTTCAGTACTGGGACAGATGTTGTTTTTCAGTCAATGGAAGGTATACAGTGAACCCCAGGGTTCAGCACTGGGGCAGCTGCTGTTTTTCAGTCTATGCGAGGTTTGCAGTGATGTTCCCCAGCCTTCAGCACTGGGACAACTGTTGTTTTTCATTCTACGGGAGGTATACAGTGATATTCCCCAGGGTTCAGTGCTGGGATATCTGCTGTTTTTAAGTATATGGGAAGTCTACAGTATTCCCCTGAGTTCAGTGCTGGGATAGCTGCTGTTTTTCAGTCTATGAGAGGTATTGTGATGTACCCCAGGGTCAGTCCTGGGACAGCTGCTGTTTTTTAGTCAATGGGACATTTACAGTGATGTTCCCCATGGTTCAGTACTGGGACATCTGCTGTTTGTAAGTCTATGGGAGGTCTACAGTGTTCCCCAGGGTCCAGTACTGGACAGATGTTGTTTTTCAGTCAATGGAAGGTATACAGTGAACCCCAGGGTTCAGCACTGGGGCAGCTGCTGTTTTTCAGTATATGCGAGGTTTGCAGTGATGTTCCCCAGCCTTCAGCACTGGGACAACTGTTGTTTTTCATTCTACGGGAGGTATACAGTGATATTCCCCAGGGTTCAGTGCTGGGATATCTGCTGTTTTTAAGTATATGGGAAGTCTACAGTATTCCCCTGAGTTCAGTGCTGGGACAGCTGCTGTTTTTCAGTCTATGAGAGGTATTGTGATGTACCCCAGGGTCAGTCCTGGTACAGCTGCTGTTTTTTAGTCAATGTGACATATACAGTGATGTTCCCCATGGTTCAGTACTGGGACAGCTGCTGTTTTTCAGTCTATGGGAGGTCTCCAGTGTTCCCCAGGGTTCAGTACTGGGGCAGATGCTGGTTTTCAACCTATGGCTGTTATAAAGTTTCCCAAGGGATCAGTATTGTGACAGCTGCTGGTTTGCAGTCTCTGGAAGGTATACAATGATCCCCAGGTTTCAGCACTGTGGCAGCTGCTGTCTTTCAGTCTATAGGAGGTATACAGTGATGTTTCCCATGGTTCAGCACTGGGACATCTTCTGCGTTTCAGTCTATGGGAGGTGTACAGTGATGTTCCCCAGGGTTCAGTACTGGGGCAGCTGTTGTTTTTCAGTCTATGGAATGTATACAGTGTTTCCCAGGGTTCAGTACTGGGGCAGCTGCTGTTTTTCAGTCTATGGGAGGTATACAGTGTGCCCCAGAGTTCAGTACTGGGACATCTGCTGTTTTTAAGTCTATGGAATGTATACAGTATTCCACTGGGTTCAGTACTGGGACAGCTGCTGTTTTTCAGTCTATGGGATGTATTCCGTGATGTTCCCCAGGGTTCAGTGCTGGGGCAGCTGCTGTTTTTCATTCTACGGGAGGAATACAGTTATGTTCCCCAGAGTTCGGTACTGGGAGAGCTGCTGTTTTTCAGTCTATGCGATGCATACAGTGATGTTCACCAGGGTTCAGTAATCAGACAGCTGCTGCTTTTTAAGTCTATGGGAGGTCTACAGTATTTCTCTGGTTCAGTACTGGGACAGCTGCTGTTTTTCAGTCTTTGGGAGGTATTCAGTGATGTTCCCCAGGGTTCAGTACTGGGACAGCTGCTGCTTTTCAGTCTATGGGAGGTATACAGTGTTCCCAGGGTTCAGTACTGGGGCAGCTGCTGGTTTTCAACCTATGGCTGGTATACAGTGATCCCCAGGGTTCAGTACTGTGACAGCTGCTGTTTTTCAGACTATGGGAGGGCGTCAGTGATATTCCCCAGGGTTCAGTACTCGGACAGCTGCTGTTTTTCAGTCTCTGGAAGGTATACAGTGATCCCCAGGTATCAGCACTGGGGCAGCTGCTGTTTTTCAGCCTATGCGAGGTTTGAAGTGATGTTCCCCAGGGTTCAGCACTGGGACAGCTGCTGTTTTTCAGTCTATGGGATGTATACAGTGATGTTTCCCAGGGTTCAGTACTGAGATAACTGCTGTTTTTCAGTCTGTGGGAGGCATCGAGTAATGTTCCCCAGGGTTCAGTACTGGGACAGCTGCTGTTTTTCAGTACATGGGAGGAATACAGTGATGTTCCCCAGGGTTGAGTACTGGGACAGCTGCTCGTTTTCAACCTATGTCTGGTATACAGTGTTCCCCAGGGTTCAGTACTGTGACAGCTGCTGTTTTTCAGTAAATGGGAGGGTGACAGTGAAGTTCCCCAGTGTTCAGTCCTCGGACAGCTGCTGTTTTTCAGTCTCTGGAAGGTATACAGTGATCCCCTGGGTTCAGCACTGGGGCAGCTGCTGTTTTTTAGTCTATGCGAGGTTTGCAGTGATGTTCCCTAGGGTTCAGCACTGGGACAACTGCTGTTTTTCATTCTACGGGAGGTATACAGTGATGCTCCCCAGGTTTGAGTACTGGGACAGCTGCTGTTTTTCAGTCTATAGGATGTATACATTGATGTTCCCCAGTGTTCAGTACTGGGACATCTGCTGTTTGTAAGTCTATGGGAGGTCTACAGTGTTCCCCAGGGTTCAGTACTGGGACAGATGTTGTTTTTCAGTCAATGGAAGGTATACAGTGAACCCCAGGGTTCAGCACTGGGGCAGCTGCTGTTTTTCAGTCTATGCGAGGTTTGCAGTGATGTTCCCCATCCTTCAGCACTGGGACAACTGTTGTTTTTCATTCTACGGGAGGTATACAGTGATATTCCCCAGGGTTCAGTGCTGGGATATCTGATGTTTTTAAGTATATGGGAAGTCTACAGTATTCCCCTGAGTTCAGTGCTGGGATAGCTGCTGTTTTTCAGTCTATGAGAGGTATTGTGATGTACCCCAGGGTCAGTCCTGGGACAGCTGCTGTTTTTTAGTCAATGGGACATTTACAGTGATGTTCCCCATGGTTCAGTACTGGGACATCTGCTGTTTGTAAGTCTATGGGAGGTCTACAGTGTTCCCCAGGGTTCAGTACTGGGACAGATGTTGTTTTTCAGTCAATGGAAGGTATACAGTGAACCCCAGGGTTCAGCACTGGGGCAGCTGCTGTTTTTCAGTATATGCGAGGTTTGCAGTGATGTTCCCCAGCCTTCAGCACTGGGACAACTGTTGTTTTTCATTCTACGGGAGGTATACAGTGATATTCCCCAGGGTTCAGTGCTGGGATATCTGCTGTTTTTAAGTATATGGGAAGTCTACAGTATTCCCCTGAGTTCAGTGCTGGGACAGCTGCTGTTTTTCAGTCTATGAGAGGTATTGTGATGTACCCCAGGGTCAGTCCTGGTACAGCTGCTGTTTTTTGTCAATGTGACATATACAGTGATGTTCCCCATGGTTCAGTACTGGGACAGCTGCTGTTTTTCAGTCTATGGGAGGTCTCCAGTGTTCCCCAGGGTTCAGTACTGGGGCAGATGCTGGTTTTCAACCTATGGCTGTTATAAAGTTTCCCAAGGGATCAGTATTGTGACAGCTGCTGGTTTGCAGTCTCTGGAAGGTATACAATGATCCCCAGGTTTCAGCACTGTGGCAGCTGCTGTCTTTCAGTCTATAGGAGGTATACAGTGATGTTTCCCATGGTTCAGCACTGGGACATCTTCTGCGTTTCAGTCTATGGGAGGTGTACAGTGATGTTCCCCAGGGTTCAGTACTGGGGCAGCTGTTGTTTTTCAGTCTATGGAATGTATACAGTGTTTCCCAGGGTTCAGTACTGGGGCAGCTGCTGTTTTTCAGTCTATGGGAGGTATACAGTGTGCCCCAGAGTTCAGTACTGGGACATCTGCTGTTTTTAAGTCTATGGAATGTATACAGTATTCCACTGGGTTCAGTACTGGGACAGCTGCTGTTTTTCAGTCTATGGGATGTATTCCGTGATGTTCCCCAGGGTTCAGTGCTGGGGCAGCTGCTGTTTTTCATTCTACGGGAGGAATACAGTTATGTTCCCCAGAGTTCGGTACTGGGAGAGCTGCTGTTTTTCAGTCTATGCGATGCATACAGTGATGTTCACCAGGGTTCAGTAATCAGACAGCTGCTGCTTTTTAAGTCTATGGGAGGTCTACAGTATTTCTCTGGTTCAGTACTGGGACAGCTGCTGTTTTTCAGTCTTTGGGAGGTATTCAGTGATGTTCCCCAGGGTTCAGTACTGGGACAGCTGCTGCTTTTCAGTCTATGGGAGGTATACAGTGTTCCCAGGGTTCAGTACTGGGGCAGCTGCTGGTTTTCAACCTATGGCTGGTATACAGTGATCCCCAGGGTTCAGTACTGTGACAGCTGCTGTTTTTCAGACTATGGGAGGGAGTCAGTGATATTCCCCAGGGTTCAGTACTCGGACAGCTGCTGTTTTTCAGTCTCTGGAAGGTATACAGTGATCCCCAGGTATCAGCACTGGGGCAGCTGCTGTTTTTCAGTCTATGGGATGTATACAGTGATGTTTCCCAGGGTTCAGTACTGAGATAACTGCTGTTTTTCAGTCTGTGGGAGGCATCGAGTAATGTTCCCAGGGTTCAGTACTGGGACAGCTGCTGTTTTTCAGTACATGGGAGGAATACAGTGATGTTCCCCAGGGTTGAGTACTGGGACAGCTGCTGGTTTTCAACCTATGTCTGGTATACAGTGTTCCCCAGGGTTCAGTACTGTGACAGCTGCTGTTTTTGAGTAAATGGGAGGGTGACAGTGAAGTTCCCCAGTGTTCAGTCCTCGGACAGCTGCTGTTTTTCAGTCTCTGGAAGGTATACAGTGATCCCCTGGGTTCAGCACTGGGGCAGCTGCTGTTTTTTAGTCTATGCGAGGTTTGCAGTGATGTTCCCTAGGGTTCAGCACTGGGACAACTGCTGTTTTTCATTCTACGGGAGGTATACAGTGATGCTCCCATAGGTTTGAGTACTGGGACAGCTGCTGTTTTTCAGTCTATAGGATGTATACATTGATGTTCCCCAGTGTTCAGTACTGGGACATCTGCTGTTTGTAAGTCTATGGGAGGTCTACAGTGTTCCCCAGGGTTCAGTGCTGGGATATCTGCTGTTTTTAAGTATATGGGAAGTCTACAGTATTCCCCTGAGTTGAGTGCTGGGATAGCTGCTGTTTTTCAGTCTATGAGAGGTATTGTGATGTACCCCAGGGTCAGTCCTGGGACAGCTGCTGTTTTTTAGTCAATGGGACATATACAGTGATGTTCCCCATGGTTCAGTACTGGGACATCTGCTGTTTGTAAGTCTATGGGAGGTCTACAGTGTTCCCCAGGGTTCAGTACTGGGACAGATGTTGTTTTTCAGTCAATGGAAGGTATACAGTGAACCCCAGGGTTCAGCACTGGGGCAGCTGCTGTTTTTCAGTCTATGCGAGGTTTGCAGTGATGTTCCCGAGCCTTCAGCACTGGGACAACTGTTGTTTTTCATTCTACGGGAGGTATACAGTGATATTCCCCAGGGTTCAGTGCTGGGATATCTGCTGTTTTTAAGTATATGGGAAGTCTACAGTATTCCCCTGAGTTCAGTGCTGGGACAGCTGCTGTTTTTCAGTCTATGAGAGGTATTGTGATGTACCCCAGGTTCAGTCCTGGGACAGCTGCTGTTTTTTAGTCAATGGGACATTTACAGTGATGTTCCCCATGGTTCAGTACTGGGACATCTGCTGTTTGTAAGTCTATGGGAGATCTACAGTGTTCCCCAGGGTTCAGTACTGGGACAGATGTTGTTTTTCAGTCAATGGAAGGTATACAGTGAACCCCAGGGTTCAGCACTGGGGCAGCTGCTGTTTTTCAGTATATGCGAGGTTTGCAGTGATGTTCCCCAGCCTTCAGCACTGGGACAACTGTTGTTTTTCATTCTACGGGAGGTATACAGTGATATTCCCCAGGGTTCAGTGCTGGGATATCTGCTGTTTTTAAGTATATGGGAAGTCTACAGTATTCCCCTGAGTTCAGTGCTGGGACAGCTGCTGTTTTTCAGTCTATGAGAGGTATTGTGATGTACCCCAGGGTCAGTCCTGGTACAGCTGCTGTTTTTTGTCAATGTGACATATACAGTGATGTTCCCCATGGTTCAGTACTGGGACAGCTGCTGTTTTTCAGTCTATGGGAGGTCTCCAGTGTTCCCCAGGGTTCAGTACTGGGGCAGATGCTGGTTTTCAACCTATGGCTGTTATAAAGTTTCCCAAGGGATCAGTATTGTGACAGCTGCTGGTTTGCAGTCTCTGGAAGGTATACAATGATCCCCAGGTTTCAGCACTGTGGCAGCTGCTGTCTTTCAGTCTATAGGAGGTATACAGTGATGTTTCCCATGGTTCAGCACTGGGACATCTTCTGCGTTTCAGTCTATGGGAGGTGTACAGTGATGTTCCCCAGGGTTCAGTACTGGGGCAGCTGTTGTTTTTCAGTCTATGGAATGTATACAGTGTTTCCCAGGGTTCAGTACTGGGGCAGCTGCTGTTTTTCAGTCTATGGGAGGTATACAGTGTGCCCCAGAGTTCAGTACTGGGACATCTGCTGTTTTTAAGTCTATGGAATGTATACAGTATTCCACTGGGTTCAGTACTGGGACAGCTGCTGTTTTTCAGTCTATGGGATGTATTCCGTGATGTTCCCCAGGGTTCAGTACTCGGACAGCTGCTGTTTTTCAGTCTCTGGAAGGTATACAGTGATCCCCAGGTATCAGCACTGGGGCAGCTGCTGTTTTTCAGCCTATGCGAGGTTTGAAGTGATGTTCCCCAGGGTTCAGCACTGGGACAGCTGCTGTTTTTCAGTCTATGGGATGTATACAGTGATGTTTCCCAGGGTTCAGTACTGAGATAACTGCTGTTTTTCAGTCTGTGGGAGGCATCGAGTAATGTTCCCCAGGGTTCAGTACTGGGACAGCTGCTGTTTTTCAGTACATGGGAGGAATACAGTGATGTTCCCCAGGGTTGAGTACTGGGACAGCTGCTGGTTTTCAACCTATGTCTGGTATACAGTGTTCCCCAGGGTTCAGTACTGTGACAGCTGCTGTTTTTCAGTAAATGGGAGGGTGACAGTGAAGTTCCCCAGTGTTCAGTCCTCGGACAGCTGCTGTTTTTCAGTCTCTGGAAGGTATACAGTGATCCCCTGGGTTCAGCACTGGGGCAGCTGCTGTTTTTTAGTCTATGCGAGGTTTGCAGTGATGTTCCCTAGGGTTCAGCACTGGGACAACTGCTGTTTTTCATTCTACGGGAGGTATACAGTGATGCTCCCATAGGTTTGAGTACTGGGACAGCTGCTGTTTTTCAGTCTATAGGATGTATACATTGATGTTCCCCAGTGTTCAGTACTGGGACATCTGCTGTTTGTAAGTCTATGGGAGGTCTACAGTGTTCCCCAGGGTTCAGTACTGGGACAGATGTTGTTTTTCAGTCAATGGAAGGTATACAGTGAACCCCAGGGTTCAGCACTGGGGCAGCTGCTGTTTTTCAGTCTATGCGAGGTTTGCAGTGATGTTCCCGAGCCTTCAGCACTGGGACAACTGTTGTTTTTCATTCTACGGGAGGTATACAGTGATATTCCCCAGGGTTCAGTGCTGGGATATCTGCTGTTTTTAAGTATATGGGAAGTCTACAGTATTCCCCTGAGTTCAGTGCTGGGACAGCTGCTGTTTTTCAGTCTATGAGAGGTATTGTGATGTACCCCAGGTTCAGTCCTGGGACAGCTGCTGTTTTTTAGTCAATGGGACATATACAGTGATGTTCCCCATGGTTCAGTACTGGGACAGCTGCTGTTTTTCAGTCTATGGGAGGTCTCCAGTGTTCCCCAGGGTTCAGTACTGGGGCAGATGCTGGTTTTCAACCTATGGCTGTTATAAAGTTTCCCAAGGGATCAGTATTGTGACAGCTGCTGGTTTGCAGTCTCTGGAAGGTATACAATGATCCCCAGGTTCCAGCACTGTGGCAGCTGCTGTCTTTCAGTCTATAGGAGGTATACAGTGATGTTTCCCATGGTTCAGCACTGGGACATCTTCTGCGTTTCAGTCTATGGGAGGTGTACAGTGATGTTCCCCAGGGTTCAGTACTGGGGCAGCTGTTGTTTTTCAGTCTATGGAATGTATACAGTGTTTCCCAGGGTTCAGTACTGGGGCAGCTGCTGTTTTTCAGTCTATGGGAGGTATACAGTGTGCCCCAGAGTTCAGTACTGGGACATCTGCTGTTTTTAAGTCTATGGAATGTATACAGTATTCCACTGGGTTCAGTACTGGGACAGCTGCTGTTTTTCAGTCTATGGGATGTATTCCGTGATGTTCCCCAGGGTTCAGTGCTGGGGCAGCTGCTGTTTTTCATTCTACGGGAGGAATACAGTTATGTTCCCCAGAGTTCGGTACTGGGAGAGCTGCTGTTTTTCAGTCTATGCGATGCATACAGTGATGTTCACCAGGGTTCAGTAATCAGACAGCTGCTGCTTTTTAAGTCTATGGGAGGTCTACAGTATTTCTCTGGTTCAGTACTGGGACAGCTGCTGTTTTTCAGTCTTTGGGAGGTATTCAGTGATGTTCCCCAGGGTTCAGTACTGGGACAGCTGCTGCTTTTCAGTCTATGGGAGGTATACAGTGTTCCCAGGGTTCAGTACTGGGGCAGCTGCTGGTTTTCAACCTATGGCTGGTATACAGTGATCCCCAGGGTTCAGTACTGTGACAGCTGCTGTTTTTCAGACTATGGGAGGGAGTCAGTGATATTCCCCAGGGTTCAGTACTCGGACAGCTGCTGTTTTTCAGTCTCTGGAAGGTGTACAGTGATCCCCAGGTATCAGCACTGGGGCAGCTGCTGTTTTTCAGCCTATGCGAGGTTTGAAGTGATGTTCCCCAGGGTTCAGCACTGGGACAGCTGCTGTTTTTCAGTCTATGGGATGTATACAGTGATGTTTCCCAGGGTTCAGTACTGAGATAACTGCTGTTTTTCAGTCTGTGGGAGGCATCGAGTAATGTTCCCCAGGGTTCAGTACTGGGACAGCTGCTGTTTTTCAGTACATGGGAGGAATACAGTGATGTTCCCCAGGGTTGAGTACTGGGACAGCTGCTGGTTTTCAACCTATGTCTGGTATACAGTGTTCCCCAGGGTTCAGTACTGTGACAGCTGCTGTTTTTCAGTAAATGGGAGGGTGACAGTGAAGTTCCCCAGTGTTCAGTCCTCGGACAGCTGCTGTTTTTCAGTCTCTGGAAGGTATACAGTGATCCCCTGGGTTCAGCACTGGGGCAGCTGCTGTTTTTTAGTCTATGCGAGGTTTGCAGTGATGTTCCCTAGGGTTCAGCACTGGGACAACTGCTGTTTTTCATTCTACGGGAGGTATACAGTGATGCTCCCCAGGTTTGAGTACTGGGACAGCTGCTGTTTTTCAGTCTATAGGATGTATACATTGATGTTCCCCAGTGTTCAGTACTGGGACATCTGCTGTTTGTAAGTCTATGGGAGGTCTACAGTGTTCCCCAGGGTTCAGTGCTGGGATATCTGCTGTTTTTAAGTATATGGGAAGTCTACAGTATTCCCCTGAGTTGAGTGCTGGGATAGCTGCTGTTTTTCAGTCTATGAGAGGTATTGTGATGTACCCCAGGGTCAGTCCTGGGACGGCTGCTGTTTTTTAGTCAATGGGACATATACAGTGATGTTCCCCATGGTTCAGTACTGGGACATCTGCTGTTTGTAAGTCTATGGGAGGTCTACAGTGTTCCCCAGGGTTCAGTACTGGGACAGATGTTGTTTTTCAGTCAATGGAAGGTATACAGTGAACCCCAGGGTTCAGCACTGGGGCAGCTGCTGTTTTTCAGTCTATGCGAGGTTTGCAGTGATGTTCCCGAGCCTTCAGCACTGGGACAACTGTTGTTTTTCATTCTACGGGAGGTATACAGTGATATTCCCCAGGGTTCAGTGCTGGGATATCTGCTGTTTTTAAGTATATGGGAAGTCTACAGTATTCCCCTGAGTTCAGTGCTGGGACAGCTGCTGTTTTTCAGTCTATGAGAGGTATTGTGATGTACCCCAGGTTCAGTCCTGGGACAGCTGCTGTTTTTTAGTCAATGGGACATATACAGTGATGTTCCCCATGGTTCAGTACTGGGACAGCTGCTGTTTCTCAGTCTATGGGAGGTCTCCAGTGTTCCCCAGCGTTCAGTACTGGGGCAGATGCTGGTTTTCAACCTATGGCTGTTATAAAGTTTCCCAAGGGATCAGTATTGTGACAGCTGCTGGTTTGCAGTCTCTGGAAGGTATACAATGATCCCCAGGTTTCAGCACTGTGGCAGCTGCTGTCTTTCAGTCTATAGGAGGTACACAGTGATGTTTCCCATGGTTCAGCACTGGGACATCTTCTGCGTTTCAGTCTATGGGAGGTGTACAGTGATGTTCCCCAGGGTTCAGTACTGGGGCAGCTGTTGTTTTTCAGTCTATGGAATGTATATAGTGTTTCCCAGGGTTCAGTACTGGGGCAGCTGCTGTTTTTCAGTCTATGGGAGGTATACAGTGTGCCCCAGAGTTCAGTACTGGGACATCTGCTGTTTTTAAGTCTATGGAATGTATACAGTATTCCACTGGGTTCAGTACTGGGACAGCTGCTCTTTTTCAGTCTTTGGGAGATATTCAGTGATGTTCCCCAGGGTTCAGTACTGGGACAGCTGCTGCTTTTCAGTCTATGGGAGGCATAGAGTGATGTTCCCCAGGGTTCAGTACTGGGGCAGCTGCTGTTTTTCATTCTACGGGAGGTATAGTTATGTTCCCCAGGGTTCAGTACTGGGACAGAGGCTGTTTTTCAGTCTATGCGATGTATACAGTGATGTTCACCAGAGTTCAGTAATCAGACAGCTGCTGTATTTAAGTCTATGGGAGGTCTACAGTATTCCACTGGCTTCAGTGCTGGGACAGCTGCTGTTTTTCAGTCTTTGGGAGGTATTCACTGATGTTCCCCATGGTTTAGTACTGGGACAGCTGCTCCTTTTCAGTCTATGGGAGGTATACAGTGTTCCCAGAGTTCAGTACTGGGGCAGCTGCTGTTTTTCAGAATATGGGAGGGAGTCAGTGATATTCCCCAGTGTTCAGTACTCGGACAGCTGCTCTTTTTCAGTCTCTGGAAGGTATACAGTGATCCCTAGGTATCAGCACTGCGGCAGCTGCTGTTTTTCAGCCTATGCGAGGTTTGAAGTGATGTTCCCCAGGGTTCAGCACTGGGACAGCTGCAGTTTTTCAGTCTATGGGATGTATACAGTGATGTTTCCCAGGGTTCAGTACTGAGAAAACTGCTGTTTTTCATTCTATGGGTGGCATCGAGTAATGTTCCCCAGGGTTCAGTACTGGGACAGCTGCTGTTTTTCAGTATATGGGAGGTATACAGTGATATTCCCCAGGGTTGAGTACTGGGACAGCTGCTGGTTTTCAACCTATGTCTGGTATACAGTGTTCCCCAGGGTTCAGTACTGTGACAGCTGTTGTTTTAATGTCAATGGGAGGGTGACAGTGAAGTTCCCCAGTGTTCACTACTCGAGCAGCTGCTGTTTTTCAGTCTCTGGAAGGTAAACAGTGATCCCCTGGGTTCAGCACTGGGGCAGCTGCTGTTTTTCAGTCTATGCGAGGTTTGCAGTGATGTTCCCCAGGCTTCTGCACTGTAACAACTGCTGTTTTCATTCTACGGGAGGTATACAGTGATATTCCCCAGGGTTCAGTAGTGGGATATCTGCTGTTTTTAAATATATGGGAGGTCTACAGTATTCCCCTGAGTTCAGTGCTGGGACAGCTGCTGTTTTTCAGTCGATGAGAGGGATAGTGATGTACCCCAGGGTCAGTACTGGGACAGCTGCTGTTTTTAAGTCTATGGGAGGTATACTGTAATGTTCCCCAGAGTTCAGTGCTGGGACAGCTGCTGTTTTTCAGTCTATGAGAGGTATGAGATATTTTCCATAGTTCTGTACAGGGACAGCTGCTGTTTTTCAGTTTGTGAGATGTATCGTGATGTTCCCCAGCGTTCAGTACTCGTACAGCTGCTGTTTTGCAGGTTATGGGAGGTATACAGTGATGTTCCCCAGTGTTCAGTTCT
Source organism: Pristiophorus japonicus (assembly GCF_044704955.1). NCBI lineage: Eukaryota > Metazoa > Chordata > Chondrichthyes > Pristiophoridae > Pristiophorus > Pristiophorus japonicus. The sequence goes on from NW_027252835.1 coordinate 591,806, forward strand.
GTAACAGCTGCTGTTTTTCAATCTATGGACCGTAGACTGTGTTCGCAAGGGTTCAGTACTGGAACAGCTGCTCTTTTCCAGTCTATGGGAGAGGTATACAGTGTTCCCCAGGAATCAGAACTGTGGACACCTGCTCTTTCTCAGTCTATGGGAGGTATGCAGTGTTCCCCAGGGTTCAGTACTGGGACAACTGCTGTTTTTCAGTCTATGGGAGGTATACAGTGATGTTCCCCGGGTTCAGTACTGGGGCAGCTGCTGTTTTTCACTCTATGTGAGGTATACAGTGTTCAGAAGGGTTCATTACTGGGGCAGCTGCTGGTTTCAACCTATGGCTGTTATATAGTGTTCCCGAGGGTTCAGTACTGTGACAGCTGCTGTTTTGCAGTCTCTGGAAGGTATACAGTAAGCCCCAGCGTTCAGCACTCGGGCAGCTCTGACTTTCAGTCAAAAGGAGGTTTACAGTGATGTTTCCCAGGGTTCAGCACTGGGACAACTTCTGCGTTTCAGTCTATGGCACGTATACAGTGATGTTCCCCAGGGTTCAGTACTGGGACAGCTGTTGTTTTTCAGTCTATGGGAGGTATACAGTGTTCCCCAGAGTTCAGGATGGGACATCTGCTGTTTTTCAGTCTATGGGAGGTATACAGTGTGCCCCAGAGTTCAGTACTGGGACATCTGCTGTTTTTAAGTCTGTGGAATGTATACAGTATTCCCCTGGGTTCAGTACTGGGACAGCTGCTGTTTTTCAGTCTGTGGGATGTATTCCGTGATGTTCCCCAGGGTTCAGTACTGGGGCAGCTGCTGTTTTTCATTCTACGGGAGGTATACAGTTATGTTCCCCAGGGTTCAGTACAGGGACAGCTGCTGTTTTTCAGTCTATGCGATGTATACAGAGATGTTCACCAGGGTTCAGTAATCAGACAGCTGCTGTTTTTAAGTCTATGGGAGGTCTACAGTATTTCCCTGGCTTCAGTACTGGGACAGCTGCTCTTTTTCAGTCTTTGGGAGGTATTCAGTGATGTACCCCACGGTTCAGTACTGGGACAGCTGCTGCTTTTCAGTCTATGGGAGGCACAGAGTGATGTTTCCCTGGGTTCAGTACTGGGGCAGCTGCTGTTTTTCATTCTACGGGAGGTATACAGTTATGTTCCCCAGGGTTCAGTACTGGGACAGCTGCTGTTTTTCAGTCTATGCGATGTATACAGAGATGTTCACCAGGGTTCAGTAATCAGACAGCTGATGTTTTTAAGTCTATGGGAGGTCTACAGTATTCCCCTGGCTTCAGTACTGGGATAGCTGCTGTTTTACAGTCTTTGGGAGGTATTCAGTGATGTTCCCCAGAGTTCAGTACTGGGACAGCTGCTGCTTTTCAGTCGATGGAAGGTATACAGTGTTCCCAGGGTTCAGTACTGGGGCAACTGATGGTTTTCAACCTATGGCTGGTATACAGTGTTCCCCAGGATTCAGTACTGTGACAGCTGCTGTTTTTCAGACTATGGGAGGGAGTCAGTGATATTCCCCATTGTTCAGTACTCGGACAGCTGCTGTTTTTCAGTCTCTGGAAGGTATACAGTGATCCCCTGGGTTCAGCACTGGGGCAGTTGCTGTTTTTCATTCTACGGGAGGTATACAGTGATGTTCCCCAGGTTTGAGTACTGGGACTGCTGCTGTTTTTCAGTCTATGGGATGTCTACAGTGATGTTCCCCAGAGTTCAGTACTGGGACATCTGCTGTTTGCAAGTCTATGGGAGGTCTTCAGTGTTCCCCAGGGTTCAGTACTGGGACAGCTGTTGTTTTAAAGTCAATGGGAGGGAGACAGTGATGTTCCCCAGGGTTCAGTACTCGGACAGCTGCTGTTTTGCAGTCTCTGGAAGGTATACAGTGAACCCCAGGTTTCAGCACTGGGGCAGCTGCTGTTTTTCAGTCTATGCGAGGTTTGCAGTGATGTTCCCCAGGCTTCAGCACTGGGACAACTTCTGTTTTTAAGTCTATGGGAGGTATACAGTGATGTTCCCCAGGGTTCAGTACTGGGGCAGCAGCTGTTTTTCATTCTACGGGATGTATGCAGTGATGTTCCCCAGGATTCAGTTCTGTAACAGCTGCTGTTTTTCAATCTATGGAACGTAGCCTGTGTTCGCCAGGGTTCAGTACTGGAACAGCTGATCTTTTCCAGTCTATGGGAGAGGTATACTGTGTTACCCAGGATTCAGTACTGTGACAGCTGCTGTTTTGCAGTCTCTGGAAGGTATACAGTGATTCCCAGGGTTCAGCACTTGGGCAACTGCTGTCTTTCAGTCTATAGGAGGTATAAAGTGATGTTTCCCAGGGTTCAGCACTGGGACAACTTCTGCGTTTCAGTCTATGGGAGGTATACACTGATGTACCCCAGGGTTCAGTACTGGGACAGCTGTTGTTTTTCAGTCTATGGAATGTATACAGTGTTTCCCAGGGTTCAGTACTGGGGCAGCTGCTGTTTTTCAGTCTATGGGAGGTATACAGTGTTCCCACGAGTTCAGGATGGGACATCTGCTCTTTTTCAGTCTATGGGATGTATGCAGTGTGTCCCAGAGTTCAGTACTGGGACATCTGCTGTTTTTAAGTCCATGGAATGTATTCCGTGATGTTCCCCAGGGTTCAGTACTGGGGCAGCTGCTGTTTTTCATTCTACAGGAGGTATACAGTTATGTTCCCCAGGATTCAGTACTGGGACAGCTGCTGTTTTTCAGTCTATGCGATGTATACAGTGATGTTCCCCAGGGTTCAGTACTGGGACAGCTGCTGTTTTTCAGTCTATGCGATGTATACAGTGATGTTCACCAGGGTTCAGTAATCAGACAGCTACAGTTTTTAAGTCTATGGGAGGTCTACAGTATTCCGCTGCCTTCAGTACTGGGACAGCTGCTGTTTTTCAGTCTTTGGGAGGTATTCAGTGATGTTCCCCAGGGTTCAGTACTGGGGCAGCTGCTGTTTTTCAGCCTATGCGAGGTTTGAAGTGATGTTCCCTAGGGTTCAGCACTGGGACAGCTGCTATTTTTCAGTCTATGGGATGTATACAGTGATGTTTCCCAGGGTTCAGTACTGAGATAACTGCTGTTTTTCAGTCTATGGGAGGCATCGAGTAATGTTCCCCAGGGTTCAGTATTGGGACAGCTGCTGTTTTTCAGTCTATGCGAGGTTTGAAGTGATGCTCCCCAGGGTACATTACTGGGACAGCTGCTGTTTTTCATTCTACGGGAGGTATGCAGTGATGTTCCCCAGTATTCATTTCTGTAACAGCTGCTGTTTTTCAATCTATGGAACGTAGACTGTGTTCGCCAGGGTTCAGTACTGGAACAGCTGCTGTTTTCCAGTCTATGGGAGAGGTATACTGTGTTACCCAGGATTCAGTACTGTGACAGCTGCTGTTTTGCAGTCTCTGGAAGGTATACAGTGATCCCCAGGGTTCAGCACTGGGGCAACTGCTGTCTTTCAGTCTATACGAGGTATAAAGTGATGTTTCCCAGGGTTCAGCACTGGGACAACTTCTGCGTTTCAGTCTATGGGACGTATACAGTGATGTACCCCAGGGTTCAGTACTGGGGCAGCTGCTGTTTTTCAGTCTATGGGAGGTATACAGTGTTCCCAGGAGTTCAGGATGGGACATCTGCTCTTTTTCAGTCTATGGGATGTATACAGTGTGCCCCAGAGTTCAGTACTGGGACATCTGCTGTTTTTAAGTCTATGGAATGTATTCCGTGATGTTCCCCAGGGTTCAGTACTGCGCAGCTGCTGTTTTTCATTCTACGGGAGGTATACAGATATGTTCCCCAGGATTCAGTACTGGGACAGCTGCTGTTTTTCAGTCTATGCGATGTATACAGTGATGTTCACCAGGGTTCAGTAATCAGACAGCTGCTGTTTTTAAGTCGATGGGAGGTCTACAGTATTCCCCTGGCTTCAGTACTGGGACAGCCGCTGTTTTTCAGTCTTTGGGAGGTATTCAGTGATGTTCCCCAGGGTTCAGTACTGGGACAGCTGCTGCTTTTCAGTCTATGGGAGTTATACAGTGTTACCAGGGTTCAGTACTGGGGCAGCTGCTGTTTTTCAGACTAATGGAGGGAATCACTGATATTCCACAGGGTTCAGTACTCGGACAGCTGCTGTTTTTCAGTCTCTGGAAGGTATACAGTGATCCCCAGGTATCAGCACTGGGGCAGCTGCTGTTTTTCAGCCTATGCGAGATTTGAAGTGATGTTCCCTAGGGTTCAGCACTGGGACAGCTGCTGTTTTTCAGTCTATGGGATGTATACAGTGATGTTTCCCAGGGTTCAGTACTGAGATAACTGCTGTTTTTCAGTCTATGGGAGGCATCGAGTAATGTTCCCCAGGGTTCAGTATTGGGACAGCTGCTGTTTTTCAGTCTATGCGAGGTTTGAAGTGATGTTCCCCAGGGTACATTACTGGGACAGCTGCTGTTTTTCAGTCTTTGGGAGGTATTCAGTGATGTTCCCCAGGGTTCAGTACTGGGACAGCAGCTGCTTTTCAGTCTATGGGAGGTATACAGTGTTACCAGGGTTCAGTACTGGGGCAGCTGCTGGTTTTCAACCTATGGCTGGTATACAGTATTCCCCAGGGTTCAGTACTGTGACAGCTGCTGTTTTTCAGACTAATGGAGGGAATCACTGACATTCCACAGGGTTCAGTACTCGGACAGCTGCTGTTTTTCAGTCTCTGGAAGGTATACAGTGATCCCCAGGTATCAGCACTGGGGCAGCTGCTGTTTTTCAGCCTATGCGAGGTTTGAAGTGATGTTCCCTAGGGTTCAGCACTGGGACAGTTGCTGTTTTTCAGTCTATGGGATGTATACAGTGATGTTTCCCAGGGTTCAGTACTGAGATAACTGCTGTCTTTCATTCTATGGGAGGCATCGAGCCATGTTCCCCAGTGTTCAGTACTCGGACAGCTGCTGTTTTTCAGTCTCTGGAAGATATACAGTGATCCCCTGGGTTCAGCACTGGGGCAGCTGCTGCTTTTCAGTCTATGCAAGGTTTGCAGTGATGTTCCCTAGGCTTCAGCACTGGGACAACTGCTGTTTTTCAGTCTATGGGAGGTATACAGTGATATTCCCCAGGGTTCAGTACTGGGGCAGCTGCTGTTTTTCATTCTACGGGAGGTATACAGTGATGTTCCCCAGGTTTGAGTACTGGGACTGCTGCTGTTTTTCAGTCTATAGGATGTATACAGTGATGTTCGCAGAGTTCAGTACTGGGGCATCTGCTGTTTGCAAGTCTATGGGAGGTCTTCAATGTTCCCCAGGCTTCAGTACTGGGACAGCTGTTGTTTTAAAGTCAATGGGAGGGAGACAATGATGTTCCCCAGGGTTCAGTACTCGGACAACTGCGGTTTTTCAGTCTCTGGAAGGTATACAGTGAACCCCAGGGTTCAGCACTGGGGCAGCTGCTGTTTTTCAGTCTATGCGAGGTTTGCAGTGATGTTCCCCAGGCTTCAGCACTGGGACAACTGATGTTTTTCAGTCTATGGGAGGTATACAGTGATGTTCCCCAGGGTTCAGTACTGGGGTAGCTGCTGTTTTTCATTCTACGGGAGGTATACAGTGATGTTCCCCAGGATTCAGTTCTGTAACAGCTTCTGTTTTTCAATCTATGGAACGTCGACAGTGTTCGCCAGGGTTCAGTACTGGAACAGCTGTTCTTTTCCAGTCTATGGGAGAGGTATACAGTGTTACCCAGGATTCAGTACTGTGACAGCTGCTGTTTTGCAGTCTCTGGAAGGTATACAGTGATCCCCAGAGTTCAGCACTGGGGCAGCTGCTGTCTTTCAGTCTGTAGGAGGTATAAAGTGATGTTTCCCAGGGTTCAGCACTGGGACAACTTCTGCGTTTCAGTCTATGGGACGTATACAGTGATGTACCCAAGGGTTCAGTACTGGGGCAGCTGCTGTTTTTCAGTCTATGGGAGGTATACAGTATTCCCAGGAGTTCAGGATGGGACATCTGCTCTTTTTCAGTCTATGGGATGTATACAGTGTGCCCCAGAGTTCAGTACTGGGACATCTGCTGTTTTTAAGTCTATGGAATGTATTCCGTGATGTTCCCCAGGATTCAGTACTGGGGCAGCTGCTGTTTTTCATTCTACGGGAGGTATACAGTTATGTTCCCCAGGGTTCAGTACTGGGACAGCTGCTGTTTTTCATTCTACGAGAGGTATACAGTTATGTTCCCCAGGGTTCAGTACTGGAGCAGCTGCTGTTTTTCATTCTACGAGAGGTATACAGTTATGTTCCCCAGGGTTCAGTACTGGGACAGCTGCTGTTTTTCAGTCTATGCGATGTATACAGTGATGTACACCAGGGTTCAGTAATCAGACAGCTGCTGTTTTTAAGTCTATGGGAGGTCTACAGTATTCCCCTGGCTTCAGTACTGGGACAGCTGCTGTTTTTCAGTCTTTGGGAGGTATTCAGTGATGTTCCCCAGGGTTCAGTACTGGGACAGCTGCTGCTTTTCAGTCTATGGGAGGTATACAGTGTTACCAGGGTTCAGTACTGGGGCAGCTGCTGGTTTTCAACCTATGGCTGGTACACAGTATTCCCCAGGGTTCAGTACTGTGACAGCTGCTGTTTTTCAGACTAATGGAGGGAATCACTGATATTCCACAGGGTTCAGTACTCGGACAGCTGCTGTTTTTCAGTCTCTGGAAGGTATACAGTGATCCCCAGGTATCAGCACTGGGGCAGCTGCTGTTTTTCAGCCTATGCGAGGTTTGAATTGATGTTCCCTAGGGTTCAGCACTGGGACAGCTGCTGTTTTTCAGTCTATGGGATGTATACAGTGATATTTCCCAGGGTTCAGTACTGAGATAACTGCTGTCTTTCAGTCTATGGGAGGCATCGAGCCATGTTCCCCAGTGTTCAGTACTCGGACAGCTGCTGTTTTTCAGTCTCTGGAAGATATACAGTGAACCCCTGGGTTCAGCACTGGGGCAGCTGCTGCTTTTCAGTCTATGCGAGGTTTGCAGTGATGTTCCCTAGGCTTCAGCACTGGGACAACTGCTGTTTTTCAGTCTATGGGAGGTATACAGTGATGTTCCCCAGGGTTCAGTACTGGGGCAGCTGCTGTTTTTCATTCTACGGGAGGTAGACAGTGATGTTCCCCAGGTTTGAGTACTGGGACTGCTGCTGTTTTTCAGTCTATAGGATGTATACAGTGATGTTCCCCAGAGTTCAGTACTGGGACATCTGCTGTTTGCAAGTCTATGGGAGGTCTTCAGTGTTCCCCAGGCTTCAGTACTGGGACAGCTGTTGTTTTCAAGTCAATGGGAGGGAGACAGTGATGTTCCCCAGGGTTCAGTACTCGGACAACTGCGGTTTTTCAGTCTCTGGAAGGTATACAGTGAACCCCAGGGTTCAGCACTGGGGCAGCTGCTGTTTTTCAGTCTATGCGAGGTTTGCAGTGATGTTCCCCAGGTTTCAGCACTGGGACAACTGCTGTTTTTCAGTCTATGGGAGGTATACAGTGATGTTCCCCAGGGTTCAGTACCGGGGCAGCTGCTGTTTTTCATTCTACGGGAGGTATACAGTGATGTTCCCCAGGATTCAGTTCTGTAACAGCTGCTGTTTTTCAATCTATGGAACGTAGACTGTGTTCGGCAGGGTTCAGTACTGGAACAGCTGCTCTTTACCAGTCTATGGGAGAGGTATACAGTGTTACCAAGGATTCAGTACTGTGACAGCTGCTGTTTTGCAGTCTCTGGAAGGTATACAGTGATGTTCCCCAGGGTTCAGTACTGGGACAGCTGCTGCTTTTCAGTCGATGGGAGGTATGCAGTGTTACCAGGGTTCAGTACTGGGGCAGCTGCTGGTTTTCAACCTATGGCTGGTATACATTATTCCCCAGGGTTCAGTACTGTGACAGCTGCTGTTTTTCAGACTATGTGAGGGAGTCAGTGATATTCCCCAGGGTTCAGTACTCGGACAGCTGCTGTTTTTCAGTCTCTGGAAGGTTTACAGTGATCCCCAGGTATCAGCACTGGGGCAGCTGCTGTTTTTCAGCCTATGCGAGGTTTGAAGTGATGTTCCCTAGGGTCCAGCACTGGGACAGCTGCTGTTTTTCAGTCTATGGGATGTATACATTGATGTTTCCTAGGGTTCAGTACTGAGATAACTGCTGTTTTTCAGTCTGTTGGAGGCATCGACTAATGCTCCCCAGGGTTCAGTACTGGGACAGCTGCTGTTTTTCAGTCTATGCGATGTATACAGTGATGTTCACCAGTGTTCAGTAATCAGACAGCTGCTGTTTTTAACTCTGTGGGAGGTCTACAGTATTCCCCTGGCTTCAGTACTGGGACAGCTGCTCTTTTTCAGTCTTTGGGAGGTATTCAGTTATGTACCCCAGGGTTCAGTACTGGGACAGCTGCTGCTTTTCAGTCTATGGGAGGCATAGAGTGATGTTCCCCAGGGTTCAGTACTGGGGCAGCTGCTGTTTTTCATTCTACGGGAAGTATATAGTTATGTTCCCCAGGGTTCAGTACTGGGACAGCTGCTGTTTTTCAGTCTATGCGATGTTTACAGTGATGTTCACCAAGGTTCAGTAATCAGACAGCTGCTGTTTTTAAGTCTATGGGAGGTCTACAGTATTCCCCTGGCTTCAGTACTGGGACAGCTGCTGTTTTTCAGTCTTTGGGAGGTATTCAGTGATGTTCCCCAGGGTTCAGTACTGGGACAGCTGCTGCTTTTCAGTCGATGGGAGGTATGCAGTGTTACCAGGGTTCAGTACTGGGGCAGCTGCTGGTTTTCAACCTATGGCTGGTATACAGTATTCCCCAGGGTTCTGTACTGTGACAGCTTCTGTTTTTCAGACTATGGGAGGGAGTCAGTGATATTCCCCAGGGTTCAGTACTCGGACAGCTGCTGTTTTTCAGTTAGTGGAAGGTTTACAGTGATCCCCAGGTATTAGCACTGGGGCAGCTGCTGTTTTTCAGCCTATGCGAGGTTTGAAGTGATGTTCCCTAGGGTCCAGCACTGGGACAGCTGCTGTTTTTCAGTCTATGGGATGTATACAGTGATGTTTCCTAGGGTTCAGTACTGAGATAACTGCTGTTTTTCAGTCTATGGGAGGCATCGACTAATGTTCCCCAGGGTTCAGTACTGGGACAGCTGCTGTTTTTCAGTCTATGCGATGTATACAGTGATGTTCACCAGTGTTCAGTAATCAGACAGCTGCTGTTTTTAAGTCTCTGGGAGGTCTACAGTATTCCCCTGGCTTCAGTACTGGGACAGCTGCTCTTTTTCAGTCTTTGGGAGGTATTCAGTGATGTACCCCAGGGTTCAGTACTGGGACAGCTGCTGCTTTTCAGTCTATGGGAGGCATAGAGTGATGTTCCCCAGGGTTCAGTACTGGGGCAGCTGCTGTTTTTCATTCTACGGGAGGTATACAGTTATGTTCCCCAGGGTTCAGTACTGGGACAGCTGCTGTTTTTCAGTCTATGCAATGTTTACAGTGATGTTCACCAAGATTCAGTAATCAGACAGCTGCTGTTTGTAAGTCTATGGGAGGTCTACAGTATTCCCCTGGCTTCAGTACTGGGATAGCTGCTGTTTTTCAGTCTTTGGGAGGTATTCAGTGATGTTCCCCAGGGTTCAGTACTGGGACAGCTGCTGCTTTTCAGTCGATTGGAGGTGTACAGTGTTCCCAGGGTTCAGTACTGTGGCAGCTGCTGGTTTTCAACCTATGGCTGGTATACAGTGTTCCCCAGGGTTCAGTACTGTGACAGCTGCTGTTTTTCAGACTATGGGAGGGAGTCAGTGATATTCCCCAGGGTTCAGTACTCGGAGAGCTGCTGTTTTTCAGTCTCTGGAAGGTATACAGTGATCCGCTGGGTTCGGCACTGGGGCAGCTGCTGCTTTTCAGTCTATGCGAGGTTTGTAGTGATGTTCCCTAGGGTTCAGCACTGGGACAACTGCTGTTTTGCAGTCTATGGGATGTATACAGTGATGTTCCCCAGGGTTCAGTACTGGGGCAGCTGCTGTTTTTCATTCTACGGGAGGTATACAGTGATGTTCCCCAGGTTTGAGTACTGGGACTGCTGCTGTTTTTCAGTCTAAGGGATGTATACAGTGATGTTCCCCAGAGTTCAGTACTGGGACATCTGCTGTTTGCAAGTCTATGGGAGGTCTTCAGTGTTCCCCAGGGTTCAGTACTGGGACAGCTGTTGTTTTAAAGTCAATGGGAGGGAGACAGTGATGTTCCCCAGGGTTCAGTACTCGGACAACTGCGGTTTTTCAGTCTCTGGAAGGTATACAGTGAACCCCAGGGTTCAGCACTGGGGCAGCTGCTATTTTTCAGCCTATGCGAGGTTTGAAGTGATGTTCCCTAGGGTTCAGCACTGGGACAGCTGCTGTTTTTCAGTCTATGAGATGTATACAGTGATGTTTCCCAGGGTTCAGTACTGAGATAACTGCTGTTTTTCAGTCTGTGGGAGGCATCGAGTAATGTTCCCCAGGGTTCAGTATTGGGACAGCTGCTGTTTTTCAGTCTATGCGAGGTCTGAAGTGATGTTCCCCAGGGTACATTACTGGGACAGCTGCTGTTTTTCAGTATATGGGAGGTATACAGTGATGTTCCCCAGGGTTGAGTACTGGGACAGCTGCTTATTTTCAACCTATGTCTGGTATACAGTGTTCCCCAGGGTTCAGTACTCTGACAGCTGCTGTTTTTCAGTCAATGGGAGGGTGACAGTGAAGTTCCCCATTGTTCAGTACTCGGACAGCTGCTGTTTCTCAGTCTCTGGAAGGTATACAGTGATCCCCTGGTTTCAGCACTGGGGCAGCTGCTGTTTGTCAGTCTATGCGAGGTTTGCAGTGATGTTCCCCAGGGTTCAGTACTGGGACAGCTGCTGTTTTTCAGTCTGTGCGATGTGTACAGTGATGTTCACCAGGGTTCAGTACTGGGGCAGCTGCTGTTTTTAAGTCTATGGGAGGTCTACAGTATTTCCCTGCCTTTAGTAATGGGACAGCTGCTGTTTTTCAGTCTTTGGGAGGTATTCAGTGATGTTCCCCAGGGTTCAGTACTGGGACAGCTGCTGCTTTTCAGTCTATAGGAGGTATACAGTGTCCCCAGGGTTCAGTACTGGGGCAGCTGCTGGTTTCCAACCTATGGCTGGTATACAGTGTTACCCATGGTTCAGTCCTGTGACAGCTGCTTTTTTTCAGAATAATGGAGGGAATCAGTGATATTCCACAGGGTTCAGTACTCGGACAGCTGCTGTTTTTCAGTCTCTGGAAGGTATACAGTGATCCCCAGGTATCAGCACTGCGGCAGCTGCTGCTTTTCAGCCTATGCGAGGTTTGAAGTGATGTTCCCTAGGGTTCAGCACTGGGAAAGCTGCTGTTTTTCAGTCTATGGGATTGAAACAGTGATGTTTCCCAGGGTTCAGTACTGAGTTAACTGCTGTTTTTCCGTCTATGGGAGGCATCGAGTAATGTTCCCCAGGGTTCAGTATTGTGACAGCTGCTCTTTTTCAGTCTGTGCGAGGTTTTAATTGATGTTCCCCAGGGTACATTACTGGGACAGCTGCTGTTTTTCAGTATATGTGAGGTATACAGTGATGTTCCCCAGGGTTGAGTACTGGGACAGCTGCTGATTTTCAACCTATGTCTGGTATACAGTGTTCCCCAGGGTTCAGTACTTGGACAGCTGCTGTTTTTCCGTCAATGGGAGGGTGACAGTGAAGTTCCCCAGTGTTCAGCACTCGGACAGCTGCTGTTTCTCAGTCTCTGGAAGGTAAACAGTATTCCCCTGGGTTCAGCACTGGGGCAGCTGCTCTTTTTCAGTCTATGCGAGGTTTGCAGTGATGTTCCCCAGGGTTCAGTACTGGGGCAGCTGATGTTTTTCATTCTACGGGACGTATACAGTGAAGTTCCCCAGGTTTGAGTACTGGGACAGCTGCTGTTTTTAAGTATATGGGAGGTCTACAGTATTCCCCTGAGTTCAGTGCTTGGACAGCTGCTGTTTTTCAGTCTATGAGAGGTATAGTGATGTACCCCAGGGTCATTACTGGGACAGCTGCTGTTTTTCAGTCAATGGGACATATACAGTGATGTTCCCCATGGTTCAGTACTGGTACAGCTGCTGTTTTTCAGTCTATGAGAGGTATGAGATGTTTTCCATCGTTCTGTACTTGGACAGCTGCTGTTTTTCAGTCTGTGAGATGTATCGTGATGTTACCCAGCGTTCAGTACTGGGACAGCTGCTGTCTTTTAGTCTATGGGAGAGGTATACAGTGTTACCCAGGATTCAGTACTGGGACACCTGCTGTTTCTCAGTCTATGGGAGGTATACAGTGTCCAAGAGGGTTCATTACTGGAACAGCTGCTGTTTTTCAGTCGATGGGAGGTGTTCAGTGATGTTCCCCTGGGTTCAGTACTGGGACAGCTGATGTCTTTTAGTCTATGTGATGTATACAGTGATGCTCCCCAGAGTTCAGTACTGGGACATCTGCTGTTTGTAAGTCTATGGGAGGTCTACAGTGTTCCCCAGGGTTCAGTACTGGGACAGCTGTTGTTTTTCAGTCTCTGGAAGGTATACAGTGAACCCCAGGGTTCAGCACTGGGGCAGCTGCTGTTTTTCAGTCTATGCGAGGTTTGCAGTGATGTTCCCCAGGCTTCAGCACTGGGACAACTGCTGTTTTTCATTCTACGGGAGGTATACAGTGATATTCCCCAGGGTTCAGTACTGGGATATCTGCTGTTTTAAGTATATTGGAGGTCTACAGTATTCCCCTGAGTTCAGTGCTGGGACAGCTGCTCTTTTTCAGTCTGTGAGAGGTATCGTGATGTACGCCAGTGTCAGTACTGGGACAGCTGCTGTTTTTTAGTCAATGGGACATATACATTGATGTTCCCCATGGTTCAGTACTGGGACAGCTGCTGTTTTTCAGTCTGTGGGAGGTATACTGTGATGTTCCCCAGAGTTCAGTGCTGGGACAGCTGCTGTTTTTCAGTCTATGAGAGGTATGAGATGTTTTCCATAGTTCTGTATTGGGACAGCTGCTGTTTTTCATTCTGTGAGATGTATCGTGATGTTCCCCAGCGTTCGGTTCTGGGACAGCTGCTGTTTTTCAGTCTATGGGAGGTCTCCAGTGTTGCCCAGGGTTCAGTACTGGTACAGCTGCTGTTTTGCAGGTTATGGGTGGTATACAGTGATGTTTCCCAGGGTTCACTTCTGTAACAGCTGCTGTTTCTCAATCTATGGAACGTAGACTGTGTTCGCCAGGGTTCAGTACTGGGACAACTGCTGTTTTGCAGTCTATGGGAGGTATGCAGTGTTCCCCAGGGTTCAGTAATGGGACAACTGCTGTTTTGCAGTCCATGGGAGGTATACAGTGATGTTCCCCAGGCGTCAGTACTGGGGCAGCTGCTGTTTTTCACTCTATGTGAGGTATACAGTGTTCCCCAGGGTTCAGTACTGGGGCAGCTGCTGGTTTTCAACCTATGGCTGTTATATAGTGTTCCCCAGGGTTCAGTACTGGGACAACTGCTGATTTTCAGTCTATGGGAGGTATGCAGTGTTCCCCAGGGTTCAGTACTCGGACATCTGCTGTGTTTCAGTCTATGGGAGGTATACAGTGTGCCCCAGAGTTCAGTACTGGGACATCTGCTGTTTTTAAGTCTATGGAATGTATACATTATTCCCCTGGGTTCAGTACTGGGACAGCTGCTGTTTTTCAGTCTATGGGATGTATTCCGTGATGTTCCCCAGGGTTCAGTACTGGGACAGCTGCTGTTTTTCAGTCTGTCTGAGGTATACAGTGATGTTCCCCAGGGTTCAGTACTGGGGAAGCTGATGGTTTTCAGTCTATGGGAGGTATAAAGTGATGTTACCCAGTGTTCAGTGCTGGGACAGCTGCTGTTTTTCAGGCTATGGCAGGTATGAGATGTTTTCCAGAGTTTAGTAAATGGACAGCTGTTGTTTTTAAGTCTATGGGAGGCATACATTGATGTTACCCAGGGTGCATTACTGTGACAGCTGCTGTTTTGCAGTCTATGGGAGGTATGCAGTGTTCACCAGGGTACAGTACTGGAACAACTGCTGTTTTTCAGTCTATGTAAGTTATACAGTGATGTTCCTCAGTGTTCAGTACTGGATCAGCTGATATTTTTCACTCTATGTGAGGTATACAGTGTTTCCCAGGGTTCAGTACTGTGACACCTGCGGTTTTTCAGTCAATGGGAGGGAGACAGTGATGTTCCCCAGGGTTCAGTACTCGGACTGCTGCTGTGTTTCAAACTCTGGAAGGTACACAGTGATCCCATGGGTTCAGCACTGAGGCAGCCGGTGTTGTTCAGTCTATGCCAGGTTTGCAGTGATGTTCCCCAGGGTTCAGAACTGGGACAACTGCTGTTTTTCAGTCTATGGGAGGCATAGAGTGATGTTCCACAGGGTTCAGTACTGGGGCAGCTGCTGTTTTTCTTTCGACGGGAGGTATACAGTTCTGTTCCACAGGGTTCAGGACTGGGACAGCTGCTGTTTTTCAGTCTATGGGATGCATACAGTGATGTTCACCAGGGTACAGTAATCAGACAGCTGCTGTTTTAAAGTATATGGGAGGTCTACATTATTCACCTGGCTTCAGTAGGGACAGCTGCTGTTTTTCAGTCTTTGGGAGGTATTCAGTGATGTTCCCAGTGTTCAGTACTGGGACAACTGCTGTTTTTCAGTATATGGGAGGTATTCTGTGATGTTCACCAGGGTTCAGTACTGGGACAAGTGCTGTTTTGCTCTCTATGGGAGGTATACAGTGATGTTCCCCAGGGTTCAGTACTGGATCAGCTGCTGTTTTTCACTCTTTGTGAGGTATACAGTGTTCCCCAGGGTTCAGTACTGGGGCAGCTGCTGGTTTTCAACCTATGGCTGGTATATAGTGTTTCTCTGGGTTCAGTACTGGGGCAGCTGCTGTCTTTCAGTCTATGGGAGGTATACAGTGATGTTTCCCAGGGTTCAGCACCGGGACAACTTCTGCGCTTCAGTCTATGGGAGGTATACAGTGATGTTCCCCAGGGTTCAGTACTGGGACAGCTGTTGTTTTTCAGTTTATGGAATGTATACAGTGTTTCCCAGGGTTCAGTACTGGGGCAGCTGCTGTTTTTCAGTCTATGAGAGGGATAGTGATGTACCCCAGGTCAGTACTGGGACAGCTCCTGTTTTTTAGTCTATGGGACATATACAGTGAGGTTCCCCATGGTTCAGTACTAGGACAACAGCTGTTTTTAAGTCTATGGAATGTATACAGAATTTCTCTGGGTTCAGTACTGGGACAGCTGCTGTTTTTCAGTCTATGGGATGTATTCCGTGATGTTCCTAAAGGTTCAGCACTGGGACAGCTGCTGTTTTTCAGTCTGTGGGATGTATTCAGTGATGTTCCCCAGGGTTCAGTCCTGGGAGAGCTGATGTTTTTCAGTCTATGGGAGGTATAAAGTGATGTTACCCAGCGTTCAGTGCTGGGACAGCTGCTGTTTTTCAGTCTATGGGAGGTATGAGGTGTTTTCTAGAGTTTAGTCATGGGACAGCTGTTGTTTTTAAGTCTATGGGAGGCATACATTGATGTGACCCAGGGTGCAGTACTGGGACAACTGCTGTTTTTCAGTGTATGGGAGGTATACAGTGATGTTCCCCAGGGTTCAGTACTGGATCTGCTGTTGTTTTTCACTCTATGTGAGGTATAAAGTGTTCCCCAGGATTCAGTACTGTGCCAGCTGCTGTTTTTCGGTCAATGGGAGGGAGACAGTGATGTTCCCCAGGGTTCAGTACTCGGACTGCTGTTGTTTTTCAATCTCTGGAAGGTATAGAGTGATCGAATGGGTTCAGCACTGAGGCAGCTGCTGTTTTTCAGTATATGGGAGGCTTGCAGTGATATTCCCCAGGGTTCAGCACTGGGAGAACTGCTGTTTTTCAGTCTATGGGAGGCATAGAGTGATGTTCCCTAGGGTTCAGTACTGGGGCAGCTGCTGCTTTTCATTCTACGGGAGGTATACAGATATGTTCCCCAGGGTTCAGTACTGGGACAGCTGCTGTTTTTCAGTCTATGGGATGTATACAGTGATGTTCACCAGGGTTCAGTAATCAGACAGCTGTTGTTTTTAAGTCTATGCGAGGTCTACAGTATTCTCCTGGCTTCAGCACTGGGACAGCTGCTGTTTTTCAGTCTTTGGGAGGTATTCAGTGATGTTCCCCAGGGTTCAGTACTGGGACAGCTGCTGCTTTTCAGTCTATGGGAGGTATACAGTGTTCCCAGGTTTCAGTACGAGAGCAGCTGCTGGTTTCCAACCTATGGCTGGTATACAGTTTTCCCCAGGGTTCAGTACTGAGATAACTGCTATTTTTCAGTCTATGGGAGGCATAGAGTAATGTTCCCCAGAGTTCAGTACTGGGACAGCTGCTGTTGTTCTGTCTATTTGATGTATACAGTGATGTTTCCCAGGGTTGAGTACTGGGACAGCTGCTGTTTTTCAGTATATGGGAGGTATACAGTGATGTTTCCCAGGGATGAGTACTGGGACAGCTGCTGGTTTTCAATCTATGTCTGGTATACAGTGTTCCCCAGGGTTCAGTACTGTGAAAGCTGCTGTTTTTCAGTCAATGGGAGGGTAACAGTAAAGTTCCCCAGGGTTCAGTACTCGGACAGCTGCTGTTTTTCAGTCTCTGGAAGGTATACGTGATCCCCTGGGTTCAGCACTGAGGCAGCTGCTGTTTTTCAGTCTATGGGATGTATACAGTGATGTTCTCCAGAGTTCAGTACTGGGACATCTGCAGGTTTTAATCTATGGGAGATCTACAGTATTCTCCTGGGTTCAGTACTGGGACAGCTGCTGTTTTTAGTCTTTGGGAGGTATACGTGATCCCCTGGGTTCAGCACTGAGGCAGCTGCTGTTTTTCAGTCTATGCGAGGTTTGCCGTGATGTTCCCTCGGGTTCAGCACCGGGACAACTGCTGTTTTTCAGTCTATGGGAGGCATAGTGTGATGTTCCCCAGGGCTCAGTACTGGGGCAGCTGCTGTTTTTCTTTCTACGGGAAGTATACAGTGATGTTCCCCAGGGTTCAGTACTGGGACAGCTGCTGTTTTTCAGTCTATGGGATGTATACAGTGATGTTCTCCAGAGTTCAGTACTGGGACATCTGCTGGTTTTAATCTATGGGAGATCTACAGTATTCTCCTGGGTTCAGTACTGGGACAGCTGCTGTTTTTAGTCTTTGGGAGGTATTCAGTGATGTTCCCCAGGGTTCACTACTTGGAGAGCTGCTGTTTTTCATTCAATGGGATGTATGCAGTGTTCACCAGGGTTCAGTACTGGGACAGCTGCTGTTTTTCAGTATATGGGAAGTATACAGTGATGTTCCCCAGGGTTCAGTACTGGATCAGCTGCTGGTTTTCAATCTATGTCTGGTATACAGTGTTCCCCAGGGTTCAGTACTCGGACAGCTGCTGTTTTTCAGTCTCTGGAAGGTATACAGTGATCCCCAGGGTTCAGCACTGGGGCAGCTGCTGTTTTTCAGTCTATGCGAGGTTTGCAGTAATGTTCCCCAGGGTTCAGTACTGGAATATCTGCTGTTTTTAACTCTGTGGGAGGTCTACAGTATTCCCCTCTGTTCAGTGCTGGGACAGCTACTGTTTTTCAGTCTATGAGACGTATAGTGATGTACCCCAGGTCAGTACTGGGACAGCTGCTGTTTTTTAGTCTATGGGACATATACAGTGATGTTCCCCATGGTTCAGTACTAGGACAACAGCTGTTTTTATGTCTATGGAATGCATACAGTATTCCCCTGGATTCAGTACTAGGACAGCTGCTGTTTTTCAGTCTATGGGATATATTCCGTGATGGTCCTAAGGGTTCAGTACTGGGACAGCTGCTGTTTTTCAGTCTATGGGAGGTATGAGATGTTTTCCAGAGTTTAGTCATGGGACAGCTGTTGTTTTTAAGTCTATGGAAGGCATACATTGATGTTACCCAGTGTGCAGTACTGGGACAACTGCTGTTTTTCACTCTATGGGAGGAATACAGTGATGTTCCCCAGGGTTCAGGACTGGATCTGCTGCTGTTTTTCACTCTATGTGAGGTATAGAGTGTTCCCCAGGGTTCAGTACTGTGACAGCTGCTGCTTTTCGGTCAATGGGAGGGAGACAGTGATGTTCCCCAGGGTTCAGTACTCGGACTGCTGCTGTTTTTCAATCTCTGGAAGGGAGAGAGTGATCCAATGGGTTCAGCACTGAGGCAGCTGCTGTTTTTCAGTATATGCGAAGTTTGCAGTGATGTTCCCCAGGGTTCAGCACTGGGACAACTGCTGTTTTTCAGTCTATGGGAGGCATAGAGCGAAGTTCCCCAGGGTTCAGTACTGGGGCAGCTGCTGTTTTTCATTCTACGGGAGGTATACAGTTATGTTCCCCAGGGTTCAGTACTGGGACAGCTGCTGATTTTCAGTCTATGGGATGTATACAGTGATGTTCACCAGGGTTCAGTAATCAGACAGCTGTTGTTTTTAAGTCTATGGGAGGTCTACTGTATTCGCTGGCTTCAGTACTGGGACAGCTACTGTTTTTCAGTCTTTGGGAGGTATTCAGTGATGTTCCCCAGGGTTCAGTACTGGGACAGCTGCTGCTTTTCAGTCTAAGGGAGGTATACAGTGTTCCCAGGTTTCAGTACGAGGGCAGCTGCTGGTTTCCAACCAATGGCTGGTATACAGTTTTCCCCAGGGTTCAGTACTGTGACAGGTGCTGTTTTTCAGACTATGGGAGGGAGTCAGTGATGTTCCCCAGGGTTCAGTACTCGGAAAGCTGCTGTTTTTCAGTCTCTGGAAGGTATACAGTGATCCGCAGGTATCAGCACTGGGGCAGCTGCTGTTTTGCAGTCTATGCGAGGATTGAAGTGATGTTCCCCAGGGTTCAGTACTGAGATAACTGCTGTTTTTCAATCTATGGGAGGCATAGAGTAATGTTCCCCAGGGTTCAGTACTGGGACAGCTGTTGTTTTTCAGTCTATGCGAGGTTTGAAGTGATGTTCCCCAGGATTCAGTACTGGGACAGCTGCTGTTTTTCAGTCCATGGATGTATACAGTGATGTTTCCCAGGGTTCAGTACTGGGACAGCTGCTGTTTTTCATTATATGGGAGGTATACAGTGATGTTTTCCAGGGTTGAGTACTGGGACAGCTGCTGGTTTTCAATCTATGTCTGGTATACAGTGTTCCCCAGGGTTCGGTACTGTGACAGCTGCTGTTTTTCAGTCTATGGGAGGCATAGAGTGATGTTCCCCAGGGTTCAGTACTGGGGCAGCTGCTGCTTTTCATTCTACGGGCAGTATACAGTGATGTTCCCCAGGGTTCAGTACTGGGACAGCTGCTGTTTTTCAGTCTCTGTGATGTATACAGTGATGTTCTCCAGAGTTCAGTACTGGGACATCTGCTGTTTTTAAGTTTATGGGAGATCTACAGTATTCTCCTGGGTTCAGTACTGGGACAGCTGCTGTTTTTAGTCTTTGGGAGGTATTCAGTGATGTTCCCCAGGGTTCACTACTTGGAGAGATGCTGTTTTTCAGTCTATGAGATGTATGCAGTGTTCACCAGGGTTCAGTACTGGGACAGCTGCTGTTTTTCAGTATATGGGAAGTATACAGTGATGTTCCCCAGGGTTCAGTACTGGATCAGCTGCTGGTTTTCAACCTATGTCTGGTATACAGTGTCCCCCAGCGTTCAGTACTCGGACAGCTGCTGTTTCTCAGTCTCTGGAAGGTATACAGTGATCCCCAGGGTTCAGCACTGGGGCAACTGCTGTTTTTCAGTCTATGCGAGGTTTGTAGTGATGTTCCCCAGGGTTCAACACTGGGACAACTGCTGTTTTGCATTCTATGGGAGGTATACAGTGATGTTCCCCAGGGTTCAGTTCTGTAACAGCTGCTGTTTTTCAATCTATGGGAGGTAGACTGTGTTCGCCAGGGTTCAGTCCTGTAAGAGCTGCTCTTTTCCAGTCTATGGGAGAGGTAAACAGTGTTACCCAGGATTCAGTACTGCGACACCTGCTGTTTGTCAGTCTATGGGAGGTGTACAGTGTTCCAGAATGTTCAGTACTGGAACAGCTGCTGCTTCTCAGTCTATGGGCGGTGTTCAGTGATGTTCCCCAGGGATCAGTACTGGGACAGCTGCTGTTTTTCAGTCTATGGGATGTATGCAGTGTTCCCCAGGGTTCAGTACTGGGACAACTGCTGTTTTCCAGTCTATGGGAGGTATACAGTGATGTTCCCCAGGGTTCAGTACTGGGGCAGTGCTGTTTTTCACTCTATGTGAGGTATACAGTGTTCCCCAGTGTTCAGTACTGGGGCAGCTGCTTGTTTTCAACCTATGGCTGGTATATAGTGTTCCCCAGGATTCAGTACTGTGACAGCTGCTGTTTTGCAGTCTCTGGAAGGTATACAGTCATCCCCAGGGTTCAGCACTGGGGCAGCTGCTGTCTTTCAGTCTATAGGAGGTATCCGTGATGTTTCCCAGGGTTCAGCACTGGGACAACTTATGCGTTTCAGTCTATGGATGGTATACAGTGATGTTCCCCAGGGTTTAGTACTGGGACAGCTGTTGTTTTTCAGTCTATGGGAGGTATACAGTGTTCCCCAGAGTTCAGGATGGGATATCTGCTGCTTTTCAGTCTACGGGAGGTATACATTGTGCCCCAGAGTTCAGTACTGGGACATCTGCTGTTTTAAGTCTATGGAATGTATACAGTATTCCCCTGGGTTCAGTACTGGGACAACTGCTGTTTTGCAGTCTATGGGAGGTATACAGTGATGTTCCCCAGGGTTCAGTACTGGGGCAGCATGCCAAACTTGACACCACTCCCTCAGAAGCACACTAGAATGCTGCTTAGACCTACAATTCTTAGACTCAGCAACAAGCGACCAGGCATACTGAGTTCTTGAGCAAGGAGACAGAGTCGGATACGGGGAGAATGACCCACAGAGCTATTGCTTTTCAAGATCTATCTCAAGCGTCACAGAATCATGCATCCCAGTAACTGACTCACAATCCCTCATCACTGCCTCCAGGAAGAGTCAATAAATGCTGCTCGTGCCAGCGTCGCCCACATCCCGTTCACAAAAATAAATATCACCTATGTATTGACAATTCTCCCTATCCCAGTATCTCTCGCCGAATTTTAATCCCTCTCCCCTGGTCACGGACATTCTCTCCCGGAAGAGACCATCTCTCCCAGTCACACACCACCTCTCCCAGCCACAGACGCTCTCTCCCGCTCACAGACCCTCTCTCTCGCTCACAGACTCTCTCTTCGAGTCACAGACCCTCTCTCCCGGTCACAGAGTCCCTCTCCCGCTCACACACCTACTCTCCCAGTACCACAGACCGCCTCTCCCAGTCACATACCGTGTCTCCCAGTCAGATACTCTCTCACCCTCAAACACACTCCCTCCTGGTCAAAGATCCTTTGTCCCAATAACGGACACTCTCTCCTGGTCACAGAGCCTCTCCCGGGTCAAAGACCGTCCCTCCCAGTCACAGAAAGTCTCTCCCGGCCACAGACCCTCTCTTCCGGTCACAGACACTCTCTTTCGGTCACAGGCACTCTCTCCTAGTCAAAAACTTTCTCTCCCAATCAGATTCCCTTTCTCCCTCTCACAGAGCTTCGCACCCTGTCACAGACTTTCTGTCACAGTCACACACCATATCTCCCAGTCACAGACAATCTCTCCAATTCACACACCTTCTCTCCCAGTCAGATACTCTATTTCCCACTCACACACCTTCTCTCCCAGTCACAGACCGAATTTCCCGCTCTCATACCCTCTCCCCCGGTTACAGACCCTCTCTCCCAATAACAGACCCCATCTCCCGCGCACAGACGCTTTCTCTCCCAGTCACAGACCGGCTCTCCCAATCAGATATCGTCTCTCCCAATTAGATACAGTCTCCCCCTTTCACACCCTCTCGCCACGTCACAGAACCTCTCTCCCGCTTACAGAATCTCACCCGCTCTCACACCCTCTACCCCGATCTCACACCCTCTCTCCCGGTTACAGACTCTCACCCGCTCTCACACCATCTCTCCCGATCTCACAACCATTCTCCCGGTCACAGACTCTCTCTTCCAATAAAAAACCCTCTCTCCCGCTCTCACATCCTCTCTCCTGGACACACACCTCCCTCAAAATCACAGTTCCTCTCTCCCGGTCACAGAATTTCTCTCCCAGTCGTCGATCCTCTCGCCCTCTCACTGACCCTCTCTCCCGGTCACAGATTGTCTCTCCCCGTCACAGACGCTCTCTCCAGGTGACAGTCCCACTCTCTCAGTCACAGACCCTCTGTCTCGATCACAGATACTATCTCCCACTCACCGATTCCCTCTTGAGGTCACAGACCCACTCTCCAAGTCACAGACCCTCTGTCTCGGTCACAGATTCTCTCTCCCGTTCGCAGACGCTCTCTACCGATTACAGACCTTCTCTAACAGTCACAGACACTCTCCCCCAGTCACATACCCTCTCTCACGGTCACAGACCCTTTCTTCCGCTCACAGACCTTGTCTCCCAGTCACAGATCCTCTCTTCCGCTCACGTACAGTCTCTCCCGTTTCCAGACCCTCTCTCCCGCTCACAGATACTCTCCCCCAGTAACAGACCCTCTCTCCCGGTCAGAGACGCTCTGTCGCGCTCCAAGACGCTCTCTCCCAATCACATAACACTCTCACATGCTTACAGACCCTCTCCCCCGCTCACAGACCCCCTCCCCCCCTGTCACAGACCCTCTCTCCCGCTCACAGATACTCTCCCCCAGTCACAGACCCTATCTCCTGCTCTCAGACCATCTGTCCCGGTCATAGACCCTCTCTGGTGGTCACAGACCCTCTCTCTCCCAGTCACAGACCGTCTCTCCCAGGCACAGACCCTCTCTCCCGCTCACCGACCCTCTCTGCCTGTCACAGATCCTCTGTGCCGCTCACAGACTCTCACTCCCAGTCACAGACACTCTCTCCCAGTCACACTCCCTCTCTCCAAGTCACAGACTCTCTCTCCCAGTCGAAGAGCCTTTTTCCCGCTCACAGACACTCTCCCATTCAGAAACCCTCTCTCCCGGTCACATATTCTTTCCCCCGGTCACTGACCTCTCTCCTGTCACACTCTCTCCCGGTCACAGACGTCTATCCCGGTCACAGACTCTCACTCCCGGTCACCGACCCTCTCTGCATGTCACCGACCCTCTCTCCCAGTCACAGGTCTTCTCTGAATGTCGCAAAACTCTCTATCCTGGTGACAGACGCTTGCCCCAGTCATGGACGCTCTCTCGCAGTCCCGGGCCGTCTCTGCCAGTCACAGACCCTGTCCTCCGCTCACAGACCCTCGCTCCCTGTTACAGGCACTCTCTCCCAGTCACAAACCCTCTCTCCCAGTCACAGAACCCCTCTGCCGGTCACAGACCGTCTCCCCCTCCCACGGACACTCTATCCCAGTCACAGACTCTCTCTCCCAGCCTCAAACCCTCTCTCACGTTCACATACGCTTTCTCCCGGTCAGAGAGCCTCTCTCCCTGTTACAGAACTTCTCTCCATGTCTCAGACCCACTCTCCCAATCACAGACGCACTCTCGCGCTCACAGACCCTCTCTCCCAGTCATAGACACACTCTCCCACTCAAAGAAAGTCTCTCCGGTCATAGATGTTCTCTCCCGGTCACAGACCCTCTCTCTCGGTCACGGACAAGCTCTCCCAGTCACACACCTTCTCTCCCAGTCAGATACCATTTCTCCCGCTCACAGACCTTCTGTCTCAGTCACAGACCCAATTTCCCGCTCTCATACCCTCTCTCCCATTCACAGTCAATCTTTCCCAATAACGGACCCTCTCTCCCGGTCAAGGACCCTCGCTCCCAGTCACAGAGACTACCAGCCGCTCTCATACCCTCTCTCCCGGTCACAGGCCCTCTCTCCCAATAACAGAGCCTCTCTCCCGGTCGCAGATCCTTTCTCCCGTTCACAGACCGTCCCTCTCAGTCACAGAAAGTCTCTCCTGGTCACAGAACTTCTCTCCCCGCCACAGACCCACTGTCCCAGTCACAGACCCTCTGTCTCGGTCACAGTTCCTCTCTCCCGCTCACCGACCCTCTCTCCATGTCACAGACACTCTTCGCAAGTCACAGACCCTTTCTCCATTTCGCAGACCTTCTCGTCCGCTCAGAGACACTCTCTCCCGGTCAGAGAGCCTCTCTCCCTGCCACAGATCCTCTCTCCAGTTCACAGACACTCTCCCATTCACACATCCTCTCTCCCGGTCATTGACCCTTTTACCCGGTCTCAGAGCTCTCGCCGTAACAGACACTCACTCCCGGTCACAGACGTCTATCCCGGTCACCGACACACTCTATCACTCAAAGAACCTCCCTGCAGATTACAGACCCTCTCTCCGTGTGACAGACTGTCTCTCCCGGTCAAGAACCCTCTGTCCCAGTCACAAACCCTCTCACCTGCTCACAGACACTCTCTCCCAGTCAGAGACCTTGTCCTCATTCACAGATTTTCTCTCGCGGTCACAGGTCCGCTCTCCCAGTCACAGACCTTCTCTTTAAAACACAGACACTCTCACCCGCTCACAGACCCTCTCTCCCTCCCACGGACCCTCTGTCCCAGTCTCAGACCCTCTCTCCCAGCCTCAAACCCTCACTCACGTTCACAGACGCTTTCACCCGGTCAGAGAGCCTCTCTCCCTGTCACAGATCCTCTCTCCATGTCACAGACCCGCTGTCCATGTCATAGACCCATTCTCCCAATCACAGACCCACTCTCGCGCTCACAAACCCTCTCTCCCAGTCATAGCCACACTCTCCCCCTCACAGAAAGTCTCTCCGGTCACAGACCCTCTCTCCCGGTCACAGATCCTCTCTCTCGGTCACAGACACGCTCTCCCAATCACACACCTTCTCTCCAGTCAGATACCCTCTCTCCCGCTCACAGACCTTCTCTCCCAGTCACAGACCCAATTTCCCGCTCGCATACCCTCTCTCTCATTCTCAGACACTCTCTCCCAATAACGGACCCAGTCTCCCGGTCACGGACCCACGCTCTCAGTCACAGAGACCCCCAGCCGCTCACAGACACTCTCTCCCGGTCACAGACCCTCTCTCCCAATAACAGACCTTCTCTCTCAGTCACAGACCCTCTCACCCATTCTCACAACCTCTTCCCGTTCGCAGACCCTCCCTCCCAATAACAGACCCCCTCACTCGGTCACAGACCCTCTCTTCTGTTCACAGACGGTCCCTCTCAGTCAAAGAAAGTCTCCCCTGGTCACAGATCCTTTCTCCCAATCACAGACCGTCCCTTCCAGACATAGAGCCTCTCTACCGGTCACAGACTCTCTCTCCCAGTAGAACCTATCTTTCAGTTACAGAACCACTCTCCCGCTCACAGACCATCTCGTCCCGTCACAGACCAACTCTCCCAGTCACAGACCCTCTGTCTCGGTCACAGATCCTCTCTCCCGCTCACAGACCATCTCTCCATTTCACAGACCCTCTCACCATTTCAAAGACCCTCTCTTCCGCTCACAGACAGTCTCTCGCGGTCACAGACGTCTATCCCGGTCAGCGAGCATCACTCCCGGTCACGGACCCTCACTCCCGGTCACGGACCCTCTCTCAATGTCATAGGCCCTCTATTCAAGTCACAGACCTTCACTGCATGTCACAGAACCTCTATCCTTGTCACAGACGCTCGCTCCCAGTCACAGAATCTCTCTTCCACTCACAGACCATCTATCCCGGTCACAGACCCTCTCTCCCGCTCACAGACCCTCTCTCCCGATCACAGACCCTCTCTCCCTGTGACAGACCCTCTCTCCCGGTCACAGACCCTCTCACCCAGTCACAAATTCTCTCTCCCGCTCACAGACACTCTCTCCTGGAGAGAGACCCTCTCCCTAGTCACAGTTCTTCTCTCCCGCTCACAGGTCCGCTGTCTCAGTCACAGACCTTC
Source organism: Pristiophorus japonicus (assembly GCF_044704955.1). NCBI lineage: Eukaryota > Metazoa > Chordata > Chondrichthyes > Pristiophoridae > Pristiophorus > Pristiophorus japonicus. The sequence goes on from NW_027252835.1 coordinate 617,819, forward strand.
TCTCCCTGTCACAGATGCTCTCTCCCGCTCACAGACCCTCTCTCCAGGTCACAGACCCTCTGTCCCGGTCGCAGACCCTCTCTCCCGCTCACAGATACTCTCTCCCGCTCACACACCCTCACTCCCGGTCACAGACCCTCTCTCCCGCTCAAAGAGTCTCCCTTCCGGTCACAGACACTCGCTCCAGCTCTCAGACCCTCTCTCTTGGCCACAGACCATCTCTTCCAATCACAGACCCTTCTCCCGGTCACGGACCGGCTTCCCCCGCTCTCAGACCCTCTCTTCCGCTCTCAGACACGCTCTCTCGGTCACAGACCTTCTCTCCCAAACACAGACACTCTCACCCGCTCACAAACCCTCTCTCCCGCTCTCAGACCCTCTCTCCCGGTCTTAGCACCTCTCTCGCGGTCATAGAGCCTCTCTCCCGGTCACAATGCATCTCTCCCAGTCACAGACCCTCTATCCCGTTCACAGACCCTCTCTCCCGTTCACACAACGTCTCTCCCGGTCGCAGACCTTCTGTCCCGGTCATACACCGTCTCTCACAGTTACAGACACTCTCTCCCGGTCACAGACCCAAACTCACGGTCACCGACACACTCTCCATGTAACAGACCCTCTCTGCATGTCACAGATGATTTCTCCCGCTCACAGACTCTCTCTCCCAGTCACAGATCCTCTATCCATGTCAGAGAGCCTTTCTCCCGCTCACAGACCCTCTCTCCCGGTCACAAATCCACTCTCCCAGTTACAGATCCTCTCTCCATGTCAAAGACTCTCTGTCCCGGTCACAGACCCTTTCCCCCGGTCACAGACGCACTCTCTGTCACAGACCCTCTCTCCCATTCACAGAATTTCTCTCCCAGTCACAGATCCTCTCTCCATGTCAAGGACTCTCTGTCCCGGTCACAGACCCTTTTCCCCCGGTCACAGACGCACTCTCTGTCACAGACCCTCTCTCCCATTCACAGAATTTCTCTCCCAGTCACAGATCCTCTCGCACGGTCACATAACCTTCGCCCCAGTCACAGATCCTCTCTCCCGGTCACCAACCCTCTCTCCCGATCACAAACACTCTCTCTCCGTCACAGACCCTTTATTCCGGTTACAGATGCTCTTCCCCGGTCACAGACCCCCTCTCTCCCAAAAACCCTCGCTTGCAGTCACAGACCGTCCATCTCGTTCACAGATCCTCTCTCCCGGCTACAGACCCCCTCTCCCAGTCATAGACCCCTTGTTCCGGTTCCAGATCCTCTCTCAATGTCACAACCCTCTCTCACGTTCACAGTCACGGAACACCTCACCGGGTCACAGATCTATCTCCCGGTCACAGACCCTCTGATCCGATCACATCGAGCATTTGATGATCTATTTTGCGCCGCCGATTACTCTTGTATTATAGCATCCAGTTCCAGGATTCAGTTCACAATTTATTAATGATCTGCCAGTTATATATCATAATTATAAATATTGGCTGCAGATCCCGTTACTTTGAAATGTTATTAATGGAAGCAGTAACAAGTTTGGATATTTCACCATTAACTACATCGAACTGCTTATTTTTTTTTCATCCTGCCGTGCTAATGTGTCTCTTTATTTCTCTTCCTCAAAGTTAACGCTGTGACGATTGTGGTCTTGTCTCGGGGAAAGTGCGGTCTCTCCAAATGTGTCACTCGATATTTGGTGGCCTTGGCAGCGGCGGATCTCCTGGTCATTATCACTGACCTGATACTCAGGCAGATTCCAATTATTCATCGTATGTACATTGTGCTGACCATCCCCGTGTGTAATATCCACGCCGTCCTGCTTTATGCAGCCACAGATTGTTCTGTCTGGTTTACCGTCACTTTCTCCTTTGATCGATTTGTGGCCATTTGCTTTCAGACGTTGAAAACCAAATATTGCACCGAGAGAATGGCAGCTGTGGATCTGGGAACAGTGACTGTGCTGAGTGGTTTAAAGAACATCCCCTGGTATTTTATGTTTACATCTCAGTACAAGCTTTTAGAAAGCAGTTGGTTTTGTTATGTGACTATCCATGTTGCACTTTCACGGGTGTGGGGAACAATCGAGTTCATTCAATATATTTTAACCCCAGGGATCCCATTTATTCTCGTTCTGCTGATCAATGCTGTCACCGTCAGATACATTTTAGTGGCCAGCAGAGCCCGGCAAAGACTCCGAGGTCCCAGAAGTGCAGAGAGTACTCGAGACCCAGAGATGAACGGCAGAAGGAAATCCATCATTTTACTTTTGATGATCTCATCCAATTTCATACTGTTATGGGCGGTGTTCATGCTGTGCTCCATACTGCGTCCGGCCTGCAGTTTCAATTGTCTACCTGTACGCATTCCTTTCTATGTTTGGGAAATGGGATTCATGCTTCAGCTCCTGAGTTGCTGCACGAACACTTGTATTTATGCTGTGACCCAGACTAAGTTCAGAGAGCAGCTGAAGAATGCGGTGAAATATGCCTTCGCGCTAATTATTAAATATATTAAATGATGAGAAGAACTGAATAATTTCCAGCAGTAAAACTCAATTTTGTTTCATGACGCACTCTTCGCATTCTTCCAATGGTCTGTGATACCAACAATAGTGTCCCTTTTACTCTCTCCCCTGTCTCGCTCTCTCTCTCTCTCTTTCTCTCTACGTCAGTTTTTCCCGTTCACTCTCTCCTGCTCTTGCTCTCTCTCGGCCTCTCACTCTCTGACTACTTCCTGAATGAAAAGGAATTCTGTTCTTTTTTGCGCAAGCAATTAAACTAACAATCCAGCCTATTGAACATAAGAACATAAAAAGATAAGAAATAGGAGAAGAAATAGGTAATCTGGCACTTCGAGCCTGCTCCACCTGTCAATAACATTATGGCTGATCTGATCGCGGCCTCAACTCCAATTCCTTGCTTTCTCCACATAACACGTTACTCCCTTATCCTTCAAAAATCTACCTATTTAAACCGTAAATGTATTTAATGACCCAGGCTCCAGAGCTCTCTGGGGCAGAGAGGGTCTGTGGCTGAAAGATTCAAGACCCTCTGACAGAAAAAAATCTTCATTTCCATTTTAAATGGGCGAAACCGCATCCTGAGACCATGCCCCCGAGTTCTAGATGCCCCCATGAGAGGAAACATACTCTCAGCTTCTACCCTCTCAAGCCCCCTCAGAATCTTATACCTTTCAATGAGATTACCTCACATTCTTCTAAACTCCAGAGAGTATAGGCCCATCTGCTCAACCTCTCTCATCTGACAAACCCTCACATTTTATACACCATCCCCTTGCAATAAATGCCATCATTCTATTTGCTTTTCTAACTACTTGAAAGGACTCATAGATTTCTCAGTACCAGAGCGTTCTGTAATCTATTCTCCATTTAAATCATAATTTGCTTTTCTATTTTTCCTACCAATTGGAGAAGGTCGCATTTTCCCACAGTATACCCCATCAACCAAATATTTACCCACTCATATTTCTATCTCCCATCGCAGATTATTTGCGTCCTCCTTACAACTTCCTTTCCCACCTATCTTTGTATCATCAGAAAATGTGCAACATTAAACTCGGTCCCTTCATCCAAGACAATAATATAGTTTAGAAATAGTTCGTGGACCGAGGGCCGGTTCCTGCTGCAGCACACTAGTCATTGTTTGCCAACGTGAAAATGACACATTTCCGCAAATATCTGTCTTATTTTAATTAGCCAATCCGCTAACCAAGCTAATAGATTACCCGCAACCCCGCGAGTTCAAATCTTGGCACCTTATTGAATGCTTTCTTGAAATCCGAATACAGGTCATCTTTAGCTCCTCTTGATCCACCCTGCTCGTCACATCCTCAATGAACTCCAGCAACTTTGTCAAACATGGTTTTCATTTCATAAAACCATGCTGACTCTGCTTGACTGCATGATGATTTTCTAAATGTCCTGCTACGACTCCTTAATAAAGGACTCCAGCATTTTCCCAAAAGCAGATATTTGGCTAACTGGTCCATACGTTCCTGCTTTCTCTATCCCTCTTTTCTTAAATTGAGGTGTTACATTTGCAGTTTTCCAATTTGCCTTGACCTCTCTCGAATCAAGAGAATGTTGGTATGTTACAATCAATACATCCACTATCGCTCTCGCCACTTATTTTAAGACCCTACGATGCAGGCCAGTGAACTTATCTCCATTTAGTCCCATTAGCTTACCGAGTACATTTTCTCTATTCACAGCTATTTTTAAAGATCCCTTCCCACAATATCTCGTTGATTATTAATTTTTGGAATGTGCTTAATGTCTTCTAACATGAAGACTGATGCAAAATAATTGTTCATATTCTCTGCCATTTCCTTGTTTCACATTATTAATTCCCCAGACTCATTCTCTGCGTGACCGACATGTACTTTCGCTGCTCCCTTCCTGTTTATATACCTGTAGAAGCTGTTGCTCTGGCATGTTTTAACATATTAATGATTGAAATGACGGGTGGAATTCGGTCGGTAAATACAATCTCTCAAGCTGAAGGATTTGAGATTTAAGGTTGTGATGGGAGCTCAGACCATGTGCTCTTTCCATTTATCATTCCACGACGGAATGTTTAACAGAACGAATGGTTAAAATTTGCAATACACTGCCAGACAGGATGGTGGATTCAATAGTAGCCTTAAAAAGGTAATTGTATAAATACTTGAAGTAGATAAATATGCAGTTTTATGTGGAAAGCTCTGGGGAGTGTGACAAACTGGTTTGCTCTCTGAACTATCCAGCACAAATTTCGGTGCTGTCCTATTCCACGATTTATTATAGTACGTAGATTATCCGACGCTGAGTCACACACGGTTTCTCCAGTAGCATAAACAAGTGAATAATAATCTTTTATAAAACATTATTATAAATTAAAATGTACTTACAGTTCAGAAGCAACTCGAACAGGTACATGCCACGTGTCAGATCAACACGATTCATCCTACTCCTACCCTTCAACATCTAAACCAATCAACATGTCTTTCCGTTTTTTTCGTCATATGCTTATCTTCCAGTTAATAGCTATTTGCATCAAGCACGATTTGTGTTATCGAGATCCACTTTTCAGCACTTCAATTGCTGCATAACATTCTTCACACATCAAAGGGGAAATGGCACTAATCAGACTGGAAACTCGAACTCTGGTTTGGTGAAACAAATAATCCCCAATCTCAACTGGGCTGGGACGAATATCCTTGTGGGGGAGTTAGGGCAGGATTTAAAATAGTTTGGTGCGGGATGGGAACCTGAGCATAGATTCTTAAGGGAGAGTAGCAACGTTGGAAATGGAAGGCAGTAAATTAGCAAGTGAGTTTGGACAGCAGAGTAAACAAAAGCTGGAGAATAGCTAACAAATATTTGGAAGTGCTTAATAATTTATACTTCAATGCAAGGCGTCTGGTGAGTAATGCAAATTACCATAGGGCAGAGATAGACAGCTGGAAGTTTAACATTATGTTATTACATCATTGCTATTATTGAAACCTAGCTGAAAGAAAGGAAGGAATGACAGGGCAACGTTAATCGTTACAAGGTTTACAGATTAGATAGAGAGTGGAGAAAAAAAAGAAGGGTCACAATCCTGGATAAATATCAATACCAGATGTGAGGAAGGCATCTGATTTGAAACGATCGTTAAATGAGGTCGTATATAGTGAGCTGAAGAATAAATAATGGACAATCACATTGCTGGAGTGTACAGTAGAAACCCAAATATTCACAGGAAGATGGGGTGAAATACTTAGGCAAATTTTGAGAGGTTAAAAACAATAGGTGATTAACAGCAGGGTTTTTTTTGGTATCCTAATATTAACTTGGACAGCGTAAGAGTAAAAGTTATAGAGGGCGTCTAATTCTTAAAATGCACTCAGGAGAACTTTTTAACCAGTAAGTACCGAACTCAATAAAATAATCTGCAGTGGTAAAACTTGGTTTAGGGAACGAAACTGGGCAGGTAGAAGGGTTATCAGTGGGAGAGCATTGTGTTGTAGTGACCATAATTCAGTTAGATTTAGAATAGTTAACGGACAGAAAAAGTTAGACCAGGAGTAAAAGTTCTCAACTGCGGAAAGGCCAATTTTACTGAGCTGAGACACGATTTAGCAAAAGTCTACCGGAAACAGCTGCTTGAATGTAAATTAGTGTCAGATTATTGTAAATTAAACGAAGCTCAGTATCTTAATCAAAATGTCTGATCAGTAGCTTAAACAAAATGGTGGTCAATATCTTAAACACAATGAGGTTCAGTATCTTCAAAAAAATGACGCATCAGTACCTTAAAAACAGTGAGACTTAATATATTAAACAAAATTATGGATCTGTATTTTAAACAAAAAGAGTCTCAATATCTTAAACAAAAATGTCTCAATATCTTAAACAAAATGTGTTTCAGTATCTTAAACAAAATGGTGGCCTGCATTTAAAAAATCATGGAAGGTTGGTCTTTTCTGCAAGGGAGGTGGATTATTAAAGTAGGAAAGTCCTGCAACAATTGTACAGGGCGTTGATGAGACTAAACCTTGGAACTGCGTACAGTTTTGGTCTCCTTATATAAGGAGAGATATATTTGAATTGGACGCAGTTCAGAGGAAGTTCACGAGTTTGATTACTGAGATGAAAGTGTTGTCTTATGAAGAAATATTGATCAGAATGGGCCTATACTCATTGAAGTATGAAAGAATGAGAGGTGGTGTTATTGAAACGTATAAGATTCTGAGTCGGCTTGACAGGGTAGAATCAGAGCGGATATCTTCCCTGGTGATAGACGAATGAACAAGATCAGAACATATGGAGTCAGGGGACAAGTAGCAGAATGGAATGCTAGCTGGCTTCAAGCATTCAAATTTGAATCTTGGCTTATGGAAAAATGGATAAATAGTGAAATGCGGATCATATCTCGTTTCTACTGTTGGAAAGGTTTTCTTTTGATGCTTCCAGTGTAAATGTTAATGCTTAAAAAAAAATGTGTGACAGCTTCTTTCAGAGTGGCTGTGGCTCCTCCTTCTTTTTCAAGTGGCACTGGTTAGTTTAGGTCATTGGTCTGCATTAAATGGAGGTTAATTAATCTGTAAAAACAACATTTTATTATGGCCGCGCTGAAAGTCTGGTTGGTTGAAACGTTGTGAAAGCATTTAGCTCTGGACATGAGGCAATCACATCAAAAATTGGGATTTTAAACATTTCTGGCCAATTTCAATATGCGACTCGAGGGGAGCGGGGAGAGGAATGATATTATTGTGTGTTGAGTTGCCTTAATTAATGTTTGTAGTAATGATACTCATGATGTCTAATGTTTTACTTGCTGAATTGAATTGGTCAGGTTCTTTGCAAATTTAAAAGCGTAGAGACTTTGTACAAGCAAAAGTTTTTTAAAACTTGAAATGCTGCGAGACGTGTGGCTGAAGCTTACTCTGATTGATTATGTCTGCACTTGGCAGCATTGGAAATGCAAAAAAAGGAAGATAACTTTTTCACAAGCAGCTGTGAACTCTGTTTTAATTCAGTACGGAACAACTTTTGAATTGCTGAATGCAATTTTAGAGATATTGGACGTTATTAAATGAAAGTTTCTTAATATTAAGTAAATATATTCCCGACAAGGCAGAAGGATTTTTATGAGTTGACAAATTAACCGCTTGTGCTCGTAAGCATTGTCACAATTGATTCGCTGCGTATTTTATTTGAAGTAGGTGACCATCGGGAAGAAGGTGTGGAACTTGCGATGTTCACCTGTTATTCCTCTGTGGAAAGCTGGCAACCAATTTGGAAGCTATAAGAAAAGAGGGTGAAGATTATTATTTACATAACAGAAAAGCATTCTCAGAGTGAACCAACTTGGAGGCGATCAGGAAATCAGACGAACTAGCGAGGATGGGGCAGAGAAACAGGGATCCCATGGGGTTTGTACCAATCAGGAATGGTTGCCGCCACGAGCCTGGTAGATATTGTAATTGTGCTTTCCCCAGTTTCTAAAACGGAACAGTTGAAGGATTTAGGTTTAAAAACTGTCCATAAGGAGAAAAAAGCAAGGCAGTCTCTAGAATGACTGTACAGCTCCAGTGATGTAGAGTTCAGGGAAGGCATTCAGTTCAAAGGGGTTAGTGAATTGTGACTGAAGGAGTTCGGGAGAGCACAACACAGTAACTGATTACACTGGCCCCGAGTAAACCTCAGGAGCGGGAGGTGGGAGGCCAGGTAATAAGAACATAAAAACATAAGAAATAAGAGCAGGTGTAGGCCATACGGCCCCTCGAGCCTGCTTCGCCATTTTATACGATCGTGGCTGATCCAATGGTCGACTCAGGTCCACTTCTCTGCCCGCTCCCCATAACCCCTTATTGCCTTATCGGTTAAGAAACTGTCTATCTCTGTGTAAAAGTAATTCAATATCCCAGGTTCCACAGCTCTCTGAGTCAGCGAATTCTACAGTTTTGCAACCGTCTGAGAAAATAAATTTCTCTTCATCTCAGTTGAAAATGGACAACCCCTTATTATAAATTTATACCCCCTAGTTCTAATCTCGCCCATCAGTGGAAATATTGTCTCTGCATACACCTTGTCAAGCACTCTCAGAATTTTATACGTTTCGATAAGATCACCTCTCAATCATCTGAATCCTGATGAGTAGATCCCCAATCTACTCAACCTTTCATGATAGGTTTCCCCTCATCTCCAGAATCAACGTAGTGTACCTTCGCTGAACTGCCTCCAAAGCAAGTATATCGTTTCGTAAATATGTAAACCAAAACTGCACGCAGTATTACAGGTTTGGCCTCACCAATAACCTGTATAACTGTAGCAAGAGTTCCCTGCTTTTATACCCCATCCCCTTTGCAATAAAGGACAATATTCCATTGGTCTTCCTGATCACTTGCTGTACCTGCGTGATAATATCTTGTGTTTCATGCACAAGTATCCCCAAGTCCCACTGTACTGCAGCACTTTGCAATCATTCTTCATTTAAATAATAATTTGCTCTTTGATTTATTTCTGCCAAAGTGCATGACCTCACACTTTCCAACATTGTACTCCATCTGCCAAATGTTTGTCCACTCACATCGCCTGTTAATGTCCTTTTGCAGATTTTGTGTTTCCTCCTCACACATTGCTTTTCTTCCCACGGAACAAAATTACGCAAGGTGGGAGTATTTGAAACCCAGTACAAGAGACTGAATAATGTCCTTGATGAAGCAAGTCGCACAGTATAAGCAGGCCGGTTCCAAATGAGAATGAAACCCGATGAAGCTTTTTCAGCGAACCAGCAGGTCACTGAGATGACACAAAATGTTTATGAACGTGGTGAACCAGATTCGTCCATTTCAGTTGGATGAGGATGAATGGGTGCCCGATGTAATAGCCCCTCCTAATCAGGCACAGTATGTTCCAAATGGAAGTGGATAGTACACGGAAGCTGTAAGAATTTGCCCGGCTCCAGATTCAGAAACATGTCCTATGCAAAGACAAGACCCACAGTGCCAACTAATCACATGTCATAGTAAAATACATATCGTGAATGGTAGAAGTAGGGGCGTCCGCAGGTATAGGACCAGGCTACATTACCAATGGTGTGGTAACTATACCAGTGTAACCGTCCATTATATCAAAGGACTATGTAATTAGGTAAGATTAATAAATTACTTCTTGGTATACGATCCTCTAGAAATGAGTGACCATAACATTGTTGAATTTACAATTCAGTTGGAGGCTGCGAAATTTGGTTCTCAAAACAATGTCCTAAGCTTAAATAAAGGAGACTACAAAGTTATGAGGGCAGAGTTGGCTAAACTGGACTGGGAATAAAAATTAAAGTATGGGACGGTTGATTAGCAGTGGCAGACATTTAAGCAGATATTTCCTAACTCTCAACACACATATATGCCAATGAGAAGGAAAAACTGTAAGAGAAGGGATAACCATACGTCGCTAAATAAGGAAATAAAGGATGGTATCAAATTGAAAACAAGACCAGTGGGAGCACAGCGGTTGGGACATTTTAAAAGCTGGCAAAGAACGATTTAAAAAATGATAAAGAGAGGGAAGATGGATTTGAAAGCATACTAACGTGAAAGATAAAAAAGACAGATGCATAAAAAGGAAACGAGTGCCTGAAGTAAATTTGATGCGATGGGACTGCAGAATTAATAATGGAGAAGTGGGAAAAAGCAGAGAAGTTGAACACATATTTTGCATCAGTCTTAGCGTTAGGAGACTGTAAAAACATCCCAACGTCGATAATCAAGGGGCTATGAGGAGGGAGGAGCTTAATACAATCAGTATCACTAAAGAAGTAGCACTTGTCAAAATAATAGGACCACAGGCGGACAAGCACTCTGGACCTGATTGCTTACATCCTCGGGTCTGAAAAAAGTGGCTGTGGAGATAGTGGATGCATTGGATGTGATCTACCAATATTCCCTGGATTCTGGGGCGGTGGCAGGGGATTGGAAAACCGCAAATATAACGCGCCTATTAAAAAAAAATGAGGCAGACAAAAACGACGAAACTATAGACCAGTTAGCCTAACATCTGTCTTTGGGAAAATGCTGGAGTCCATTATTAAGGATGCAGTAGCGGGACATTTGGAAAAGCATAATTCAATCAAGCAGAGTCAGCATGGTTTTAGGAAAGGGAAGGGAAATCAAATTTGACAAATTTTACGGTGGTCTTTGGGGAGGTAATGAGCAGGGTGGATAAGGAGGAAACAGTGGGTGTATTTTATTTAGATTTCCAGAAGGCATTCGATAAGCTGCTACATAAAAGGTATTGGCACAAGGTAGAAGTTCACAAGTTGGGGGCAATATATCAGCAAGGAGAGAGAATTTTCTAACTAACAGAAAACAGAGAGTCGGGACAATTAGATAATTTTCTGGTTGGCAAACAGTAACTAGTGGAGTGCTGCAGGGGTCAATACTGGGCCTCAGCTCTTTACAATCTATATTAAAGAATTAGATGACGGAAGTGACTGTAATGTTGCCGTTTGCTAATGATGCAAAGATTGGTGGGAATGCAAATTTTGAGGAGGACATAACACATCTGTAAAAGTTATGTAAACAGGCTTAGTGTGGGCAAAAATGTGGCAGACGGAATATAATGTGGGAAAATTTGAGGTTATCCACTTTGGCAGAAAAAATAGAAAACCAAATTATAGTTTAACTAGAGAAATATTGCAAAGTCCTGCAGTACAAAGGGACCTGAGGCTCCTTATGCATGAAACACAAAAGGTGAGTATGCAAGTAAAGCAATTAATCAGGAAGGCAGATGGAATGTTGGACTTTATTTCAAGGTGGGGTAGAGTATAAAAGCAGAAACGTCCTGCTTCAACCTTACAAGGTATTGGTGAGACCACACCTGGAGTACTGCGTAAAGTTTTGGTCTCCATATTTAAGGAAGGATAAAAAGCATTGGAGATGGTTCAGAAAAGGCTCTCTAGGTTTGTTCCAGCGATGAGGCAGTTGACTTATGAGGAAAGGTTGAGTAGGTTGGGCTTATACTCATTGGACTTGAGTAGAATGAGAGGTGATCTTATCGAAACATATAAGATAATGAAAGGAACTAGACAAGATGGATGCCGAGAGGATATTTCGACTCATAGGGAAAATTAAAACTAGGGAACATAGAATCAGAATAAGTAGCCATGTATTTAAAACTGAGACGTGGAGGAATTTCTTCTCTCAGATGGTTGTAAATCTATGGAATTCTCTGCCCCCGGATCTGTGGAGGGTGGGTCATTGAATATATTCAAGTCGGAGATTGAGAATGTTTTGAGCAATGAGAGAATAAAGGAGTATGTGTAGCTGGCAGTGAAGTGGAGCTGGGTCCATGACCGGATCAGTCACGATCTCATGAAATGGAGAAGCATACTCGAGAGATAGGTAACCTACACCTGCCCCTATTTCTTGTGTTCCTACGTTCCTACTCCTCTCACCACTACCTCTGGAGTCCCCGAAGCAGCTAGCCTCGCTCCCACCCCCCTATTTATCAATTACTTGCTGCCCTCGGTGACATCATCCGAAAACACAATGTTAGATTCCATCTGTAAGCTTGTTTCACTGAACATATATGTTGTCCATATGAAAGAGGAGAATTGGCTCTAGCAGGTGGAAATTAGTTGTGCAATGATCTTGGAATGATCTTCAGAAACAGGAGATTAACGTCCAAAATAAGGGAATTATCTGCAGGAAAAGTGTAATTACGTAATGCAGAAATAGGGGAGTTAGCTCCAGAAACAATGGAATTAGGAACTGCAGAAACAGGTGAATTAGCGGTAGAAACAGAGGTATTTGAAGCTGCAGAAACGGTGGAATTACGAGCTCCAGGTACAGGGAAAATGGTTCCCAAAAAATTCATCTCGCTCCAGAATTTGGGAATCGAGATATCCAGAAACGGTGGAATTATCTCCAAATAAAGGGGAACGAGGAGCTCCAAAAACAGGGGAATTGGGAGCTCAAGGAACTGGGGAATTAGGAGCTACATGAAAAAAGTGGAATTAGCTCCATAAACAGCTTATTTACCTGCATAGAAAGTGGATTTCTCCATAACACTGTTAGCTCCATAAACACTCCAGAAACAAGGGAATTATGACGTTCAGAAACTTGGGAATTGGCAGCTCCAGTAAAAGGTGAATTATCTCCAGAATCTCGTGAATTCGCGACATGAACACGGGCCTAGGATCTCTTTAAATTTTGGGAATTAGCTCCACAAACAGGTAAATTTACACCAGAAACAGTGGATATAGCTCCAGAAACTGGAATTAGATCCAGAAAATGTAGAAGGAGGAGCGTTGGGACAGAGTAATTCGGAGCTGCAAAAAAAGTCGAATTCGGAAATGCAGAAAAAGGGGAATTAGGGGCCTCTGAAACAGCGAAATTAGCTCCAGAAATAGGGAAATTGAGATCTACAGGAACAGGGGAATAAGAAGCTCATAGTGAGGTGAATTAAATGTGTAAACAGAGGAAATAGAAACTGCAGAATCATTGGAGCTAGGAGCTCCAGGAAAAGGAAAATTCGCTCCCGAATAAGGGAATAAGTGTCAAAACGGGAATTAAGTCCAAAAACAGTGGAATTAGCTCCGGAAACAAGAGGTTCAACTCCAGAAACAGAATTATATAGAAAAACAGTGGAATTCGCACAAGAAACATGAGATTTAACTCCAGAAACTGGAGAATTAGATCACAAAGTACCATAATTAACTCTAGAAGCAGAAGATTTAACTCCAGAAACATGAGAATTAGATCCATGAAGAGGTGAATTCGCTCCAGAAATAGGAGAAAAAGATCATAAACAGGGGATCTAGGAGCTCCAGGAATTGAGCAATTAGCAGCTCCATGGACAGGGGAACAATTAACTACAAAAACGGGGGAATTAGGTCAAGAATAAGGCAAATCGCTTCAGAGAAACACATTAGGAGAACCAGAAACAGGGGAATTAGCTCCATAAGCAGGATATTTACTCCGGAAACAGAGCGTGCAGCTCAAGACGCAGAGGAATCTGCTCCAGAATTAGGAGAATTGGTTTCGCCGAACACAAGGGAATTGGAACTCCAGAAGCAGATGAATGAGCTGAAGAAACAGAGGAATTAGGAGCTTCAGCAAGTGTATATAGGAGCTCCAGCAACTGGAGAATTGGGAAATTGAGAAACTAAGGTATAAGATCCAAAAATAGAGCACATACCTCCAGAGAATTATGAATTAGATCCTGAAACAGGTGAATGGGTGCTCCAAAAATAGCGGAATTAAGAGCTCGAAAAATAGCGAAATTAGCACCATAAACTGTGGAATTATGATCGCCAGAAATTGGAAAATTGTGAGCTCAGAAACAGGTGAATTAACTGTAGATACAGGAATTAGGAACTGCACATACATTGGAATAAGGAGCTCCAGGAAGAGGGGGAATAGTTCCCAGACAAGGGCTTTTGTTCCAGAAAAAAGGTTATTCTGAGTTCCAGAAACAGGAGAAAGATTTAGAAACAGGGGAACTAACTCTGGAAATCGAATAATTTACTCTAGAATAGAGCAATTACGAAGACCAGTAACTAACATTTATGTGCTCCAGAAACGGGGGAAATAGATCCAGAAAAAGGGAAATAACTCCGGAAACAAGTGCATTAGGGAAACCATAAATAGGCTAATTAGGAGCTTCAGAAAGAGGAGAATTAATTCAATGAACGGATCATTTAGTTCCAGAACAAAGCAATGAATACCAGAGAGAAGGGGAATTAGAAAATCCAGAAACAGGGGAATTAGCTCCAGAAACAGTGGAATAGTGATCTCCAGAGGCAATGGTATTAGGAACTCTAGATACAGCTTAATTAATTGAAGAAACAGGGGAATTTGAAGCTGCAGAGTCTGTGGAAATAGATGCTCCAGGAACAGGGAAAATGGCTCCCGAACAAAAGATTTTGCTGCAGAATTTTGGAATTGGAAGATCCAGAAGCGGTGGAATTTACACCAAAAAAGGGAATTAGGAGTTCCAGAAAGAGGGGATTTACTATATAGAAACACATAGAAAATTGATGCAGGAGTAGGCCATTCGGCCCTTCGAGCCTGCACCGCCATTCAATTAGTTCATGACTGAACATGCAACTTCAATACTCCATTCCTGCTTTCTCGCCATAACCCTTGATCCCACCAGTAGTAAGGACTACATGTAACTACGTTTTCAATATAATTAGTGAATTGGCCTCAACAACTTTATGTGGTAGAGAATTTCACAGGTTCACCACTCTCTGGGTGAAGAAGTTTCTCCTCATCTCGGTTCTAAATAGCTTACCCCTTATCCTTAGACTGTGAAACCTGGTTCTGGACTTCCACAACATTGGGAACATTCTTTCTGCATCTAACCTGTCTAAACCCGTCAGAATTTGAAATGTTTCGATGAGATCCCCTCTCATTCTTCTGAACTCCAGTGAATACAAGCCCAGTTGATCCACTCGTTCTTGATATGCCAGTCCCGCCAGCCCGGGAATCAGTCTGGTAAACCTTTGCTGCACTCCCTGAATAGCAAGAACGTCCTTCCTCAAGTTAGAAGACCAAAACTGTATACAATACTCCAGGTGTGCCTCACCAAGGCCCTGCACAACTGTAGTAACACCTCCCTGCACCTGTACTCAAATCCTCTCGCTATGAAGGCAAAGATGCCATTTGCTTTCTTAACCGCCTGCTGTACCTGCATGCCAACCTTCAATGACTGGTTTACCATGACACCCAGGTTTCGTTGCACCTCCCCTTTTCCTAATCTGTCACCATTCAGATAATAGCCTGTCTCTCTGTTTTTACAACCAAAGTGGATAACCTCACATTTAAACATATTATACTTCATCTGCCATGCATTCGCCCGCTCACCTAACCTATCCAATTCACTCTGCAGCCTCATAGCATCCACTTCGCAGCTCACACTGCCACCCAACTTAGTGTCATCCGCAAATTTGGAGATACTACATTTAATCCCATCGCCTAAATCATTAATGTACAAAGTAATCAGCTGGGACCCCAGCACAGAATCTTGCGGTACCCCACTGGTCACTGCCTGCCATTCTGAAAAGTACACATTTACTCCTACTCTTTGCTTCCTGTCTGACAACCAGTTCTCAATACACGTCTGCACACTACTCCCAATCCCATGTGCTTTTACTTTGCACATTATCTCTTGTGTGGGACGTTGTCGAAAGCCTTCTCAAATTCCAAATACACCACATCAACTGGTTCTCCCTTGTCCACTCTACTGGAAACATTATAAAAGAATTCCACAAGATTTGTCAAGCATGATTTCCCTTTCACAAATCATTGCTGACTTGGACCTATCATGTTACCTCTTTCCACATGCGCTGCTATGAGATCCTTAATAATTGATTACATTATTTTGCACACTATCGATGTCAGGCTGACCGGTCTATAATTCCCTGTCTTTGTTCTCCCTCGTTTTTGAAAAAGTGGGGTTACATTGGCTATCCTCCACTCCATAGGAACTGATTCAGAGTCTATGGAATGTTGGAAAATGACTGTCAATGCATCCGCTATTTCCAAGGCTACCTCCTTATGTACTCTGGGATGCAGACCATCAGGCCCTGGGGATTTATCTGCCTTCCTTCCCATCAATTTCCCCAACACAGTTTCCCGACTAATAAGGATTTCCCTCAGTTCCTCCTTCTTACGAGACCCTCTGACTCCTTTTATATCCTTAAGGTTGTTTGTGTCCTCCTTAGTCAATACGGAACCAAATTACTTGTTCAATTGGTCTGCCATTTCTTTGTTCCCAGTTATGGCTTCACCTGCTTCTGACTGCAGGGGACCTACGTTTGTCTTTACTAAAATCTTTCTCTTTACATATCTATAGAAGCTTTTGCAGTCCAATTTAATGTTCCCTGCAAGCTTCCTCTCGTATTCTATTTTCCCTGCCCTAGTCAAACACTTTGTCCTCCTCTGCTGAGTTCTAAATTTATCCCAGTGCCCAGGTTCGCTGCTATTTCTGGCTAATTTGTATGCCACTTCCTTGGCTTTAATCCTATCCCTGATTTCCCTTGATAGCCACGGTTGAGCCACCTTCACTTTTTTATTTTCACGTTAGACAGGGATGTACAATTGTTGTAGTTCATCCATGCGTTCTCTAAATGTCTGCCATTGCCTATCCACTGTCAACCCCTGAAGTATCATTCGCCAATCTATCCTAGCCAATTCACGCCTCATACCTTCAAAGTTACCCTTCTTTAAGTTCTGGACCATGGTCTCTGAAGTAACTGTTTCATTCTCCATCCTAATGTAGAATTCCACCATATTATGGTCACTCTTCCCCAAGAGGCCTCGCACAACGAGATTGCTAATTAATCCTCACTCATTACACAACACCCAGCCTAAGATGGAGTCCCCCTTAGCTGGGTCCTCGACATATTGATCTAGAAAACCATCCGTTATGCACTGCAGGAAATTTCCTCCACCGTATTGTTTCCAGTTTGATTGGCCCAATTTATATGCATATTAAAGTCACCCATGTTAATTGCTGCACCTTTATTGCATGCACCTCTAATTTACTGTTTGATGCCCTCCCCAACATCACTACGACTATTTGGAGATTGGTACACAACTCCTTCGAGCGTTTTCTGCGCCCTGGTATTCCGTCGCTCCACCCATACTGATTCCACATCATCAAAGCTAATGTCTTTCCTTACATTTGCATTAATTCCTTCTTTAACCAGCAACGCCGCCCCGCCTCCTTTTCCATTCTGTCTATCCTTCCTAAATGTTCAATACCCTTGGATGTTGAGTTCCCAGTCTTGGTCACCCAGGAGCCATGTCGCCGAGATGCTAACCACATCGTATCCATTAACTGCTATCTGTCCACCTTATTCAGAATATTCCTCGCCTTGAGGCACAGAGCCTTCAGGCTTGCCTTTTTAACACACTTAGACCCGTTAGATTTTTGTTGCAAAGTGGCCCTTTTTTTGCCCAGTGTTTCTCTGCCCTCCACTTTTACTCATCTCCTTTCTGTCTTTTGCTTCTGTCTCCATTTTGTTTCCCGCAGTCTCCCTGCATTGGTTCCCATCCGCCTGACATATTAGTTTAAATCCTCCCCAACAGCACTGGCAAAGACTCCTCCTAAAACATTGGTTCTGGTCCTGCCTCGCTGCAGACCATCCTGTTTGTACTGGTCCCACCTCCCCCAGAACCGTTTCCAATGACCCAGAAATTTGAATCCCTCCCTGTTGCACCACTGCTCAAGCCACGTATTCATCTGTGCTATCCTGCGATTCCTACTCTGACTAGCACGTGGCAATTCTGAGATTACTACTTTTGAGGTCTTACATTTTAATTTAGCTCCTACTCCTTAAATTCGTCTGGTAGGACCTCATCTCGTTTTTTACCGATATCGTTGGTGCCAATGTGCGCCACGGCCACTGGCTGATCACCCTCCCTTTTCAGAATATCCTGCACCCGTTCCGAGACATGCTTGACCCTTGCACCAGGGAGGAAACGTACCATCCTGGAGTCTCGGTTGCGGCCGTAGAAACGACTATCTATTCCCGTTACAATTGATGCTCCTATCACTATCGCTCTCCCACTCTTTTTCCTGCCCTTCTGTGCAGCAGAGCCAGCCGTGGTGCCATGAACATGGCTGCTGTTGCTCCCCACTGAAGAATCATCCCTCTCATCAGTACTCAAAGTTGTGTATCTGTTTTGCAGGGGGATGACCGCAGGGGAACCCTAGACTACATTCCTTGCACTGCTCTTCCTGTTGGTCTTCCATTCCCTCACTGACTGTGGACCCTTTAACTGCGCAAAGACCAACTCACGAAACATGATATTCATGTCATTCGCAGCATCGTGGATGCTCCAGAGTGAATCCGCCTTCAGCTCCAATTCCGCAATAGCTCCAGAAAAAGTGGAATTAGCTCCACAAATAGCTAATTGGATCTCCAGAAACATAGAAATTAGGAATTCAGAAACAGGTGAATTAGGAAGTGTACAATAATTGGAATTAGGAGCTACAGGAACAGGGGAATTACGATCTCCAGGATCATGGAATTAGGAACTCCAGGAACAAGTGAATTAGAAACTCCAGGATCAGGGGAATTAGGGAGTCCGGTAACAGGGGATTAGCAACTCTAGGAACAGGGGAATTAGGAACTCCAGGCACAGGGGAATTGGGAACTCCAGTATCAGGGGAATTAGGAACTCCATGAACAGCAGAATTAGGAGCTCCAGAAACAGAGGAATTAGGAACTCCAGGAACAGGGTAATTAAGAAGTATATGGACAGGGGAATTAGGAACTCCAGAAACATGGGAATTAGGATCTCCAGGAGCAGGGGAATAAGAAACTCAAGGAACAGGGGAATTAGGAACTCCAGAAACAGGGGAATTAGGAACTCCAAAAACAGATGAATTTCTGGTGGAATTGGGAGCTCCAGGATCAGGGAAGATGGCTCCCAAACAAGGGATTTCGCTCCAAGATTTGGGAATTTGGGAATTGTGCAAACCAGAATAGGTGGAATTAACTCAAAAAGAGGGTAGTTAGCAGTTGCAGAGAGAGGGGAATTAGTATCTCAAGAAACAGGGGAATTTGGAGCGGCAGTATAAAAAGGTAATTAGGTCCACAAAGAGTGGATTTGCTCCAGAAACACTGTATATAAGAGCTCCGGAAACAGGGAAATTATGAACTCCAGAAACAGGGAAATTGACTCCAGAGACAGACGAATTAGGTGCTCTGGATTTTGTTCTCGAAACAGGAGTAATAGGAGTTCCAAAAACAGGGAAATCAGCTCCAGAAACAGGGGAATTGGCAACAGCATCGGACCATTACGAGCTCCTGAAATCGGGAGGTTAGGAGCACAAAAAACGAGGGGACCAATACCATCAACAGGGAAGTAAGACCACATGAAATTGGGAAATTAGGATCTTCAGCAAAACAAGACATTGGAGAGGTCACACACAGTCGAATGAGGTGCTCCAAAATCAGGGGAATTATGAGCTCGAGAAGCAGGGATTTTGGAGCTCCAGAAAGAGCGGGAATATGATCTCTTGAGTCACGGGAATTAGAATCTCGACAAACACAACTATTCGAGAGATCTTCGGATGAAGTGCAATTAGCAGAGGGCTCGATGAACAAGGCAATTCGCAGCACCAGAGATACTGGAATTAGCCGCAACAGACAAAGGGCAATTAGTTGCTCATGAATGTTACGAGCACCATAAACGGGGGGACCAGCACCATAAACAAGGAAATAAAATCACCTGAAATTGAGGAATTAGGATCTTCAGAATTAGGAGAGATCACAAACAGTAGAACAAGGAGCTCCAGAATCAGGGGTATTAGGAACTCCAGAAATTGGGAATTCGAGCTCCAGAAACTGCGGAATTATGATCGCTTGAAGCACGGAATATCTATCTCCAAAGGCAAGGGAATTAGGAGCTCCAGAAATAGGGATTAGGAGAGATCACCCGAAACAGTGGTTTCAGGAGAAGGCTCCTGAGCTAGGGAATTAGGAGCTCCAGAAACAAGGGAATTTCAATCACCATAGAGGGGTACTAGAAAAATTATAAACGGGGAAATAAGAGAAACAGAAATAGATGAATTAGGACCTAATGAAACAATGGGATTAAGATTTTCAGAATAAGGAGTAATTAGGAGAAGGCACCAGAAACAGGGGAATTATGAGTTCCAGAAACATTAGAATTAGGAGTTCCAGAATCAGTGGCAATAGGAGTTCTAGAAACAGTGAAATTAGGAGATTCAGCAACAAAGTAATTAGCTGCAACAGAAATACTATTGGTAGCACCAACAACACGGGAAATAGCTGCTTCAAAAAGAGAGATATTAGGAGATCTATAAACAGGGTAAATAAGAGCAATATAAAAGAGCGAACTTGCGGCTCCATAAACAGAGAACTAAGACCACAAGAAACAGAAGGATTATGAGCTCCAAAAGAACGAATTACAAACACCATGAACAGGAAAATTGGGATCTCCAAAAAGAGAATAAGTATGAGCTCCAGAAGCATGGGACTCTGACTCCAGACCCAATCTCTCGCCCCTCTTTCAACCTTGACCCCAATTTCTGACCCCTGAGCCAAATCTCTGACCCCTAACCCCAGTCGCTGACTCCACTCTCTCAAACATAGTCCTATTTTCTGTCACCTGACCCCACTCTATGAAACCTGTTACTATTCTGTGAACCCTGACATAATTCTCTGACCCGTGACGCCACTATCTGACGACAATCTCTGAACCCTGACCCCTCTCTCTGAACTCTGAACACACTCTCTGACCCCACCCTCTGGCACCACTCTGTTCCCTGACCCCAATTTCTGACCCCACTTTCTGACTCCTGACCCCACGCTCTGACGCCTGACGCCACTTCCTGGCCCCACACTCTGACTCCATTCTCTGACCTCTGACAGTAATCACTGACCCCTGACCCCACTCACTGACAGCACCCGCTGACCCAACTCACTGTCCCCACTCACTGAATCCTGATTCCATTCACTGACTCCTGACCTAACTCACTGATACCATTCACTGATACCTGACCCCAGTCATTGACCCCACATACTGACCACTGACCCCACTCACTGACCCCTGACCACACTCACTGACATCAATCCCCAGTCTCTGACACCTGACCTATGCACTTTCATCATTTATTGAACTCACTCCCTGACTCATGACTCTACGCATTTAACTCTGACCCCAGATCTCAAGAATCGGTGAATTTATGAGGGAGCTCCAGAAACCAGGGAATTACGAGGTCCAGAAACGGGGGAATAGGTATCCTCAAAATGATGGGAATTAATACCTCCGGAAGCAGGAAATATCACCAGAAATAGTACAGTTAGGATAGAGCTCCAGAGGCAGAGGAATTAGGATCTCTGGAAGCAGGGAATTGGAGTTCCTGAAGCAGAGTAATTGAAGCTCCAGAAACAGGGGAATTGTAACCACAATAGAAGGTGGAAGAAGCAGCTCCAGATAAAGGTAATAAGAGTAGCAGAATTAGGATCCCATGGAAGAATAGAATTAGGATTGGCAAAATAAGCAGGAACTAGAAGATGGCTCCCGAATGACCGGAATTCCGAGCTCCAGAAACAGGATAGTTAGGAGCTCCACAAACGGGAGAGTTGAAAATGCCATAGAGGGGGCAACTCGCAGCTCCATACATAGGGGAAATATTGCATCAAAATCAGCAGAATTAGGTGCTCCGTTAAAAGGTGAATTAGGAGCTCCAGAAACAATGGAATTAGTAACTGCAGAAACAGGGCAATTAGGAACTCCAGAAACTGTGGAATTAGGAGCGCCAGAACCAGCAAAATTAGGAAGTACAAGGGATTTTCCGAGATGGCAACATCAACATGGCTCAATCAGTGACCTCTGCCCCACTCAGGGACACCTGATTCCACTCACTAAACACTGACCTCACTCACTTATCCCACTCCATGAACCATGACCCGACTCACTGACTCATGCCCCACTCACTGAGCCCACAATCCATTCTTGGAATCTACTTTCTGACTGCAATTTGACACCTGATCCCAGTCTCTTTTGTTTTTTTTTCATTCACGCGATGTGGGTATCGCTGGAAAGTCCAGCATTTATTGCCGGTCCCTAATTGCTCTTGAGATGATGAGGGTGAGCCACCTTGTTGAACCGCTGCAGCCGGTTTGGTGATCGTATTCCTACAGTGCTGTTAGGGAGGGAGTTTCATGACTTTATCCCAGCGACGATGAAGGAACAGCGGCAAGCTTGCAAATCAGGATGCTGGCTTGACGGGGTACTTGGAGGTGGTGGTGCTCCCATGTGCTTGCTGCCCTTGTCCTTCTAGGTGGTAGAGGTCGAGGTGTTGTGATTTGCTGTAGAAGAAGCCTTGGCACGTTGCTGCATTGCATCTTGTAAGTAGTACACACTGCAGCCACGGTGCGCTGGTGGTGGAAGGGCTGAATGTTGCAGGTGGCGTATGGGCTGTAAATCATGCGGTCTGCTTTGTCCTGGATATTTAGTGTTGCTGGAGCTGCACTCATCGAGGCAACTGGAGAGTATGCCATCAGACTCCTGACTTGTGCCTTGTAGATGGTGGAAAGGCTGTGGAGAGTCAGGAGGTGAGACATTTGCCACAGAATACCCAAACTCTTACCGGCTCTTGTTGCCATAATAATTAGTAGCCGGTCCAGTTAAGTTTCTGATTAATAGTGACCCGCAGGATAATGATAGTGCGAGATTCGGTGATTGTACTGCCATTGAATGTTCAGGAGTGGTATGTAGCCTCTCACTTGTTGGCGACAGTTATTGCCTGGCACTCGTGTGGCGTGAATGTTATTTGCCACTTATTAGCCAAAGCCGGAATGTCGTGCAGGTCTTGCAGTATGCGGACATGAACTGCTCCATTATCTGAAGGCTTGCAAGTGCAACTGAACACCGTGCAGTCATCAACGAAAATTCCCACTTCTGACCTAATGATGGAAGGAATGTCATTGATGAAGGAACTGAAGATGGTGGGGCCGAGGACATTGCCCTGAGGAACTCCTGCAGCGATATCCTGGGAATGAGCTGATTGACCTCCAACAACCAAAACCATCTTCTTTTGTGCTAGGTATGACTCCAGCCAGTGGAGAGTTTGCCCCCTGATTCCCGTTGACTTCAGTTTTACTCGGGCTCCTTGAAACCACACTCGGCTAAAATGCGGCCTTGATATCAAGAGCAGTCACTCTCACCTCACCTCTGGGATTCAGCTCTTTTGTCTGGAGCCGAGTCGTCCTGGTGGAACCCCAACTTGGCATCAGTGAGCAGGTTTTTGGTGAGTAAGTGCTCCTTGACAACACTGTTGACGAAAACTTCCATCACTTTTCTGTTGATTGCGAGTAGACTGATGGGCGGTAATTGGCCGGATTTGATTTGTCCTGCTTTTTGTGGACTGGACATAACAGGGCAGTTTTCCACAATGTCGAATAGATGCAAATGGTTTAGCTGCACTGCAACAGCCTGGCTCTAGGAACGGCTAGTTCTGGAGCACAAGTCTTCAGCACATGTTATGGTGGCCCATAGCCTTTGCTATAACCAGTGCATTCAGCCGGTTCATGATGTCACGTGGAGTTAATCAAACTGGCTGAAGACAGGCTTTTGCGATGGATGGTACCTTAGGAGGACGCCGAAATGCATCATCCACTCGGCACTTAAGGCTGATGCGTGTAAACACTTCAGCATTTTCTTTTGCAATCACGTGCTGGGCTCTGCATTCAATGAAGATGGAGATATTCATGGAGTCTCCTCCTCCCGTTAATTGTTTAATGGGCCCGATTTGGCAAGACAGCAGAGCATTAATCTGATCCGTTAGTTGTGGAATTGCTTAGCCTTGTCTATTGCATGCTGATTCCTGTTTCCACTGCCTGAGCCATGTCAACGACCAAACTAATTGACGGCACTCAGTGAACCCAGACCGCATTCACTAATGCCTGACCCCACTAACTGTCCCTTGACCACACTAACTGAACGTTGACACCACTCACTGACCTCTGATCCCACTCGCTGACCCCGCTCTCTGACTAATGATTTCACTTTGAAATCTGGCTCATCTTTCTGTGCCCTGACCCCACACTTTGACGCCACTCACAGCCCCTGACTCTACTCACTGAACCTCTTACCCTAATCACTGACAACACTCACTGACACAACTCACTGAGCCCACTCACTGATCCCACTCACTGAGCCCACTCACTGAACCCACTCACTGACCCCAGACACCACACACTGACGACACTCACTGACTCCACTCAGTGCACTTGCCCGCACTGACTGAACCCCTTACCCCACTCTATGACTGCTGAATCATATTACTGACTCCTGACCCCACTCAGAGACACCTGTCCCCGCTGCCTGACCACACTCAATGACCCCACTAAAAGACCCCACTCAGTGACCACTGACCCCACTTACTGAGTCCTGACACCAATCTCTGACGCCACTGACTAACCCCACGTCCTGACGCCTGACCGCACAGACTTACCGCTGCCTCCAGATCTCCAGAATGGGCAGAATTATGAGAGATATCCATAAACAGGGGAATTATGATCTCCGAAAACAAGGTGAACAGAAGTTCCAGAAACAGGAATTAGAGAGGTCACCCATAATAGGATTTGGGACAGAGCTCCAAAAGCATGGGAAATGGGAAATCTAGAAGCAGGGGAATTATGAGCTCCTGAAACGATTATTTAGAGAGAGCTCCAGAAAGAGGGTCAATTAGGAATCCGAATGCAGAGAAATTACGAGAGGACAAGTTCAACGTGGTAATTGGCAGAAGGCTCCATGCACAGGATAATTAGGAGAGAGCTCCTAAAACTGGGGTATTATGTGTTGCTGCATAAGGGGAATTATGATACGGTACGATCGATAGGCCAATTAGGAGCACCAGAAATAGCGGAATTGGGAGGTAATTAGGAGCTCTGCAACAGGGGGTTTACGAGCATCATAGACGGAGGGACCAGGAGCACCATAAATAGTGAAATAAGAGACAGAACAATTACAAGCTCCTGAAATTGTGGAATTTCAATTTTCAGCAAATGGCGGAATAACGAGAGGGCTCAAACAGTGGAATAAGGATCTCTAATCAGGGAAATTAGGAGCTCCAGAAACTGGGAATTTGGAGCTCCAGAAAGAAAGGAATTAGGAGCCTCAGAAACTGTCACTTTGGGGCGATCACCCGAAACAGTGGAAAAAGAGAGAACTCAAGAATCAGGTGATTAGAGACTCCTGAAACTGTGGAATTGGAGCTCCAGAGTAAAAAGGATTATTACAAGCATCATAGTGCGGAGAACTACGCGACTGAAAGATGGGAAAATTCCCTGGGCATGATGGCCTCCATCCTAGAGTTAGAAACACAGCAACATAGAAAATAGGTGCAGGAGTAGGTCATTCGGCCCTTCTAGCCGGCACCGCAATTCAATGAGTTCATGGCTGAAGAAGTAACCTCAGTACCCCATTCCTGCTTTCTCACCATAGCCCTTGATCCCCCTGGTAGTAAGGACTTCATCTGAATCTTTTTTGAATATATTTCGTGAATTGGCCTCAACAACTTTCTGTAGTAGAGAATTCCACAGGTTCACCTCTCTCTGGGTGAAGAAGTTCCTCCTCATCTCGGTCCTAAATGGCTTACCCCTTATCCTTAGACTGTGACCCCTGGTTCTGGACTTCCCGAACATTGGGAACATTCTTCCTGCATCTAACCTGTCTCAACCCATCAGAATTTTAAACGTTTCTATGAGATCCCCTCTCATTTTTCTGAACTCCAGTGAATACAAGCCCAGTTGATCCAGTCTTTCTTGATATGTCAGTCCCACCATCCCGGGAATCAGTCTGGTGAACCTTCGCTGCAGTCCCTCAATAGCAAGAATGTCCTTCCTCAAGTTAGGAGACCAAAACTGTACACAATACTCCGGGTGTGGCCTCACCAATGCCCTGTACAACAATAGCAACACCTCCCTGCCCCTGTACTCAAATCCCCTTGCTATGAAGGCCAACATGCCATTTGCTTTCTTAACCGCCTGCTGCATCTGCATGCCAATCTTCAATGACTGATGTACCATGACACCCAAGTTTCGTTGCACCTCCCCTTTTCGTAATCTGTCACCATTGAGCTAATAGTCTGTCTCTCTATTTTTACCACCAAAGTGGATAACCTCACATTTGTCCACATTATACTTCATCTGCCATGCATTTGCCCACTCACCTAACCTATCCAAGTCACTCTGCAGCCTCATGGCATCCTCCTAGCAGCTCACACTGCCACCCATCTTAGTGTCATCCGAAAATTTGGAGATTATACATTTAATCCCCTCGTCGAAATCATTAATGTGCAGTGTAAACAGCTGCGGCCACAGCACTGAACCTTGCGGTACCACACTAGTCGCTGCCTGCCATTCTGAAAGGTACCCATTTACTCCTACTCGTTGCTTCCTGTCTGACAACCAGTTATCAATCCACGTCAGCACACTACCCCCAATCCCATGTGCTTTAACTTTGCACATTAATCTCTTGTGTGGGACCTTGTCAAAAGTCTTCTGAAAGTCCAAATACAAAGTTCTGAAACAGATTGTGGATGCATTGGTTTTTATCTTCCAAAATTCTATAGATTCTAGAACGGTCCAAGCCGATTTGAAAGTAACAAATGTAATACCTCAAATCACTAACGGAGGGAGAGAGAACACAGGGAACGACAGGCCAGTTACCCTGATATCACTCATCGGGAAAATTGTGGAAATCATTGTTAAGGAAGTTTTATCAGTGCACTTAAAATACATAACGGATGTATCTATTTGGACTGTACTTTTTTTGAAGCAAGGGCATGTGTCCAGTCGCACCCACCATTGCCCATACCGTATCTTTTTGACAGTGGTGCGACAAGCACCGTGCCTTCTCAAGTTCCGCCCCCATTCCCGGCCAGAATAATTTCATCCACGTGTAGCCAAGAAGCAGGACCTGAGGTTCCGATTCTCTCACCCCCTGCCCCCTGGCTGCCGGTGGTCCTGCGGCCGAGAGCGGACGGAACTGGGGCCGAGTGGTTAGCTCGCGGCCGAGAGCGAAAGAGAAGCTGGGGAGACCGAAATAGAGACTGGTGGAGTATGAGAGAGGCTGGGGGCGAGTGAGAGAAGCCGGGGCCAGTGAGAAAGGCCGGTGGAGTGGAAGAGAGACTGGGGGGGTAATGAGTGATTGGCTGGGTTGTGAGAGAGGCTGGGGGATTGAGAGATGCTGGGGAGAGTGAGAGAGGCTGTGGAGAGAGAGAGGCTGTGGAGTGTGAGGGAGTCTGGGGGCGAGTGAGAGGCTGGTTGGAGAGTGAGAGACTGGGGGAGTGAGAGAGGTTGGGGGAGATTGAAAGAAGCTGGGGGAATGTGACAGACTGGGGAGAGGAAGAGGCTGGGTAGAGTGAGAGAGTCTGGCGGGAGAGAGAGAGAGCCTGGGGGCGGGGGGTGGGGCGCAGCGAGAGACTGCGGGGACAGAGAGATGCTATGATGAGAGTGAGGGAGGCTGGGGGAAGATAAAGGCTGGGAGGAGAATGAGAGAGGTTGCGCAGTGAGAGAGGCTAGGGGAGAGGGAGAGGCTGGGGGAGAGTGGGAGAGACTGGGGGCAGTGGGATAGGCAAGGGGAGAGGGAGAGGCTGCGGAGAGTGAGAGAGGCTGAGTGGAAAGTGAGGCTGGGGAGATTGAGAGAGACTGGAGGCAGTGAGAGAGTCTAGGGGTGAGCGAGAGGCTGGGGAGAGTGAGAGAGGCTAGATGGAGAGAGAGGCTGGGGGAGAGTGAGAGAGACTGGAAATAGAGAGAGGCTAGGGAACAGGGAGAGGCTGGGGGGAAGTGAGAGAGGTTTAAGGGAGTGAGAGAGGCTGGTGGAGAATGAGTGAGGCTGGGGGAAGAGTGAGAGAGGCTGAGGAGAGAGGGAGAGGCTGGGGGAGTGTGTAAGGCTGTAGGGTGTGCGAGAGGCAAGGGGAAATTGCGTGTGGCTGGTCGAAGAGGGAGTGAGGCAGGGGGAGAGTGAGAAAGGCTAGGGAAGATTGAGAGAGATTGGGGCGAGATCGAGTAGCTGGGGAGAGTGACAGAGGTTCGGGGAGATTGAGAGTCTGGTGGAATGAGAGAGACTGTGAGATTGACAGAGACGCTGGGGGAGAGTGTGAGAGGCTCAGGAGAATTATAGAGGCTGAAGGGAGAGAGAGACTGTGGAGAAAGGGGGGAAGACTGGAGGAAGTGAGAGAGTCTGGTGGAGAGGTAGAGGCTAGGGTAAGTGAGAAGCTGGGGGGAGTGAGAGAGACTGGGGGTGTGAGACATGTTGGGGGAGCGTGAGAGAGGGTGGGGAACGAGTGAGAGAGGCTGGGGGAGTGTGAGAGGATAGGGTGAGAGTGAGAGACTGGGGGACAGTGAGAGACCGGTAGGGAGAGAGAGAAAATGGGAGGAAATTCAGAGACTGTGGCGGAGAGAGGGAGACCGAGGGAGAGTGAAAGATTGATGGGAGAATGAGAGGCTGGGGCGATTGAGAGAAGCTGGGGGAAGAGTGAGAGAGTTTTGGGGAGAGGGAGAGGCTGAATGTTCAGAGAGGCTGGAGGGAGTGAGAGGGGCTGGGAGAGATTGAATGAGGATGGGGAAGAATGAGTGAGCCTGGAGGAGAGTGAGAGAGAATGGTTGAATTTGAAAGGCTGGGGGGAGAGTGAGAGAGGCTGGGGGAGTGAGAGAGGCTGGGGAGAGATAGAGACTGTGGAGGAGAGGGAGATTTTGGGAGGAGAGTGAGCGACTGGGCAACATAAGGAGAGGCTGGGAAGAGAGAGAGAGGCTTGGACGAGAGTGAGCGAGATTGGAGCAGTGAGAGAGGCTGGAAGAGAGTGAGAGAGGCTGGGGGAGAGTGAGAGATGCTGAGGGTAGAGAGAGGCTGGGGGAGAGTGAGAGAGACTGAAGGTAATTAGAGAGGCTAGGGGAGAGGGAGAGGCTGGAGGTGTAAGAGAGGCTGGAGCGAGTGAGAGGAGCTGGGGAGAGTGAATGAGTCTGGAGGTAGAGTGACAGAGGCTGGTGGGATAGCGAGAGGCTGGAGGGGTTAGAGTGGCTGCAGGGTGTGAGAGAGTCTGGGAGAGAGAGTTTGAGGCTGGGGAAAGAGGACAAGAGGCTGAGGGAAAGTGAGAGAGGGTGGGGGAAATTGAGAGAGATTGGGGGAGTGAGAGAGGCTGGGGAACGAATGAGAGGGGCAGGGGAGAGTGAGAGAGACTTGGGGCGTGAGTGAGACTGGGGGAGTGATAGAAGATGGGGAAGAGTAAGAGATACTGGGGACAGTACAAAACTGGGTGAAAATGAGAGGATGGGAGGAGAGTGCAAGAGGCAGGGGAAAGTGTGAGATTGGGAGGCAGAGAGAGAGGATGGGAGGAGAGTGAGAGATTGGGGGCAGGAAAGAGGCTGAGGGAGAGTGAGAGTTGCTTGGGGGATAGAGAGATGCTGGGAAAAGCGTGAGAGGGGCTGGAGGTGAGTGAGAAAGACTGGTGAAGAGGGAGAGAGGCCGAGGGAGAGTGAGCGACTGGGGGAGATAGAGAGGCTGGTGAGTGGTTTGAGAGGGGCTGGGGAAAGTGAGAGAGTGAGTCTGGGGAGGTGTGAGAGTCCGTGGGTGTTGATAGACGTGGGGGGCGGAGAGAATGAGCGAGAATGGTAGGTGAGAGGGGCTGTAGAAAGTGAGAGAGGATGGGGGAGAGTGAAAGGCTGGTGGTGAATGGGAGATGCTGGGGGAAGAGTGCGAAACGCGGGGGAGAGTGAGAGGTACTGGGTGGAGAAAGAGAGATTTTGGTGAAAGAACGAGGCTAGAGAGAGTGACAGAGCATGGGGGAGATTGCGAATCTGGTGGAATGAGAGAGACTGAGGAATTGACAGAGAGGCTGTGGGAGTTTGTGAGAGCTTTGGGGAGATTGAGAGAGGCTGAAGGGAGAGTGAGGTTGGGGGAGAGTGAGAGTAGTTGGCTGAGTGAGAGTGGCTGGGGGAGTGAGAGAGTCTGCGGGAGAGAGAGTGAGACTGGGAAAGAGGGAGTGAGGTTGAGGGAGACTGTGAGACGCCGGGGTAAAGTGAAATAGACTGGGCGGAGAATAGGAGAGATTGCGGGACAGAGAGAGGCTGAGGAGAGTGACAGACGCTGCGGGAGTGTGAGAGGCTGGGGGGAATGATAGAGACTGGGGAGAGTGAAAGGATGGAGGGAGTGAGAGAGGCTGGGGTATGTGAGAGGGGCTGGGGAGATTGAGAGAGGCTGGGGGCATGAGTTAGGCTGGGGGAAGAGGGAGAGAGTCTGAGTGACTGAAAGAAGCTGGGGGAGAGTAAGAGAGGCTGGGCGACAGTGCAAGACTGGTCGAGTGGGAGAGAGAGTGGATGGGAGGAGAGTGAGAGAGGCAGGGGAAAGTGAAAGTGGGAGGGAGAGAGAGGACTGGAGGAGAGTAAGAGTGACTGGGGAGAGCGAGTGAGGTGGGGATGAAGGAGAGACTGGGGGAGAGAGAGAGGCTCGGGAGGGGAGTGAGAGAGGCTGGGGGAAGTGCGAGTGGCTTGGGGTAGAATGGGAGAGATTGGTAAGAGAGAGGGCTGTGGAGAATGAGAGAGGCTGGGGTAGAGTGAAAGCGGCTGCGGGGCGTAGAGAGAGGTTGGGGGAGAGTGAATGAGGCTGGGGGAAGAGTGAGAAATGCTGGGGGAGAGTGAGAAGCTGGAGGTGAGTGAGAGATGCTGGGGCGAAGAGTGTGAGTGGCAGTGGGGAAGTGAGAGAGGCTCGCTGAGAATGAGAGAGATTGGGGCGAGAAAGTGAGGCTGGGGAGAGTGACAGAGCTGGGGGAGAGTGAGATTCTGGGGGAAGGAGGAAGATTTCGGATTGACAGAGAGGCTGGGGAAGGCTCAGCAAGGCAGGTGAGACTGAGAGTGACTGAGGGAAGAGAGAGGCTTGGGGAGAGTGAGAGAGGCTGGAGTGAGTGAGAGAGGCTGGGAAGAGTTTGACGATGGGGAAGAGTAAGTAAGGCTAGGGGGCAGTGAGAGATGCTGGGTGAGAGAGAGAGACTGGGGGAGTGTGAGAATCTGGGGGAGAGTGAGAGGCTAGGGGGAGTGAGTGAGACTGGGGGGAGAGAGAGGGGCTGGAGTGAGTGAGTGAGGTTGGGCAACGAGTGAGAGGGGCTGAAGGCGAGAGAGAAGCTGCGGGGCGTGTGCGAGGCTGGAGGGAGCGAGGGAGACTCGGTGAGAGTGTGAATCTGGGGGAAGGGTAAGTGAGGCTTGGGGGCTGAGAGAGAGGCTGGGGAAAGAGAGAGAGACTGGGGGGAATGCGAGAAGCTGGGAGGAGAGGGAGAATCTGCGCGGAGTGAGAGAGACTGGGGGAGTGAAAGGGGCTAGGGGAATTTGAGAGAGGCATGGGGACGAGAGAGAGGGGTTGGGGGAGAGAGAGAGAGGCGGGGACGAGAGAGAGGCTGGGGGGTGAGTGATAGAGGCTGGGCGTGTGAGAGAGGCTGGGGGAGTCAGAGAAGTTGGAGGGGAGAGAAAGACTGGGGTACAGTGAGAAACTGCAGAGGAGGGCGAGAGAGAGGATGGGAGGAGAGAGAGAGATTGCGGGGGAGAGAAACAGACTGGGGGGAGAGAGAGAAGCTGGGAGGAGAGTAAGAGAGGCTGGAGGAGAGTGAGAGACTGGGTGGTGAGAGAAAGGTTGGGGAGGTAAGTGAGAGAGACTGGGGGAAGTGAGAGAGTCTGGGTGATTGTGAGAGGCTGGGAGGAGAATGGGAGAATTTTGTGGGAGAGAGAGACTGGGGACATTGAGAGTGACAGGGTGAGAGTGAGAGCGGCTGAAGGCTGTGAGAGAGGTTGGGGAAGAGTGAGTTAGGCTGGGGGAAGAGTAAGAGTGAGAAATGCTTGGGGAGAGTGAGAGGCTGGGGCGTGTGAGAGAGGCGGGGCGAAAGAGAGAGGGGCTGGGAGAGAGGGAGAGGCTGAGGAGAGTGAGAGAGGCTGGAGTGAGTGAGAGATTGTAGGAAGAGTGAGAAAGACTATAGGAATGTGAAAGGCTTGGGGGAGATTCAGAGAAGCTGGGGGGAGAGTGAGAGAAATTGGGGGGAGAGAGAGTCTGGGGCGAGTTCGAAAGGATGGGATGAGTAAGAGAGCCTGGTGGAGTCGGGGAGAGGCTGGGGGATAGTGATCGAGACTGGGGGGAGTGAGAGAGACTGGAAGGAGAGTAAGACATACTGGTGGGAGTGACAGAAGCTGGGGGAGAGGGAGAGGCTCGGGGGAGTGAGAGAGGCTAGGGAGAGGTTGAGAGGCTGGAGGGCGTGAGAGAGTCTTTGGAGAGTTTGCGGCTGGTGGAAGAGTAATTGAGTCTATGGGGGAGAGGTAGAGGCTGTGGGGTGAGAGAAAAACTGTGGGGAGTGAGAGAGGCAGGAGGGGAAAGGGAGATGCTGGGGTGAGTGAGAGAGAGTGGAGGGAGTGAAAGGGGCTGGAGGAGATTGAGAGAGGCATGGGGGACGAGTGTAGCGGCTTGGGGAGAGGGATAGACAGGCTTGGGGACAGTGAGAGACTGGGGGGAGAGAGCGAGAGGATGGGAGAAGAGTGATAGATTGCGGGGAGAGAGGCTGAGCGAGAGTGAAATAGGCTGGTGTGAGAGAGAGAAGCTGGGAGGAGAGTAAGAGAGGCTGGAGGCGAATGAGAGAGACTGGGGATGAATGAGAGTGGCCGGGGGGTAGTGAGAGACTGGGGGGAGAGAGATATGTTGGGGAGGTGAGTGAGAGAGGCTGGAGTAAGCGAGAGAGTGTGGGGATTGTTAGAGGCTGGGTTGGGGGGTGAGACAGGCTGGAGGGCGAGAGAGTGGCTGGAGGGAGAGTGAGAGAGGCTGAGCAAGTGCGAGAGGCTGGGGGAGTCAGAGAGGTTGGAGGGGAGAGAAAGGCTGGGTGACAGTGCGAGACTGGGCAGGGGGGAGAGAAAGAGGATGGGAGGAGAGTGAAAGATTGCGGGGGAGAGAGTCTGAAGCAGAATGAAACAGGCCGGGTGGAGAGAGAAAAGCTTGGAGGAGCGTAAGAGAGGCTGGAGGAGAGTGAGAGAGACTGGTGAAGAGCGAAAGAGGCCGGGGGGAGAATGAGAGACTGGCGGGAGAGAGAAAGGTTCTGGAGGTGAGTAAGAGGGGCTGGAGTAAGGGAGAGGGGGAGTATGAGAGGCTGGGGGGAGTGTGAGAGAGGCTGGGAGGAGAGTGGGAGAATTTGGTGGGAGAGAAAGACTAGGTAGATTGAGAGAGGCAGGGTGAAGGTGAGAGTGGCTGGGGGGTGTGAGAAAGGTTGGAGGGAGTGAGAGAGTCTGAGGAGATTGAGTGAGTCTTGGGGAAGAGTGAGACATGCTGAAGGAGAGTGAGAGAGGATGGGGGAGTGCGAGAGAGGCTGGAGGAAAGTGACAGATTTTACGGACAGTGAGAAAGGCTATGGGAATGTGAGAGGCTTGGGGTGAGTCAGAGAGGCTGGGGGGACAGTGAGAGAAATTGGGGGAGAGAGAGAGGCTGGGGCGAGTGAGAAAGGATGGGGTAGAATGAGAGAGGCTGGTGGAGTGGGAGAGAGGCTGTGCGGGGCGGGGGGAGAGTGATTGGCTGGGGGGAGTGAAAGTGGCTGGAGGGGGTGGAGAGAAACTGGTGTAGCGTGAGCACGGTTGGTGGATAGTGATAGAGGCAGGGGGGAGAGTGAGAGAGACTGGAAGGAGGGTGAGATAAACTGGTGGGAGTGACAGAGGCTGGGGGAGAGTGAGAGGCGAGAGGGAGTGAGAGAGGCTGGGGCGAGTGAGAGGCTGGAAGGAGAGTGAGAGAGGCTGGAGGAGAGTGAGAGAGTCCGGGGAAGAGCGAGAGAGGTTGGGGAGAGACTGAGAGATTGGGCGGGGAGAGAGCGGCTGGGAAGGAGGTGTAGAAAGGCTGGCGGAAGTGAGCGAGGCTGGGTGAGTGTGACAGGATGGGGGAGGGTAAGAGAGGCTGGGGGAAGACCGAGAAATGCTGGGGGTGGGAGAGAGGCTGGGGGTAGTGTGAGTGAGGCTGGGGCGAGAGAGAGGCTGGGGGTGAGTGAGAGAGGCTGAGGGTAAGAGTGTGAGAGGCGGGGGAGAGTGAGTGTGGCTGTGCGGAGAATTAGAGAGATAGGGGCAAGAGACATCGGCTGGGGAGAATGACAGAGGCTGGGGGACAGTGAGAGGCTGGGAGAATGAAGGAGACTGGGGATTGACAGAGAGGCTGGGGACAGTGCGAGAGTCTGGTGAGCCTGAGAGAGGCTGAGGGGCGAGAGAGGCTGGGGGAGCGTGAGAGAGACTGGAGGGAGTGAGAGAGGCTGGAGGGAGAGGGAGAGGCTAAATGGAGTGAGAGTGGCTGGGGTGAGTGAAAGGGGCTGCGGGAGAGTGACCGAGACTGGGGAATTGAGAGAGGCTGGGGGAGACTGAGAGAGGCTTGAATAGAGTGAGAGAGACTGGGTAAGAGTGAGAGAGACCGGGGCGAGAGTGAGAGACTGGGGGTGAGAGAGAAGCTGGGGAAAGTAAGAAAGGCTGGGAGAGTGCGAGACGCTGCAGGCAGAGTGAGAAATGCTGGGTGGAGAGTGGAAGATGTTGGGGGAGATTGAGAGAGGATGGGGAGAGTGAAAGAGGCTAGGGGAGAGTGAGAGTGGCTGGGGGAAGAGTGTTAGAGGCTGGGGGAGAGTGAGAGAGCCTGGGTGGAGAATGAAGGAGATTGGGGGGAGAGTGAGAGGCTGGGGAGAGTGACAGAGGCCGGGCGAGACCTAGAGACTGGGGGGAATGAGAGAGACGGGGGGATCGCCGGAGAGGCTGTGGGAGACTGAGAGAGGCTGGGGAGACAGAGAGAGGCTGAGGGGTGAGAGAGGCTGTGGAAGATTGAGAGAGACTAGAGGGTGTCAGAGTGGCTGGGGGCAGAGGGAAAGGCTAGGGGGAGTGAGAGAGGCTGGGGCGAGGGAGAGAGGCTGGAGGGAGTGAGAGAGACTGGGGGAGATGTGTGAGGCTGGGGGAAGAGAGTGAGAGATTGGGAGACGGGGAGAGAGGCTAAGGGAGAGTGAAAGAGGCTGGGGAAGACAGAGATGTTGGGAGGAGATTGAGAGAGGCTGGGGGGGAGAGAGAGAGACTGGGGAAGAGGGATAGAGGACGGGGGGAGAGTGAGAGACTGGGGAGGGAAGTGAGAGAGGCTGGAGCAAGTGAAAGAATCTGGGGAGTGTGAGAGGTTGGGGGAGTGTGAGAAAGGCTCGGAGGAGAGTGGGAGAGATTGTTGGGAGAGAGAGGCTGGGCGATTGAGAGAGACTAGGTGAGAGTGAGAGTGGCTGGGGGGAGGGAGAGAGGCTGGGGGGAGAGTGAGTGAGGTTGCGGGAAGAGTGAGAAATGCTGGGGGTGAATGGGAGGCAGGGGCGAGTTAGATAGGCGGAGCGAGAGTGAGAGGCTGGTGGCGAAGTAGAGGCTGAGTGGAGTGCGAGGTGCTCGAGGGAGTGAGAGAAGCTGGGGGAGATTGAGTGAGTCTGCGGGAAGAGTGAGAAAAGCTGGAGGAGAGTGAGTGTGGATGGGGGAGTGTGAGAGATTTTGGTGAGAGTGGGAAATGCTGTGAGAATGTGACAGGTTTGTGTGAGTGTCATGAGGCTGGGAGAGAGTGAGAGAAATTGGGGAGAGAGCGGGGCTGGGGCGTGATAAAAGGATTGGGGAGAGTGAGAGGAGCCGTTGGAGTGGGAGAGAGGGTGGGGGGAGAATGATAGGCTGAGTGGAGTGGGAGAGTCTAGGGGGATTGAGTGAGGCTGGCGAAGCGTGAGAGGTGTTGGTGGATAGTGATAGAGATTGGAGGGATGAAGGGAGACTGGGAGGAGAGTGAGAGAGACTGGTGGGAGTGACAGAGTTTGGGGGAGAGTGAGAGAGGCTGGGGGAGAGTGCGAGGCTGGGGGCAGAGTAATTGAGGCTGGGGGCAGAGGGTGAGGCTGGGAGGAGTGAGAGAGGCTGGGCGGG
Source organism: Pristiophorus japonicus (assembly GCF_044704955.1). Lineage (NCBI taxonomy): Eukaryota > Metazoa > Chordata > Chondrichthyes > Pristiophoridae > Pristiophorus > Pristiophorus japonicus. The sequence continues at coordinate 653,757 of NW_027252835.1, forward strand.
TGAGAGAGGCTGGGGGCCGAGGAAGAGATGCTGGGGGAAGAGAGAGAGGTTGGGGGAATGAGAGAGATTGGGGGGATTGATAAAGAGGCAGGGGGAGACTGAGAAAAGCTTTGCTGATGAGAAAGGCTGAGTGGAGAGACAGTCTTGATGAGAGTGAGGGAGACAGGAGGGAGTGAGAAAGGTTGGGGGAGTGAGAGGCTGGGGAAGAATGAGAATGGCTGGGAGACAGTGAAAGACTGGTGGAGAGAGAAAGAGGACGGGAAGAGAGTGAGAGATTAGAGGGCGGGGAGAGAGGCTTGTGATGGAAGTGAGAGAGGCTTGGGGAAGTGCGAGACTCTGGGAGAGGGTGAGAGGCTCCGGGGAGTGTGAGAGAGCTTGCGGGGAGAGTGGGAGAGATTGGTGGAAGGGAGAGGCAGGGGAGATTGAGAGAGGCTGGGTGAGTGTGAGATCGACTGGGGGGAGAGAGAGAGGCTTGGGGAGATAGTGAGTGAGGCTGCGGGAAGAGTGACAAAAGCTGGTGGAGAGTGAGAGGCTGAAGGTGAGTGAGAGAGGCGAGGCGAAAGTGAGAGAGGCTGGGGGAGAGGGAGAGCTGAGTGGAGTGAGAGATGCTTGAGGGACTGAGAGCGGCTGGGGGCGTTGACTGAGTCTGGGTGAAGACTATGAGAGGCGGGAGGAGAGTCAGAGAGGATGGGGGAGCGTGAGAGAGGCTGGAGGAGAGTCAGAGAGTTTGGGGAGTGTGAGAAAGGCTGTGGGAAGGTTAGAGGCTGGGGGAGAGTGAGAGCAATTGGGGGAGACATGGAGGCTGCGTCGAGGGAGAAAGAGTGAGTGTGAGAGAGGCCGGTGGAGTGGGAGAGAGGTTGGGGGGACAATGATAGGCTGGGGGGAGTGGGAGAGGCTGGGGGGATTGAGTGACGCTGGTGGAGTGTAAGAGGGGCTGGTGGATAGTGAGAGTGGCTCGGAGGAGTAAGAGAGATTGTGGAGAGTGAGAGAGGCTGGGGGCGAGAGAGAGGCTGGGGGGAGAGTGAGAGTGGCTCGGGGAGTAGAGAGAGACTGGGGGAGTGGAAAATGCTGGGTGGGAGAGATAGAGGATGGGAGGAGAGTGAGAGCTTGGTGGGGCAGAGAGAGGCAGAGGGAGAGTGAGAGAGGCTGTGGGGAGACAGAGAGGATGGGAGGAGAGCGAGAAAGGTTGCAGGAGGGTGAGAGAGACTGGAGAAGAGTGAGAGAGGCCGGTCGGAGAGTGAGAGATTTGGGGGAGAGAGAGAGGCTGGGGAGGGGAGTGAGACAGGCTGGGGGAAGTGGTAGATGCTGGGAGAGTGTGAGAGGATGCGGGCATAGTGAGAGAGGCTGGGGGGGTGGGGGAAGTGGGAGATGCTGAGGAAGAGTGCGAAAGGAAGGGGAGAGTGAGAGAAGTTAGGGAAAGAGTGAGAGTAGATGGGGAAGAATGTGAGAGGCTGGGGGAGAGTGAGAGAGGCTGTGGAGACAGAGAGAAGCAGAGGGGAGAGAAGCTGTGGGAGAGTGAGAGAGACTGGAGGGAGTCAGAGATGTTGTGGGCAGAGAGAGATGCTAGGGGGACTGAGAGAGTCTGGGGCGACAGAGAGAGGCTGAAGGGAGTGAGAGAGTCTTGGGGAGAGTGTGAGTCTGTGGCAAGGGTAAGTGAGGCTTGGGAGAGAGTGAGAGGCTGCGGGGAGTGGGAGAGACTGCGAGAGTGAGAGAGGCTGCAGGGTAGAGGGAGAGGCTGGGGGGGGTTGAGAGAGACTGGGGGGCGTGAAAGCGGTTGGTGGAGAGTGAGCGAGGCTGTGGGGTGAGAGAGAATCTGGGAGAATGTGAGAGCGGCTGGGGGAGTTTGAGAGGCTGGGGAGTGAGAGAAGCTGGAGGTGAATGAGAGAGACTGGGGTGTGTGAGAGCGGGTGGGGGAGTGTGAGAGTGGCTGGTGGACAGTGAGAGACTGGGGGAGAGAGAGAGAGGATGGGAGGAGAGTGAGAGATTGTGAGACGGGGGAGAGGCTGTGGGACAGTGATAGAGGCTGGGGGGAGAGAGAAGCTGGGAGGAGAGTGAGAGAGGCTGGAGGAGAGTGAGAGAGACTGGGGAAGAGTGAGAGAGGACGGGGGAGAGTGAGAGACTGGGGAGTGAAGTGAGAGAGTCTGGGGGACTGTGAGCGATGCTGGGGGAGAGTGAGGGAAATTTGGGGAGAGAGAGAGGCTGGTATGAGTGAAAAAAGATGTGTGAGAGATGCCGGTGGAGTGTGAGAGAGGCTGGCAGGGGGTAGAGTGATAGGCTGGAGGGAGTGAGAGAGGCTGCTGGGATTGCGAGACGCTGGTGGAGCGTGGGAGTTGCTGCTGGATTGTGAAAAAGGCTGGGGGAGGAGTGTGAAAGAGACTGGTGGGAGTGACAGAGGGTGGATGAGAGTGTACGGCTGGGGGAAGGGTAAGTGAGGCTGGGCGGGAGATGGAGAGACTGTGGGGAGTGAGAGAGGCAGGAGGGGAAAGGGAGATGCTGGGGCGAGTGAGAGACACTGCGGGGAGTGAAACGGGCTGGGTGAGAGTGAGAGGTGCATGGGGAACGAGCGGGACGGGCTGGGGGATACGGAGAGTGGCTGGGGGGCATGGGAGAGATTGGGGGAGAATGAGAGAGGCTGGCGGAGTGAGAGGGGCTAGGGTAGTGAGAGAGGCTGGGGAGACGGAGAGAGAGGCTGGGGAACAGTGAGAGACTGGGGGAGAGAGAGAGGATGAGACGAGAGTGAGAGATTGGTGAGAGAACGAGAGGTTGAGGGAGAGTAGGAGACGCTGCAGGGAGAGCGAGAGGCTGGGAGGAAAGTGAAAGAGGCTGGAGGAGAGTGAGAGAGACTGGTGAAGAGTGAGAGAGGCTGGGGGAGAATGAGAGACTGCGGGGAGGGAGGGAGTCTGGGGATTGGAGTGTGAGAGGCTGGGGGAGTGTGAGAGAAGCTAGGGAGTGTGAGTGAGGCTGGGGGAGATTGAGAGAGGTTTGGGGAAGAGTGAGAATGGCTGCGGGAGATTGAGAGAGATTGGGTGGAGATTGAGCGAGATTGGGGGGCGAGAGAGAGACAGTGGAGAGTGACAGAGGTAGGGGGAGAGTCAGAGGATGGGGGAAGGATATACTGGGGGAATTTATAGCGAGGCTGAGGGAGAGTGAGAGAGGCTGGGGAGACTGAGAGAGGCTGAGGGGAGAGAGAGGCTGGGGGAAAGTAAGAGACTGAGGTGGAGCGAGAGGATGGGAGGAGAGTGAGAGATTGGTTGGCGGCGAGAGAGAGGCTCAGGGAGAGTGAAAGAGGCTAGGGAGAGAGAGAGTCTGGGAAGAGAGTGAGAGAGGCTGGAGGAGAGGGAGAGAGACTGGTAAAGAGTAAGAGAGGCTGGGGGGAGTAAGGGAGTCTAAGGCGAGGCAGAGATCTGGGTGGAGCGAAAGAGGCTCGGGGGAAATTGAGAGACTTGAGGGGGGGAGAGAGAGAGGTTGGGAGGAGCGTGAGAGACTGGGGGACAGAGAGAGAGGCTGGTGAGAGAGTGAGTGAGGTGGAGAGAGTGAGAGAGGCTGAGGGAGCGTGAGAGAGGCTGGAGAAGAGTGTGAGCGCCTGGGGGAGGGTCAGAGAGACTGGGGGAGAGTGAGATGTTGGGGGGAATGAAAGTGACTGGGGGGGGTTGATAGAGAGGCTGGGAGAGACTGCGAGAAGCAGGGGTGATGAGAGAGACTGAGGTGAGAGGGAGGCTGGGTAAGGGTTAGAGAGACTGGAAGGATTGAGAGAGGCTGGGGGAGAGGGAGAGGCTAGAGTGATGAGAGAGTCTCGGGCGAGGGAGAGAGGATGAAGGAAGTGAGAGAGGCTGGGGAGAGTGTGAGGCTGGGGGCAGAGTAAGTGAGGCTGAGGGCCAGAGGGAGAGGCTGGGGGGAGTAAGAGAGGCTGGGGGAGTGAGAGAGGGTGGGGGCCGAGGGAGAGATACTGGGGGAAGAGAGAGAGGTTTGGGGAATTAGAGAGATTGGGGGAATTGATAGAGAGGCTGGGGGAGACTGTGAAAAGCTGTGCTGATGAAATAGGCTGAGGGGAGAGAGAGGCTGGGTGAGAGTGAGAGAGACAGGAGGGAGTGAGAAAGGTTGGGGGAGTGAGAGAGGCTGGGAAGAATGAGAGTGGCTGGGAGACAGTTAAAGACTTGTGGAGAGAGAGAGGATGGAAATAGAGTGAGAGATTGGGAGGCGGGGAGAGAGGCTGAGGGAGATTGAAAGCGGCTTGTGTAGAGAGAGAAGCTGGGAGGAGAGTAAGAGAGGCTGGAGAAGTGTGAGAGATTAGAGGGCGGGGAGAGAGGCTGAGGAGGGAAGTGAGAGAGGCTGGGGAAGCGCGAGAGTCTGGGAGAGTGTGAGGCTGGGGGGAGTGTGAGAGAGCTTGTGGGGAGAGTGGGAGAGATTGGTGGGAGGGAGAGGCAGGGGAGATTGAGAGAGGCTGGGTGAGTGTGAGAGCGACTAGGGGTGAGAGAGAGGCTGGGGAGACAGTGAGTGAGGCTGTGGGAAGAGTGATAAAAGCTGGTGGAGAGTGAGAGGCTGGACGTGAGTGAGAGAGGCAAGGCGAGAGTGAGAGAGGCTGGGGGAGAGGGAAAGGCTGAGTGGAGTAGAGAGGCTGGAGGGAATGAGAGAGGCTGGGGGGGTTGAGTGAGTCTGGGCGAAGACTGAGACAGGAGGGAGGAGAATCAGAGAGGATGGGTGAGTGTGAGAGAGGCTGCAGGAGATTCAGAGAGTTTGGGTAGTCTGAGAAAGGCTGTGGGACGATTAGTGGCTTGGGGAGAGTGAGAGAGGTTGGGGGAGAGTGAGAGCAATTGGGGGAGACATGGAGACTGTGTCGAGTGAGAAATAGTGAGTGTGAGAGAGGCCAGTGGAGTGGGAGAGAGGTTAGGGGGGCAGTGATAGGCTGTTGGGAGTGGGAGAGGCTGGGGGGATTGGGCGATGCTGGTGGAGTGTAAGAGGGGCTGGTGGATAGTTAGATTGGCTCGGGTGACTAAGAGAAACTGTGGAGAGTGAGAGAGGCTGGCGGCGAGAGAGAGGCTGGGGTAGAGTGAGAGTGGCACGGGGAGTAGAGAGCGGCTGGGGGAGTGAAATATGCTGGGTGGGAGAGATAGAGGATGGGAGGAGAGTGAGAGATTGGTGGGGCAGAGAGAGGCTGAGGGAAGAGTGTGACAGGCTGCAGGAGAGTGAGAGAGACTGGGTGGATATTGCACGAGATTGGGAGGCGAGAGAGAGACTGCGGAGAGTGACAGAGGCAGGGACAGACTCAGAGGCTGGGGGAATGAGAGATACTGGGGGGATTGAAAGAGAGGCTGGGGACAGTGAGAGACTGAGGAGTAGCGAGAGGATGGGAGGAGAGTGAGAGGTTGTGGGGTGGGGGAGAGAGAGAGGCTGAGGGACAGTGAAATCGGCTGGGGAGAGAGAGAGGCTGGAGGAGAGGGAGAGAGACTGGTAAAGAGTGAGAGAGTCTGGGGGGAGTAAGAGAGTCTGGGGCGAGTGAGAGAGACAGGGCGGAGCGAGAGAGGCTGACAGGGAAAGTGAGAGAATGCGGGGTAGGGGGGCGGGGGGAGAGAGAGATTGGGAGGAGTGTGAGAGACTGGGCGACAGAGAGAGAGAGGCTGTAGAGAGTGAGAGAGTCTGGGGGAGCGTGAGAGGCTGCAGGGAGAGTGAGAGACTGGGGGGGAGAGAGAGAGGTTGAGAGGAGTGTGAGAGACTGGGGGACAGAGAGAGAGGCTGGTGAGAGTGAGAGAGTCTGGGAGGAGCGAGAGAGGCTGGGGGGTTAGTGAGAGACTTGAGGGGGAGAGAGAGAGGTTGGGAGGAGAGTGAGAGACTGGGGGACAGAGGGAGAGGCTGGGGAGAGACTGAGAATGGGTTGTGGCAGTGAGAGACGCTGGAGAAAAGTATGAGAGGCTGCGGTAGAGTGAGAGACGCTGAGGGGAGAGAGAGGTTGGGGAGAGTGAGAAAGGTTGTGGGAGAGTGAGAGAGGCTGATGAGAGAGCGAGGCTGGGGGAGAGTGAGAGAGGCTGGAGGGAGCGGCAGAGGCTGGGGGAGAGTGAGTGAAGCAGGGGGACGTGTGGCAGAGGCTGGGGGTAGAAGGAGAGGCTGGGGGGAGTGAGAGGCTGGAGGGAGTTAAAAAGTCTGCGGGAGAGTGAGTGAGGCTGAGGAAAGAGTGAGTGAAGCTGTGGAGAGTGAGAGAGGCTGGGGGAGAGTGAGAGAGGTTGGCGAGAGTGAGAGTGCTGGGGTAGAGGGCGAGAGGCTGGGGGGAAGAGTGTGAGAATCTGGGAGTGAGGGTGAGAGGCTGGGGGAATTGACAGAGAGACTGGGAGAGAGAGAGAGATCCTGAGGGGAGGGAGAGGCTGGGTTAGAGTGAGAGAGACTGGAGGGAGTGAGAGAAGCTGAGGGCAAAGTGAGAGTCTAGGGGTAGTGACAGAGGCTGTTGCGAATGTGAGAGGCTGAAAGGAGTGAGAGAGGCTGGGGATGATTGTGATGCTGTGGAAGAGTAAGTGAGGCTTTGGGGGGAGACAGGGTGAAGCTGGGAGGGGGAGAGGGTGAGGCTGGGGGAGTGTGCGAGACTGGGAGAGTGAGAGGGGCTGTGGGTGAGTAGGTAAGGCTGGGGAACGAGTGTGAGGGGCTGTTCGAGGGTGAGAGAGGCTGGGGGCGTGAGGGAGTTTGGCGGGAGAGTGAATGAAGCTGGGGAGTGAGAGAGGCTGGGGGACTGACAAACTGGGAGGAGAGAGAGAGGATGGGAGGAGAGTGAGAGATTGCAGGCGGAGAGAGAGCCTGAGGGAGAGTGAGAGAGGCTGGGGGAGAGACAGAGGCTGGGATGAGAGTGAGAGAGGCTGGAGGAGAGTGAGAGACACTGGGGAAGAGTGAGAGAGGCTGGGGGAAGTGATAGAGGCTGGGGGAATGAGAAAAGCTTTAGGTACAGTGAGAGCGGCTGGGGGACGAGTGAGAAATGCTGGGGGAGAGTGAAAGGCTGGGGCGAGTGAGAGAGGCGGGGGGAGAGTGAGAAAGGCTGGGGGAGAGGGTGACGCTGAGGGGAGATAGAAAGGTAGAGGGAGTGAGAGAGGCTCAGGGACATTGATTGAGTCTGGCGGAAGAGTGAGAGATGCTGGAGGAGAGGGAGATAGATTGCGGAGAGAGACAGAAAGGCTGGGGCGAGTGAGAAAGGCTGGGGGAGAGTGAGCGACGTCGGTGGAGAGGGAGAGCGGCTGGGGGGTGAGAGTGATAGGCTGGCGGGAGTGAGAGAGGCTGGGGGGAGAAATGAGAGGCCGAGAGAAGAACGAGAGAGGCTGGGGGAGAGGGAGAGGCTGAGGGGGTTTGGAGAGACTGGAGGGAGTGAGAGAGGCTCGGGGTCATTGATTGAGTCTGGGGAAAGAGTGAGAGAGGCTGGACGATGATGAGAGAGGATGTGTGAAGAGTTAGAGAGGCTAAGGGAGAGAGAGGCTGGGAGAGAGTGAGAGAGGCTCGAGGAGCGTTAGAGGCCGGGGGGGATGAGAGAGGCTGGAGGGAGTGAGAGAGGTTGGGGGAGAGTGAGTGATGCTGGGAGAAGAGAGAGATAGGTCAGTAAAGTGTGAAAGAAGTTGAGGGAGAGTCAGTGAGGCTGGGGGGAGAATGAGAGAGATTGGGGTGAGAGGGAGAGGCTGGTGGGTGTGACAGAGGCTTTGGGAGAGTAGAAGCTGGGGGAATGAGAGAGTCTGTGTTGAGTTTGAGAGGCTGAAAGGAGTGAGAGAGGTTGGGGGAGAGTGTGAGGCTGGGCGAAGAGTAAGTGAGGCTGGGGATAGTGGGAGAGGCTGGGGGAGAGAGAGAGAGACTGGGGAAGTGAGAGAGGCTGGGATGGAGAGGGAGAGGCTGGGGGTTGTGAGAGACTGAGGAATTGAGAGGGGCTGTGGGGGAGTGAGAGAGGCTGGTGGGCGTGAGAAACGCTGCGATGAGTCTGAGTGAGGATGGGGGAGTGAGAGAAGCTGTGGAGAGTGCGATTGCCTGGGAGAGTGAGATGCTGGGGGAGTGAGAGAAGCTGTGGGAGACTGCGAGCGGCTCGGAGACAGTGAGAGACTGGGGTGGCGGGGAGAGGATGAGAGGAGAGTGAGATATGTGGGACTTAGAGTAGCTGAGGGAGAGTGAGAGACTCGGGGAAGAGAGAGAGACGCTGGGAGGAGAGTGAGAGAGTCAGGAGGAGAGTGAGAGAGGTTGGGGAAGAGTGAGAGAGGCAGGGGAAGAGTGAGAGAGCCTGGGAGGAGTGCGAGATGCTGGGGGAGCATGAGAGAGGCTGGGGGAAGTGGGAATTGCTGGGGGATAGTGAGAGAGGCTTGGGAAGTGGGGGAGGCCGGGGAGAGTGAGAGAGTCTGGGGGAAGGGTGAAAGGCGCTGGGGGAGGGTGAGAGAAGAGGCGGCGAGTGAGATAGGCTGTGGGAGAGTGAGAGAGGCTTGGGGGAGCGTGAGAGGCTGGGGGGAGAGTGAGAGAGGCTGGAAGGAGAGTGAGAGTGGCTGACGCTGAGATACAGAGACATGGGTTTGGGGGAAGACGGATCACGTTATTCCAAGTCCCTACAAGGAACATCGTTGGAGCGGTTGATATCCAGAAATCACGACTGTCAATATTTACAGGATACCCAATAAACCTGGGGAGGGGGGCGGGTGTCAAGGACGCACTTGCGTTTGTGTAAGGCACTTCAGCTGCGAGAGGGATGTACTTGGAATGGGGTCAGATACTTCAGCTGGGTAACGCATGCACGGCCTGGGATAAGGCATTTTTGCTCAGAGAGGCATGCACTTGGACTGGGATAAGGCACTTCGGCTGAGGGAGGCATGCACGTGGACTCGGCAAGGCACCTAGAACATAAGAAATATGAGCAGGAGTAGGTCATACGGCCCCTGGAGCTTTCTCCACCATTCAATAAGATCATCGCTGACCTGATCATGGACTCAGCTCCACTTCCCCGTCCGCTCCCCATAACCGCTTATGCTCTATCGTTTAAGAAATTCTCTATTTCTGATGAATGTATTCAATGTCCCAGCTTCCGCAGCTCTCTGAGGCAGCAAATCCCGCAGACTTGCAAACCTCTGAGAGAAGAAATTTCTCCTCATCTCTGTTTTCCACGTGTGGCCTCACCAATACCTTATATAACTGTAGTAAGACTTCCTTGCTTTTATAATCCATTCCTTTTGCAATAAAGATACCATTGACCTTCCTGATCACTGTTTTACCTGCATGCTATCATTTTTTATTTCAGGCACAAGTACCCCCAGGCCCCGCTGTACTGCGGCTCTTTACAATCTTTCTTATTTTAAGTAATAACTTGCACTTTGATTTTTTTCTGCCAAAGTGCATGACCTCACGCTTTCCACAATTATACTCCATCTGCCAATTTTTTGCCCACTCACTTAGCCTATCTATGTCCTTTTGCAGAATTTTTGTGTCGTCCTCACACATTGCTTTTCCTCCCAACTTTGTATCATCAGCAAAATTGGCTGCGTTACACACAGTCATTGTTCCAAGTCGTTAATATAGATGATAAATAGTTGGGATCCCAGCAATGATCCCTGCAGCACCCCACTGATTACTGGTTACCAACCAGAGAATGAACAATTTATCCCGACTCTCTTTTCTCTGTTAGTTAGCCAATCCGCTATCCATGCAAACATATTACCCCCAACCCTGTGAACTTTTATCTTGTGCAATAACCTTTTCTGTGGCACCTTGTCAAATGCCTTCTGGAAGTCCACATCCATTTGTTCCCCTTTATCCACCCTGTTCGTTACATCCTCAAAGAACTCCAGCAAAGTTCTCAAACATGACATCCCCTTCTTAAATCCATGTTAGAAACATAGAAACATAGAAAATAGGTGCAGGAGTAGGCCATTCGGCCCTTCTAGCCTGCACCGCCATTCAATGAGTTCATGGCTGAACATGCAACTTCAGTACCCCATTCCTGCTTTCTCACCATACCCCTTGATTCCCCTAGTAGTAAGGAATCCATCTATAGAAAAATAGAAATTAGTATCACGCAACCGCTGAACAGCCCATCCCTCAAGCACTGTCTCGATAGAAAACTAGCTTCTCCCATTAAAATATCGGAAACGCAAAATCACCAGATATTGCCAAAACCCGGGATTGAATCAGGGACCTTTAGATCTTCAATCTAACGCTCTCCCAACTGAGCTTTTTCGGCCGGATTCTGACAGACCGAATTTTGACTCTGCCAGACCGAATTTTGCTTTTCCAAATGTCTCCTTTAATAATGGACTCCAATGTTTTCCCACCCACAGATGTTAAGCTAACTGGTCTAAAGTTTCCTGCTTTTTGTCTGCCTCCTTTTTTGAATAGGGGCATTACATTTGCAGTTTTCCAATCTGCAACGGCTGGGGTAGGCATGCACGTGGAATGGGATAACGCACTTCGGCTGGTGGAGGGATGCACTTGGCCTGGTGTAAGGCACGTCAGCTGGGTTGGCTTGCACTTGAACTGTGGTAAGGCACTTCGGCTGAGGAGGGATGTGCTTGGACTGGGGTAAGGAACTTTGGCTGGCCCTTCCAGACTTCTTGGGTGCTCTGTCCTCTTTCGCTTACGGAAGTCAAAGTACTTCGAGTTATAATTTGCAAAGTCAGTGGTACCTTGGGATGTGCGGTTCAAGTTACACATTCTGGAACTTCAGGATTTGGTGTATCCGACAAGCGGACCAATCATAGACAAAGGGTAGAGTCTGCTGGCCATTTTTGCAGTACCAATAAGAACATCATATCATAACATGATTCGGCATTCAACATAGTTTTATGAAAGGGAAATCATGTTTAACATATTTATTAGAGTTTTTAAGGATGTAACTGGAAGGGTAGATAAAGGAGAACCACTGGATGTAGTACAGTTCGATTTCTAAAAGGCGTTCAATAAGGTGCCACATAAAACGTTGTTACACAAGTTAAGGAATGATTGGTTTGGAGATGATGTATTTGCATGGATAGAGGACTAGTTAACGGATAGCAAACAGAGTGCAGGGATAAACGGGACTTTTTCTGGTTGGCAGGCTCTAAATGGTGGAGTGCCGCAAAGAACAGTGCTGCAGCCTCAGCTATTTACAATCTATATTAATGACTGAATGAAGGGACCGAATGTAATGTATCCACTTTTGCTGCCGATACAATGATAGGTGGGATAGTGAGCTGTGAGGAGAAGATAGATAGACTTCTTGAGTGGGTAGTAAGGTAGAATATGGAGTATGGTGTAGGAAAATGAGAGGTTATGGTAGAAATAATAAAATACAGAATATTTTTGAAACTGTGGCAAACTTTTATGGTGGTGTTCAGAAAGATGTGGGTGGCCTCATGCAAGAAACACAGAATGCTAGCATGCAGGTAATAAGGAGGGCAATATTGTAAGCGTGTTGGAGTGTAAGTGTATGGAAGTCTAGCAACAACTGGGCATTTTGATCTCCTTATCTAAGGAAGGATATATTTGCCTTGAAGTCACTGTATTGATTCCTGTGATGAGAGAGCTGTCTTATGTTGAAAGATTGTGTAGCATGGGTCCATAAACTCTGGAGTTCAGAAGAATGAGAGGTGCTCTTAGTAAAACATACACGATTCTCAAGGGGACTGGCAGTTTAAATGCTGAGATTTTTTTTCTCTATCTGGAGTATCTTGAACTCGGGGAACTAGGCCGTACATGCTTCTCAACTAGCACGTTTTCTTTGAAACCTGAAACAGGGAGACAATGATGTAAATATTAACACAACAACAACTTGCATTTATATAGCGCCTTTAACATAGTAAGACGTTACAGGGCGCTCCGCGAAATCTTAAGACAAATCAAATTATGCTGACACTGAACCACATAAAAGATAAATTACGGCAGATGCTCAAAAGCTTGGTCAATGAGGTAGGTTTTAAGGAGCATCAATCTTGACATCTTTTTGAAACACCCTAAATCAGGAGTATTAATCAGTGTCATTTCCTCTAGGTCTGAAAGTTGTGAGAAGTTGGCTTTTGATTGGACTCATGGGTGTCGAATTCATATGATTAGATAGGATAGTCAGTGCAAAAATAGGCTAGTCAGCCCAACCTGTCAATATCGACGTTTGTGAACCACTGGAGCATCCTCCCCTCTTTCCGCATCCAGCACTATCAGCATATCCCTCCATTCAGTTCTCCCTCATATATTTATCTAACCGCTCCTTACATGCATCTATAATATTAGATTCAACAACTCTGGTGATAGCGACTTTTACATTCTGACTACTCTCTGCGAAAAGAAGTTTCTTCTTAATTCCCAATTTGATTTGTTGCTGATGTTTCTTACACTGATGATCTCTAGTAATACTCTTCCCTGCAAGTGGAAACACTCTGTATCTATTCTAACAAAACCTTTCAAGATATTAAAGAGCTCTATTAGGTCATCGCTTAGATTTCTCGTTTCACGACAAAATAAATTGAGCCTGTGGATTCTTTCCTGATAGTATACCATCTGCTCTGCACCTATCCAGTGCCTTGCTATCTTCTTTTTAATATGGCGACCAGAATTGCACACAGTACGCTTAATGTGGTCGAACTGTAGAGTGTTCTGCATTGGTCGGTTTTAAAATGGCGTGGTCAGGCTGTCCGGTCACAATAAAAGGGGCCCGCACTTCATCTTTTGAGGAGACATTTCACGGGCATCCTGTAGTAACTGAAGGCCATTTGCTTACAGAAGCTGATTGTACATTTTAAACATTGTCGATCTGGGTGCACGGGCAGGACACGTCGTGATGGGCACTTGTTGCCACGTATTTCTGTATGGATGCAAAACGCCTGAAATGGAATAGCTGAGTTGTCCCAGATGGCAGATGAGATTAAAGGCGATGGACTGCTAATGGATTGTGCTCATTTACTGTGTTAAGCGTTTGTTGCTGATAAACCTTCCAAGCATTTGACTGAATATTACATAAATTAGGCTTTGAATCCAAATCTCCTCAAAACTGCAATTTCGTGATAACATTATGGTACATACCATAAATAAACACCTTATCCATTGTGCTGCGCGCTCACTGACTAAGTCACGGTGATTTCTTATTTTTTCTTGATATGCCAACTGAATTAACTGACTGGAGGAATTGTATTAACTCCACGTGACCGTCTCGGCTCATCCCTGGGCCGAATTGAGAGTGGGGTGAGAAAATTCTGCAACAAAAATTAGAACTGAAACATTATTGTTCTTTAAGGAAGGGTGAATGACCCCTACATTCCTATTTTACATTTGGACACAGTCCCATCCCGCTCTCATGATGCTTAATCCCCTCTCAGCGGGACTGGAGAATCATGTTCGAAAAGGAGGCTCATGGTCTGCTCAGCAGAAAGTCAATGTTCTGCATGTTCTTTCAGACAGCTTTCCAACTGGACACAGGCATCCAACTGCCGTGCGAGCACTGCTGCCTATTCCAAGTCAACAATATTCGAATGTCTCCACAAAGCTAGTTTTGAATAAGCGACCTGTATTATCAAATAAGATTTTGCAGCATTAATAGCTCAATATTATCGTCTGTCTCGGCATCCTTAAAGTTACACTCTACCTGAAGAAAACTGTAATTGGTGCTGCTTTATTTCACTGCGAGCGCGAAGGAACTTATCTGTGAAGATATTTGCACCGGATTTACACCATTCCTGTCCTATAGTCCAGGTCTTTCATTATCCAATTCTGCCCTCGTTGCAGGTTAGATCAGCCCAGGCCGTCCATTGAAGCCTGAGAAGTCAGTCAGCGAAAACTAGAGAAATACAAGAGACAGAGATAGGGAGAGATAGAAAGATGCATGCGACGAAAATAACAGAAAAGATCACTGCAGATTGAGGGGAAAACCTTTTGCTCCCTTGAAATGTTGAAAAGCATAAAAGAAAATTGGGTGTCAGCTTAAACGTGCCTTCCTCCCTGGCGGATCTCTCAGGTTCTAAGAGAGGGAATTGCAGCCCGGCAGCTAGAGTTATTATTTATTCGAACACTGAATGGAGCTTTAACCAGTGTAGCGGCGAGCAGGTTTTCAGGCTGAGTGGATTTCAGGCCCAAAACAATAAATCTTCCGGCTATCGCAGAAAGTTGCAGTTTGCTGCAACATTTTACTTTCCAGCCTCGGAACCAGCCAACACTGTCCGATGGGGAAAGGAAAGGGGAGTGTGACTAGCTGAGAGCTGGCACGCTCTCGATGGGGCGAATGGCCTCCTGCTGTGCGGTAACCATTCTATTAATTCTTATTTGGACTTTGATAGGACTTGAATCGACAAGTTTAAATGTTTCTATAGAACAGAATCAGAGAGAATTCTAATGCACGAGTCATTGCAACACTGAGCACAATATTTTTAGCGAAATGTTCAGAAAAATCCTTGTTTCTGTTGAATGTGATGCAGTAATTAAGTAGAGATAACCAATGCGTTTATATATATTCTATTTGAAATCGAGTGTGTTTCCGGCACATTATTCTTTACATCAGAGTTACTGATTAAATGTCAAAACGCCTCCACTCCATCCCAAAAATAAGTATAACTCCAATCCTCCGTTGCAATATTGTTAGCAAGAGGAAACTAAGTGCTGGAATAAAACCGCGAATATGTAGATAACGTTTGGGGATATCTCAATTGTACCTTCGATTCCTGTGGAAATGTCATAAGCAAAGCCATCAACTGTTCTTGGTGAGGCCCGAACTCACAACCTCGGCTTTTCTCCGGGGCTTGCACTACCATATAAGTACTGCGCCCTATCCGATTCCATCGCTATAAGTGCGTGTGGATGCTGTGTGGTATTAATGCTCCCATTATGCAGCTGCCTGTTCCACCTGTCTTATCATTCCTCCCCGAAAAATCTTTCGAGGCTGAGGGTCAATTGATATTTTGAAGATTCACATTGATCGATTTTTGTTGGGCAAGGATACAAACATTTATGGAATCATCGCAGGCAAATGGAATTAAGAATTAGTCAGTTAAAAGTGACAGAAACAGAAAGAGCTGCAAACAAACGTTGCATTTTATTCATATTTAACAGCAACAATATCCGTGCTGTGCGCAATTATGCTGTGGTCATAGAAAAACTCCCTAAACTTCCGTGGCTTTTCTGTGGCTCTCTTTCCGCTCTTCCCTTCCTCCTGCACGCTGCCAGTTTTTAAACCTTGTTTTAAAAGTTGCTCTGGGAAGGGCATTCTACAGTCTCAGAACCATCTCTACCGTTTCATTGTTTAATTTCTATGTTTATTAATTAAGAAACTCCTTGAGCTACAATGGTAGTGCTTGCGACAACGTAATAAAAAGCGGCTTTTTGGAAACACGTTGTGATCATAGTTTGGTTTTGTACAGAATTTAACCTATTCTGTTCGATGGACTGTTATTTTGACAATAAACTATATCTTGTTATAAATGTTGGCTCATTCGTTCGGTAGTGTCAGATGACGAACTGTTTGATGCCCTCATTTATTTCATGTCGGGAATAGACACGGGTATTCATTCAGAAATAACCCACAGATTGTTACTGAGGTGACCGCAGTGAGAGTGACAGACAGCAGCGGGGCATATGGCGAAATCGACAAGAGAGATGGATAAATACAAAACAGCCACAGACTCTGAAAAGTACAAACATCACAAATAAGAGCATTGGCTGCTGTAGGTGAGGCTCGAACTCACAACCTCTGCATTTCCCGGGCCCGTAATTTCATAGAAGTACGGCACGCTAACCAATTGCGCCACGGTATCTGCACAAGTTGTGGTCTCGGTGTTCTCCATCATACAAGCAAGAAGAACACGTTTCATCGAATCATTCAGCACAGAAGGAAGCTTTTCATCCCATCGTGTCTGTGCCGGTTCGCTGCATGAAGCCTTCAGTTATTGAGACTCCATAAATTTTCGCCATAGACGTGTTTTATTTTTGGGTGTAATGTTTTGTTATTTCTCATGAATTTGGATGTCCATGCAGGAAATGTATAAATATATTTGTGCATCTATCTGTGAGATGTAAATAAAATTGTGTGGAACCTTGATAATCAAATTATTTGTGTTCATCTCTGTGTTATTATAAATGTATTTGTTTTTATGTCTGTTTTCTTTATGAATTTATCTCCAAGTATCTCGATGCTATAATTATATTTACGTTTATTTGCGAGGTGTTTACAAGTAACATAGATACAAATATATACACAGTAAATACATTCATAACAAGCACAGTTTATCCATAATGCTATTATAAATAACGTTGTAGTATTCATATACATAAACACTGACACAGATATACAAAATATATTTATATCCTACAGAACAAATTATAAATTAACACAGAGACACCAAAATATATTTAGAGCTATCACTGATCAAAGAGCATTTTACTACCTGCAGTGTTCAGCAAATTCTGCTGTGCCTGTGTTTCCTGTGCATATGCTCGGTGTAAGGGAAAGTTTGGCTGTGCCGTGGTATATCGTTTCACAAGGATGGGCTGAAATGCGCTGTCTGAGGCCACGTTCACTGCTATATTTGATATCTAGTAATCATCTGGACTTATGTATAAAGGCATAATTACAACATCTACAGATGTTTCAGCCTGGTACACAAATCCACTGCCAAATTAGTTCAACCACTCACCAGCCCCAGTTGTTTAACTTCCCACGACGAATTTGGTCCAATCTCTGTGGATGTACAACCGGACCTACTGCAACAGGTCCCTCCTCCGCCAGAACTGGTCCCAATGCCCCAGCATTCAGTAGTCCAACTTTGTGCACCGTTTATCCAGACGCACGTTGCTACTTCTAAACTCAATAGCGCGGGGCACTGGGAATAATCCATAGAATACCTTTGTGGTCCTGCTCATTAATTTCCTCAATTGCACCTGAAACTCTGACTGGAGGAACTCATCCCCTTGTTTCCTTATGTCATTGGTTAGCACATAGATAACGGCTTATGCTGCTCCCCTTCACCCCGAAAAATGTTTTGCACCCACTCAGTGATGTTCTTTAGCTGGCAGCAGGGAGGATACACACCACGTATGACTCACGTTTGCCGTTGCAGTAAGGTACTAAATTTCGAATCCCCAATGACGTTAACTTATGTCACTTTTTAGTTTCAAAAGCAAAGGAATGCGAATCCTGTCAATCTGAAATTAAATCAGAAAATGTTGGAAATACTCAGCCAGTCAGGCAGCATCTCTGCAAAGATTTCTGATGACGGGGTCGTGATTAAATGTCATTCACGTGATGCCGTCCCAGGAATTTGAATCCCTCCCTCTTGCACCACTGCTCAAGCCACGTATTTATTCTAACTATCCTGCTCCCTCTACTCTGATTAGAACGTGGCACTGGTAGCAATCCAGAGATTACTATCTTTGAGGTCCTACTTTTTAATTTAACACTTAGCTCCCTAAATTCAGCTTGTAGGACCTCTTCCCACTTCTTACCTATATCTTGGTACCTACATGTGCCGCGACAACTGGCTGTTCACCCTCCCTCTCCGGAATGCTCTGCAGCCGCTCCGAGATATCCTTGACCCTTGCACCAGGGTGCCTTTCCCTTGCAAGACATCTCCCCCGACAGTATCCAAAACGGTATATCTGTTTTGGTGGGAGATGACCACAGGGGACTCCTGCACTACCTTCCTGCTATTGCCTTGTCTCTTGATCACCAAATCACTATCTGTCCAAACCTTACCTGCGATGTGACCAACTCACGAAATGTGCTATCCACAAAATTCTCAGCATCGCGCATTCTCCAGAGTGAGTCCATCCGCCGTTCCAGTGCCGTCATGTGGTCTGTCAGGAGCTGCAGCTGGACACACTTCCCGCACACATAGTAGCCAGGCCTGACTTCCTACCTAGCACAGGAGGAGCATGACACGGGTCCGAGCTCTACTGCCATAACTTAACCCTTAAATTAATTTACTTACTAAAATTTACTTAACCACCAAACAGCTACTTAGTAGTTCGCTGCCAAATAAACCAATCTAAAATTTAGTCTAAAAGAGAGTTATACTTACCAGTCGAACATCCAACCACTTATCCACTTGGCTGTGACGTCACCTCTTGTTTTCGCACCCCTCTATCTTTGTCTGCAACTGGTTGGCCTGGTGTCTGGGCCGCCGTCTCCTACTCTCGCCCTCCTTATCAGCTGCTCTAATGTCAGCACTGGTAGGAAAAACAAGCCAAAACAGCACCGGCCTGATAAGTACTCTTAAGGTAATACCTGTTGACTAGCGAGATGGACGCGGGGGCTCGATCACTAACTGCCTCGTGCTCCTATTCAGTACATCTCTGACTGGAGTAAGAATAAAACGGGGAAGGTGGCTCGACCGTGGCTAAAAAGGGAAATTAAGGATAGTGTTAAAAGCAAGGAAGACGCAAATACATTAGATAAAATATGTAACAAACCTGAGGAATGGGAGAAATTTGGAATTCAATATAGGAGGACTAAGGGTTTAATTAAGAGGGGGAAAATAGAGTACGAGAGGAAGATTGCAGGGAACAAAATACTGACTGCAAAAGCTTCTACAAATATGTGAAGAGAAAAAGATTAGTGAGGACAAAAGTAGGTACCTTGCAGTAGGATTCAGGTGAGTTTATAAAAGGGGAACAAAGAAATGGCAGACCAATTGAACAAATACTTCGGTTCTGTATTCACGAAGGAAGACACAAATAACCTCGCGAATGTACTAGGGGACAGTCGGTCTCGTGAGAAGGAGGAACTGAAAGATATCCTTCTCAGGCAGGAAACTGTGTTCGGGAAATTGATGGAATCGAATGCTGATAAATCCCCGGGGCCTGATAGTCTGCATTCCAGGGTACTTAAGGAAGTAGTCCAAGAAATAGTGGATGCATTGGTGATCATTTTCCAACAATCTATAGAATCTGGATCAGTTCCTATGGACTGGAGGGTAGCAAATGTAACACCACTTATTAAAAAAAGGATGGAGAGAGTAAACGGGTAATTAGACACTGGTTAGCCTGACTTCAGTAGTGGGGAAAATGTTGGAATCAATCATTAAGGAAGAAATAGCAGCACATTTGGAAAGCAGTGACAGGATCGGTCCAAGTCAGCATGGATTTATGAAAGCGAAATTATTCTTGACGAATCTTCTGGAATTTTTGGAGGATGTAAATAGCTGAGTAGACAAAGGAGAAACAGTGGACGTGGTGTATTTCGACTTAGAAAAGGTTTTCACAAGGTCCCGCGCAGGAGATTGGTGTGCAAAATCAAAGCACATGGTATTCGGGGAAATGCACTGACGTGGACAGAGAACTGGTCGGCAGACAGGAAGCAGAGAGTCGAGATGAACGGGCCCTTTTCAGAATAGCAGGCAGTGACTGGTTGAGTGCCACAGGGCTCAGTGTTGGGACCCCGGCTCTTTAAAATATACATTAACGATTTGGATGAAGGAATTGAGTGCAATATCTCCAAGTTTGCAGGTGACACTGAACAGGATGGCGGTGTGAATTGTGAGGGGGATGATAAGAGGCTGCAGGGTGACTTGGACAGGTTAGGTCAGTGGTAAAATGCATGGCAGATGCAGTATAATGTGGATAAATTTGATGTTATCCATTTTTGGGGGCAAAAACACGAAGGCAGAATATTATCTGAATTGTGGCACAATAGGAAAAGGGGAGGTGCAATGAGCCCTGGGTGTCATGGCTCATCAGTCATTGAAGGTTGGCATGCTGGTACAACAGGCTGTGAAGAAGGCAAATGGAATGTTGGACTTCATAGCTCGGGGATTTGAGTATAGGAGCTGGGAGGTCTTATTGCAGTTTTGCAGGTCTTAATGGGTCCTCACCGGGAATATTCTGTTCAGTTTTGGTCTCCTAATCTGAGGAAGGACGTTCTTGCTATTGAGCCAGTGCAGCGAAGGTTCACCAGATTAATTCCAGGGATGGCTGGACTGCCATATGTAGAGGAACTGGATCAACGTGAACTTCATTCACTGGAGTTTAGAAGGATGAGAGGGGTTCTCATAGAAACATGAAAGATTCTGACGGGACTGGACAGGTTAGATGCGGCGAGAATGTTCCCGATATTGGGGAAGTCTAGAACCAGGGGACATAGTCTTAGGATAAGGGGAAGGCCTTATAGGACTGAGATGAGGAGAAACTTCTTCACTCAGCGAGTTGTTAATCTATGGAATTTCTTGCCGCAGAGATTTGTTGATGCCAGTTCAGTGGATATATTCAAGGGGGAGTTAGATGTGACCCTTATGGCTCAGGGGTTCAAAGCGTATGGAGATTAAGCAGGAAAGAGGTACTGTTGTAATGATCAGCCATTGAACGGCGGTGCACGCTCGAAGGGCCGAATGACCTACTCCTGCACCTTATTCTATGTTTCTATGTTTCTATGTCTTCTGGTCAACCACTCCCGCTCTAACTGCACACTCCTGAGCTGCAGGGTGACCACCACTAGAAGAGAATTGGGTAAATAATTGATGGCGAACAGTTTGCAGGGCTCTGGGGAAAGTGTGTAATTTTATGCTTCTGAAAACCTCAGTTCACTGTTTTAATTCTCGGCCGTGCCCGCAGGGATTTTCCGACATTTAACGTACTTTTTCACTTTTTCTCTCTCTATGATTCATTATATTTCTCGCTGAGTATGACTTTTTTTTCATCTATCAGTCTCGCTTTATGTCTAACTCAGTTGCAGTGAATTTCTGTAAGCTTTTCTCATTGGGGATTTGTTTATCCGTCCTAATATAACTTTCCCTCTGTTACACTTTCCATCACTCCCCACATCAATTTACTCCGCAGCTTATGAGTTATCCCTTTAAGCGCTGCTTCAATCTGAGCTTGCTGATACTGGGTGGTTGACGTGGATTTTAACATTATTCATTCAAAAATGTTCAGTGTTGACGGGAAGATTACATGTTCTGTGGGTTAAAGCAAGGGGGTTTGTTGTCGAGTTATGGACGATCAGTTCAATGCGTTATTTGCCTAAGTGCTGTGCTTTTGAGATTCAGATTTTCACCATCCACAGTTAAACACCAGGTATATATCCTCCCACGTTTGCAGAGTATGCAGATGTGTAGTTTGCTCAGCGCTGAAAACTAAATTTTGAGTCTGCAAGTGATGTGACGAATTTTCAAGCACTGCACAGCAGCGTGTTCATCACCAGGATGGCTGAGTTGTTAAGGTGTTGGAATTAAAATCCAACTGATGTGTGTCTGCGTGTGTTCCAACCCACTCCAAGTAAATGTTCAACCAACTGGTTTGCCAATTAGACTTAATGCTTGTTTGTTTTGAAAGCGTGGAAGCGGTCCATAATCTCTGCACATCATATATTTATAATTCACCCTTCACGACAACGTTTCTCTCATTATAATAGATGTTCTGCCAATTGACTAAACATAGGAACAGGATTACGCCATTCCGCCCCTTGTACCTATTGGCCATTCCATTAATTCTTGGCTGAGCTCTATCTTAACTCGATCCATCTGCATTGGCTCCACATCATGAAAACCAGTGTCTAGGTAAAACTATCGATCTAAAATTACCAGTTTTAATTGAGATTGCATATCCTGCTTTTTGTAGAAGATAGATCCACCACCCTTTGCGTGAAGAAGATTTTCTTAACTTCTCTACAGAATGGCATGTCTCTGATTTTAACATTATGTCCCCTTGTCGTAAACTGTCCCACGAACGGTGAAAAAAGCTTTATCTCTATCTATCTTATCAATTCTTTTCAAAACCTTAAAAACCTCAATGAAATCAACACTTCACCTTATATATTCCAGGGGGTATAGACCTAGTTTATGTATCCTCACCTCATAATTTAACTTGTGGCACCCTGGTAACATTCTCGTGAATATGAACTGTGCACCTTCCACGTCCAATCTATAATTTCTAAGGGGCCGTGCCCATAAAGG
The DNA here is from genome assembly GCF_044704955.1 of Pristiophorus japonicus. NCBI lineage: Eukaryota > Metazoa > Chordata > Chondrichthyes > Pristiophoridae > Pristiophorus > Pristiophorus japonicus. Next base: position 675,581 of record NW_027252835.1, read on the forward strand.
GACTGGATATAATGGAGAGAAACGGATTATTTCCCTTAGCAGAGGGCTCAACAACCAGGGGGCATACATTTATAATAATTGTAGAAGGTTTACAGGAGATTAGATGGGAAATTTTCACAGGCAGAGAGTTGTAGTTGTCTAAAACGCAATACCTGAAAAGGTGGTAGAGGCAGAAAGCTTTAGCACCTTTAAAAATATTTGGATATGCAACTGAAGTGCCATAACATGCAGGGTTATGGACCTAGAGCTCGAAAGTGGGATTAGGCTGGATAACCGTGGCACGGACAGGATGGGCCGGAATAGCCTCCTTCCATGCTGTAAACTTCTATGACCTATTATATTCTATAACTTAGAGTACTCCAGATATAGTCTAACTACTTCTCTGTACAGTTGAAGAAAAACTTGCACTGCTTTATAGTCCAACCCCTTGTTATAAAGCCGAACATGCCATTAGTTGTTTCGAATATATTTGTAACTTGCTACTGCACGTTAGCGGGATGGGCACTAGGACTCTAAACCACTTTGGAACTCCATCCCTCCGAGCTGTGCTCCATTTAATTCGTACTCGGATCTAAACTATGTGATCTAAAATGGACGACCACACAATTACCTGTTTGGAAACTATCTGCCACTGAATCATCCATTCACTTAATCTATCAATATATCTTTACAAGTAACGCCTAAGTAACTTAATATATCATAAATATTTGCATCATCTGCAAACGGGGATATATGGCTGCCTGTTGTGCCTTCTTAATCTTTAAGAAATATCGAATGAAACATTTTTTTAACACTGACAGTTTAAAACGTGCCATGTTTTGAAGCCCTGGTAGGGTATGTGGGAAGAGTAAGATTTCAGGTCGATGACCCATGTGATCCTTCAAATATACATCATGCAACTGTACGCTGTTTTCAAACAGTAAAAGCACGGGCTTGCATTCCGTAGCATCTTTCAGGAACATAGAATGACCCAGTTGCTCGCCGTTGCTCAGTTTGAATTCCAGCAGGACCGCCAGCCTCCAGACATCATTACAGACTTGGTCCAAATATGGCCAAAAGTGATTAATTCTAAAATGAAGCGAGAGTGATTGTCGTTGACATCAAAGCAGCATTTAACCGAATGCTGCATCAAGGAAGTTTCTAACGGTGAAGTTATTGCGGGGTTAATCTCCACTACTGGAGACATACCTAGCCTAAAAGAAGATGGTTGTGGTTGTTCGACGCCAATCATCTCAGCCCAGGATATCGCTGCAGGAGTTCATCATTACCTGCTTCATTAATGACCTGCCCACCATCATAAGGTCAGAAGTGGGCATGATTGCTGAAGATTGTATTTTACAGCTCGAGTATCAAATCCTCAGAAAATGAACCATAAAATATATCGCCTCTCCACTATTGTGGCTGGATCAAAATCTTGGAACACCTTCTACTAAGCAGCACATTCGTAGTACCATCACCTTAGTGACATAATCATAGAACCATAGCAATTTACAGCACAGAAGAAAACCATTTAGCTCATCTCATCCTTGCTGGTGGACAAAGCACTACCCTGCCAAATTCAATTTCTAGCTCTTGGACCGTAGCCATCAAGTTCATATCCAAGTACTGCAGTGGTCCACGAAGTTTGTTCATCACTAACTTCTCGAACGCAATTAGGGATGGGCAAGATCCCATCGATGGTGTGATACAGATATGTGCAGGACACGAAAGAGCATTCCCCCACCTCTTAGAATCATAGAATTATAGAAATTTGCCGCAGAGAAGGAGGGCATTCGGCCCATCCTGTCTCCGCCAATCGCAAGAGCAATCCAGCCTAATCCCACGTCCCAGCTCTTGATCTGTTGCAGATTAGGGTCATTCAATCCATCTGCAAGTACTGCTGAAATGTGATGAGGGATTTTGTCTCGACCAACTTTTCAGTCAGTGAGTTCCAGACTCAAATTCATTCTGGGCGAAAAAATTTCTCCTCGACTCCCGTGTAATTCGTTTACCAATTATTTTAAATCTATGCCCCCTGATTATTGACGTCTCTGGTCAGGGGCATATGTGTTTCTTATCCCGGCCCCTCATAACATTATACAGCTCAATTATGTCACCAATTCTCCTCATCTGTTCCGACGAAAACAACCCCAATCTTTCCCCACAACCAAATCTATCCAGTCCGGGAAAAAGCCAGAGGAGAACAGAGGAAACACATGGAAGTGGAGGAGAATTGTTTGTTTTAAAGCTGTGAGTGTGGTGATCTGTAATGCACTGCCTGACAGGGTGGTGAGTCATAGAGTCATCGATTCATAAAATTGTTACAGCATGGACGAAGGCAATTCGGCCGGTCGAGCTCATGCTGACTCTCAGTTAGTCTCAACTCCCTGTCACTTCCCCGTAGCTCTGCAGATTCAATAGTAACCAACAAAATGGAATTGGATAAATGCTTGAAGAGGCTCATTTTGCAGGGCGTTGTGGAAAGATCTGGGACTAATTGGATAGCTCGTTCAAGAGTACGATGGTCCAAGTACGCTCCATCGGTAATGCATGATGTTATGAAATATTTTATGATAGTTTCATCTAAATGACGCTAATTATTTGCCCGTTCAGCAATCCCACTTCATTTATTTGTATATGCATCTGTGCTTGAACAACCTAATTGAAATGATGTGCAATTCGCTAGCAATGTGACGCAAGTCATACAGTTGATGAGAGTGCGGTGGCCAAGTGGTTAGTCTTCGGTTTCATAAATTGAAGATCATAGGTTCGGCGGCTATTGAGATTGTATCACATTAAATGTGACATTCTAAAGCTTTTTCCATTTTAACTATCAAAACACTTCATAATTTTGAACTAATGTCATAAATCGCCAATTAACGTTTTCTATCCTAAGGAGAAAAATCCCAGCTTCTCCACTTTCTTCGGATAAATGAGGTCCCCAACTCTGGCAGTATTCTAGTAAATCTATTCTGCACCCTCTCCAAGGGCTTGACTTCTTCCCTACAGCGTGTTGCCCACAACTGAACGCAATATTCCAGCTAAGACCTCATAAGTGTTTTATAATTGCTTGGCATAACTTCCTTGTTTTTATACTCTATTCGGCTATTAAAAAAGGAAAAGTTCCCATGTCTTCCAGATCCTGCCCCCTCTTTAGAAGTGTACGATTTAGAGCTGGTTCATACAAAACAGGGAGAGCATTCTGACCGGTTTTGGGATCATTGATCTCCAGAGGCAGATGCTTAATAGGGGATTTAAATGTTCATGTATAAATCTGGGCCCGTTAAAATTGTAACATTATTTCATGTTGCCTCTCATCATCACATCAAAGTGTATCACTTCACACTTCTCTGTGTTAACTTACATCTGCTATGTGTCTGTTCATTTCACCAGTCGGTTATGTTCTTACTCCCTCTTTGTAGAACTTACTATCTGCTTTCTGCCCCTTTGATTTTCTTTGTAGCTTTCCCATTCACCAGGATCTGAGCTATTTTTTATATTTGTGTATGCTTTTACTTTAGTTTAATGTGGCCCCTTATCGTCCATGCCTATTTTTTTTGGCCCCCAGGGGTATACCCTGATTCTGTATCACTTTTAATTATTTTAACACCTCATATCATTCTACCCATTAACAGATTTTCCCAGTTTATTGTGGACAGTCCCTGTCTCAGCCCCTTGAAGTCGGTCTTACCGAAATCTGGAATGGTACTGATTTTTTCTCGTTTCTCCCTGTCAAATGTTACGTTGAAGTCGATCATGTTTTGATCGCTATTAAATACATTTTCACTTACCCTTAGGCTGCTGAATAAATCCTGCTCGTTACTCATTACTAAATGTAAATTGTAATGCCCCTTGTTTGTGATGGAACATATTGTTGAAGAACTAGCCCGGACACACTCAATAAATTGACAATTTTTCTAACAGGTGCTAGTCAGATTATCCCAATACATATGAAAATGTAAGTCCTCTATTAAAACCACACTGTCTTGACTACACGCTTGTCTAATCTCAACATTTATATATTCTAGTACTTCACAGCTGCGACTAGAAGGCCTATACACAACTCCTACTATTGTCTTAAATCCTTTCCTTTCTCGCAATTCTACCCATAAAGTCTCCACGTCTGGCTTACCTGTAGTTAGATCCTCGCTTGGAACTGAATCATAGAATCATAGTTATTTACAGCACGGAAGATGGATATTTCGACTCATCCGTTCAACGTCGGCCAACAAAGAGCTTTCCAGCGGAATCCCGTGTTCCAGCTTTTGGGCTGTAGCCCTGTAGGTTATTGCAATTCAATGCAAATCCAAGCGCGTTTTAAATGTGGTTTGGGTTTCCGCCTCTACCACACTTTCAGGCAGTGAGTTCCAGACTCCCAACTTGCTCTGGTTGAAGACATTTCCAGTCAAATCCCCGCTAAACTTGCTACGAATGATTTTAAATCGATGTTCCCTCGTTGTTGACCATTCTGCTCAGAAAAATAGGTCCTTCCTATCCACTCTCTCTCGGCCCCTCATAATTTTGAACACATCAATAATGATTCCCCTCAGCTGCCTATATGCCAATGGAATAAAACCCAGCCTATCGAATCATTACTCATAGCTAAAATTTTCCAGTCCAGTCAACATCCTCGTAAATCTCTTTTGCACCCTCTCTAGCGCAATTGCATCGTTCCTGTAATAATGTGTATGCAGTATTCTAGTTATTGCCCAAATAATATTTTATATAACTCTAGCATAACTTCACTGCTCTTGTACAATATACCTCGGCTAATAAAGGTAAGTATGCCGCATGCCTTCTGAACTAGCACGTTTTCTTTGAAACCATAAACAGGAAGGCAATGATGTAAATATTAAAACAATAACAACTTGCATTTATGTAGCGCCTTTAAGACGTCACAGGGCGCTCCACGAAAGCTTAAGACAAATCAAATACCGCTGAAAACGAGCCACATAAAAGAGAAATTACGGCAGATGCCCTAAAGCTTCGTCAATGTGATCGATTTTAAGTAGCATCAATCTTGAAATACCCTTAGCCAGGAATATTAATCAGTGTTATTTCCTCCAGGTCTAAAAGTTGTGAGAAGTTGGCTTTTGAATTGGACTCATGGGTGTCGAAATCATACGATTACATAGGATATTCAATGCAAAACAGGCTATTAGGCCCAACCTGTCAATATCGACCTTTGTGGTCCACTGGAGCATTCACCCCTCTTTCCGCATCCAGCACTATCAGCATAGCCCTACATTCAGCTCTCCTTCATATGTATATTCGACCGTTCCTTACATGCAACTATAACATTTCATTCAACCACTCTGGTGGTAGCGAGTTTTAAATTCTTACTACTCTCTGGCGAAAGAAGATTCTTCTTAATGCCCAATTTGATTTGTTGCTGATTTTTCTTATATTGATGGTCTCTAGTAATACTCTTCCCCACAAGTAAAAACACTGTGTAACTAGTCTATCAAAACCTTTCAAGATATTAATGAGCTCTATTAGTTCACCACTCAGACTTCTTGTTTCACGACAAAATAAATTGAGCCTGTCGATTCTTTCCTGATAGTATACCATCTTCTCCGCACCCTATCCAGTGCCTTGCTTATCTTCTTTCATAATATGGCGACCAGAATTGCACACAGTACGCCGAATGTGGTCAAACTGGAGAGAGTTCTGCATTGGTCGGTTTTAAAACGGCGTGTCCAGCTGCCTGGTCTCATTAAAAGGGGCCCGCACCTCATCTTTTGAGGAGACATTTCACTACCATCCTGTCGTAACTGAAGGCCGTTTGCTTACAGAAGCTGATTGTACATTTTCAACATTTTCGATATGGGCAGGACAGGTCGTGAAGGGGAAGTTTTGCAGCGTATTTCTGTATGGATGCAAAAAGCCTGAAATGGAATAGCTAAGTTGTGCTAGATGGCAGCCGAGAGGTTAAGGCGATGGACTGCTCATCGATTGTGCGCATTTACTATGTTGAGCGTTTGTTGCTGATAAACCTTCCAAGCATTTGATTGAATATTACATAAATTAAGCTTTGAATCTAAATCTCCAAAAAAACTGTCATTTCCTGAAAAAATACCTTATCCATTAAGTTGCGCACTCACTGACCAAGTCACGGTGATTTCTTATATTTTCTTGATATTCCAACTGAATTTACTGACTGGAGGAATTGTATTAACTCCACGTGATCGGCTCGGCTCATCCTTGGGCCGAATTGCGATTGGTGCGAGCAAATTCTGCAGCAAAATCTGAAACTGAGTCATTACTGTTCTTCAAGGAACGGAAAATGCCCCCTACAGGTCCTGCTATAAAGTGGGCACAGTCCCATCCAACTCTCATGATGCTTAATACCTCTTAACGGGACTGGAGAACAATTTTCAAGAAGGAGGCTCGTGGTCTGCTCAGCAGAAAGTCAATGTTCTGCATGTTCTTTCTGACAGCTTTCCAATTGGACACAGGCATCCAACTGCCGTGCGAGCATTGCTGACTATTCCTAGTCAACAATATTGGAATGTGTTTACAAAACTAATTTTCAATATGTGACCTGTATTATGAAATAAATTTTGCAGCATTAATAGCTTTATATTGTCGTCTGTCTCGCTATCCTCATAATGTACACTCTACCTTAAGACATCTATAATCGGTGCTGCTTTATTTCACTGTGAGCGTGAAGGGACATATCTGTGAAGATATTTGCCCCGAATTTACACCATTCTGTCCTATAGTCCACGTCTTTCTTTACCCATTCCTGCCCTTTTTGCAGGTTAGATCAGCCCAGGCCGTCCATTGAAGCCTGAGAACTTAATCAGCGAAAAGCAGAGAAATACAAGAGGCAGAGATAGGGAGAGATAGAAAGATGAATGCGAAGGCAATAACAGAAAAGGTCATTGCATCTTGATCGGAAATCCTTTTGCTCTCTTGAAATGTTGTAAAAGCGTAAAAGATAATTGGGCGACAGTTTAAATGTGCTTCGCTCCCTGGCGATCTCTCAGTCTCTGAGAGAGGGAAATGTAGCCCGCAGCTGGAGCTCTTATTTATTCGAGCAATGAATGGAGCTTTAAACAGTGTAGTGGCGAGCAGGTAAACTTGAGTGTATATCAGGCCCAAAACATTGAACCTTCCGGCTATCACAGACAGTTTCGGTTTGCTGCAGACTTTCACTTTCCAGCCTCGGAATCAGCCAACCCTGTTGCAGGGCTATGGGGAAAGGACGGGGGATTGGGACTAGCTGAGAGCTGGCACGCTCTCGATGGGACGAATAGCCTCCTGCTTTGCGGTAACCATTCAATTAATTTACGATTGGACTTTGATAGGACTCGAATCGACAAGTTTGAATGTTTCTATCGAACAGAATCAGCGAGAAGTCCAATGCACGAGCCATTGCAACATTGAGCACAACATTATTAACGAAATCCTTGTTTCTGTTGAATATGGTGCAGGAATTATGTGGAGATAACCAATGCGTTTTCATATCATCTCTGTGAAATCGAGTGTGTTTCCGGCACATTATTCTTTACATCAGAGTTCTTCATTAAATGTCAAAACGCCTCCACTCCATCCCATAAATTATTACAATTCTCATCCTCTGTTGCAATATTGTTAGCATGAGGAAAATAAGTCCTGGAATAAAACAGTGAATATGTAGATAACGTTTGGGGATACAGCAATTGTACCTATCGATTCCTGTGGAAATGTTACAAACAAAATTATCAGCTGTTTTAGGTGAGGCTCGAACTCACAACATCGACTATTCCGGGGTTGATACGATCATATAAGTACTGCGTGCTATCCAAGTCCACCTCTGCATGTGTGCGGATGCTGTGTGGTATTAATGCTTCCATCATACAGCTGCCTATTCCACCTGTCTTATAATTCCTCCCCTAAAACTTTATCGTGGCTGGGGGTAATTGACATTTTCAAGTTTCACAATGATAGATTTTTGTTAGGCAATGATACGAAGACTTATAGAAACATAGAAACATAGAAAATAGGTGCAGGAGTAGGCCATTCGGCCCATCTGGCCTGCACCGCCATTAAATGAGTTCATGGCTGAACATGCAACTTCAGTACCCGATTCCTGCTTTCTCGCCATACCCCTTGATCCCCTAGTAGTAAGGACTTTATCAAACTCCTTTTTGAATATATTTAGTGAATTGGCCTCAACAACTTTCTGTGGTAGAGAATTCCACAGGTTCACCACTCTCTGGGTGAAGATGTTTCTCCTCATCTCGGTCTTAAAAGGCTTAACCCTTATCCTTAGACTGTGTCCCCTGGTTCTGGACTTCGCCAACATAGGTAACATTCTTCCTGCATCTAACCTGTCCAAACCCATCAGAATTTTAAAGTTTCCTAAGAGGTCCCCTCTCATTCTTCTGAACTCCAGTGAATACAAGCCCAGTTGACCCAGTCTTTCTTGATAGGTCAGTCCCACCTTAATGGGAATCAGTCTGGTGAACCTTCGCTGCACTCCCTCAATAGCAACAATGTCCTTCCTCAGGTTAGGATACCAAAACTGCACACAATACTCCAGGTGTGGCCTAACCAAGGCCCTGTTAAACTGTAGCAACACCTCCCTGCCCCTGTACTCAAATCCCCTCGCTATGAAGGCCAACTTGCCATTTGCTTTCTGAACCGCCTGCTGCACCTGCATTCCAACCTTCATGACACCCAGGTCTCGTTGCACCTCCACTTTTCCGAATCTGTCACCATTCAGATAACAGTCTGTCTCTCTGCTTTTACCACCAAAGTGGATATCCTCACATTTATCCATATTATACTTCATCTGCCATGCATTTGCCCACTCACCTAACCTATCCATGTCGCTCTGCAGCCTCATAGCATCCTCCTCGCAGCTCGCACTGCCACCCAACTTAGTGTCATCCGCAAATTTAGAGATACTACATTTAATTCCCTCATCTAAATCATTTATGTACAGTGTAAACAGCTGGGGCCCCAGCACAAAACCTTGAGGTACCCCACTAGTCACGGCTTGCCATTCTGAAAAGTACCTATTTACTCCTACTCTTTGCTTCCTGTCTGACAACCAGTTCTCAATCCATGTCAGCACACTACCCCCAATCCCTTGTGCTTTAACTTTGTACATAAATCTCTTGTGTGGGACCTTGTCGAAACCCTTCTGAAAGACCAAATATACCACATCAACTGGTTCTCCCTTGTCCACTCCACTGGAAACATCCTCAAAAAATTCCAGAAGATTTGTCAAGCATGATTTTCCTTTCACAAATCCATGCTGACTTGGACCTATCATGTCACCTCTTTCCAAATGCGCTGCTATTACATGCTTAATAATTGATTCCATCATTTTACCCACTACCGATGTCAGGCTGACCTTCTATAATTCCCTGTTTTCTCTCTCCCTCCTTTTTTAAAAGTGGGGTTACATTGGCTACCCTCCCCTCCATCGGAACTGATCCAGAATCAATGGAATGTTGGAAAATGACTGTCAATGCATTGGCTATTTCGAAGGCCATTTCCTTAAGTACTCTGGGATGCAGTCCATCAGGCCCTGGGAATTTATCGGCCTTCAATCCCATCGATTTCCCCAACACAATATCCCGACTAATAATGATTTCCCTCAGTTCCTCCTCCATATTAGACACTCTGACCACTTTTATATCGGGAAGGTTGTTTGTGTCCTCCTTAGTGAATACTGAACCAAAGTACTTGTTCAATTGGCCCGCCATTTCTTTGTTCCCCGTTATGAATTCGCCTGATTCTGACTGCAGGTGACCTACGTTTGTCTTTACTAACCTTTTTCTCTTTTCTTATCTATAGAAACTTTTGAAATCCGTCATAATGTTCCCTGGAATCATCGCAGGCAAATGGAGTTATGACATAGTTAGTTAAAATGCGGAGCATGATTGAATGGCTGAATATCCACCACCTGTTTCTATTTTCCTATGAATGTAGCAGGTAAGAAATAGAAAGACCTGCAAACAAACATTGCATTTTATTCATATTTAACAGCAACAATATCTGTGCCATGCCCAACTATGCTGTGGTCAGAAAAAAGCTCCCTAAGCTTCGGAAACTCCCGTGGCTTTTCTGTGGCTCTCTTTCCTCTCTTCCCCTCCTCCTACACGCTGCCAGTTTTTAAACCTTGTTTTAAATGTTGCTCTGGGCAGGGGCACTCGACAGTCTTAGAACCCTCTCTACCGTTTCATTGCTTGATTTTTATGTTGATTAATTATGAAACTCTTTGAGCTACAATGGTAGCGCTTGCGACAATACATTAAAAGGCAGCTTATTGGAAACACGTTCTGATCATAGTTTGGTTTTTTACACAATTGAACCTATATCGGTGTTAAATTTACAATAAACTATATCTTGTTATAAATGTTGGCTCATTAATTCCCTCGTGTCAGATGAGGAATTGTTTGATCCCCTCATTTATTTCATGTAGGGAACAGGCACGGGTATTCATTCAGAAATAACCCACAGATTGACACTATGATGACCGCAGCAAGAGACACAGACAGCACCAGAGAACATGGAGAAGAGACAAGAGAGATGGATAAATACAAAACGGCCTCACACTCTGAAAAGTACAAACGTCACATGCAAAAGCATCGGCTGCGCTCGGTGAGTCTCGAACTCACAACCTCGGCATTTCTCGTGTTTGATATTGTCATATAAGTACCGCGCACAAACCAATTGCGCCACTAGAGCTGCAGGTCTTGCTGTTTCAGTGCTCCCATCATGCATCTGCCTGTTCCACCTGTCTTGCAAGAAAGAAAACAAAGAATCATCGAATCATTCAGCACAGAAGGAAACTATTCATCTCATCGTGTCTGTGCCGGATCTCTGCAAGAAGCCTTCAATTATTGAGACTCCATAGATTTTCGCCATAGATGTGTTTTATTTTTGTGTGTAATGTTTTGTTATTTCTAATGAATTTGGATGTCCTTGCGGGAAATTTAAAATATATTTGTGCATCTATCTGTGACATGTAAATACAATTGTGTGGAACCTTGATAATCAATTTATTTGCGTATATCATTGCGTTTTTATAAATGTATTTGTTTTTATCTCTGTTTTCTTTCTGAATTTATCTCCAAGAATCTCTGTGCTGCAATTGTATTTACGTTTATTTGCGAGGTGTTTACAAGTAACATAGATACAAAGATAGACACAGAATATACATATATAACACACACAGGTGCTCCACAATTCAATTATAAATAACGTTGTTGCTCTCAAATACGTAAACGAACAGAGATGTACAAAATATATGTATATCCCACAGAACAAATTGCTACTTAACATAGAGACATTAAAATATATTTAGAACTATCGCTGATCAAAGAACATTTTGCTCTTTGCGGTCCTCAGCAAATTCTGCTGTACCTGTTTTGCCTGTTGTGCTCGGTGTCAGGGAAGGTTTGTTCGGGCAGTGGGAAATAGTTTCCCATGGATGGGCTGCAATGCGCTGTCTGAGGCCACGTTCATTGCTATATTTGATATATACTAATCATCTGGACTTGGGTATACAGTGCAAAATTACACCATCTACAGATGTTTCATCCTGATACACAAATCCACTGCCAAATTAGTTCAATCTCTCTCCGGACCCAGTAGTTAATCTTCCCGCGAGTACTTTGGTCCAAGCTCTGTTGATGTCCAACCCGACCTACTGTAACAGGTCCGTCCTGCGCCAGAACTGGTCCCAATGTCCCAGGTTTCTGCAGCCCAACCTCGTGCACCGTTTCTTCTAAACTCAATAGCGCGGGGCACTGGGATTAATCCATGGAATACCTTTGTGGTACTGCTCATTAATTTCCTCAATTACACCTGAAACTCTGCCTGAAGGAACTCATCCCCTTATCTCCTTATGTCTTGGTTAGCACATAGATCAGGGTTATGCTGATCCCCTTCACACCTCGAAATGTTCCTCACCACTCAGTGATGTTCTGTACCTGACAGCAGGGAGGATACACTCCACGCACATCTCACGTTTGCCGTTGAATAAATGCCCTGACATTCGAATCCTCAATGATGTCAAATTACATAACGTTTTAGTTTAAAAAGCAAAGTACTGCGAAGCCTGTAAATCTGAAATGACATCAGAAAATGTTGGATATATTCAGGCAGCATCTCTGGAAAGATTTCTGATGGCGAGGTTGTGTTTAAATGTCATTGACGTGACGCGTCAACAATACAATCCAGATACTGCCCGATGTAATCCCAGTGCGCCAGTTTGCGGGTATTGAAACCAATCTGGATACCGCACATCAATCTGGGAGTTAAATTGATGTTGTTGTTCTTGTAAAGTCGCAACAGCAGAGGACTGCAATAAAATATCCAAGTCTTTAAGATAAATCATATGTTTCACAGTTAACAAAACGAGCCAGTTCCAAAAGACATTCAATCTTCAAAACGGTTAAATTGCGCCGTTAAATTTCCGGCATGTGTGCCCGGGCAAAACACAGGCTTTGGCTGTTTTTTTTTAAATTGCAGTTCAATGCTGTTGCGACTAGTTTACTTTGAACATTCTCCCTTTGAAGATTCTCACAGAGGCCGTCTGACTGGCTCACGAGTTCTCGGCCTCAACGTTTACTCACCCCTGTGAGCGCCACCTAGTGGTTAGGTTGCTGCGCTCTCTCCTGGTCGGCACAGGTTCGATGCCCATTCCGGGATTTATTAAATTAAAATGAAGCTTATTAAATTAATTTCATAACTCTCTGCGAAAGATTAATAATTATTGCAATCGCCATTGATAACTTGTCAGCACGCACCCGTCGAGGCCCCTCAAGTGTGCTTCTCAGAGCGCGACGTGCATGTGCCGAAAATCGGCACTGGGACAATCAAAATGGCTTTTGACAGATCCAACGCATCCCCGTGAGAAGGGTCTTTGCGGTCGGAGATTTGCACTATTTGCCCAACTCTTGCCTCGAAGATCTCCTTCAAAATCTTACGCCTGCTAAAGGTGACAGAGAGATGAACAGGCAGGGGGAGACAGTTATGTGCATGTCAGAGAAAGATAGAGACAGACAGGGGGTTGTGATGGAGAGGAGACAGTCCGGAGAGACAGAATGCGAGACAGACGGATTTTGAAAGAGACAGTGCGACAGAAGAGGGGGAGGGGTGAAAGAGTGAGTTAATTATGGTGGGGGTTATAGAGAGAGACAATACTGAGGGGAGGGGGCGGCTTGATAGACCGACAGGGTGAGAAAAGGTTGGAGACAAACTGAGGGGCTGGGAGATATGGTGGGAGACAAAGAGAGAGATAGACATGGAAGACAGAAGGGTGTAGTCAGAAGTGGGAGAATAATGGAAGGGGGCAGTGCGTGACAGACAGGGGAGGCAGACAGGAAAAATTGACGGAACGCAGACAGAGAGCGACAGAGAGGGGCAGACGGGGGTGAATGGTGGAAGTGGGAAGTGCTTGACAGACAGGGGAGGCAGAAAGGGAAGACTGACGGAAGGCAGACAGAGAGCGATAGACAGGGGCAGACAGGGGTGAATGCTGGAAGGGGACAGTAATTGGCAGACAGGGGAGGCAGAAGTGTGTTAGCCAGAAAGAAAGCAGATTGGGCTGGGATAGAGAGTGAGAGAGAGAGAGAGAGAGCCGGTGGGGTGACGCAGTGAGTGAGAGAGAGAGGGTGTGAGACAGAAGTGTAAGGGACAGAGAAATAGAGAATTGGTTGAAACAATCGGGGCCAACAGGGCGAGTCGGCGAGAGATACAGATGGGGCAGACAGCAACGGCAGACAGATGAGGAGACAGAGACAGAGAGAGAGGCATACAGAAGAGACAAGACCAGAAAGACAGAAGAGGAGGGAGATTGAGAGAGACATACGGGGGATCAGATAGAGAGACAGATAAGGGTAGGGGCGTGGGGAGGGAGATAGAGGGATGGAGACAGGCGGTGGAAAAAGGCAGATGGCAAGACAGAGAGAGGCAGGTGGGGGAGAAGGAAGGCGGAGACAGACCGAGAGAGAGAACGAGAGAAACCTTCCGGTAGCAGAGTGGGAATGTTACTGAACTAATCCAGTGGCCTGGACTAAAGGTCCCGAGATGTTCAAATCCTGCCACCACAGCTGAGGAATTTAGGTTTAGTTAATTACATCAATCTGGATTTAAAAAGCTAGTATCAAAACTGACCATGATACTACTGGATCGTCGCACCAATCCAGCTGGTTCACTAATGTCCTTTAAAGGATGAAATATACTGTCTTTTCCTGCTCTGGGCGAGACGTGACTCCAAATGCACAGCAATGTGGTTGACACTTCAATGCCCTCTACAATGGCCCAGCGAGACACTCAGTTGAATCAAACCGCTGCGACAATGTCAGCATTGTGGGAGTAACTTAACCACACAGACTGCAGCGGTTCAAATAGTCGGCTCACCACCACCTTCTCCGGGGCAGTTTCAGAAGGACAAAGAAGGAAGGAAGGCCTTAGTAGCGATGCCCAAAATTCTGAATTAATTCAAAAAAACACGTTGGAGACAGGGAAAGAGAGAGATATCTAGACAGAGGCAGACGGTGGGGTAATGGATGGGTCAAACGGAGTGAGAAAGATAGGGAGACAGACGTGGGGAGAAAGAGGGAGAAAACGAGAAGGCCGAGACATAGAGTGAGACGGACAGACAGATCGGCGGAGCAAAGAGAGATAAACATTTGGGGGTGACAGATAGAATGCGAGATGGGGAGACCGCTGTGGATAGACAGGGACAGATGGGTTTGATGCAGAAGTGAGTACACGTGAGGCGGGTTAGAATGGGACAGACGTGGGATAGAAATCGGCAGAAATCAGACACGGAGAGACAGGGAGAAAACGACGTGATAGAAAAAGAAAAAGAGCTGCGGGAGCGAGAGACAGAGAAGAGAGAGCAACAAATTGGGTGTGTTGGGATAGAGATTGACTGGAAGAATGGTGGATTGCGACAGACTGTGGTAGATAGATGATATGTTACAAAGGCAAAGGCAGAGACGGTGCCAGACGGGAGCAGGCAAACTGGTGAGCCAGAGCGGACAACAGAGGGTGAGAGAAAGACGGGCGATATATAGGAAGGAGATACAGAGGGAGGTACAGAGAGAGACACACACACAGGAGGTGATAGAGAGAGAGCGACAGACCTTGTGGTGGAGATAGTCCTACTGGAAATGTAAAAGAAGGAGATAGAGTGGGCGAGACTGATGTTGGTAGACAGACGGGAGGATGTAGAAGGGGAGAGAGATACAGCAGAGGGAAACGGGGAAGACAGAAATAGAACAGAATGATCAGACAGACACAGGCAAGCAGGAACGATAGGGAGAGGGAGAGCCGGAATGGGGAGACAGAGAGGGTGCAAACGACGAAGTTAAACAGGTGGGAGACAGGGAGGTAACGACAGAGACAGACAGAGAGAGAAATAGGTGGACAGACTGCGCGGCCAGACGGACGGAGAACTGCAAGGGACAGACTCGAGAAACAGACGGGAGAGGGATGGAGGGGGAGAGACTGATGGGCACAGAAGGGGAGACAGAAATAGAGATAACAGCAGACGAAAGAAAAAGACAGTGGTAAGTCAGATGGAGAGACAGGCGGGAGGTGCACAGAGAAAGACAGACGGGGGTTACACAAGTGGCGAGAAAGACGGTGGAGTGAAATGTTGGGCGAGAGAGTTTTGGAAACAGATGGGGAGACAGAAAGAAAGACAGACGTGAGAAGACAGAGAAAGTAAAAAAACGGGGAGACTGTTTCTAGTCCCGCTCTCTCGTCCAATTTTAGTGAATAACAATGTAACTGGCACTGCAAATAGTGTCGTGGAACATAAAGTTGCAATGAGACATTAATTAAGTGTTTGCGAAAATAACTGTGCAGATATAGGTCCCTGTGGCGAAGTGTAAGTTCTTCCACATTGACCCTAAGAAAGATGGATCAGAGTACATTATAGTTAGAAACTGTACCTGACAATGATATTTACGGGTGCAAGTACAGAAATCTTTCCTAATCACCCTGTTTTTGGTGGTCATAATTCACCTTTATTTTGAACACCAAATGCTCCTGTTTGTGAAACTCATAAAATCCCTTCGCCGACGCTCTGAAATCCCCATGTTTCAGGAGCGCCAAATCCCTCTGTTTCAGGAGCTCCTTATCCTTCTGTTTCTGGAGCTCCTTATCCCTCTGTTTCAGGAGCTCCTTATCCCTCTGTTTCAGGAGCTCCTTATTCCTCTCTTTCAGGAGCTCCAAATTCCACTGTTTCAGGAGCTCCTTATCCCTCTGTTTCAGGAGCTCCTTATCCCTCTGTTTCAGGAGCTCCTTATCCATCTGTTTCAGGAGCTCCTTATCCCTCTGTTTCAGGAGCTCCCTATCACTCTGTTTCAGGAGCTCCTTATCCCTCTGTTTCAGAAGCTCCCTATCACGCTGTTTCTGGAGATTCTTATCCCTATGTTTCATGAGTTCCTTATCTCTCTGTTTCTGGAGCTCCATATCCCTCTGTTTCTGGAGCTCCCTATCACTCTGTTTCAGGAGCTTCTTATACCTCTGTTTCAGGAGCTCCCTATCACTCTGTTTCTGGAGATCCTTATCTCTATGTTTCATGAGTTCCTTATCCCTCTGTTTCTGGAGCTTCTTATCGCTCTGTTTCTGGAGCTCCTTATCCCTCTGTTTCAGGAGCTCCTTATCCCTCTGTTTCAGGAGCTCATTATCCCTCTGGTTCAGGAGCTCCCTATCACTCTGTTTCAGGAGCTCCTTATCCCTCTGTTCCAGGAGCTCCCTATCACTCTGTTTCTGGAGATCCTTATCCCTATGTTTCATGAGTTCCTTATCCCTCTGTTTCTGGAGCTCCTTATCGCTCTGTTTCTGGAGCTCCTTATCCCTCTGTTTCAGGAGCTCCCTATCACTCTGTTTCTGGAGATCCTTAACCCTATGTTTCATGAGTTCCTTATCCCTCTGTTTCTGGAGCTTCTTATCGCTCTGTTTCTGGAGCTCCTTATCCCCCTGTTTCTGGAGCTCCTTATCGCTCTGTTTCTGGAGCTCCTTATCCCTCTTTTTCATGAGTTCCTTATCCCTCTGTTTCTGGAGCTCCTTTTCCCTCTCTTTCTGGAGCTCCTTATCCCGCTGTTTCAGGAGCTCCTTATCCCTCTGTTTCTGGAGCTCCTTATCGCTCTGTTTCTGGAGCTCCTTATCCCCCTGTTTCTGGAGCTCCTTATCCCTCTGTTTCTGGAGCTCCTTATCCCTCTGTTTCTGGAGCTCCTTATCGCTCTGTTTCTGGAGCTCCTTATCCCTCTGTTTTGGAGCTCCTTATCCCTCTGTTTCTGTAGCTCCTTATCCCTCTGTTTCTGGAGCTCCTTATCGCTCTGTTTCTGGAGCTCCTTAACCCTCTGTTTCAGGAGCTCTTTATCCCACTGTTTCAGGAGCTCCTTTTCCCACTGTTGCAGGAGCTCCTTATCCCACTGTTTCAGGAGCTCTTTATCCCACTGTTTCAGGAGCTCCTTATCACACTGTTTCAGGAGCTCCTAATTCCTCTGTTTCAGGAGCTCATTGTCCCTCTGTTGCAGGAGCTACTTATCCCACTGTTTCAGGAGCTCCTTATCCCTCTGTTGCAGGAGGTCCTAATTCCTTTGTGTCAGGAGCTCCTTACCCCTCTGTTGCAGGAGCGCCTAATTTCTCTGATTCAGGAGCTCCTTATCCCTGTTTCAGGAGCTCCTTATCCCTCTGTTACAGTAGCTCCTAATTCTTCTGTTTGAGGAGCTCCTTATACCTCTGTTTCATGCGTCCCTTATCCCTCTGTTTCAGGAGCTCCCTATCACTCTGTTTCTGGAGTTCATTATCCCTCTGTTTCTGAGCTCCTTATGCCTCTGTTTCTGAAGCTCCTTATGCCTCTATTTCAAGAGCTCCTTATCACTCTGTTTCAGGAGCTCCTTATCACTCTATTTCAGGAGCTCCTTATCCCTCTGTTGCAGGAGCTCCTAATTCATTTGTTTCAAGAGCTCCTTATCCCTCTGTGTCAGGAGCTCCTTACCCCTCTGTTAGAGGAACTCCTAATTCCTTTTGATATCGAATGGGTTACGCACTTTACTGTCGGCGTCTCGTTGGTCCAGGGATATGGTTCTCTCTTTGTGATTTTCACCGTGGAAATGCGAGAGGTCACGAATCAGTTTGTGTCTGTCTGAACCGATTTGCTGTCAGTCCAAGATCAATCTGTCCCTTTAAAACAGATTTTCTCATAATCCTGGATCATGTTGTATCGTTTAGAAGGAGTGTGATTTCAGCTGCAGTGACCGAATTGTTAAACTGTTGTATTCCAAATGGGGTTGCCTGCGCCGGTGCGCACCCAAATCGCAGTGCATCTGTTCATTTACTCGAAATATGCTGATCTTTTTCGAAATCCACTCCTTAATATAGCAGTTTGCCCGAAGTTGCTCCCAATGTAATCAACAGCACATTTGGCGCAAATAGCAGAGACCGCGTGGCTTAATCGTAAAGTTATCAGAAGATTGCAGGTTTGAGTCCTGCCGTGGTCAATTAGACTGCTCTGTGAAATTTGATATTCTTTGCTGGGATTCTGCCGAAAAAACAACCATCTCGGACAATTGCTTTATGAATCTAATTGCACGTATTCATCATTGTGCATCTGGTTTCACGGGTAGAGGAAGCTTTGAAGTGGATTTTCTTGCACTTTATTTATGTTTGCATACAAAAAGCGTGAAATTGAATGGCTGACGCTTCGGTAAGTAAAAGACGAGGTTGCCGAGAGGTTAAGGCGATCTACTACAAATCCGTTGTGTTCTGCACGCATGGGTTCGTAATCCCATCCTCGGCGTTGTTGTGTTACAAATTTGACCCACCCCCCGCTGGTCGTTTGTCAAACACATTTAACCTCATCGCCAAATTCCTCTTTCGCTAACAAGAATGCAGCAGTTTGCTAATGTCATATCTCAAATTAATAATATATTCGTCAAAGGTATGACATTTGTAGGACTATGGAGAGGGGGACTAATTAGATAGTTCTGGAGGGACAGCACGCGCACGGTGCGCCGAATATCTTTTCTCAATACCGTCAGAATCTGAGAGCTATTGCCTTCACTGTCGGCGGCTCGTTCTGGTTGGTGTCTGATTGTCGCTGAGGGATGATCACATTTGAAATGCGAGAGATCCCAGGTACAAATCCTGTACGAGCCCCGCTAGTTTTTACTCAAAATTCCGCTTCACACAGCCGGTCGACATGAGAGAAAATAAAAATATTTCACATTAAAACGTGTGATTTGTGCCGATGATCCCACAGCGTCCAAATTCTAGAGCAAAGTGAAACTCACCCAACTGTGTAAAGTTAACGTATCTGAGAGGTACTCAGCTCTGTGTCTCGTTGGATACCCTGAACCCGTGTTTGGTCCGGCCCATACTTGATAAGTGTATAATCCTGTCAGTACGCACAACCTCACCTCAACTGGGATAAGCATACATTCAGCGTCAATCTCCAAATCTGCCCTGAATATGAGTGAGTCCTTTTTTTCTAGAGCTGAAAAGATGTGAGAAGCTGGGTTTTGAATTAGTCACTTGGCTGCCGAATTCAAAGCGGACAGGGAATCAATCCGGGGTCGCCAAGCTGCCTAGTCTGACTAAAAGCCGTTGAACCATCTATTGCAGGCATGTTATAGTCTTCTGACCTCAACATTATGTTCAACGTATCGGATCGGATCATAAGCATCGTTCCCATTTTCTGGAAATGGTTCTGCTGTTCCACGAAAATCTCCTCTGGACCATCCTTTGTTACGTTGTTGCCCGATTACCAACTGGCTGGGCGAAGATAAGGCAGACAAGACAAGAGCCCATCTCCTGACCAGCTGTGGATCGAAAACATACGCTTTAATGAAAGACCTGCTGGCACCCAAGAAACCAGCAAGCAAGTCGTTTGAGGAGTTGAGCGCATTGGTGAGAGACCACATGAAGCCAGCGAGTAGCCTACATATGCCCAGACACAGTTTCTACAACTACAGACGCTGTGTGGGCCAAAGCATATCCTACTTCGTGGTGGAACTTCGGAGGCTGCTAGTTCATGTGAGTTCCCCGATGAACTAAGGAGAGAAGTATTGAGAGACTTGTTTATTGAAGGAATAGGCCACGCAGGCATATTCTGAAAGCTTATAGAGACTGAGAACTGGAATCTAAAGGCAGCAGCACTGATCGCACGGATGTTCTTGGCAGGCGAAGAAGAAACGAGGCTAATCTATACTTCGGGTATGACAACCAACTAGGCATCGGAACAAGGGATTCACATTGTGAAACAACCCACTACCCCCACACACAGTCAAAGGCAGGAGAGCATGCCTTCAACAGCAGGCAGTGGCGCCAGAAGCCATCAAAATCAAGGGCCACATGAACGGCCGATCACACCTCATCAACCCACAATGCGAGCAATCAACAGCAGATTGAGAGAAGCTCAAGGGAGATCAGCCAGACGCAGTACATCCTTCGGAATTAATGGAAGCGGTCTGTGTTGGAGATGTGGGGGAAGGCACTCAACCAGGTTGTGTCGATTTCAGCATGCCGTTTGCAGAAACTGCAACTACACATGGCATCTGACTCGCATTTGCAGAAGAACAGCCGTTCGGCTGCTATACGAATCGGAAGGGTTGGAAAGCGGACCAGAAGATGGTTGGAATAGTGCACGGGACGCCGAGATACAGCGGGTTAACACGATCAATGTCCACTGTTCTTACACCAAGACGCCTCCAATTATGATGAGGGTTCTACTCAACGGGATACCCGTCAACATGGAACTGGACACGGGGGCCAGTCAATCCCTCATGAGCGTTCAAAAATTTAAACAGCTGTGGCCGCACAAAAGCAACAGACCAAAACTCACAAAGATCAACACCAAACTAAGGACCTATACGTGATGAGGGAAAGTGAGAAACCGAACTGGCCCGGCTTCTGCGGGAAGACATAATTTCTCCCGTGGAATTCAGCTACTGGGCAAGCCCCATCATCCCCTTCATGAAGTCTGATGGATCCGTGCAAATCGGTGGGGATTGCAAGTCTACCATAAACAGAGTCTCTCTACAGGATCAATACCCGCTGCCCAGAGCAGAGGATCTGTTTGCCACATTGGCTGGAGGAAAACATTTCTCGAACTTGACCTCACATCTGCATATACGATGCAAGAACTGACTGAAGAGTCTCAGCTACTCACCACCATCAACACACATCGAGGCCTTTTTAGTTACAATCGATGCCCATTTGGCATCAGGTCGGCGGCTGCTATATTCCAGCGCTACATGGAGAGTCTGCTCAAGTCTATCCCGGGGATGGTTGTGTTTCAAGATACCATACTCATCACGGGCAGGGACACCGACTTTCATCTCCGTAATCTTGAGGGAATACTCGGTCGATTGGATTGGGTAAGCCTAAGAGTTAAGAAATCCACTTGTCTCTTTCTCGCGCCTGAGGTTGAATTTTTTGGCAGAAGGATTGCCGCTGATTGAATCCTCCCAACGGAATCTAAAACCGAAGCGATTCACCTGGCACCCAGACCCTGGAATGTCTCGGAACTGCGTGCCTTTCTCCCGGCACCTCAATTACTTTGGGAACTTTATGCAGAACCTGAGCACGCTGCTGGAGCCTCTCCACGTGCTACTCAGAAAGGGGTGCGATTGGTTTTGGGGGGACGCCCAAGAACGTGCCTTCAATAAGGCATGCAACCTCCTATGTTCCAAGAGCGTTTTAGCCTTTTTTGACCTGGGTAAAAATTAATCCTTATGTGTGATCCGTCAGCATACGGGGTCGGTTGCGCTTTACAGCACGTCAATGATGCGGGTAAAATGCAGCCCGTTGCTTATGTCACCAGGTCACTTTCGCGGGCAGAGCGCGGGTACGGTATGGTTGAGAAGGAGGCATTTACGTACGTGTATGGTGTCAAAAAGATGCAGCAATATCATTCGGGGGCCAAGTTTGCATTAGAAACTGACCACAAATCTCTCACGTCCCTCCTATCCGAGTGCAAGGCAGCCAATGCGTCGGCGCGCATTCAGCGGATGGCTTACGACTACACGATAAGGCACAGACCAGGCACAGACAACTGTGCCGATGCGCTTAGCAGGCGACACCTGGCGACCACAGACGGTTCCGACGAACAGGACTCTGAGACGGTCATGACAATCAATGGCTTTGAATCCACAGGTTCACACATGACAGCTCACCAAATCAGAGCCTGGACGAGGAGCGACCCCACGGTATCTCTAATTAAAAGATGCATTTTAACCGGTGACTGGGCAGAGGCTCGCGATGGCTGCCCCAAGGAGGTCAAACACTTCCATAGGTGCATGCATGAACTCTCACTACAGCCAGACTGCCTGATGTGGGCCGGACAACTAGTTATGCCCTTACGAGGTAGGGAGGCATTTTACCAGGAGCTCCATTGCAAGCACCCGGAGATTGTCCTTATGAAAGCATAGCCAGATCTCATGACTGGTGGCCTGACATTGACGCGGACTTGGAGCTCTGCGTCCATCGGTGCACCATTTGTGCCCAACTCAGTAATGCCCCCAGGGATTCCCCCCCTAAGCCCCTGTCCCTAGCCAACCAAACCGTGGTCCTGGATGCATGTAGACTATGCGGACCCACTCATGGGCAAAATGTTCCTCGTAGTCGTTGATGCATTTTCAATATGGATCGAATGCATCATTTTAAAAACGAGCAGCACCTCCACCACTGTGGAGAGCATTAGAACCATGTTTGCAATGCACGGCATTCCTATATATTGGTCAGTGATAATGGTCCGTGCTTCACCAGTGCTGATTTTCACGATTTATAGTTGACCACGGTATAAATCACGTTAAGACGACACCTTTCAAGCCGGCCTCCAAAGGCCAGGTGGAGCGAGCAATGCAAATCATTAAAGAAGGCATGCTCAGAATCCAAGGTCCCACGCTGAAGACGCGCCTGTCGCGACTGCTGCTGGCATACAGATCTCGTCCACATTCGTTGACTGGGGTTCCCCCCGCGCAACTATTGATGAAACGAACCTTAAAGACCAGGCTCTCGTTAATCGTCCCAGTCATGCATGAAAGTGTTTGAGGCTAAGCGTCGACAGCTAACTGAGTACCATGGCCGAAATTCGAGAGGGGGGTGGAATTAGATAGGGGACAAAATGTTCGTGCTAAACTATGGCCGGGTTCCCAAATGGCTTGCAGGGACAGTGACAGACAAAGAGGGAAACAGGCTACTGGTTCTACAAATGGACAATGGCCAAACCTACCTGAGGCATGTAGACTAAGTAAAAAGTAGATTCACTCATTTCACTGAAATACCAGAGGCAGACTACAATGTGGAATTCACACCACACCTGGTGGACAGATAGGTGGAACAATCTGAGGAAAGGGCAGTCTCAACAGACAGCCCAGGTGAGATACCAGCAATCACACCGAACGAGACAGACAGCCCAGGCTAGATACCAGCAATTACACCGAACGAGACAGACAGCCCAGGCCAGATAACAGCAATCACATCGAATAAAACACAGGCACCAAGCAAACAACGGAACCACAACTGAGACACTCCATGCGAGAGCATAGACCACCTCCGAGACTGAATCTATAAAGGCAATAAGAACTTGGGGGAGGTTGATGTCAAGTATCTCACATTGCTGTATATAACTGTATCTTACCATGTGAAACATGATTGTAACTGGATATGACCTGTAACAATAAGCATACCTTACCACCAGGGGTGCACTTGCAGGAGAATCTCCTTACCTGTCCCACTGAGGTACATAAAGGGAGGTCTCAGGCAAGTGCGGCACTGGAGAGCTGTGAATTAAAGGTGCAGGTCCTGAGTGAACTTGACTTCAGCATGTGTCTCGTGGAAGTCAGTACATATGAGTCAGGACTTAACACTCCAAATTTACACAATACCAAATTTTGCGCTGATGGTGGAGGCCGTGTGCTCTAATGGATGAGGCGTCTGACTTCGATTACAACCTCGACGTTATCAGAATGATTGTAGGTTCAAGTCCTACTGCGGTCAATTCGTTCACTGCGCGAAACATTATATTCTTTGTTGTGATTCTGCCGAAAAACCAACCATCTCTTCCAGTCACTCACCTGAAGTAAAGGAAGGCTGTTTGCTTTAAGAATCTAATGGCACGTTTTCATCATTGTCGATCTAGTTGCACGGGCAGAGCAAGCTGCAAAGTGGACTTTCTTGCACATTATTTCTCTTTGCATACAAAACGCAGGAGATTGAATGATTGACAGTGCTCTGAAAAAGAGACGATGTAGCCGAGACGTTAAGTTGATAGACTGCTGATCCATTGTGCTCTGCACGCATGGGTTCGAATCCCAGCCTCGTCGTTATTGTGTTACAGCTTTGCCCACCGTGGTAGTTTTGTCAATCACATTTAACCTCATTGCCAAATTCCCCTTTCACTGACAATGCTGCACTTTGCTCATGTCATGTCATGTCTCAAATTAATAATATATTCGTCAAAGGGATAATACTTGTAGAACTGTGGCGAGAGGGACTAATTAGATAGGTCTCTGAGCGACAGCGCAAGCACGATGGGCCGAATGTCATTTCTCACTACTGTGAGAATCTGAGAGATCCCCTTTTTCTGTCGGCGGCTCGTTGGTATAGGATTATGATTCTCGCTTTGGATTGGCCACATTTGAAATGTGAGAGGACCTGGGTCCAAATCCCGGACCAGCCCCGCCATTTTCAACTCAATATTCCGCTTCTCACAGCCGGTCGACGTGAGAAAACAGAAATATTTCATATTAAAACGTGTGATTTTGCGCCCATATTCCCAAAGCTTCCATATCCCAGAGCAAAGTGAAACTCACCCAACTGAGTAAAGTTAAAGTACCTCAAAGGTACTCGACTCTGTGTCTCGTTGGATAACCTAAACCCGTGTTTGGTTCCGGCCAATACTTGATCAGTATATCTTCCTGTCTGGACGCATGAACTCACCTCAATTGGAATAAGCATACATTAAGCGTCAATGTCCACCTCTGCTCTGAATATGAGTGCATCCTCTTTCTCTCGAGCTGAAAAAATGTGAGAAGCTGTCTTTTGAATTAGTCTCTTGATTGCCGAATACAAACGGGACAGAAAATCAATCCGGGCTGGCCATGTTGCGTGGTCTGATTAAAAGACGTTGACACCCAATATTTTTGGCATGTTATAGTCTTCTGGCCTTAACATTAGGTTCAACATATTGTATCATAATCATAGTCTTGTAATGGTTCTGGTGTTCCCACTAACACCTCCTCTAGACCATCGTTTGTTACCTTATTAGCCGATTCCCACACACTTTGCCAATTCCTCATTATGCCATTCATTATTTAATCGATCCTGCATTCCACTGTATCAAAGACGTTCACTTTTGTCCTTTCTCGCTGCGTGTTTTTTACAGGCGCTAATTTTGTTGAGTAAATCTGTAATCTGTAACTTTTTCCTAAAATATCGGAATGGTTATCCGACAGAACGTGAAACCGAGTTTTTCATCCACAGAATCTGCACAATCTGCTGAGTTTTACGTAATGATCTGTGTTTTATTCATTCTGTTTCCCCTCTTAAGGGGATGAGCCGTCTGTCCGGGTTCATTCTCTGTTTGTTTAAAATGGTTGCTATAATGGTGTGTCATAATCTCGTTCGCACAGAATTTAATCTAAATCGTTCCAGATGGAATATTGTATTTTCTGGGTCACAATAAACAGTATCTTGTTATAAATTTTGGCTTTTTAGGTCCCTAGTATCAGAGGAGGAATTGTCTGAGTCCTTCATTTATTTCATGTTAGAGGCAAACATATGTATCCATTCAGAATCAATGCACAGATTGTCATCGAGATAAATGCAGCGAGAGATACAGGCAGCATTGGCACACATGAATAGATAAAGCAGAAGCTTAAATAAAAAAGAGACTCAAACTCCAAATGGAAGTGACAGGTAGCTGATAGATATGAGTGAGTGGAGGTGATAGTTCAAAGGCGTGGTTTCACTCCGTGGCTTAACTAGTCAAAGCGCCTGTCGAGTAAACAAAGATTCTCGGTTTGCCTCACAGCGGGGCTGGCAATTACTGTCTTCATGGTTCACAAAGGGTGAGTTTCTTGCCATGTGATATAGCTGCAATCATTTTAAACGTAACTGGGGTTGCACTAGTTCCCATTCTGGAGTAAGGCCCGAGATGGTGCGGGGCCTTGATCGCATATCAACGCTGCTATAATTTCTGGCGGGGTTGAATTTGCTTAATCACATAAACTACATATTTCCTGACCACCGCCGTGTGTAACATTGCTGCAGTCAGAAGAAAGCTGTGGCAGCTGGTGTGTGGCGCCGTGATCGAAAAGTGATTAGTATGCTGTGTTGCGGCCGCAGCAACCTCGGTTTGAATCCGATTCACGACACATCTCGCTTTATATCTTTTGTTCACTCCTACACCTGCTGATAGAACACAGCGAAACATTTATCCTTACTAAATGAAACAGATATTACGTTTATAGCAGTTGAACTTATTTACTCCTTCAAACCAACCTCTTCTCCCACCTTTTCTGCCTTCCATAATCAATAACCCTCCTTTATTTTGCTCATAATTCTCCCCGCAACAGTTTTTCTGGTGATGGCACTGGCGCGAGGCAGAATGAATAAGGTGATTTACTTCAATAGTAACGAAGTCCTGTCATGGTCATTTAACTCACCGGGCGAAACATGTCTTTCTCCGTTCTGAATCTGTCTCAAAACCGACCATTTCTGACATTCCCTCACCTGACGTAACGGAAGGCCCTTTGCTTACAGAAGCTGATTGTCGATTTTTTGAATATTGTCGATTTGGGTGCACGGGCAGGACAAGCGGCGAAGGCTTGTTTTCGCAAGGGAGTTCTGTTCGGATGTAAAAATCAGTAAACGAGATGGCTGATCGTGTTGCGGCATTCGGTGGCCGACTTGATAACGCGAGGGACAATTAATCCATTGTGTTCTGCACGCGTGGGTCCAGTCCCATCCCCTTCGGTATTTTGTTAAATATTTGATGTATGTGGCTCTTTGTCAATCACCTGAAAATTCATTTCTAATACACATTTTTTTACCTAGCTTGCTACACTCAGCTCATGACATGTCTCAAATTATTAATATATACTTAAAGAGAAAATATGGCAAGAGAATACAAAATAAATTGTAGGACACTAAGAAGTGTAACGGAACGTTGCAGGCCAGGTTGATAATGTGGTTGATAAGACATATGGAATACTTGCTTTTATCAACCATTGCACATTATTTAAGAGCAGGGGGTTTATGCTTCATCTCTATACAACACTAGTTAGGCCAGAGGTAGAGTACTGTGTCAGCACATTACACGAATTATGTAATTGCATTGGAGAGGATACAGAGGAGATTTACGAGAATGTTGCCTGGACCTGAGAATTTGAGCTATGAGGAAAGATTAGACAGGGTGAGTTAGTTTTCTTTGGAACAGAGGAGGCTGAGAGGAGACGGTAATCATGGAAATATAATTACTAGGGGCCTAGACAGAGGTGTTAGGTCGGACCTATTTCCATTAGCAGTGCGGTCAACAAATATGAGGCAAAGTTTTATTGTAATTGGTCGGAGGTTTAGAGGTGATTTGTGAAGAAAATCTTTCACCCAGAGGGATCTGTAACACACCGCTGAAAGGATGGTCGAGGCAGATACCCTGCCCAGGTTTCAAAAAGTACCTGGATTTGCACTTAAAGTGCCGTTACCTTCAAGAGTACGGAACAAGAGCTGGAAATTGGGATGAGGCTGGATAGCTCCTGTTCGGCAAACGTGGACACGATGGGCCGGAATGGCCTCCTTCCATACTATGAAATGCAATGACGTAATTATATGCATTTGTGTGAAGAGAATTGTGAACTTTTTCAGGGCCACTATTATGACAAAAAGTTTTTCACGTAAAGATAAACATATATTGAATTACAGAACAGAAGAATTGCAAAGTGGGTCCGCACACACGCAGGTAATCCAAATGCGCTTTCGATCACATAATCTTAAATATTCGGCAATCAGAACTGGAATCACGCTCCTTTGAAACAGACAAAAACACATAATGATCCAGGTCAGATAGCACATTCCTTTTACACACACACAGATTGATCCGGGACTAAGTGCACATCCCTTTTACACAAACACAGAATGAACCAGGACTGAGAGCACGTCCCTTTTACACAGACACAGAATGAACCTGGACTGAGAGAATATCCCTTTTACACACACACAGCATGACCCAGTCCAAAGAATATATCCCTGTTACACACACACAGAATGATCCTGGACTAAGAGAATATCCCTTTTACACAGGCACAGAATGATCCCGGACTGAGAGCACGTCCCTTTTACACACACGCAGAATGATCCAGGACTGATAGCACGTCCCATTTACACAGTCAAAGAAAGGTTCAGGGCTGACAATAGATCGTTTTTAAACAGACACAGCGTGATCCGGGATTGACAGCACACAGCTTTTTAAATTCTCAAAACTCCCTTATGCTCAGGCTTACTACTATTTTTGGCAATATTATAAATCTCTTCCTTGAATCTAATTATATCTTTCATTTCTTTTGTTAACCACGGTTTGAACATTTTTTGTTTGGTGTTGTTATTCCTTCAATTAATGTACATTGTAGCGAATTATGACATTTTCTTGAAATGCTTGCCATCAAACGTGAATTGGGTAACATTTGCTGGGAACCAATTGCAGGGCTATGTGGAAAGTGGGTCCGATTGGATAGCATTTTCACAAAGCCGGCTCAATCATGATGGGCCGAAAAGTCTCCTTCAGTACTCTCTCATTCTCGGATAATCATCCTCTACCTCGGTGTGGTTCTTTTAGTCCTGTGGGAAACGGATAATAATGTTCTGCACGTGACTTCAGATAAATACATTTACCAAAAGATTGGGAACATTAACGGACTCAGAAACATTCAATGGTTTTTCAAACTCCCGGGTCAGTGAACCTGTTGATCTATTACTATTTGAGATAATTATGGACTGCTCGTCACAACAGGAGATCGACGGGGACTTCTTTGAAAGCGCAGACAGAGGTTGAACCCGCTATTTCCGGTTTGACAGGATCGCCTCATCACCACTTGATGACAAAACCTCTCATCCATAGCACTGATGTTACTTTTTCTGAAGCAACATACTGGGGATGCTGGGAATAGGAAATGCAAACAGAAATTGCTGAACATATACAACAAGACACGCAGCATTAGTGAAGTGAGAAACAGAGATAATGTTTCACATCGATGATATTTCATCAAAACTGTCAGAATTTGGAGGTGTAACAGATTTTAAGCAGGTACTTAAGCAGGGAGAGGTGGAGGGCAGGAAAGAGCGAAAAGGAAATCCTGTCACATGGTGGAAAGCAGAAATGATTTCATGACAAAACCGAAAGGACATGATAAAGTGACACTTCAAGAAAAATAATATGCGTCTAGAGAAAGGGTAAGAGAGAATAGCAAAATCATTACCAACAGCTACTGTCCGAGAAAATGGGAGCAGTGGTTAGAATTATGAAAATGTTGAATTCAACTTTGAGCCCGGAAGGCTGTAAAGTGCCTAATGGAAAGATGAGCTGCTGTTCCTCGAACTTACGTTGAGCTTCATGGGAACAGTGTAGGAGGACGAGACAGACGACCGAAAGCTTGGGGTTCTTGTTGCGGACTGAAATGAGCTGCTTGGTAAATTGCTCACATAATATGTGCCTGGTCCCCCCAATGTAGAGGAGATTGCAGTCGATACAGAATACTATGTTGAAAGAAGTGCAAGTAAGTGGTTGTTTCACCTATACTGGCCTGGACTGTGGGACGGGAGGAGAAAATGGCCACGTGTTGCTTCTCCTGCGCTTGCACTGGAAGGCTCTGTGGGAAGGAAAGCGTTGTTGGTGGTGATTGGATAGTGGACTACGGCGTGCCGGATAGACTGGTCCCTTTGCACTGCTGAAGAGAGAGGGGAGGGTAAGATGTATTTGATGGTGGGACCACGTTGGATGTGTCAGAAATGGGGCAGGATGATCCGTTGAATGTGGCGGTTAGTGGGTTGAATGTTAAGCACAAGTGGAACTCTATCATGGTTCTGCAAGGAAGGAGAATGGATGAGAGCAGAAGTGCGGGAAATGGGCAGGAGAAGGTCGAGGGTCTTGTGTACTCGGGTCGTGGGTTTTTCTTGCTGGAGAAGAATTTAGCTATATATCGGTAGCACTGGTATTGACTTTGCCATCGTCAGGACAGATACGATGGAGATGGAGAAACTGGGAGAATGGAATGAAGTCCTTATAGAAAGCGAGTGGGGAAAAGTGTAATTAAGGTAGATGTGGGAATCAGTGGGGTTATAGTAGGTATTGGTCGGCCGACTATTCTCAGCAATGGAGGTAGCGAATTCGAGGAAAGGAAGGGAAGAGTCGGAGATGGGCCATGTTTAGGACAGGGAAGGGTGGAAATTTAAAGCAAAGTTGACTTAATTTCGAGTTTGCTGCGAAAGCTGAAAATGGCACAGATAAACTCATCAATGTACCAGAAAACGGGGTGATGGATCGGACATGAGTAGGACTAGAACAAACAATGTTCCTCATATACCATTGAAATACAGGCATATCTAGGCCACTTGCGGGATACCCTAGCAACACATTTAATTTGCAGTAAGCGTGTGGAGTCAAAGGAGAAGTTGTCCAATGCCAGTTTAAATCAAGTTCCGCCAGGCGGATGAATTGACGGTAGATGGGAACTGGTTGAACATCCGTTCAATGAAGAAGTGGAGGAGCCTCAAGCCGTCCTGGTGGAGAATGGATGATCAGAGGTATTGGACGACCATCGTGATAGGGAGAATGAGGGCCAGGAATCTGAAAAGTAATTGATGTTATTTTTTTTTACAGCAGCTTTCAAATCACTGGCATTATCAATGGATTGGTATTTGGTGTGGAATGAATTTGTTCAATTGTCGAAAATTGCACTTTTTGCTTCAATCGTCAGGATGGCTGAGTGATTAAGGTTTTGGACTGAAAATCAACTGTGCGAATGTTGGCTTGGGTTTGAGCTTCAGCACTAGCAGATGTTGTCTGTTATGATAACTTGGTAAAATGTTATAATCATTGGAAAGGAAGGTTTTGTATTTATATTTTACAATTCCAGGAAGCGTACCTACATTTACAACAGATGCTCTGCTGATTGACGGAAAATAAGAGCAGGGGTTGTCGAACCCTCGAGCCGGTTCCACCATTTAGTGAGATAATGTTTGACCAATATCTTAACTTCATCCATCTGCTTTGACACCAAATCAATTCCTACCATTATCTAGCAAAAATCTATCAATCTCAGATTTAAATTACCAATTTAGCTGACAAATGAACCGGAGTTGAGATGAGGAGATTACTGACTTATTCACAAATTAATTAAGGTTTTGAATGAATTGCCTGAACAGTTGGTTGCTACACATGCGATCAGAACTTTCTTAAGTACATAAGAACATAAGAATTCTGGGTGGGAGTATTTGTCCCCTTGACCCTGCTCCGGCATTGAATAAATCATGGAAGATCTAATCAAGGACGCAGCTCCACTTCCCTGCTGCCTCCCCATAAGCCTTTACTCCCTTATCACTGAAAAATATGTCTATCTCCGACTTAAATTTATTCATTGACCCAGCCTATACAGCTCTCTGAGGAAGAGACTTCCATCGATTTTCAACGATTGAGAAAATAAGTTTCTCCTCATCTCAGTTTTAAATCTACATTAACGACTGGGAAGAAAGGACCGAGTGTAACGTAACGAAGTTTGCTGACGATATAAAGGTGGGATGAACACCAATGTGTGAGTATAATTTTGGAAAGTGTGAGGTCATGCACTTTGACAGAAAAAACTTTGACAGCAAAGAGCAAGCTATTATTTAAATGGAGAAAAATTCCAACGTGTTGCAGTACAGCGGGAATTGTGGGTACTTGTGCATGAAACACAAAAGGTTAGTCTGCAGGTACAGCAAATGATCAGGAAGGCCAGTGGAATCATGGCGTTTATTACAAAGGAGATGGAGTATAACAGCAGTGAAGTCTTGCTACAGTTATATCGGGTATTGTGAGGCCACACCTGGAATACTGTGTATTGTTTTGGTTTCCATATTTACGAAAGGATAATTGCTTTGGAGGAAGTTCAAAGAAGGTTCACTCGGTTGATTCCGGAGATGAGGGGGTTGACTTATGAGGAAAGATTGAGGAGGCTGGTCCTCTACTCATTGGAATTCAGAAGAATGAGAGGGGATCTTATCAAAACCTATATGTAAAAGAGGGGGCTTGGCAAGCTGGATGCAGAGAGGAGCTTTCCATTGATAGGGGAGACTCGAACTAGGGGGCATCATCTTAGAAAGAGGGGCCGCCTATTATAACTGAGATGAGGAGGAATCTCTTCTCTCAGAGGGTTGTAAATCTTTGGACGTCGCTGCCTTAGAGAGCTCTGCAAGCCGGGACATTGAATAAATTTAAGTCATAGACAGTTTCTTAACCAATAACGGATTACGGAGTTGCAGGGAGCAGGCAGGGAAGTGGACCTGAATCCATGATCCGATCAGCAATTTTCGGATTAAATGGTGGTGCAGATTCGAAGGGCCGTATGGCCTATTCCTGCTCATATTTCGTACGTTCTTATGTTCTTATAAATGGGCGGTCCCTTATTCTAAGTCGATGACCCCTCGTTTTACTTTCCCCTATGAGTGCAAATATGCTCTCTGCATCTAACGTGTCGAGCCCCCTCATTATCTTATTAGTTTCGATAAGATTACCTCTCATGCTTTTGAACTCCACTGCTGATGGTCCCAACCTACTTAACCTATCCTCATAAGCCAACTCTCCTCATCTCCGAAATCAACTGAGTGAATTTTCTCTGAACAGTTTCCATTGCAAGTATATCCTTCCTTAAATACGGAGAATAAACTGCACACAGTACTCCAGGTGTGGCCGCACTAATACCTGGCACAATTGTAGCAGGACCAATCTGGTTTATACTCTATCTCACTTGCAATAAACGCACATTCCATTCGCCCTCCTGATTAATTTCTGTACCTGCATACTAATTTTTGTGTTTCATGCACAATGACACTCATCTGTCCCTGTATTGCATCACTTTGCTACGTTTCTCCATTTAAATTATAATTTGCTTTTCTATTATTTCTGTCAAAGTAGGTAACCTCTTATATTGCAACTGCCAACTTGTTGCCCATTCACTTAGCCTAACTATATCGCTCTGCAGATTTTTTGTGTCCTCATCAGAATTTGCATTCCGACCCTATTTGTATCATCAGAAAACTTAGCTACATTAGACTCGGTTCCTTCATTCAAGTCATTAATATAGTTTGTAATTAGTTGAGGACCCAGTACCGATACCTGCGTCACTGCACTAGTCACTGTTTGCCAACAGGAAAATGACACATTTATCCAGACGCTGTTTTTTCTCTTATATAGAAATGCCTCTATCTTTGATTTACTCCCAATCCCGTGAGCTGTTATCTTGTGCAGTAACCTCTTATGTGTCACCTTATCAAATGCCTTCTGGAAATCCAAATACACCACATACATTGGTTTCGCCTTATCCACTCGTTACATCCTCAAAAACTCCAGCAATTTGTTAAACATGATTTCCTTTTCATAAAACCATGCTGATTCTGCTTGATTGAATGTCCCGCTACTGCTTCCTTAATAATGGACTCCAGCATTTTCACAAAGGCAGATGTTAGGCTAACTGGTCTATAATTTCCAGTTTTATGCTTGCTTCAATTTTTAAATAGGGGCGTTACATTTGGGTTTTCCAATCCGCCCCGAATCCAGGAAATTTTGAGAAAATATAACGAATACATCCACTATCTCTGCAGCCACTTCACTTAAGATCCTGGGATGAAAGCCATCAGGTCCAGGGGACTTGTCCGCCTTTAGTCCAATTATTTTACTAGCAGTACTTCCTTCTTGATAGTGATAGTATTAATTTCAGCCCTGCCTACATTCGCTTGATTATCCACTCTTGGATTGTTTTTAGTAGCACCTACTGCAAAGGCCAATACAAAATATTTGTTTAATGTCTCTGCCATTTCCCTGACCTCCAATATTAACCCCCAATCTCATCATCCAGGGGACCAACATTCATATTAGCCAATCTTTTCCTTTTTATGTATCTGTAGAAACTCTTACTATCTGTTGTTATATTTCGTTCGAGTTTACTTTCATAATCTATCTTCCCTCTTCAATCATGTTTTTAATCGTTCTCTGCTGCTCTAGTCTCCCACTCGTCTTCGCCACATTGTGTGCCTTTGATTTCAATTTCAAACCCTCCGTTATTTCCTTAGTTAGACACGGATGGTTATCTCTTCTCTTACAGTCTTTCCTACTCATTGGATACATTTTTGTTCCGTGTTATAAAATATGTCCGTAAATGTCTGCGACTGCTCGACAACCGTCCCACACTTTAGTCTATTTTCCGATCTACTTTAGCCAACCTTTGTTGTCCCCCTTATTTAAGCTTCGGACATTGGTTGGAGAACCAAATTTCTCTCCCTCCAACTGAGTTTGAAATTCAACCATATTATGGCCACTCCTTCCTATCCGATCTTTTACTACGAGATAATTTATTAATCCTGTCTCATTACACAGTACTAGATCTAAAATAGCCTGCTCCCTGGTTGGGGTAGCATGTACTGTCGAAGTAAACTATCTCGGATACACTCTATGAACGTCTCCTCAAGGCTACCCTGACTAATTAGGTGTTTCCAGTAAATATGAAGGTTAAACCACCTATGATTATTGCTGTTCCTTTTTTACAAGTCTCCATTATTTCTTGATTTATACTCTGTCCAACCATGTAGCTACGGTTAGGGGGCCTATAGTCTATGCCCACCAGCGACTTTTTCCTGTTATTGTTCATTTTACTCAACTCAAACTGATTCAACCTCTTGATCCTCTGAGCCGATATTATTTCTCATTAATGTACTGATCCCATCTTTTATTAACAGTGTGACCCCACCTCTTAACATAAGAACATAAGAATTAGGAACAGGAGTAGGCCATTTAGACCCTCGCACCTGCTCCGCCATTCAACAAGATCATGGCTGATCTGGCCGTGGACTCAGCTCCACTTACTCGCCCGCTCCCCGTAACCCTTAATTCCCTTATTGGTTAAAAATGTATCTACCTGTGACTTGAATACATTCAATGAGCTAGCCTCAACTGCTTCATTGGGCAGAGAATTACACACATTCACAAACCTCTGGGAGAAGAAATTCCTTCTCAACTCGGTTTTAAATTGGCTCCCCCGTATTTTGAGTTTGTGCCTCCTAGTTCTAGTCTCTCTGACCAGAACAACCTCTCTGCCTCTATCTTGTCTATCCCTTTCATTATTTTAAATGTTTCTATAAGATCACCCCTCATCTTTTTCCTTTATGTCTGTCCTTCCAAAATATCAAATACTCCTGAATATTTAGTTTCCAGTCCTGGTAACCTTGCAACCACGTCTCTGTAATAACTATCAGATCATACTAATTTTATCGATTTGTGCCGTCAACTCATCTGTTTTGTTAGGAATGTTACGTGCATTTAGAGAGAAAGCTTTAAAATTTATATTTTACCCTTTTTTTCGGCTTGTTTCTTCTGTCCTACAGGTCACTTTCTACATTTTTGCTTTTTAATTCAAACTCTACTCGCCTCCCTATTGAATCTATTCTCAGGTTCCCATCCACCTGCCAAACTAGTTTAAACCCTCCCCCACAGCACGAACAAACGACACCTCCAGCCCCCACCACGCGAGGTTATTGGTCCCGGATCTGTTGAGGTGCAACCCATTCGGTACACGTCCCAACTCCACCAGAAGTGGACCCAATTTCTCAGGAAACTAAAGCCCTCCCTCCTGCACCATCTCTCCTGCCATGCATTCACGTGCTCTATCCTCCTATTTCTGTACTCACTCGTTCGTGGCACCTGGAGTATTCTTGAGATTACTACCTTTCAAGTCCTGCTTTTTAATCTCTCTCATAGCTCCTTAAACTCTGCCTGCAAGACCTCATCTCTCTTTATAGCTATGTCATTGGTAACAGTATGGAGAATGAACTCTGACTTATCACATTCCTCCATCAAAATGCCCTGCAGCCGCTCGGTGACATCCTTGACCCTGGCTCCAGAGGGTCAACATATCATTCTGGTGTCACGGCTGCGGCTGCAGAAACGCCTGTCTGCTCCCCTGACTATTGAATCTCCTACCATTATAGCTCTGCCATTCTTCTCCCTCCTCCCCTGTGCAGCTGAGCCACCTGCGGTGCCGTGGATTTGGATCTGGCTGCACTCCCCAGAGACGATATCTCCACACCGGTACTCAGAAGCTAATGTCTGTTGACGAGTGAGATGGACTCGGGACCTCGTGCACTACCTGCCGAGTACTGCTATTCTGTCTTCTCGTCACCCACTCCCTCTCTACCTGCACACTCTTAAGCTGAGGGGTGACAACCTCTCGAAGCAAATTGAGTAACTAATTGATGGTGAACAGTTTGCCGTGCTCTGGGGAAAGTGTCTCATTCCATGCTTCTGTGATGCTACAATCCTCTCTCAGTTATCTTGTGTTTTCACCTGTAAACCTCAGTTCACGGATTTAATTTCCGGCCGTGCCAGCAGGGATTTTCTCACCTTTAATGTGCTGGTTCTCTTTTTCTCTCTCTATGATTCACTCTATTTCTCTCTGATTCTGACTTTCTTTCCGCTTGTCAGTCTCGCTATTTCTATTTCAGTTGCAGTTAATTTCTGTAAGCTTTTCTCATTGGGGATCTGTTTATCCGTCCAAATATGACTTTCTCTCTGTCACTCTCCATCGCTACCCACATCAGTTTACTCCATACCTTATGAGATATCTCTTTATGCGCTGGTTCAATCTGAGCTTTCTGATACTGGGTGGTTGACGCGCATTTTAACATTATTCATTCAAAGATGTTCAGTGTTGACGGGAAGATTATATGTTCTGTGGGTTAAAGCACGGGGGTTTGTTGTCAAGTTACGGACGATCAGTTCAATGCGTTGTTTGCCTAGTGCTGTGCTTTTGTGGGACAGCTTTTCACCACCCACAGTTGAACACAAGGTTTATATCCTCCCACGTTTGCATAGTATGCAGACGTGAAGTTTGCTCTGCGCTGAAAACTAAATTTTGAGTCTCCAAGCAATTTGCCGAATTTCCAAGCACTGCACTGCAGCGTGCCCATGACCATGATGGCCGAGATGTTCATGGGTTGGAATTAAAATTCAACTGATGTGACTCTGTTCCTGGTAAATGTTCAACCAACTGGTTTGACAATTAGACTTAATGCTTGTTTGTTATAAAAGGGTGTAAGCGGTCCATAATTTCTGCAAATAATATATTTTAATTAACCCTTCAAGACAACGTTTCTT
This sequence comes from Pristiophorus japonicus, assembly GCF_044704955.1. Taxonomy (NCBI): domain Eukaryota; kingdom Metazoa; phylum Chordata; class Chondrichthyes; family Pristiophoridae; genus Pristiophorus; species Pristiophorus japonicus. The sequence continues at coordinate 712,929 of NW_027252835.1, forward strand.
TATTGATAATAGGTGTTCTGCCAATTGACTGAACACAGGAACATGATTAGGCCATTCCGCCCCTTGTGCCTATTCGCCTTTTGTTCATTCTTGGCTGAGCTCTATTGTAACTCCATCCATCTGCTTTGGCTCCACATCATTTTAACCAGTGTCTAGCAAAAACTATGAATCTAAAATTAACATTTTTAATTGAGCTACTATATCCTGATTTTTGTAGAAGATAAATCCATCACCCTTTGCGTGAAGAAGATTTTCCAAACTTCTCTGCCGAATGGCCTTCCTCTGATTTTAACATTATTTCCTCTTGTCGTAAACTCCCCCACGAACGGTGGAAAAAAAGCTTTATCTCTATCTATCTTATCAATTCGTTTCAAAATTTTAAAACCCTCAATCAAATCACCACTTAACCTTCTATATTCCAGGGAGTACAGGCCTAGTTTATGTAATCTCTCCTCATAACTTAACCCGTCGCAACCTGGTAACATTATGGTGAGTATGAACTGTACACATTCCAATCCAGCCTATCATTTCTAGGGGGCCGAGCCCACAAATGGACTGGATATAATGGATAGAAACGGCTTATTTCCCATAGCATAGGGCTCAACAACAAGCGGGCATACATTTATAGTAATTGGAGAAGGTTTACAGGAGATGTGATGTGAAATTTCCACATGCAGTTAGTTGTGGTTGTCTATAATGCACTGCCTACAGAGTGGTAGAGGCAGAAAACTTAAGCACATTTAAAAAGTATTTGGATGTGCACCTGAAGTGCCGTAACGTGCAGGGTTATGGACCTAGAGCTGTAAAGTGGGATTAGGCTGAATAACCGTGGCACGGACAGGATGGGCCGAAACAGCCTCCTTCTGTGCAATAAACTTCTATGAATCTATTATATTCTATAACTTAGAGTACTCCAGATATAGTCTAACTACATCTCTGTTCCGTTGAAGAAAAACTTCCATTGCATTATAGTCCAACTCCTAGTTATAAAGCCTAACATGCCATTAGTTGTTTCGAATATATTTGTAACTTGCTACTGCAGGTTAGCGGGATGGGCACTTGGACTGCAAACCACTTTGGAAATCCATCCCTCCGAGCTGTGCTCCATTTAATTAGGCCTCGGATCTAAACTTTGTGATCTAAAATGGGTGACCACACAATTACCTGTTTGGAATCTATCTGCCACTGAATCGTCCATTCGTTTAATCTATCAATTTATATTTATAAGTATACGCTAACGACTGCCCTACTTACCATACCACCAATATTTGAATCATCGGCAAACTGGGATATCTGTCTTCCTGTTGTGCCTTCTTAATCTTTAAGAAATATAGAATGAAACAATTTTTTTAAAACTAGCGTTTTAAAACGTGACATGCTTTGAAACTCTGGTTAGGGTCTGTGGGAAGAGGAAGGTGGGAGTAAGATTTCAGGTCGATGACCATGTGATACTACATCATGCAGTGTGCGCTGTTTTCAAACAGTAAATGCACGAGCTTGCATTCCTACAGCATCTTTCACGAACATAGAATGACCCAATTGCCCGCCGTTGCTCAGTTTGAGTTCCGACAGGACCCCTAGCCTCCAGACATCATTACAGCCTTGGTCCAAAAATGGCCAAAATTGATTAATTCTAAAATGAGGCGAGAGTTATTGTCCTTGACATCAAAACAGTATTTGGTCGAATGTTTCATCAAGGCGGCTTCTAACGTTGAAATGATTGCGGTGGTCAATTGCCACTGCTGGAGACATACCTAGCCTAAAAGAAGATGGTTGTGGTTCGACGCCAATCATCTCAGCCCAGGATATCGCTGCAGGAGTTAATCATCACCTGCTTCATCAATGACCTGCCCTTCATCATAAGATCAGCAATGGGCATGATCGTTGAAGATTGATTTTTCCAACTCGAGTATCAACTCTGCAGATAATGAACCAGGAAATATATCGCCTTTCCATTATCGTGCGGTGAAAATCTTGGAACTCCTTCTACAACAGTACATTGGTAGTACCATCACCTCAGTGACTGAACCACAGAGCCATAGAAATTTACAGCACAGAAGGAAACCATTTAGCCCATCGCGTCCTTGCTGGTGGACTGTGTAGTATGCTGCCAAATCTAATTTCTAGCTCTTGGACTGTAGCCATCAAGTGCATATCCAAGTACTGCAGTGGTATACGAAGTTTGTTCATCACTATCTTCTCAAACGCAATTAGGGTTGGGCAATACATGTCAGCCTTGCTAGCTACGCCCACATGCACTGAATTAATATTTTTATTAAAACGTGCTTTACAAAAAATGAAATATTCTTGAAGTGTAGTCACTGGATGTGCTGTTGGACAATACGGCAGCCAATTACCACACAGCATGATCCTATCGATGGTGGGATAGAGATATGTGCAGGAAGCAAAAGAGCATTACCCACCACATAGAATCATAGAATCGGAGAAGTTTGCGTCAGGGAAGGAGAGCATTCGGCCCATCCTATTTCCGACAATCAAAAGAGCTATCAAGCCTAATCGCACATCCCAGCTTTTGATCTGTAGCGTTGCAGATTAGGGCGATTCAATTCATATACAAGTACTACTTAAATGTGATGAGGGATTGTGTCTCCACCAACTTTTCAGTCAGTGAGTTCCAGACCCAAATTCATTCTGGGCGAAAACATTTCTCCTCGACTCTCGTGTAATCCTTTTACCAATTACTTCAAATCTATGCCCCCTGATTATTGACCTCTCTGCTCAGGGGTACAGGTGTTTCTTATGCACACTATCTCGGCCCCACATAATGTTATACACGTCAATTATGTCACCCTTTATCCTCATCTGTTCCGAAGAAAACTACCCCAATCTTTCTCCATAACCAAAACTATCCAGTCCTGGCAACATCCAGAGGACAACAGAGGAAACAGATGAAAGTGAAGGAGAAATGTTTTTTTTAAGCTTTGATCTGTAATGCACTGCTGAAAATGTGTTAATCATAGAGTCATCGATTCATAGAATTGTTTCAGCATGGATGAAGGCAGTTCGGCCCGTTGAGCCCGTGCTGACTCTCAGCTCGTCTTACCACCCTGTTATTTCCCCGTAGCACTGCAGATTCAATAGTAACCCTCAAAATGGAATTGGATAAATGCTTGAAGAGGCACAATTTGCAGGGCATTGTGGAAAGATCTGGGACTAATTGGATAGCTCGTTCAAGAGTACGATGGACCAAGTGCTCTCCATCGGTATGTATGTTTTATGATAGTTTCAAATAAATGGCGCTGGTCATTTGCCCGTTCCATTATCCCACTTTATGTCTTTGCATATGCGTCTGTGTTTATACAACCGAATTGAAATGATGTGGGTTTCGGTAGCAATACGACGCCAGTCACACAGTTCATCAGGGCGTGGTGGCCAAATGGTAAGGCGTCGGTCTCGTAAACCGAAGATCATGGGTTTGACCCCATCTGTGCCTATCGATATTTTATCACTTTAAATGTCATATTTTGAAGCTTTTTCCTTTTTCACTATCAAAACACTTCATAAATTTGAACTAGCGCCATAAATCGCCTCTTAACATTTTCTATTCTAAGGCGAAAAATCGCAGCTTCTCCAGTCTCTTCGTATAAATGAGGTCCCCAACTCTGGCAGTAATCTAGTAAATCTATTTTGCACCCTCTCCAAGGGCTTGACGTCTTCCCTGAAGTGTGTTCCCCACGCAACATTCCAGCTAAGACCTCATAAGTGTTTTATAAATGTTTGGCATAACTTCCTTGTTTTTATACTCTATTCGTCTATTAACAAAGGAAACGTCCCCATGCCTTTCAGATCTTGCCCCCTCTTTAAAATTGTACGTTTTAGAGCTGGTTACTACAATACAGGAAGCATTATGACCGGTTTCAGGATCATTGATCTCCAGAGGCAGATGCTTAAACGGGGATTTAAATTTTCATGTATAAATCTGGCCCCGTTAAAATTGTATCATTAATTCACATTGCCTCTCCTCATCCTACCAAAATGTTTCACTTCATAATTTTCTGCGTTAACTTACATCTGCTATGTGTCTGTTCATTTCACCAGTCGGTTATTTTCATTCTCCTTATTTGTGCCACTTAGTATCTGCTTTGTGTCCCTTTGCTCTTCTTTGTAGCTTTCCCATTCACCAGGATCTGTGCTATTTTTCGCATTTGTGTCCGTTTTTACTCTTAGTTTAAAGTGGTCCGTTACCTATTTAGTCGTCCATGCCTGTTTTCTTTGGCCCCTCAGGGGGATAAATTGATTCTGTACGACTTTTAATTATTTTTAACACCTCCTGTCGTTATAGCCATTAACAGATTTTTCCCAGTGTATTCTGGAAAGTCTCTCTCTCAGCCCCTTGAAGTCGGTCTTACAGAAATCTAGAATGGTAGTAGCTGTTTCACGTATCTCCCTGTCAAACGTTGTGTTGAAGTCGATCATGTTTTGATCGCTATTAAATACATTTTCACTTACCCTTAGGCTGTTGAATAAATCCGGCTCGTTACTCATTACTAAACGTAAATTGGCATGCCCCTTGTTCGTTCTGGAACATATTGTTGTAGAACTAGCCCGGACACACTCAAGAAATTCACAATTGTTCTGACAGGTGCTAGTCCGATTATCCCAATATATATGAAAATTTAAATCCCATATTAAAACCACACTGTCCTGAATACACGCTTGTCTAATCTCTACATTTATATAATCTATTGCTTCACAGCTGCGACTAGGGGGTATAAAGACAACTTCCACTATTGTCTAGAATCCTTTCCTATCTCTTAATTCTACTCATAAAGTCTTCACGTCCGGCTTACTTGTAGTTAATCCTCGCTTAGAACTGAATCATAGAATCATGGTTATTTACAGTAGGGAATAAGGATATTTCGGCCCATTCGGTCAACGCCGGCCAACAATGAGCTACCCAGAGGAATCCCATGTTTCAGCTTTTGGTCCGTAGCCCGGTAGGTTATTGCATTTCAAGCGCATATCCAAGCGTGTTTTAAATGTGGTGAGTGTTTCTGCCTCTACCATCCTTTCAGGCAGTGAGTTCCAGACACCCAACTTGCTCTGGGTGCAGACATTACCCGTCAATTCCCCTCTCAACTTGCTACCAATGACTTTAAATCTATCTCTCCTTGTTGTTGACCATTCTGCTTAGAAATATAGGTCCTTCCCATCCACTCTCTCTCGGCCCCTCAGAATTTTGAACACATCAATAATGTTTCCCCTCAGCTTCCAATGTTCCAATGAAAACAAACCCAGCCTATCGAATTATTACACAATGCTAAAATTCTCCAGTCCATGCAACATCATCGTAAATCTCTTTTGCACCCTCTCTCGTGCAATTATATCTTTCCTGTACTGATGTGTACGCAGTACTCTAGCTGTGGCCCAAATAATGTTTTATATAGCTCAAGCATAACTTCACTGCTATTGTACAATTTATCTCAGCTAATAAAGGTAAGTATGCCGCATGCCTTCTCAACGAGCACGTTTTCTTTGCATTCTGAAACAGGGAGACAATGATGAAATATTACAACAACAACAACAACTTGCATTTATGTAGCGCCTTTAACATAGTTAGACGTCACAGGGTGCTCCACAACAGCTTAAACCAAATTAAATAACGCTGACACCGAGCCACATAAAAGAGAAATTATGGCAGTTGCCCAAAACTTGGTCAAAGAGGTAGGTTTTAAGGAGCATACATCTTGACATCTTTTTGAAAGTCTATAAGCCCAGAATATTAATCAGTGTTATTTCCTCTCGGTCTGAAAGTTGCGAGATGTTGGCTTTTGAAATGGACTCATAGGTGCCGAATTCATGATATCGTATCGGATATTCAGTGAAAAAACAGGCTTTTCGGCCCAACCTGTCAATATCGACGTTGTGGTCCACTGGAGCATCCTCCCCTCTTTCCACATCGAGCACTATCAGCATAGCCCTCCATTCAGTTCTCCCTCATTTATTTATCTAACGGCTCCTTACATGCTTCTATAATATTTGATTCCACCTGTCTGGGGGTAGTAAGTTCTACATTCTTACCACTCTCTGGTTAAAAAAGGTTCTTCTTAATTCCCAATTTGATTTGTTGCTGATTTTTCTTATAATGATGGTCTCTAGTAATACTCTTCCCCACAAGTGAAAACACTCTGTATCTACTCTGTCAAAACCTTTCAGGATATTAAAGCGCTCTATTAGGTCACCCCTCAGACTTCTCGTTTCACTACAAAATAAATTGAGCCTGTCAATTCTTTCCTGATAGTATACGATCTTCTCCACACCATATCCAGAGCCTCGCTATCTTCTTTTTAATATGGCGACCAGCATTGTACACAGTACGCCTAATGTGGTCTAACTGTAGAGAGTTCTGCATTTGGTCGGTCTTGAACCCGGCGTGTCCAGCTGCCTGGTCTATTTAAAAGGGATCCGCACCTCATTTTTTGAGGAGACATTTCACAGCCATCCTATAGTAACTAAAGGCCGTTTGATTACAGAACTCGTTGTACATTTTCAACATTGTCGATCTGGGTGCACGGGCAGGACACGTCGTGAAGTGGACATTTTGTAGCGCAGTTCTGTACTGATGCAAAAAGAAATGGAATAGCCGAGTTGTGCTAGATGGCAGTGGAGAGGTTAAGGCAATGGACTGCTAATCGATTATGCTCATCTACTTTGTTAAGCGTTTTTTGCTGATAAACCTTCCAAGCATTTGACTGAATATTACATAAATTAGGCTTTGAATCTAAATCTCATCAAAACTGTCATTTCCTGATAACATTCCTTATCCATTAAGCTGTGCGCTCAGTGACTAAGTCAGGGTGATTTCTTATATTTTCTTGATGTGCCAACTGAATTTACTGACTGGAGGAATTGTATTAACTCCACGTGATCGGCTCGGCTCATCCTTGGGGCCAATTGCGAGTGGTGCGAGCAAATTCTGCAACTGTGTCATTACTGTTCTTTAAGGAATGGGACATGACCCCTACAGGTCCTGCTATGCAAGTGGGCACAGTTCCATCCAACTCTCATGATGCTTAATCCCCTCTTAGCGGGACTGGAAAACCATTTTCAAGAAGGAGGCTCATGGTCTGCTCAGCAGAAAGTCAATGTTCTGCATGTTATTTCTGACAGCTTTCCAACTGGACACAGGCGTCCAACTGCCGTGCGAGCATTGCTGACTATTCCAAGTCAAAAATAGTGGAATGTGTTCACAAAACTAATCTTAAATATGTGACCTGTATTATCAAATAAGAATTTGCAGCATGAATAGCTCTTTATTGTCGTCTGTCTCGGCATTCTCATAATGTACACTCTACATTAAGCCAACTGTAATCGGTGCTGCTTTATTTCACTGCAAGCGCGAAGGGACATATCTGTGAACATATTTGCCCCAAATTTACATCACTCCTTTCCTATTGTGCACATATTTCTTTAGCCATTTCTGCCCTTGTTGCAGGTTATATCAGCCCAGGCCGTCCATTGACGCCTGAGACTTAATCAGCGAAAAGCAGAGAAATACAAGAGGCAGAGACAGGGAGAGACAGAAAGATGCATGCGAAGACAATATCAGAAAAGATCATTGCATCTTGAGGGGAAATTCTTTTGCTCTATTGAAATGTTGTAAAAGCGCAAAACATAATTGGGTGACGGTTTAAACGTGCTTCGCTCCCTGCCGATCTCTCAGGCTCTGAGCGAGGGAAATGCAGTCCGCAACTGGAGCTCTTATTTATTCGAGCAATGAATGGAGCTTTACACAGTGTAGTGGCGAGCAGGTAAACCTGAGTGGATTTCAGGGCCAAAACATTAAACCTTCTGGCTATCGCAGACAGTTGCGGTTTGCTGCAAACAATTTCTTTCCAGCCTCAGAACCAGCCAACCCTGTCCTGCAGGGCTATGGGGAAAGGACAGAGGAGTGGGTCCAGCAGAGAGCTGGCACGCTCACGATGGGACGAATGGCCTCCTGCTGTGCGGTAACCATTCTATTAAATTACAATTGGACTTTGATGGGACTCGAATCGACAAGTTTGAATGTTTCTCTTGAACAGAATCAGCAAGAAGTCCAATGCACGAGCATTGCAACACTGAGCACAACATTTTCAGCGAAATGTTCAGGAAAATCCTTGTTTCTATTGGATGTGGTGCAGGAATTATGTGGACATAACCAATGCCTTTATATATCTTCCCTTTGAAATCGAGTGTGTTTCCGGTACATTATTCTTTACATCAAAGTTAGTGATGAAATGTCAAAACGCCTCCACTCCATCCCATATGTAATTTCAACTCTCATCCTCCGTTACAATATTGTGTGCAAAAGGAAACTAATTGCTAGAATAAAACAGTGAAACGTAGATTATGTTGGGGGATACAGCAATTGTACTTTCGATCCCTTTAGAAATGTCACAAGCAAAACCATCAGCTCTTCTAGGTAAAGCTCGAACTCGCAACCTCGGCTTTTCCGGGGCTTGTATTACCATATAGGGACTGTGCCCGATCCGATTCCACCGCTACAAGTGCATGCAGATGCGGTGTGGTGTTGATGCTCCCATTATGCAGCTGCCTATTCCACCTGTCTTATAAATCCTCGCCTAAAAATCTATTGAGGCTGTGGTCAATTAAAATTTTGAAGTTTCACATTGATCGATTTTTGTTTGGCAAGCATACGAAAATTTATGGAATCATCGCAGGCAAATGGAATTAAGAATTAGTCAGTTAAAAGTGACCGAAACAGAAACAGCTGCAAACAAACGTTGCTTTCTATTCATATTTAACAGCAACAATATCCGGTCCGTGCGCAACTATGTTGTGGTCAGAGAAAAACTCCCTCAGCTTCCAAAACTCCCGTGTCTTTACTGTGGTTCTCTTTCCACTCCTCCCTTCGTCCTGCATGATGCCAGTTTTTAAACCTTGTTTGAATGTTGCTCTGGGCGAGGGCATTCTGCAGTCTCAAAACCATCTCTGCCGTTTCATTGCTTGATTTCTATGTTTATTAATTATGAAACTCCTTGAGCTACAATGGTAGCGCTTGCGTCAATACATTAAAAAGCGGTTTATTGGAAACACGTTGAGATCATAGTTTGGTTTTGGACAGAATTGAACCTATATCACTCAAGATGAACTGTCATATTGACAATAAACTATATCTTGTTATAAATGTTGGCTCATTAGTTCCGTTGTGTCAGATGAGCAATTGTTTGATCCCCTCAATTATTACATGTGAGGAACAGGCACGGGTTTTCATTTAGAAATAGCCCATAGGTTGACACTGAGATAACCGTAGTGAGAGAGACAGACAGCACCATGGCACATGGCGGAATAGACACAACAGATGGATAAATAGAAAACGGCCTCTGACTCTGAAAAGGAAAAACATCACATGCAAAAGCTCGAACTCACAACCTCGGCATTTCCCAGGCATACACTCTCCTACAAGTACCGCGCGCTAAACGATTGCGCCACGGCCTATGCTATCAGATGACCCATCATACAGCTGCCTGTTCCACCTATCTTACAAGCAAGAAGACAAGGAAGGCAAGGAATCATCGAATCAGTCAACACAGACTAAAGCTGTTCATCCCACCGTGTCTGTGCCGGCTCTCTGCAAGAAGCCTTCAGTTATTGAGACTCCATAGATTTTCGCCATAGACGTGTTTTATTTTTGTGTGTAATGTTTTGTTCTTTGCAATGAATTTGGATGTCCTTGGGTGAAATATATAAATATATTTGTGCATCTATATGTGAGTTGTAAATTGAATTGTGTGGACCCTTGATAATCAAATTGTTTGCGTTCATATCTGTTTTATTATAAATGTATTTGTTTTTATGTCTGTTTTTTTCTGAATTTATCTCTAAGTATCGCTGTGCTACAATTGTATTTACGTTTATTTGCTAGGTGTTTAAAAGTAACATAGATACAAAGGTACACACTGAAAATACATTTATAACAAATACAGATGCTCCACAATAATATTATAAATAACTTTGTTGCATTGAAATGTATAAACACTAAAACAGATATACAAACTTTATTTATATCCCACAGAACAAATTGCAACTTGACACAGAGACACCAGAATATATTTAGTGCTATCACTGATCAAAGAACATTTTACTCTCTACGGTGCCCAGCAAATTCTGCTGTGCCTGTGTTTCCTCTGCTTGTGCTCGGTGTAACGGAAAGTTTGGGCGGGCCGTGGTATATTGTTTCCCAAGGCTGGGCTGAAATGTGCTGTCTGAGGCCACATTCAGTGCTATAGTTGATATATAATAATCATCTGGATTTTATGTATAAAGGCATAATAACAACATCTACAGATGTTTCATCCCGGTACACAAATCCACTGCCAAATTAGTTCAAATGCTCACCATCCCCAGTAGTTAACATTAGCGCAAGCTCTAATGATGTACAACTCGACAACCCAACCCGGTAACAGGTCCCTCCTGTGCGAGATCTGGTCCCAAAGCCCCACGATTCTGCAGCCGACCTCGTGCACCGTTTATCCATAGACACGTTGTCATTTCTAAATTCAATAGCGCGGGGCACTGGGAATAATCCACAGAATACCTTTGTGGTCCTGCTCATTAATTTTCTCAATTGCACTTGAAAGTCTGACTGAAGGAACTCACCCCCTTGTTTCCTTCTGTCATTGGTTAGCACATCGATCACGGCTGCTCCCCTTCACCTCTCAGAATGTTCTGCACCCACTCAGTGATGTTCTTTACCTGGCAGCAGGGAGGATATACAGCACGCATGACTCACGTTTGCCGTTGCAGAAAGGTACTGACTTTTGAATCCCCAATGACGTCAACTTATGTTACTTTTTAGTTTCAAAAGCAAAGTACTGCGAATCCTGTAAATCTAAAATGAAATCGGAAAATGTTGGATATACTCAGCCAGTCAGGCAGCATCTCTGGAAAGATTTCTGATGACGGGGTTGTGATTAAATTTGATTGACGTGAAGCGTCAACAATGCAATCCAGATACGGTCCGATATTTTAATCCCAAAGCGCCAGTTTGTGGGTTTTGAAACCAATGCGGATACCACGCATTAATCTGGAAGCTAAATTGTTGTTGTTCTGGTAAAGTCGCAACACCACAGGACTGCAATCAATATCCAAGTCTTTAAGATTAACATATGTTTTACAATTAATAAAATGAGCCAGTTCCAAAAGGCATTCAATCTTCAAATGGTTAACTTCTGCCGTTTAATTTCCACAATGTCTGCCGGGGAAAAACACAGGATTTGGCTGTTTTTTTTAATTGCAGTTCAGTGCTGTTGCGACTAGTTTACTTTGAACATTCTCCTTTTAAACATTCTCACAGAGGCCGCCTGACTGGTTCACGAGTTCTCGGCATCAACGTTTACTCACCCCTGTGACCGCCACCTAGTGGTTAAGATGCAGCGCTCTATCCTCGTCAGCACAGGTTCGATGCCCGTTCTGGGATTTAATCGATTAAAATAAAGCTTATTAAATTAATTTCATAACACTCTGTGAAAAAGTAATAATTATTGCAATCACCATGGACAACTTGGCACATTCTGTTTCAAACTGAGGGAAATACATAGCAACGGAGAGCCTGCCAAAATTGAATCAGATTTTGTGCTTTGCGTGTGATGAAATTTCAGCATTTCTCATTTCACAGAGTGTATTTTAAGACTCTGCTTAATAAATTCTCACTGTTTATTACAGCAAGATTCTGGTGCAACTGTGATTGGATATTTATTCACTGCACCCGCTCATTTGCAATGGAATTCTTCCAGTCACACAGCCTTCGTTCAATCGAAAAAAATCGAGATCGTGAATAAATTATTTATTTATTTCAAACAAATCAAATTCAATCTTTTAAAAATATAATTTAAATGTATTTATTTTTTTAAATGTTAAATATATATATATATATTTGTAAATTGGCTTTTTGTCTGGGTTGGTTTTCCGACCCTCAGTCCTTCCTGCCTGTCTATCACCTCTGGTTTCAATGATCGTTTCAGCCCCGCGTGTTCCTGACCCCCACGCTCACTCACGCACTGCACAATTGCAATCAGGGATGATAGAAATCTCACTTTATTCTTTTAAAAGGGAACTGCTGTCAGTCAAGGGTCATTCTGCATCTGTGTAAAAGGGATGTGCTTGTAGTCGCAGATCATTCTGTGTCTGTTTAAAAGGGATGGTTGTCATTTCCTGTTCATAATCTGTCCCTTTAAAACGAATTTTCTCATAATCCTGCATCATCCTGTATAGTTTAAAAGGTGTGTGATTTGAACTATGATGGATGAATTGTTGAACTGTTGTGTTCCAAGTTACCTGGGGTTTGCCTGCACCGGTGCGCACCCAGATCGCCGTGCATCTGTTCAGTTACTCGAAATATGCTCATCTTTTCCTAATCCAATCCTTGATATCGCAGTTGCCCCGAATTTGCTCCCAATAGACACAACAGCATTTTTTGCGCTGATGATCGAGGCTGCGTGACGTAATGGATAGAGCGTCTGACTTCGATTGCAATGGTGACGTTATCAGAGGATTGCAGATTTGAGTCCTGCTGCGGTCAATTAGTTCGCTGCGTGAAATTTCATATGCTTTGTTGTGATTCTGCGGAAAAACCAACCATCTCTTCCAGTCACTCAGCTGAAATAAATCAAGGCTGCTTGCTTTGAGAATCGAAGGGCACGTTTTCATCATTGTCGATCTGGTTAAACGGGCAGAGCAAGCTGTGAAGTGGACTTTCTTGCTCGTTCTTTCTGTTTGCATACAAAAAGCAGGAGATTGAATGGCTGACGCTGTGGTGAATCGGAGACGCGGTGATCGAGAGGTGAAAGCGATGGACTGCTGATCCATTGTGCTCTGCACTTTTGTGTTCGAATCTGATTCTCGTCGTTATTTTGTTACAGCTTTGACAACTCCCTGATGGTTTTGTTAACCACATCGCCAAATTCCCCTTTTACTGACAAGGATGCTGCACTTTGATCATGTCATGTCTCAAATTCATAATATTTTCGTCAAAGGGATAACATTTGTCGGACTGTGGAGAGGGGGTCTAATTGGATAGGTCTCTGAGGGACAGCGCAAGCACGATGGGTCGAATATCTTTTCTAACTACCGTAAGAATCTGAGAGCTACACTCTCCGCTATTGGTGGCTCATTGGGCTAGGGGTATGATTCTTGCTTTGGATTGGTCATATTTGAATTGCGAGAGGTCCAGGTTCCCAATCCCGGCCGAGCATCGCCATCTTTTACTCAAAGTTCCGCTTCTCACAGCCGCCCGACATGTGAGAAAACAGACATATTTCACATTGAATGTTGGTAATATGGGGTTATGGGTAGCGGGCAGGGACGTGGACCTGAGTCCAAGATCCGATCAGCAATTATCGTATTAAATAGTCGTGCAGACTCGTGGGGCCGAATGGTGTATTGCTGCTCATATTTCATATGTTCTCATGTGCTTATAAATGGGCGGTCCCTTATTCTAAGACTATGTCCCCTAGTTTTCGTTTCCCCTATGAGTGCAAATATGCTTTCTGCATTCACCTTGTCAAGCGTCCTCATTATCTTATAAGTTTCGATAAGATTACCTCTCATTATTCTGAACTCCAATCTGGATAGCCCCAAACTACTTAACCTATCTTCATTAGTCAATCCCCCTCATCTCAAAAATCAACTGAGTGAACCTTCTCTGAACAGTCTCCAAGTATATCCTTCCTTAAATACGGAGACTAAAACTGTACGCAGTACTCCAGGTGTGGCCACAGTAATACCCGGAACAATTGTAGCAGGTCTAATTTGCTTTTATAAACCATCTCACTTGCAATAAACGCACATTCCATTTGCCTTCCTGATCAATTGCTGTACCTGCATACTAATTTTTATGTTTCAAGCACAACGACGCCCAGGTGTCCCTGTACTGCCGCACTTTGCAACTTTTCTCCATTTAAATTTAATTTGCTTTTCTATTCTTTCTGCCACAGTTGGTAACGTCACATTGTCACACATTATATTGGAACTGACAAACTGTTGCCCACTCACTTAGCCTGTCTATATCCCTTTGCAGTTTTTTTTATGTGTGCTGCTCAGAATTAGCTTTCCTAGGCATCCTTGTATCATCAGCAAACTTCGCTCCTTTACACTCGGTCCTGTCATGCAAATCGTTAATATAGAGTGTAAATACTTGAGGTCCGAGCACTGATACCAGCGTGACCCCACTAGTCACAGTTAGCCAAATGGAAAATTACGCATTTATCCCGATGCTCTGTTTTCTATTTTTGAGCAAAGCCTCTATCGATGCGAATATTTTACTCCCAACACCGTGAGCTGTTATCTTGTGCAGTAACCTATTATGTGGCACATTATCGAATGCCTTCTGGAAATCCAAATACACCATATCGACTGGTGTCCGCTTATCCACTCCTTACATCCTCAAAAACTCCAGAAAATGTGTTAAAATGATTTCCTTTTTATGAATCCATGCTGATTCTGCTTGATTGAATCATGCTTTTCCAAATGTCCCGCTACTGCTTCCTTAATAATGGACTGCAGCTTTTTCGCAACGGCAGTTGTAAGGGTAACTGATCTATAGTTTCCTGTTTTTTGCTTGTCTCGTTTTTAAGGGGCGTTACATTTGCCGTTTCCTCATTCGCTCTAACCGCCTCCGAATCCAGGGAATTTTGAGAAATTATAACAAATGCATCCATTACCTCTGCAGCCACTTCTCTTAAGATCCTCGGATGAAAACCATCAGGACCAGGGGACTTGTCTGCCTTTAATGCAATTATTTTACTAGCATTACTTCGTTCGTGATAGTGATAGTATTAAGTTCATCCCTGCCTATATCCGCTTGATTATCCACTATTGCGTTGTTTTTAGTGTCATCGACTGTAAAGACCAATACAAATTTTTTTGTTCAACGTCTCTGCCATTTCCCTGTTCTCCAATATTAATTCCCCAGTGTCATCCTCCAGGGGACCAACATTTCAATTAGCCATTCCTTTCATTTTTATGAATTTGTAGAAACTCTTACTATCTGTTTTTATATTTCCTACTGGTTTACTTTCATTATCTATCTTCCCTCTTTAATCATTTTTTTAATCATTCTCTGCTGGCTTAAAAAAATCTCCAATCCGCTGCTCTCGTCTCCCATTTGTCTTGGCCGCATGTATACCTTTGATTTCAATTTGATACCCTCCATTATTTTGTTAGTTAGACACGGATGGTTATCCCTTCTCTTACAGCCTTTCCTTCTCATTGGATAATTTTTTGTTCAGAGTTATAAAATATCTTCTTAAATGTCTGCACTGCTCATCAACCATCCCACACCTTAGGCTACTTTCACAGTCTACTTTATCCACCTCTACCATCAGACCTTTGTAGTCCCCTTCATTTAAGCTGAGGACACTGGTTGGAGAACCAAATTTCTCTCCCTCCAACTGAATTTGAAATTCAACCATATTGTGGTGACTCAATCCTATACGATCTTTTACTACGAGATCATTTATTAATCCTGTCTCATTACACAGTACTAGAGCTAAGATAGCCTGCTCCCGAGTTGGGGTAGCTTGTACAGTAGAAACAAATTATCCCGGATACACTCTATGAACGCCTCCTCATGTCGAGACTGACCAATTAATTTTATCCAGTAAATATGAAGATTAAATGCCCCGATGATTATTGCCGTTCTTTTTTTTACAAGCCTCCATTATTTCTTGATTTATACTCCGTCCAACCGTGTAGCTACTGGTAGGAGCCCAGCAGCGGCTTTTTTCCCGTTATTGTTTCTTATCTCCACCAAAACTGATTCAACCACTTGATCCTCTCGTTTCTAACCAACACCCATCCCATCTTTTATTAACAGTGTTACCCCACCTGCTTTTCCTTTTTGTCTGTCCTTCCGAAATGTCAAATACACCTGAATATTTAGGTTCCAGTCCTGGTCACCTTGCAACCACGTCTCTGTAATGTCTTTCAGATCAAACTCATTTTTGCCTATTTGTTCCGTCACTCATCTGTTTTGTTCCGAATGCCACGTGCATTTAGAAAAAATGCTTTTTAATTTGTTTTTTACCCTTTTTTCCTGCTTGTTTCCTCTGTCCTACAAACTCACTTTCTATCTTTTGCTTTTAATTCCAACTCTACTCCCCTCCCTATTGAATCTATTCTAAGGTTCCCATCCCCCTGCCAAACTAGTTTAAACATTCCCCAACAGCACGAGCAACCACCGCGTCCTGCCGGCCCGCCGCAATGCGAGGTTATTAGTCCCGGCTCTGTTGAGGGGCAACCCGTCCGACTTGAACAGGCCCCAACTCCGCGAAAATCAGTCAAAATATCTCAGGAAACTAAAGCCCATCCTCCTGCACCATCTCTCCAGCCATGCATTCACGTGCTCTACCCTCCTATTACTCTACTCACTAGTTCGTGGCACCTGGAGTATTCTGGAGATTACTACCTTTCAGTTCCTGCTTTTTAGCCTCTAGCGTAGCTCCCCAAACTCAGCCTGGAGGACCTCAGACCTCTTTCTACCTATGTCATTGGTAACAATATGGACAATGACCGCTGACTGATCACCCTTCTCCATCAGAATGCCCTGCAGTCGCTCGGTGACATCCTTGCCCCCAGGAAGACAACATATTATTCTGGTGTCACGTCTGCGGTGGCAGAAACTCCTGTCTGCTCCCCTGATTATTGAAACACCTATCATTAAGCTATTCCTTTCTTCTCCCTCCTCCCCTGTGCAGGATTTGTATCTGGCTGCACTCGCCAGAAGCACTATGTCCACACCAGTACTCAGAAGATAACATCTGTTGGCGAGCGAGATGGACTCGGGGGCTCGTGCACGACCTGCCTCGTCCTCCTATTCTGTCTGCTGATCACCCTCTCCCTCTCTACCTGCAAGCTCTTAGGTTGCGGGGTGACCACTTCTCGAAGGGAAGTGGGTAACTATTTGATAGCGAACAGTTTGCAGAGCTCTGGGGAAAGAGTCTCCTTCCATGCTTCTGTGATGCTACAATCCTCTCTCTCAGTGAGCTTGTGTTTTCACCTTTAATCGTCAGTTCATGGATTTAATTCCCGGCCGTGCCGGCAGGGATCTTCTCACATTTACTGTGCTGGTTCTCTTTTTCTCTCTCTATCATTCATTCTATTTCTCTCTGACTCTAACTTTCTTTACGTGTGTCAGTCTCGCTTTATGTATACTTCAGTTGCAGTCAATTTATGTCCGCTTTTCTCATTGGGGATCTGTTTATCTGTCCAAATATGGTTTTTCTCTCTGTCACTCTCTCCTTCGCTCCCCACATCATTTTATTCCATACCTTATGAGTTATCTCTTAAGCGCTGGTTCAGTCTGAACTTGCTGATACTGATTGGTTGACGTGCATTTTAACATTATTCATTCAAATATGTTCAGTGTTGACGGGAAGATTACATGTTCTGTGGGTTAAAGCAAGGAGCTTTCTTGTCTAGTTACGGACGGTCAGTTCAATGCGTTATTTGCCTAAGTGCTGTGCTTCTGCGGTTCAACTTTTCACCGACCACAGTTAAAAACAAGGCATATATCCTCCCACGTTTGCAGAGTATGCAGGCGTGTAGTTTGCTCTGCGCTGAAAACTAAATTTTGAGTCTGCAAGCGATTTGCCGAATTTCCAAGCACTGCATTGCAGCGTGCCCATGACCAGGATGGCCGAAATGTTAATGCGATGGAATTAAAATCCAACTGATGTGTCTCTGCTTCTGGTAGATGTTCAAACAACTGGTTTGACAATTAGACTTAATGCTTGTTTGTTATGAAAGCGTGGAAGCGGTCATAATCTCTGCAAATAATATACTTTTAATTCACCCAACAAGACAACATTTCTTTAATTATATTAGGTGTTCTGCCAATTGTCTGAACATTGGAACAGGATTAGACCATTCCGCCCTTTGTGCCTATTCGCCATTCTGTTAATTCTTAGCTGAGCTCGATCTTAACTCCATCTATCTGCATTGGCTCCACATCATTTTAACGAGTGTCTAGCAAAAACTATGAATCTAAAATTAAAATTTTTAATTGAGCTAGTATATCCTGCCTTTTGTAGAAGATAAATCCATCACCCTTTAAGTGAAGAAAATTTTCCTAACGTCTCTATCGAATGTACTGCCTCTGATTTTAACATTGTCGTAAACTCCCCCACGAACAGTAAAAAAAAGCTTGATCTCTATATATCTTATTCATTCGTTTCAAAACCTTAAAATCTCAATCAAACCACCACTTAATCTTTTATATTCCAGGGAGTACAGGCCTAGTTAATGTAATCTCTCCTCATAATTTAACCCGAGGCATCCTGGTAACATTCTGGTGACTATGACCTGCACACATTCCATTCCCGCCTATCATTTCTAAGGGGCCGTGCCATAAGGGGACTCGATATAATGTCTTTCTAGATATAGCAGAGGGCTCAACAAACAGCGGGCACATATTTATAGTAATTGGAGAAGGTTTACAGGAGATGTGATGGGAAATTTCCACAGGCAGAAAATTGTGGTTGTCGAATACGAATTGCCTGAAAGAGTGCGCCTTTTGATCAAAATGGAGTCCTGGCCCTTCCAGAACTTTCTGCATTATAGCAGTCAGCTTGCATAAACAGCTATACCTGGGCTGAGATGGTTGATGGCCATCAGACAGCTAGGAGACAAGTCATGCTGAGACAAGTAAAAAAAAAAATTCAAAAAAATAAATAAAATAATTTTAAAAAAAAATAAAAAAAATAAAGCTAGCAAAAAAAAAAAGCTTTATTGAATGGAGAGAGACTTGTGAATGTCTTGTCTTTGAATGAGAGTGCTTCTGTCTTTTCTCCTTGTGTCTGGAAACCTGTTTGGAAAGGTTGTGGAGCTGCCTGTTTGTTTTAGCTCCACCCACTTTTTCAAACAAAGTGAAGTTTTTTTTAACCCTTCATAGTTTTGTCCTGTATGTGGGAAGTTTAAGACATTTTAAGTTAGAAGCGCAGGTGTGAATTTATTCGGATGAGAAGTTATGGAGCTAGGAAATGCACAAAGGATAGGTTTTTTGAGACATGGTCCCGGTGGTTAAAAGTTGAAATGACTTTTTTTTTAAAAAAAAGCTTTGTGGGTCTCTCGATGTGCAGTCTGGGGGAGTACACTATTTGTCCTTGGTGTAAAATCTTGGTACAAAAGCTTCTAGCTCAGTAAGAGGATTTGTTTTTGATAAAGAGTGGCAGTACAATAGTTGAATTGGGATTTTGAGATATTTCAGGTGATCTCCTTGAGTGCATTGGAAAAATCTTGGGTTTGGAAGCATTTTAATAAGATTAGAAAACAAGTACTTTACATTCTGTGATCTGTGAATCACTATAAGCATAACTGAGAAGTCCGTGTAACACACAGATTCTTCCGGTTCAGAAGCCCAATAGTGACAAATGGAGGTTTGTCCATGACCTACGAGCTGTGAATGAATCTACTATATTCTCACAATGCTTCGAGTTGATTTGGAATGAGGTATCCCGGAATGCTTTCCAGAACCTTAAAAGTCCCTCACTTCAGCACCCGCCTTGGGATTACAAGATTACACTAAGCTATTCAACTTATTTGTGCATCACAAGTCGGGTTTTGCACAATCTGTTTTGACTCAGTTACATGGGGACAGGCAGCGACCAGTAACATATTTCAGTACCCAACTAGACCCAGTGGCACGCGGACTACCAGGATGTCTTCCTTCGTTGGCAACAGCTTATTATGCTATGCAACAGGCTCAGACAATAACTCTAAATCATCAGACCATTTTGTATATCCCACACTCTGTCGAGATTTTACATCCTAAATGTGCCACCCAATACCTAACCTCCGCAAGAACCACTAAATACGAGGTCGAACTGTTATCAAATCCGAACCTTATCATCAAAAGATGCACTACCTTAAATCCAGCCACTCTACTCCCCACGGAAGACGACGGCGAACACCATTCATGTGAAATGGTAACCGAATTCGTGACTAAACCACGTATCAATCTCACAGATGTACCAATGTGTAACCCTGAGCTAGTGTACTATGTTGACGGATCAGCCCTACGAAATGATAGGGGCCAACCTAGAGCGGCTTCTGCAATTGTAACTCAGTTTAATGTTGTCGAAACAGCCTCTCTTCCAGACTTCTTTTCAGCCCAACAAGCCGAATTGTTTGCGTTAACTCGAGCCTGTATTCTGGCTGAAGGACACACAGTTAATATCGACACTGACTCCAGGTATGCTTTTAGGGTATCACATGACTATGGACAAATTTGGAAGATTTGCGGGTACCTGACTTCTTCAGGAACCCCTATCAAAAATGCAGAACAAGTGTAAAATCTCCTGCGAGCCATTCAATGCCCTTTGAAACTTGCCATTATCAAATACCAAGCACATACAGGCCAGTAGAATGAGGTGGCACTTGGGAATGCCAGAGCTGATAATGCAGCTAAGTCAGCAGCTCTGTCAAAAGGGGGGATGCAGGTGTCATTGTTCCCACTAAGGAAAGATAATTGCTCAGACCCGCCACCCACTATTAATGACGTGCTGGCCTTTCAGACACAGGCCAGTACGGAGGAGGTGGTGACCTGGACGAAGGATCAATGTTATAAAAATCCGGAAGGAATATGGGTTCAGCACGACGGCCGCGTGGTGGCCCCCAGATCCTTACTTCCATGGATTGCCCGATGTGTGCATACATTCACAAATGCAGGCAAAGGGGGATTGGCAGATTATATTTTGGCAACTTGGTATGCACCAGGTATTTCGGCAATTGCAAAACAAATCTGTGAAAATTGTGTTACCTGTCAGACAATGAATCCGGGTAAGACGGAAAAAGTAGAATCTGCCTCCCACCCAAATCCAGTCGGGCCTTTTGTTCATTTACAAAACGATTTTATTGAATTACCTATGTGTATGGGATTCAAGTATGTATTAGTTATTGTAGATGTGTTCTCTAGATGGATTGAAGCCTTTCCATGTAAAAAGGCCGATGCCACTACTGTTGCTAAATGTTTGTTAAAAGAAATTGTACCGCGCTTCGGAATCCCTGCTAAGCTTTCTAGTGATAACGGGTCACATTTCACGGGAACTGTTATAAGAGCAATGTGTAAAGCTTTGCAGATTAATCAACGTTTTCATTGCAGTTATCATCCACAATCAGCTGGACTTGTTGAAAGATATAATGGAATGCTTAAAAATAAGCTGGCAAAGCTGTGCGATGACACTGGACTGAAATGTCCAGAACTGCTGCCCTTAGCCTTGATGGTAATGCGATCTGCAACCAACAGAACAACAGGCCTGTCACCGCATGAGATAGTTATGGGACGTCCCCAAACGACTACCTTTTACAGCACCATTTACTGCAAAACAGATGGACATCCACAAAATGGAGGAAAATATGTTGAATTATTGTATTGCACTAAACAAATGTATTTCCAGCTTTCATTCACAGGTAAAGGAAGCCCAAGTCAAGCCAGCGGAAGGAAAGTGTCATAACCTGGAGCCAGGGGAATTCGTTTACATCAAGATTTTTAAAAGAAAAAGCAGTCTACAGCCAAGATTCGAAGGACCATACCAGGTCTTGCTGGCGACCAATACTGCAATCAAGGTAAAGGAAAGACCAACATGGATCCACGCATCCCATTGCAAAAGGGCACCCGACCAGGAGGAAGGGACGAAGGAATCAGAGGAACAGAAAAAGGCAGACTGAATAAGGAACTGTATGGACTATGGGGACTGATGGTGCTGGGCTTGACAGGGTTTTACCTCACATTATTGATTACACCAGGGGTACAGACCCACCACCAAAGGGAATTGCACGTAAACGTATTTATGGCACTGAGTCATAGGTATGCTCAAAAAAGAAACTTGTCGAGTTGTTGAATATGTTCCCATGTACCTGTCCACTCCAGGGGGGGTATTCCCCTGAGATCTGTCCCCTTTAACGAATCAGAAATGGTAGAATGGTTGACAGTGCAAAATCTGTGGAACAGGGTTTGATCATATTCCTGCTGATAGTCTTCGCCCTGTATCTATTTCTGTCGTCATTAAGTGTTGCTGTGCCAAGGTCGGAGAAATTATGTTACCTACCGAGACCACGGCTAGAATTATGGTAGCAACAACTGCTGAAGGCTCTTGTGTGGAAATGGAAATGGAGAGACTGTACAAGATCAGAATGTATTGAGTTGTCCTTGTGAAGGACAAAATGGGGGAATGTGGAAATGTATTTTTATCTAAGCTGATACCATACGGTATTTGTGTGCCTTTTGATCAAAATGGAGTCCTGGCCCTTCCAGAACTTTCTGCATTTTAGCAGTCAGCTTGCATAAACAGCTAAACCTGGGTTGAGATGGCTGATGGCCATCAGACAGCTCGGAGACAAGTCATGCTGAGATAAATACCCCCCCCCCCCCATGGTGCTTTCCTATTGTCTACACTACAGGAGTTCCATGTCACCCCACCCTTATCTTCTAGCCATTATCTCTTTCCGAGACCTCATCCATTTGATGCAAACAGATAAACTGACCAGGAAATTGGAACAATCCTGACACAACACAAGACAGGTGATAGCCCATTACCTATGACTCATGGAATAATGGCCATTTGGCTTTCTGATAACCATGACAAAAGGAAATATCTGGATACCATGTCAGGACCAGGATATAGTAATTAACTCTTTATCTGTATTCACTGACTGTGAGACAGAGCAATACACAGGGAGACGCCAGAACTTTGGTTTTACTGCATAAATATCTTGTTAAACTGAACCATTTCGGAGGTGTTCACTTAGCCCTTGACTGAGTGTAATCTACCCCTTGCTAGCAAGTAAATTGAAACTTCTACCGGAGCTGTAAGTGTCTGTGTCTTTCTTTTCGGAGGTCGAGATTTCGACACAGGATGGGCCGAAATTGCCTCCTTCCGTGCTGTAAACTTCTATGAATCTATTATATTCTATAACTTAGTTTACTCCAGATATAATCTAACTACATCTCTGTACTGTTGATGAAAAACTTCCATTGCATTATAGTCTAACCCCTAGTTATAAAGCCTAACATGCCATTAGTTGTTTCGAATATATTTGTAACTTGCTACTGCATTTTAGCGGGATGGGCACTTGGACTGAAAACCACTTTGGAACTCCATCCCTCCGAGCTGTGCTCTATTTAATTAGTACTCGGACCTAATCTATGTGATCTAAAATGGATGACCACACAATTACCTGTCCGGAAACTATCTGCCACTGAGTCGTCCATTCATTTAATCTATCAATATATCTTTATAAATACACGGTAGCATCTTCACTAATTACTATATCACCAATATTTGCATCATCGTCAAACTAGGATATATGGCTGCCTGTTGTGCCTTCTTAATCTTTAAGAAATATAGAATGAAACAATTTTTTTAACACTAACATTTTAAAACGTGCCATACTTTGAAGCCCTGGTATGGTCTGTCGGAAGAGGAGGTAGGAGTAAGATTTCGGGTCGATGACCCATCTGATCCTACAAATATACATCATGCAACTGTGCGCTGTTTTCAAACAGTAAAAGCACGGGCTTGCATCCCCGTAGCATCTTTCAGAAACATAGGATGATCCACTTGCTCGCCGTTGCTCAGTTTGAGCTCCGACAGGACGACCAGCCTCCAGACATCATTACAGCCTTAGTCCAAATATGGACAAACGTGATTAATTCTAAACTTAGACGAGAGTGATTTTCCTGGACATCAAAGCAGCATTTTACGGAATGTTTCATCAAGGAGGGTTCCAACGTTGAAGTCCTTGCGGGATTAATCTCCACTGCTGGAGACATACCTAGCAGAAAAAATGATGGTTATTGTCGTTCGACGCCAATGATCTCAATCAGGATATCACTGCAGGAGTTCATCATCACCTGCTTCATCAATGACCTGCCCATCATCATAAATTCAGAAGTGGGCACGATCGTTGAAGATTGATTTTTCCAACTCGAGTCTCAATTCCACAGATAATGAAACAGGAAATATATCGCCTTTCCTTTATTTTCGCTTGGAAATACTTCTACAACAGGACATTGGTAGTACCATCACCTCGATGACTGGACCATAGAGCCACATAAATTTACAGCACAGAAGGAAACTATTAAGTCCATCGAGTCCTTGCTGGTGGACAAAGCACTATCCTGCCAAATCCAATTTCGAGCTCTTGGACCATAGCCATCAAGTCCATATACAAGTACTGCAGTGGTTCACGAAGTTTGTTCATCACTACCTTCTCAAACGCAATTAGGGTTGGGCAATAAATGTCAGCCATGCTACTTACGCCCACATCCACTGAATTAATATTTTATTAAAACGTGCTTTACAATAAATAAAGTCATTCTTCAAGTATGGTCACTGGATGTACTGTCGGGCAATACTGCAGCCAATTACCACACAGCAAGATCCCATCGATGGTGGGATACAAATATGTGCAGGACACAAAAGAGCATTCCCCACCTCTTAGAATCATAGAATCGTAGAAGTTTGCTTCAGAGAAGGAGAACATTCGGCCCATGCTGTCTCCGCCAATCGAAAGAGCTATCCAGCCGAATCGCACTTCCCAGCTCCTGATCTGTAGCGTTGCAGATTCGGGCAATTCAATCCATATACAAGTACTGATTGAATGTGATGAGGGATTGTGTCTCCGCCAACTTTTCAGTGAGTGAGTTTCAGACCCAAATTCATTCTGGGCGAACAGATTTCTCCTCGACTCTCGTGTAATCTTTTTATAAATTACTTTAAATCTAGGCACTTGATTATTGACCTCATTAATGAGGGGCATATGTGTTTCTTATGCAAACTATCTCGGCCCCTCACAATGTTATACACCTCAATTATGTCACCCATTATTCTCATCAGTTCCGAAGAAAACAACTCCAATCTTTCCCCAGAACCAAATCTATCCATTCCTGGCAACATCCAGAGGACAATAGAGGAAACAGATGGAAGTGGAGGTGAATTGTTTGTTTTTAAGCTGTGAGTTGTCGTGATCTGTAATGCACTGCCTGAAAGGGTGGTGAATTATAGAATCATCGATGCATAGAATTGTTACAGCACGGATGAAGGCAATTTGGCCCGTCGAGCCCGTGCTGACACTCAGTGAGTCTCACCCCCATGTCATTTCCTTGTAGCTCTGCAGATTCAACAGTAACCCTCAAAATGGAATTGGATAAATGCTTGAAGGGGCACATTTTGCAGGGCGCTGTGGAAAGATCTGGGACTAATTGGATAGCTCGTTCAAGAGTACGATGGTCCAAGTACTCTCCATTGGTAATGTATGATTTTATGAAATGTTTTCTGATAGTTTCATGTAAATGGCGCTAGTCATTTGCCCGTTCCACAGTCCCACTTCATTTATTTGTACATGCGAATATGCTTTTCCAACCGAGTTGAAATGAACTGGGATTCGGTGGCAATGCGATGCAGGTCACCTAGTTTGTCAGGGCGCAGTGGCCAAGTGGTAAAGCTTCGGTCTCGTAAACCAAAACACATGGGTTCGACCTCCACATGCATCTATCGAGATTTTATCACATTAAATGTGACATTCTAAAGCTTTTTCCTTTTTAACTATCAAAACACTTCACAATTTTGAACTTATATCATAAGTCGCCTCTTAACGTTTTGTATTCTAAGGAGAAAAATCCCAGCTTCTCCATTCTCTTCGTGTAATGAGGTTCCCAACTCTGGCAGTATTCTTGTAAATCTATTCTGCACCCTCTCCAAGGGCTTGACTTCTTCCATGAAGCGTGTTGCCCAGAACTGAACGTAATATTCGAGCGAAGACCTCATAAGAGCTTTTTAATTGTTTGGCATAAATTCCTTGTTTTTATACTCTATTCTTCTATTAACAAAGGAAAAGTCCTCATGTCTTCCAGATCCTGCCCCGTGTATTAAATTGTACGATTTAGAGCTGGTTAATACAATACAGGGAGAGTATTTTGACCGGTTTCAGGATCATTGATCTCCAGACGCAGATGCTTAAAAAGGGATTTAAATTTTCACGTATAAATCTGGCCCCGTTAAAATTGTATCACTAATTCATATTGCCTCTCATCATCCTCCTAAAATATATCACTTCACAATTCTCTGCGTTAAATTACATCTGCTATCTGTCTGTTCATTTCACCAGTTGGTGATTTTCATACTCCCTCTTTGTAGCACTTACTATCTGCTTTGTGACTCTTTGCTTTTCTTTCGAGCTTTCCCATTCACCAGGATCTGTGCTACTTTTTGCATTTGTGTACGTTTTTACTTTTAGTTTAATGTGGTCCCTTACTTCTTTATTCGTCCATGCCTGTTTTTTTGGCCCCTCAGGGGTACACACTGATACTGTATCACTTTTAATTATTTTTAACACCTCCTCTCATTTTA
Source organism: Pristiophorus japonicus (assembly GCF_044704955.1). Taxonomy (NCBI): domain Eukaryota; kingdom Metazoa; phylum Chordata; class Chondrichthyes; family Pristiophoridae; genus Pristiophorus; species Pristiophorus japonicus. Next base: position 739,298 of record NW_027252835.1, read on the forward strand.
CCCATTAACAGATTTTCCAAGTTTATTCTGGACAGTCTCTGTCTCAGCCCCTTGAAGTCGGTCTTACCTAAATATAGAATGGTAGTAACTGTTTCGCGTTTCTCCCTGTGAAGTTGAAGTCGATAATGTTTTGATCGCTATTAAATACATTTTCACTTACCCTTAGGCTATTGAATAAATCCGGCTTGTTACTCATTACTAAATGTAAATTGGTATGCCCCTTGTTCGTTCTGGAACATATTATTGTAGAACTAGCCCGGACACACTCAAGAAATTCACAATTTTCTAACAGGTGCTAGTCCGATTATCCCAATATATATGAACATTTAAATCCGCTATGAAAACCACACTTTCTTGAATACACGCTTGTCTAATGTCTACATTTATATATTCTAGTACTTCACAGCTGCGACCAGGGGGCCGATACACAACTCCCACTTTTGTCTTAATTCCTTTCCTATCTCTTAATTCTACCCATAAAGTCTCCACGTCCGGCTTACTTGTAATTATATACTCGCTTAGAACTGAATCGTAGAATCATAGTTATTTACAGCACGGAAGAAGGATATTTCGGCACATTCGCTCAACGCCGGCCAACAAAGAGCTTTCCAGAGGAATCCCATGTTCCAGCTTTTGGTCCGTCGCCGTGTAGGTTATTGCACTTCAAGTGCATATCCAAGCGTGCTTTAAATGCGCCGAGGGTTTTTGCCTCTACCATCCTTTCAGGCAGTGAGTTCCAGACTCCCAACTTGTTCTGGGTGAAGACATTCCCCTTCAATTCCCCTGTAAACTTGCAACCAACGACTTTAAATCTATCTCCCCTTCTTGTTGAACATTCTGCTCTGAAAAATAGGTCCTTCCTATCCACTCTCTCTCGGCCCCTCATAATTTTGAACACATCAATAATGTTTCGCCTCAGCTCCCTATGTTCTAATGAAAATAAACCCAGCCTATCGAATCATTATTCATAGCTAAAATTCTCCAGTCCAGGCAACATCCTCGTAAATCTCTTTTGCACCCTCTCTAGTTCAATTACATCTTTCCTGTAATGATGTGTACGCAGTAATCTAGCTGTGACCCAAATAATGTTTTATATAGCTCAAGCATAACTTCACTGCTATTGTACAATATACCTCAGCTAATAAAGGTAAGTATGCCGCATGCCTTCTCAACTAGCACGTTTTCTTTGCATCCTGAAACAGGGAGACAATGATGAAATATTACAACAACAACTTGCATTTATGTAGCGCATTTAATATAGTTTGACGTCACAGGGTGCTCCACAACAGCTTAAACCAAATCAAATAATGTTGACACCGAGCCACATAAAAGAGATATTACGGCAGATGGCAAAAAACTTGGTCAAACAGGTAGGTTTTAAGGAGCATCAATCTTGACATCTTTTTGAAAGACCGTAAGCCCGGAATATTAATCAGTTTTATTTCCTCAAGGTCTGAAAGTTGTGAGAAGTTGGCTTCTGAAGTAGACTCATGGGTGTCGAATTCATTATATCATATAGGATATTCATTGGAAAAACAGGCTTTTCGGCCCAACCTGTCAATATCGCCGTTTGAGGCCTCTTTCCGCATCCAGCACTATCAGCATTCAGTTCTCCCTCATATATTTATCTAACCGCTCCTGACATGCATCTATAATATTTGATTCAACCACTTTGGTAGTAGCGAGTTCTACATTTTTACCACTCGCTGGCTAAAGAAGATTCTTCTTAATTCCCAATTTGATTGTTGCTGATTTTTCTTATATTGATGTTCTCTAGTGATACTCTTCCCCACAAGTGAAAACACTCTGTATCTACTCTGTCAAACATTTCAAGATATTAAAGGGCTCTATTAGGTCACCCCTCAGACTCCTCGTTTCGTTACAAAATAAATTGAGCCTGTCGATACTTTCCTGATAGTATACCATCTTCTCCACACCCTATCCAGTGCTTCGCTATCTTATTTTTAATTTGGCGACCAGCATTGCATACAGTACGCCTAATGTGGTCTAACTATCGAGAGGTCTGAATTTGGTCAGTTTTGAAACAGGCGTGGCCCGCATATCATCTTTTGAGGAGACATTTCACAGCCATCCTGTAGCAACTAAAGGCCGTTTGCTTACAGAAGCTGATTGTACATTTTCAACATTCTCGATATGGGTGCACGGGCAGGACACGTCGGGAAGGGGTCATTTTGCAGCGTATTTATGTACGGATGCAAAAAGCCTGAAATGGAATAGCCGAGTTCCGCTGGATGGCAGACGAGAGGTTAAGGCGATGGACTGCGAATCGATTGTGCTCATTTACGTTGTTAATCGTTTGTTGTTGATAAACCTTCCAAGCATTTGACTGAATATGACATAAATTATGCTTTGAATCCAAATCTCATCAAAACTCTAATTTCCTGAAAACATAGGTTATCCATTAAGCTGACTAAGTCACGGTGATTTATTATATTTTCTTGAAATGCCAACTGAATTTACTGACTGGAGGAATTGTACTAACTCCACGTGATCGGCTCGGCACATCCTTGGGGCGAATTGCGAGCGGTGCGAGCACATCCTGCAGCAAAAACTGCAACTGAGTCATTAATCTTCTTTAAGGAAGGGGAAATGCCCCCTATACCTCATGCTATACAAGTGGGCACAGTTACATCCAAATCTCATCATGCTTAATCCCCTCTTCGCGGGACTGGAGAACCATTTTCAAGAAGGAGGCTCATGGTCTGCTCAGCAGAAAGTCAATGTTCTGCATGTTCTTTCATTCAGCTTTCCAACTGGACACAGGCGACCAATTGCCGTGCGAGCAATGCTGACTATTCTAAGTCAACAATATTGGAATGTGTTTACAAAACTAATTTTGAATATGTAACCTGTATTATCAAATAAGAATTTGCAGCATGAATAGCTCTTTATTGTCGTCTCTCTCGGCATTCTCATAATGAATACTCTACCTTAAGCCAACTGTAATTGGTGCTGCTTTACTTCACTGCGAGCGCGAAGGGACACATCTGTGAAGATATTTGCCCCGAATTAACACTATTCCTGTGCTATTGTCCACATCTTTCTTACCCATTTCTGCCCTTGTTGCAGGTTAGATCAGCCCAGGCCGTCCATTGAAGCCTGATAACTCAATCAGCGAAAAGCAGAGAAATACAAGAGACAGAGACAGGTAGAGACAGAAAGAAGCATGCGAAGACAATATCAGAAAAGGTCATTGCATCTTGAGGGGAAATTCTTTTGCTCTCTTGAAATGTTGTAAAGCGTAAAAGATAATTGGGCGACGGTTTAAACGTGACTCGTTCCCTGGCGGATCTCTCAGGCGCTTAGATAGGGAAATGCAGCCCGCAACTAGAGCTCTTATTTGTTCGAGCACTGAATGGAGCTTTAAACAGTGTAGTGGCGAGCAGGTAAACTTGAGTGGATTTCAGACCCACAACAATAAATTATACGGCTATCGCAGGCAATTGCGGTTTGCTGCAAACTTTCACTTTCCAGCCTCGGAACCAGCCAACCCTGACCTGAAGGGCTATGTGGAAAGGACAGGAAAGTGGGACTAGCTGAGAGCTGGCACACTCTCGATGGGACGAGTGACCTCCTGCTGTGCGGTAATAATTCTATTAATTTACAATTGGACTTTGATAGGAATGGAATCGACAAGTTTGAATGTTTCTGTAGAACATAATCAGCGAGAAGTCCAATGCACGAGCCATTGCAACACTGAGCACAACATTTGTCGCGAAAAGTTCAGGAACATCCTTGTTTCTGTTGGAGGTGGTGCAGGAATTATGTGGAGATAACCAATGCGTTTACATATCTTCTCTTTGAAATCGAGCGTGTTTCCGGCACATTATTCTTTACATCAGAGTTACTGATTAAATGTTTATGCTGTTGTCACAGGAAAAACTCCCGAAGCATCCGAAACTCCCGTGGCTTTTCTGTGGCTCTGTTTACTCTCTTCCCTTCCTCCTGCACGCTGCCAGTTGGTAACCTTGTTTTAAATGTTGCTCTGGTCGAGGGCATTCTACAGTCTCAGAACCCTACCGTTTCATATGTTTAGTAATTATGAAATTCATTGAGCTACAATGGCAGCGCTTGCGACAATACATTAAAAAGCGGTTTATTGGAAACACGTTGAGATCACAGTTTGGTTTTGCGCAGAATTGAACCTCTATCACTCAAGATTGACTGTTATATTTACAATAAACTGTATCTTGTTATAAATGTTGGCTCATTAGTTCCGTAGAATTAGATGAGGAATTGTTTGATCCCCTCATTTATCACATGTGGGGAACAGACACGGGTGTTCATTGACAAATGGCCCACAGATTGCCACTGAGATAACCGGAGTGAGAGAGACAGACAGCACCGTGATACATGGCCGAATATACAAGACAGATGGATCAATAGAAAAAGGCCTCAGACATCACATGCAAAATCATCGGTTGCTCTAGGTGAGGCTCGAACTCACAACCTCGGCATTTCCCGGGCCTGCACTGTCATATAAGTACCGCGCGCTAACCGATTGCGCCACTAGAGCTGCATGCATTGCGGTATCAGTGCTCCCATCATAGAGCTGCCTGTTCCATCTGTCTCACAAGCAAGAAGACAAAGATTCATCGAATCATTCAACACAGAAGGAAGCTGTTCATCCCATCGTGTCAGTGCCGGCTCTCTGCAAGAAGCCTTCAGTTATTGCGACTCTAAACTTTTTCGCCATAGACGTGTTTTATTTTCGTGTGTAATCCATTTTGTTATTTGTAATGAATTTGGATGTCCTTGCGGGAAATTTATAAATATATCTGTGCAATGATGTACAACTCGACAACCCAACCCAGTAACAGGTCCCTCCTGTGCGAGATCTGGTCCCAAAGCCCCACGATTCTGCAGCCGACCTCGTGCACCGTTTATCCATAGACACGTTGTCATTTCTAAATTCAATAGCGCGGGGCACTGGGAATAATCCACAGAATACCTTTGTGGTCCTGCTCATTAATTTTCTCAATTGCACTTGAAACTCTGACTGAAGGAACTCATCCCCTTGTTTCCTTCTGTCATTGGTTAGCACATCGATCACGGCTGCTCCCCTTCACCTCTCAGAATGTTCTGCACCCACTCAGTGATGTTCTTTACCTGGCAGCAGGGAGGATATACAGCACGCATGACTCACGTTTGCCGTTGCAGAAAGGTACTGACTTTTGAATCCCCAATGACGTCAACTTATGTTACTTTTTAGTTTCAAAAGCAAAGTACTGCGAATCCTGTAAATCTAAAATGAAATCGGAAAATGTTGGATATACTCAGCCAGTCAGGCAGCATCTCTGGAAAGATTTCTGATGACGGGGTTGTGATTAAATTTGATTGACGTGAAGCGTCAACAATGCAATCCAGATACGGTCCGATATTTTAATCCCAAAGCGCCAGTTTGTGGGTTTTGAAACCAATGCGGATACCACGCATTAATCTGGAAGCTAAATTGTTGTTGTTCTGGTAAAGTCGCAACACCACAGGACTGCAATAAAATATCCAAGTCTTTAAGATTAACATATGTTTTACAATTAATAAAATGAGCCAGTTCCAAAAGGCATTCAATCTTCAAACGGTTAACTTCTGCCGTTTAATTTCCACAATGTCTGCCGGGGAAAAACACAGGATTTGGCTGTTTTTTTTAATTGCAGTTCAGTGCTGTTGCGACTAGTTTACTTTGAACATTCTCCTTTTAAACATTCTCACAGAGGCCGCCTGACTGGTTCACGAGTTCTCGGCATCAACGTTTACTCACCCCTGTGACCGCCACCTAGTGGTTAAGATGCAGTGCTCTATCCTCGTCAGCACAGGTTCGATGCCCGTTCTGGGATTTAATCGATTAAAATAAAGCTTATTAAATTAATTTCATAACACTCTGTGAATAAGTAATAATTATTGCAATCACCATGGACAACTTGGCACATTCTGTTTCAAACTGAGGGAAATACATAGCAACGGAGAGCCTGCCAAAATTGAATCAGATTTTGTGCTTTGCGTGTGATGAAATTTCAGCATTTCTCATTTCACAGAGTGTATTTTAAGACTCTGCTTAATAAATGCTCACTGTTTATTACAGCAAGATTCTGGGGCAACTGTGATTGGATATTTATTCACTGCACCCGCTCATTTGCAATGGAATTCTTCCAGTCACACAGCCTTCGTTCAATCGAAAAAAATCGAGATCGTGAATAAATTATTTATTTATTTCAAACAAATCAAATTCAATCTTTTAAAAATATAATTTAAATGTATTTATTTTTTTTAATGTTAAATATATATATATATATTTGTAAATTGGCTTTTTGTCTGGGTTGGTTTTCCGACCCTCAGTCCTTCCTGCCTGTCTATCACCTCTGGTTTCAATGATCGTTTCAGCCCCGCGTGTTCCTGACACCCACTCTCACTCACGCACTGCACAATTGCAATCAGGGATGATAGAAATCTCACTTTATTCTTTTAAAAGGGAACTGCTGTCAGTCAAGGGTCATTCTGCATCTGTGTAAAAGGGATGTGCTTGTAGTCGCAGATCATTCTGTGTCTGTTTAAAAGGGATGGTTGTCATTTCCTGTTCATAATCTGTCCCTTTAAAACGAATTTTCTCATAATCCTGCATCATCCTGTATAGTTTAAAAGGTGTGTGATTTGAACTATGATGGATGAATTGTTGAACTGTTGTGTTCCAAGTTACCTGGGGTTTGCCTGCGCCGGTGCGCACCCAGATCGCCGTGCATCTGTTCAGTTACTCGAAATATGCTCATCTTTTCCTAATCCAATCCTTGATATCGCAGTTGCCCCGAATTTGCTCCCAATAGACACAACAGCATTTTTTGCGCTGATGATCGAGGCTGCGTGACCTAATGGATAGAGCGTCTAACTTCGATTGCAATGGTGACGTTATCAGAGGATTGCAGATTTGAGTCCTGCTGCGGTCAATTAGTTCGCTGCGTGAAATTTTATATGCTTTGTTGTGATTCTGCGGAAAAACCAACCATCTCTTCCAGTCACTCAGCTGAAATAAATCAAGGCTGCTTGCTTTGAGAATCGAAGGGCACGTTTTCATCATTGTCGATCTGGTTAAACGGGCAGAGCAAGCTGTGAAGTGGACTTTCTTGCTCGTTCTTTCTGTTTGCATACAAAAAGCAGGAGATTGAATGGCTTACGCTGTGGTGAATCGGAGACGCAGTGATCGAGAGGTGAAAGCGATGGACTGCTGATCCATTGTGCTCTGCACTTTTGTGTTCGAATCTCATTCTCGTCGTTATTTTGTTACAGCTTTGACAACTCCCTGATGGTTTTGTTAACCACATCGCCAAATTCCCCTTTTACTGACAAGGATGCTGCACTTTGATCATGTCATGTCTCAAATTCATAATATTTTCGTCAAAGGGATAACCTTTGTCGGACTGTGGAGAGGGGGTCTAATTGGATAGGTCTCTGAGGGACAGCGCAAGCACGATGGGTCGAATATCTTTTCTAACTAACGTAAGAATCTGAGAGCTACACTCTCCGCTATTGGTGGCTCATTGGGCTAGGGGTATGATTCTTGCTTTGGATTGGTCATATTTGAATTGCGAGAGGTCCAGGTTCCCAATCCCGGCCTAGCATCGCCATCTTTTACTCAAAGTTCCGCTTCTCACAGCCGCCCGACATGTGAGAAAACAGACATATTTCACATTGAATGTTGGTAATATGGGGTTATGGGTAGCGGGCAGGGACGTGGACCTGAGTCCAAGATCCGATCAGCAATTATCGTATTAAATAGTCGTGCAGACTCGTGGGGCCGAATGGTGTATTGCTGCTCATATTTCATATGTTCTTATGTGCTTATAAATAGGCGGTCCCTTATGCTAAGACTATGTCCCCTAGTTTTCGTTTCCCCTATGAGTGCAAATATGCTCTCTGCATTCACCTTGTCAAGCGTCCTCATTATCTTATAAGTTTCGATAAGATTACCTCTCATTATTCTGAACTCCAGTCTGGATAGCCCCAAACTACTTAACCTATCTTCATAAGTCAATCCCCCTCATCTCCGAAATCAACTGAGTGAACCTTCTCTGAACAGTCTCCAAGTATATCGTTCCTTAAATACGGAGACTAAAACTGTACGCAGTACTCCAGGTGTGGCCACAGTAATACCCGCAACAATTGTAGCAGGTCTAATTTGCTTTTATAAACCATCTCACTTGCAATAAACGCACATTCCATTTGCCTTCCTGATCAATTGCTGTACCTGCATACTAATTTTTATGTTTCAAGCACAACGACGCCCAGGTGTCCCTGTACTGCCGCACTTTGCAACTTTTCTCCATTTAAATTTAATTTGCTTTTCTATTCTTTCTGCCACAGTTGGTAACGTCACATTGTCACACATTATATTGGAACTGACAAACTGTTGCCCACTCACTTAGCCTGTCTATATCCCTTTGCAGTTTTTTTTATGTGTGCTGCTCAGAATTAGCTTTCCTAGGCATCCTTGTATCATCAGCAAACTTCGCTCCTTTACACTCGGTCCTGTCATGCAAATCGTTAATACAGAGTGTAAATACTTGAGGTCCGAGCACTGATACCAGCGTGACCCCACTAGTCACAGTTAGCCAAATGGAAAATTACGCATTTATCCCGATGCTCTGTTTTCTATTTTTGAGCAAAGCCTCTATCGCTGCGAATATTTTACTCCCAACACCGTGAGCTGTTATCTTGTGCAGTAACCTATTATGTGGCACATTATCGAATGCCTTCTGGAAATCCAAATACACCATATCGACTGGTGTCCGCTTATCCACTCCTTACATCCTCAAAAACTCCAGAAAATTTGTTAAAATGATTTCCTTTTTATGAATCCATGCTGATTCTGCTTGATTGAATCATGCTTTTCCAAATGTCCCGCTACTGCTTCCTTAATAATGGACTGCAGCTTTTTCGCAACGGCAGTTGTAAGGGTAACTGATCTATAGTTTCCTGTTTTTTGCTTGTCTCGTTTTTAAGGGGCGTTACATTTGCCGTTTCCTCATTCGCTCTAACCGCCTCCGAATCCAGGGAATTTTGAGAAATTATAACAAATGCATCCATTACCTCTGCAGCCACTTCTCTTAAGATCCTCGGATGAAAACCATCAGGACCAGGGGACTTGTCTGCCTTTAATGCAATTATTTTACTAGCATTACTTCGTTCGTGATAGTGATAGTATTAAGTTCATCCCTGCCTATATCCGCTTGATTATCCACTATTGCGTTGTTTTTAGTGTCATCGACTGTAAAGACCAATACAATTTTTTTTGTTCAACGTCTCTGCCATTTCCCTGTTCTCCAATATTAATTCCCCAGTGTCATCCTCCAGGGGACCAACATTTCAATTAGCCATTCCTTTCATTTTTATGAATTTGTAGAAACTCTTACTATCTGTTTTTATATTTCCTACTGGTTTACTTTCATTATCTATCTTCCCTCTTTAATCATTTTTTTAATCATTCTCTGCTGGCTTAAAAAAATCTCCAATCCGCTGCTCTCGTCTCCCATTTGTCTTGGCCGCATGTATACCTTTGATTTCAATTTGATACCCTCCATTATTTTGTTAGTTAGACACGGATGGTTATCCCTTCTCTTACAGCCTTTCCTTCTCATTGGATACATTTTTGTTCAGAGTTATAAAATATCTTCTTAAATGTCTGCACTGCTCATCAACCATCCCACACCTTAGGCTACTTTCACAGTCTACTTTATCCACCTCTACCATCACACCTTTGTAGTCCCCTTCATTTAAGCTGAGGACACTGGTTGGAGAACCAAATTTCTCTCCCTCCAACTGAATTTGAAATTCAACCATATTGTGGTGACTCAATCCTATACGATCTTTTACTACGAGATCATTTATTAATCCTGTCTCATTACACAGTACTAGAGCTAAGATAGCCTGCTCCCGAGTTGGGGTAGCTTGTACAGTAGAAACAAATTATCCCGGATACACTCTATGAACGCCTCCTCATGTCGAGCCTGACCAATTAATTTTATCCAGTAAATATGAAGATTAAATGCCCCGATGATTATTGCCGTTCTTTTTTTTACAAGCCTCCATTATTTCTTGATTTATACTCCGTCCAACCGTGTAGCTACTGGTAGGAGCCCAGCAGCGGCTTTTTTCCCGTTATTGTTTCTTATCTCCACCAAAACTGATTCAACCACTTGATCCTCTCGTTTCTAACCAACACTCATCCCATCTTTTATTAACAGTGTTACCCCACCTGCTTTTCCTTTTTGTCTGTCCTTCCGAAATGTCAAATACACCTGAATATTTAGGTTCCAGTCCTGGTCACCTTGCAAACACGTCTCTGTAATGTCTTTCAGATCAAACTCATTTTTACCTATTTGTTCCGTCACTCATCTGTTTTGTTACGAATGCCACGTGCATTTAGAAAAAATGCTTTTTAATTTGTTTTTTACCCTTTTTTCCTGCGTGTTTCCTCTGTCCTACAAACTCACTTTCTATCTTTTGCTTTTAATTCCAACTCTACTCCCCTCCCTATTGAATCTATTCTAAGGTTCCCATCCCCCTGCCAAACTAGTTTAAACATTCCCCAACAGCACGAGCAACCACCGCGTCCTGCCGGCCCGCCGCAATGCGAGGTTATTAGTCCCGGCTCTGTTGAGGGGCAACCCGTCCGACTTGAACAGGCCCCAACTCCGCGAAAATCAGTCCAAATATCTCAGGAAACTAAAGCCCATCCTCCTGCACCATCTCTCCAGCCATGCATTCACGTGCTCTATCCTCCTATTACTCTACTCACTAGTTCGTGGCACCTGGAGTATTCTGGAGATTACTACCTTTCAGTTCCTGCTTTTTAGCCTCTAGCGTAGCTCCCCAAACTCAGCCTGGAGGACCTCAGCCCTCTTTCTACCTATGTCATTGGTAACAATATGGACAATGACCGCTGACTGATCACCCTTCTCCATCAGAATGCCCTGCAGTCGCTCGGTGACATCCTTGCCCCCAGGAAGACAACATATTATTCTGGTGTCACGTCTGCGGATGCAGAAACTCCTGTCTGCTCCCCTGATTATTGAAACACCTATCATTAAGCTATTCCTTTCTTCTCCCTCCTCCCCTGTGCAGGATTTGTATCTGGCTGCACTCGCCAGAAGCACTATGTCCACACAAGATTGCAAGAACAAGACAGTAAATATTTTATATCTGGTGGATGACAGGATATCCCATGTATGTGAGAAGCAGTGACTTCTTTCAGAGTGGGACCCACAGCTCCGGCAGGCATTCTAAGCTTATACATTGCAATTGGCCCTGATTTATACAAGGATATGCCTCCACAGACACGGTTATACTCGCTGGATCATTGCAATTAGTTCGAGTTACGAGAACAAACACAAACACATTTGACTCTGATGTAAATAACGTGGCGGATGAAACACAAACATCTCAAATCCAAAATATTACCCTAATCAGACATCTCTCGGGAATGAGACTTTAATCTGAATTCATACTTGACAAATTCAAAAATAATGAGCAGCTTCAGTTACATTTTTCATGCAATTGTATTGACCATGTTCACGCCTGCTCATTCATTTAAAGATTGTACCGATTTCTACTCAGTGTGCCGCAAAACCAAAGAACAGTAGAATATATTTTTTCCGTTCCGGCAATATTCCAGTTAAGTTATTAATATTTCGCCTCTGCCATGAGTATAGTCAAATGTCATTTTCAGTATTACAACCTTGAAATTATTGCTGCATAGAAAATAATCTCGATGATATTGGGGCATGGTACCCGAACATGCGTCATTACAGTGACTTCGTGCGCTACTTTACTGCAGATGGTATCCATATTGTTCTACATTGATCCATCATATGATCACCAGTACATAAAAAATAGCAGCCGGAGTAGATCATGCGGCCCATCGACCTTGCACATCCACAGACTAGCATCGCTGATCATCTGCACCTCTTGCCCGCCTTATCCCCACATCCCTTGATTCATTAGTTCCCAAATGTGCGTGACAGTTCGAGAGGCAAGCAGGCGGAAAGCAGGGCTCGCAATCGGAAGGAACCAACCACGAAATTTCACGAAATTTTCTTCGGGAACCCTCTGCTAAGTGCATGTCAACTTGCTGATGGAACAGCACATCCCATCTGCCCCTGTGCTCCAAAATGATTAATATACAAGAATATATTCTGAATCTAGCAGATCCTGGCAGTAACTGTAACATTACGACAAGGTTAAGGGAAGATTTATTCTCTATCGACAGGTGCTCAGCTGTGATGAAGGTCCGATGTGGTTTAAAATCCATTAGATTGAGGAAATTCTGATTTACAGGGCAAATAACCCCTATGATTCTCTCTGCCTATAATTTATGGTAAATTTCAGGATCAAGGGAGCCGGAATAGCACAGGTTGGACAGCGTAAGATGGAAGACCACCAAGCATATTGTCTACGGGGCTGTCGTGATACCCGCCTTCCTGTATGACAAAGAGTCGTGGACCACATACAGCAAACATCTAAAATCGCTTGAGAAATGCAAACAGCAATGTATTCGGAAGATGCTGCAAAAACCCTGGGAGGATATACGCACTCGGTCAGTGTTCTCGATCATGCCAACATCCCCAGCATCGAAGCACTGATCACACTCGACCAGTTCTGTTTGGCGTACCACATTGTCGACATGCCTGACACATGAGTCCCAAATCAAGCGCTGTACTCGGAACTCCTACACGGCAAGCGAGCTCCAGGTGTGCAGACGAAACGTTTCAAGGACACCCTCAGAGCCACTTTGATACAATGCAACATCCCCAGCAACACCTGAGAATTCCTCGCCAAAGAAATAGAAACAAAGAAGCATAGGAAATAGAAGCAGGAGCAGGCCATTTGACCCTTTGAGTCTGCAACGCCATTCAATATGATAATGGTTCAACAAGCATCCTCTGTACCCCAACCCTGCCTTCTCTCCATATCGCCTGATTCCTTTCGCCGGAAGGGCAACATCTAACTCGCTTTTGTAAATGTCCAACGAACTGGACTGAACAGCGAGAATTACACTGATTTACAACTCTCTGGGTGAAAATGTTTCTCCTCATCTCGGTCTTTTATGGCTTCCCCCGTATCCTTAGTTGTTATTCCTTGTTCTGCACTTCCCCAACATCAGGAACATTCTTCCTGCATCTAACCTGTCAAGTGCCGTCAGAATTGTATAAGTTTCTATGTACTCCACTCTCATTCATCTAAATTCCAGTGAGTATAATACTTGCCGATCCAGTCTATTCTCATATGTAAGTCCTGCCATCCAAGGATTCAGTCTGGTGAGCCTTCGCTGCACTCTCCCAACAGCAAGAATGTCCTTCCTCAGATTAGGAGACCAAAACTGCACACAATACTGAAGGAGTGGTATAACCAAGGCCCTGCACAACTGCAGTAAGATCTCCCTCCTTCTTTACTTAAATCCCTCGCTACGAAGGACAACATGCCATTTGCTTTATTACTGCATGCAGTACCTGCATGCATACCATCAATGACTGATGTACCATGAAACTCAGGTCTTGTTGCACCTCCCCTTTTACTAATCTGTCAGCATTCAGAAAATAATCTGCCTTCCTGTATTTGCAACCAAAGTGGATATCCTCACATTTAGCTAATTATATTGCATCTGCCATGAATTTGTCCATTCACCTAACCTGTCCAAATCCCACTGCAGTCTCTGAGTGTCCTCCTCGCTGCTCGCACTGACAGCCAGCTTAGTGTCATCTGCAATCTTCGTGATATTACATTCCATTCTTTCGTCTAAATCATTGAAGTGTTATGTAAATAGCTCGGCTCCCAGCACTGAATGCGACGGCACACCACTAGTCACTGCCTGCAACTCTGAAAAGGACCCGTTTATTCCCACTCTTTGCTTCCTGTTTTCCAACCTGTTCTCTATGCACGTCAATACATGAACTCCAATAGCATGTGCCTTACTTTTGCAAACTAACACTTGTGTGCGAACATGTCGAAACCCTTTTGTCAATCCAAATACACCACATCCACTGATTACCCTTTATCCACTCCACTAGATACATCCTCAAAAAACTCTATAAGATTTTTCGAGCTTGATTTCCCTTTCATAAATCCATACTGACTTGGACCGAACCTGTCACTGCTTTCCAAACGCGCTGCGATTACATATTTTATAATTGATTCGAGCATTTTCCCCACTACCGATTTTAGGCTTACCGGTGTATTTTCTCCCTCCATCCATTTTTAAAAAGTGCGGTTTCTTTGGCTACCCTCGAAGCAATAGGAACTGAACCAGAGTCCATGCAATGTGGGAAACTGACCACCACTGCATCTACTATTTCAAGTCCACTTCGTGAAAGACTCTGGGATGCAGACTATCACGCCCTGCGGATTTATCGGCCATCAGTCCCTTCAATTTCTCTAACACATTTCCTGATTAATATGGATTTCCCTCAGTTCCCCCTTCTCGCTAGTCCCTCGGTCCCCTATTATTTTCGGGAGGTTATTCTTTTGTTCCACGTTGAAAACAGGACCAAATTTCAATTGAACGCCCATTTCCTTGTTGCCCATTATGAATTCACCTGATTCTGACTGCAAGGGACCAACATTAGTCACCCCTAGACCTTTTATCTTCACATATCTATATAAGCAGTTGTAGTCAGTTTTTATGTTCCCTGCAGGCTTACTCTCATACTCTATTTTACCCCTCCTAATTAAACCCTTAGACCTCCTCTGCCTAATTATCAATTTCACCCAGTCCTCAGGTTTGCTGTTTTTTCTGCCGAATTGTTATGCCTCTTCCTTGAATTTAAAATGTTTCTTATTTCCCTTGTTAGCCACGGTTGAGCTACGTACACTTTTTTATTCTTACGCAACACAGCGATGTACAATCGTTGTACATCATCCATGTGATATTTAAATGTCTGCCATTGCCTATCTACCATCAAAACAGTCAGTATCATTCTCCAGTCTATTTTAGTCAATTCACGTCTCACGAGGTCGATTTTTCCTTTCTTTAAGTTCCGACCCTGGTATCTAAATTAATGGTGTCACTCTCCATCTTAATGAAGATTTCTACCATATTATGGTCACTCTTCCACACAGGGCCCCGAACGACACGATTGCTAATTCATTCTCTCTTTACAAAAGGCCCAGTCTCTGTAGTTTGGTCCTCGACATATTGTTCTAGAAAACCATCCGTCATACACACCAGAATCCTCCTCCACATTATTGCTACCAGTTTGGTTAACCCAATCAATATGTAGCTTAAAATCACCCATGCTAACTGCTGTAACCTTTTTGCACGCGTCCCTAATTTCGTGTTTGATGACATCCCCAACCTCCGTACTACTGTTTGGTGGCCTGTACACAACTCCCACTAAGGTTTTCTGCCCTTTGGTGCTTCGCATCTCTACCCATATAGAGTCTACATTTTCCACACTAATATCCTTGCTTTCTATTGTGTTAATCTCCTCTTTAACCAGAAACGCTCCCAGCTTCCTTTTTGCTTCCTGTCAGTCACTCCTGAATATTGAATATCCCTGGATGTTGAGTTCCCAGTCTTCGTTATCCTGGGGCCATGTCTTCATAATCACAATTCCCTTCATATTGGTTAAAAACTTTATGCGCAGTCAATTCATCAATCGTATTACGAAGGCTCCCCGCATTCTCAGTGCCTTCAGGCTTGTTTTTTCAAAACTTTGTCGGTTTAGAATCATGTTGTAATGTGGCCCTTTTTGATTTCTGCCCTTGATTTCTCTGGCCTCCACTCTTGATTTCCGCCTTCCTACCTTTTGCTTCTGTCACCTTTTTACTTCCATCTGCCTCCCTGCATAGATTCTCATCCCCCTGCCATTATATTTTAACCTTCCCCAACAGCCCTTGCAAAGTCTCTGCCGAGGACATCGGTTCCGGTCCTCCCCAGGTGCAGACTGTCCGGTTTGTACTGATCCCACTAACCCCAGATCCGGTTCCAATGCCCCAGGAATTTCAATCCCTCCCCTTGCAACATTCCTCAATAACGTATTCATCTGAGTTATCCAGCAATTCATACTCTGACTAGCACGTGGCACAGGTCACATACTGAGATTACTACCTTTGGGTCCGAATTTTTAATTTAACTCCTAGCTCCCTAAAGTCAGCTTGTAGCACCTCATCCGTTGTTTACCTATATCGTTGGGACCTATGTGTACCACGACAGCTGGCTGTTCACCCTCCCCCTCCAGACAGTGCTGCAGCCGCTCTGAGCCTTGACCCTCTGCACCATGGAGGCAACATACCATCCTGGAGTCTCGTTTGCGGCCGCTGAAAAGCCTATCTATTTCCCTTACAATCGATTCCCCTATCAGCATAGTTCTCCCACTCTTGTTGCTGCCCCTGTGCAGCAGAGCCACCCCTGGTGCCATCGACTTGGTTTCTACTGCCTTCCATGATGAGCCATTTCCCCCAACAGTACCTAAGATGGTGTATCTGTTTTGGAGGGAGATGCCCGCAGGGCAACCATGCACTATCTTTCTTCGACTGCTCTGCCTGATGGTAACACATTCCCTATCCAGCTGTGTAAACATTACCTGCGGTGTAACCAACTCACTAAACGTGACATTCCCGACATCCTCAGCATCGCGGATGCTCCACTGTGAATCCATCTGAGCCTCCAGTGCCGCAATGCGTTTTGTCTGGAGCTGCAGTTGGATACACTTCCGGCACATGTAGTTGGCAGGGATACCTCCAGTGTCCCCGATGTCCCACATAGCACAGGAGGAGCATGACACGGGTCTGGTCTCTCCGGCCATAATTGAGCCTTAAATTAGCCTAATTGGTAACACGCCAAACGTTTCTTACTGTCAATAAAAGCTGAAGAAAAGAGAAAAAAAATAATCACCAATCGACAATCAAATAACTTAACTGCTTGGATGTGATGTCACACTCGTTTTTATTCTACATCTTTTTTGCCTTTTGAACCTGAACATTATCTCCCCTTGTTGAGCTGCTCTCTCGACTGCCGCCCTTTTATGGGCCTCACTCTCCATACATTAAGCTGCTCTCCCGACTGCCGCCCTCGAACCAGACAATCATGGAATGGTTTAGTACTTTCGGCCCGTCGACCGGTGCTGATTTTCCCATTGCCCCGCCCATTACCAGTTGCCCTGCAATTGTTTTTTCTTCAGACTTTTGTGGAACTCACTTATGAAAGAGACGATTAATTCTCTCTCCACCGCCATTTCAACCTGTGCTTTTCAGAACCTAACCACTCGTTGCTAAATGACCTTTTCCTGTTCTATGTTCATATGTGAAAAGTCTGGGAAACAAGAGAGGAATTCCTGTCACGCAACACAGCCTTCCAAAATATTCTATTCTCGTGAAACAAGCTCCTGAATTGTCGGCCAGCTGTACAGGTTAAATCACTGGTATATTCCAAGCGGAACTTTAACCTCAGCGTTTCTGTAGTGTAGTGGTTATCACGTTTTCCTAACTCATAAAAAGTCCCAGGTCCCAAACGGGGTGGAAACATTTCTAAAATGTGTTCCTTTAAATATTAGAAAAAATTGAATAATATACATTAGTGGTTCAATATTAACAAGCTGAAATGTCTCATAACCTTGATCTATTTGATGATTTCTCTGTACTTTTCTGTACACACGCATACTCAAAACCGTGTCTCTTGCCACTCTTATTTCCAGCCCTGACAGTACAGAAAGCCCCTCTCAAAGCTGCACGTTCCGGCTGCTTTCAGTTGAGTTGTGAAAGATTAATTTATGAATTTGCAGCGTTACCTCGCTTCAAATCAGCAGATGAAAGCCAGAAACAACTCATGAACTAATCGCCCTACCCCAGCTCTTGTGTGAGTAAGGCCGGGACAAGCAGCAACATTGTTGCCCACACACACTCCAATCAGCTGCCGGCAGAAAGTGGTGAATGCAGCTTTAATCCGCGGGTTACTGAATGAGAGGGGACCTCATACTTAGTGTCATCCGCAAATTTGGAGATACTACATTTTATCCCCTTGTCTAAATCATTAATGTTAAATGTAAATGGCTGGGGCCCCATCATTCCACCTACCACTCCAGACATCATTCCACACATCGTTAATACATTGTTCCACAAATCATTTCACACCTCATTCCACACATCATTCGAAACCTCATTCCGTACCTCATTCGACACATCAATCCACACATCATTCCACACCTCATTCCACACCTCATTTCACATCTCATTTCACACATCATTCCACACCTCATTCCACACATCATTCCAGACTTCATTACACACATCATTGCATACATCATTCCAAACATCATTCCACACCCCATTCTACACATCATTCCTCACATGATTTCGCACATCATTCCACACCTCATTTCACACCTCATTCCACACATCATTCCACAGCACATTCCACACCTCATTCCACACCACATTCTACACATCATTCCAGACTTTATTCCACACATCATTCCACACATCATTTCACACATCATTCCACACCTCATTCCACGTCTCATTACACGCATCATTCCACACATCATTCCAGACATCATTCCACCTATCATACCACATATCATACCACACTTCATTGCACACCTCATTCCACACATCATTCCACACATCATTCCACACATCATTCCACACTTCATTTCACACCTAACTCCACACCTCAATTCAACCCTCATTCCACAACTCATTCCACACGAAATTTCACACATCATTCCACACATAATTCCACACATCATTCCACACATCATTCTAAACCTCATTCCATACATCATTCCAAACATCATTCCACACCTCATTCCACACATCTTTCCACTCATGTTTCCACAAATAATTCCACACACCATTTCGCACCTCATTCCACACATCATTCCAAAACTCATTCCAAACATCATTCGATGCCTCATTCCACAACACATTCCATCCGTCATTCTACACATCATTCCACACATCATTCCAAACATCATTCCACACATCATTCCACACATCATTCCGCACATCATTCCACACCTCATTCCACACATTATTCCGCACATCATTCCACACCTCATTCCACACCTCATTCCACACATCATTCCACACATCATTCCACACATCATTCCACCCATCATTCCACACATCATTCCACACCTCATTCCACACATCATTCCACGCCACTTTCCACACCTCATTCCACACATCATTCCATACATCATTCCACACATCATTCCACTCATCATTCCAAACGTCATTCCACATCTGATTCCACACATCATTCCAAACCTCATTCCACACATCATCCCAAACCTCATTCCACACATCATTCCACACCTCATTCCATACATCATTCCAAACCTCATTCGACACATTATTCCACACATCATTCCACACCTCATTCTACACACCATTCCACACATCATTCCACACCTCATTCCTCACATCATTCCACACATCATTCCACACATCATTCCACACATCATTCCACACGTCATTCTTCAAATCATTCCACATATCATTCCACAAATCATTCGACGTATCATTTAACACATCATTACACACATCATTCCACACATCATTCCACACATCATTCCACAAATAATTCCACACATCATTTCACACCTCATTCCACACATCATTCCATGCATCATTCCACAACACATTCCATCCGTCATTCTACACATCATTCCACACATCATTGCAAACATCATTCCACACATCATTGCAAACCTCATTCCACACATTATTCCACACATCATTCCACACATTATTCCATACATCATTCCACACATCATTCCACGCATCATTCCACAACTCATTCCACCCGTCATTCTACAGTTCATTCCACACATCATTTCAAACATCATTCCACACATCATTCCAAACCTCGTTCCACACATCATTCCACACCTCATTCCACACATCATTCCACACATCATTCCACACATCATTCTAAACCTCATTCCATACATCATTCCAAAGATCATTCCACACCTCATTCCATACATCTTTCCACACATCTTTCCACACATCATTCCACACATCATGTCACATATCATTCCACTCATCATTGCATACCTCATTCCACACATCATTCCAAACATCATTCCACAATTCATTTTACACCTAACTCTACACCTCAATTCAACCCTCATTTCACAACTGATTTCACACGAAATTTCACACATAATTCCACACATCATTCCACACATCATTCCACACATCATTCTAAATTTATTCCATACATCATTCCAAACATCATTCAACACCTCATTCCACACTTCTTTCCACTCATCATTCCACACATCATTCCATACATCATTCCAAACCTCATTCCACACATTATTCCACACATCATTTCACATATCATTGCACACCTCATTCCACACATCATTCCACACATCATTCCACACATTATTCCACACATCATTCCACACCTCATTTCACACCTAACTCCACACGTCGATTCAAACCTCATTCCACACGAAATTTCATACATCATTCCACACATCATTCCACACATCATTCTAAACTTCATTCCATACATTATTCCAAACATCATTCCACACCTCATTCCACACATCGTTCCACTCATCTTTCCACACATCACACCACACATCATTCACACATCATTCCGCACATCATTCCACACCTCATTCCACACATTATTCCGCACATCATTCCACACCTCATTCCACACCTCATTCCACACATCATTCCACACATCATTCCACACATCATTCCACCCATCATTCCACACACCATTCCACACTTCATTCCACACAGCATTCCACACTTCATTCCACACATCATTCCACACATCATTCCACGCCACTTTCCACATCTCATTCCACACATCATTCCACACATCATTCCACACATCCTTCCACTCATCATTCCAACCTACATTCCACACATCATTCCAAACATCATTCCATACATCATTCCAAACCTCATTCCACACATTATTCGACACATCATTCCACACATCATTCCACACATCATTCCACACCTCATTCGACACATCATTCCACACCTCATTCCTCACATCATTCCACACATCATTCCACACTTCATTTCACACATCATTCCACCCATCATTCCACACCTCAGTCTACACAGCTTTCTACACATCATTCCATGACACATTCCACACAGCATTCCACACATCATTCCACACATCATTCCACAAAAAATACCACACATCATTTCACACCTCATTCCACACATCATTCCATAACTCATTCCATACATCATTCCATGCATCATTCCACAACACATTCCATCCGTCATTCTACACATCATTCCACACATCATTCCAAACATCATTCCACACATCATTGCAAACCTCATTCCACACATTATTCCACACATCATTCCACACATCATTCCATACATCATTCCACACATCATTCCACGCATCATTTCACAACTCATTCCACCCGTCATTCTACACATCATTCCACACAACATTTCAAACATCATTCCACACATCATTCCACACCTCATTCCACACTTCATTCCACACATCATTCCACACTTCATTGTAAACCACATTCCATACATCATTCCAAAGATCAATCCACACCTCATTCCATTCATCTTTCCACACATCTTTCCACACATCATTCCACACTTCAATCCACATATCATTCCACACATCGTTGCACACATCATTCCAAACTTCATTCTATACATCATTCCAAACATCATTCCACACCTCATTTCAAATCTCATTGCACACATCATTCCACAAATCATTCCACACATCATTTCACATATCATTCCACACATCATTGCACACCTCATTCCACACATCATTCCACACATCATTCCGCACATCATTCCACACTTCATTTCACACCTAACTCCACACCTCAATTCAAACCTCATTCCACAACTCATTCCTCACGAAATTTCACATATCATTCCAAACATCATTCCACACATCATTCCACACATCGTTCCATGCATCAACCCACACATCACACCACACATCATTCCACACATCATTCCGAACATCATTCCACACCTCATTCCACACATTATTCCGCACATCATTCCATACCTCATTCCACACCTCATTCCACACATCATTCCACACATCATTCCAAACGTCATTCCGCAAATCATTCTATATATCATTCCACAAATCATTCCATGTATCATTTAACACATTATTCAACACATCATTCCACACATCATTCTACACATGGTTCCACAAATATTTCCACACATCATTTCACACCTCATTCCACACATCATTCCATACATCAATCCACACATCATTCCACGCATCATTCCACAACTCATTTCACCCGTCATTCTACACAGGTTTCTATACATTATTCCACACCTCATTTCAAACCTCATTCTACACATCATTCCACACATCATTCCACACATCATTTCACACATCATTGCACACCTCATTCCACACATCATTCCACACATCATTCCACACATCATTCCACAATTCATTTCACACCTAACTCCACACCTCAATTCAAACCTCATTCCACAACTCATTCCACACGAAATTTCACACATCATTCCACACATCATTCCACACATCATTCCACACATCGTTCCACTCATCAACCCACACATCACACCACACATCATTCCACACATCATTCCGAACATCATTCCACACCTCATTCCAAACATTATTCCGCACATCATTCCACACCTCATTCCACACCTCATTCCACACATCATTCCACACATCATTCCACACATCATTCCACACATCATTCCACACCTCATTCCACACATAATTCCACACTTCATTCCACACATCATTCCACACATCATTCCACGCCAGATCCAGACCTCATTCCACACTTCATTCCACACATCATTCCACACATTCTTCCACTCATCATTCCAAACCTCATTCCACACATTATTCCACACATCATTCCACACCTCATTCCACACCTCATTCCACAACACATTCCACCCGTCATTCCACACATCATTCCACACATCATTCCATACCTCATTCCACACATGATTCCACACTTCATTCCACACATCATTCCACACATCATTCCACGCCAGATCCAGACCTCATTCCACACATCATTTCACACATCATTCGAAACATCATACCACACACCATTCCACACAACATTTCAAACCATATTCGACACATTATTCCAAACCTCATTCCACACATCATTCCAAACATCATTCCACACATCATTCCACACATCGTTCCATGCATCAACCCACACATCACACCACACATCATTTCACACATCATTCGAAACATCATACCACACACCATTCCACACAACATTTCAAACCTCATTCCACACATCATCCCAAACCATATTCCACACATCATTCCACACATCATTCCAAACGTCATTCCGCAAATCATTCTACATATCATTTCACAAATCATTCCACGTATCATTTAACACATTATTCAACACATCATTCCACACATCATTCTACACATCGTTCCACAAATAATTCCACACATCATTTCACACCTCATTCCACACATCATTCCATACATCAATCCACACATCATTCCACGCATCATTCCACAACTCATTCCACCCGTTATTCTACACAGGTTTCTATACATTATTCCACACCTCATTTCAAAGCCCATTCCACACATCATTCCACACATCATTCCACACATCATTTCACATATCATTCCACACATCATTGCACACCTCATTCCAACCATCATTCCACACGTCATTCCACACATCATTCAACACCTCATTTCACACCTAACTCCACTCCTCAATTCAACCCTCATTCCACAATTCATTTCACACGAAATTTCAAACATCATTCCACACATTATTCCACACAGCATTCCACACATCATTCTAAATTCATTCCATACATCATTCCAAACATCATTCCACACCTCATTCCACACATCTTTCCACTCATCTTTCCACACATCATTCCACACATCATTCCGCACATCATTCCACACCTCATTCCACAAATTATTCGCACATCATTCCACACCTCATTCCACACATCATTCCACACATCATTCCACACCTCACACCACACATCATTCCACACATCATTCTAAAATTGATTCCACACATCATTCCACACATCATTCCACACATCATTCCGCACATCATTCCAAACCTCATTCCACAAATTATTCCGCACATCATTCCACACCTCATTCCAAACATCATTCGACACATCATTCCACACATTATTCCGCACATCATTCCACACCTCATTCCACAAATTATTCCGCACATCATTCCACACATCATTCCACACATCATTGCACACATCATTCTAAACTTAATTCCATACTTCATTCGAAACATCATTCCACACCTCATTCCACACATTGTTCCACTCATCTTTCCACACCTCACACCACACATCATTCCACACATCATTCCGCACATCATTCCACACCTCATTCCACACATTATTCCGCACATCATTCCACACCTCATTCCACACCTCATTCCACACATCATTCCACACATCATTCCACACCTCATTCCACACGTCATTTCACACTTCATTCCACACATCATTCCACACATCATTCTACGCCACTTTCCACACCTCATTCCACACATCATTCCAAACATCATTCGACACATCCTTCCACTCATCATTCCAAACATCATTCCATACATAATTCCAAACCTCATTCCACACATTATTCCACACATCATTCCAAACATCATTCCACACATCATTCCACAAATCATTCCACACATCATTCCACACATCATTCCATACATCATTCCAAACCTCATTCCACACATTATTCCACACATCATTCCACACCTCATTCCACACCTCATTCCACACATCATTCCACACATCATTCCACACATCATTCCACAAATCATTCCACACCTCATTCCACACATGATTCCACACTTCATTCCACACATCATTCCACACATCATTCCACGCCAGATCCAGACCTCATTCCGCACATCATTCCACACATCATTCCACACATCCTTCCACTCATCATTCCAAACCTCATTCCACACATTATTCCACACATCATTCCACACATCATTCCACACCTCATTCCACACATCATTCCACACATCATTCCACACATCATTCCACACATCATTCCACACATCATTCCACACATCATTCATCACCTCATTCCACACATGATTCCACACTTCATTCCACACATCATTCCACACATCATTCCACGCCAGATCCAGACCTCATTCCACACATCATTTCACAAATCATTCGAAACATCATACCACACACCATTCCACACAACATTTCAAACCTCATTCGACACATTATTCCAAACCTCATTCCTCACATCATTCCACACATCATTCCACACATCATTCCAAACCTCATTCCACACATCATCCCAAACCTCATTCCACACATCATTCCACACATCATTCCAAACGTCATTCCGCAAATCATTCTACATATCATTTCACAAATCATTCCACGTATCATTTAACACATTATTCAACACATCATACCACACATCATTCTACACATCGTTCCACAAATAATTCCACACATCACTTCACACCTCATTCCACACATCATTCCATACATCAATCCACACATCATTCCACGCATCATTCCACAACTCATTCCACCCGTTATTCTACACAGGTTTCTATACATTATTCCACACCTCATTTCAAAGCTCATTCCACACATCATTCCACACATCATTCCACACATCATTTCACATATCATTCCACACTTCATTGCACACCTCATTCCAACCAACATTCCACACGTCATTCCACACATCATTCCACACCTCATTTCACACCTAACTCCACTCCTCAATTCAACCCTCATTCCACAATTCATTTCACACGAAATTTCACACATCATTCCACACATTATTCCACACAGCATTCCACACATCATTCTAAATTCATTCCATACATCATTCCAAACATCATTCCACACCTCATTCCACACATCTTTCCACTCATCTTTCCACACATCATTCCACACATCATTCCACACATCATTCCGCACATCATTCCACACCTCATTCCACAAATTATTCCGCACATCATTCCACACCTCATTCCACACATCATTCCACACATCATCCCACACCTCACACCACACATCATTCCACACACCATTCCACACATCATTCCGCACATCATTCCACACATCATTCCACACATCATTCGACACATCATTCCACACCTCATTCCACAAATTATTCCGCACATCATTCCACACATCATTCCACACATCATTCGACACATCATTACACACATCATTCCACACCTCATTCCACACATCATACCACACCTCATTTCACACCTAACTCCACACCTTAATTCAAACCTCATTGCACAACTCATTCCACACGAAATTTCACACATCATTCCACACATCATTCCACACATCATTCCACACATCATTCTAAACTTCATTCCATACATCATTCGAAACATCATTCCACACCTCATTCCACACATCGTTCCACTCATCTTTCCACACCTCACACCACACATCATTCCACACATCATTCCGCACATCATTCCACACCTCATTCCACACATTATTCCGCACATCATTCCACACCTCATTCCACACCTCATTCCACACATCATTCCACACATCATTCCACACCTCATTCCACACGTCATTTCAAATTTCATTCCACACATCATTCCACACATCATTCTACGCCACTTTCCACACCTCATTCCACACATCATACCAAACATCATTCGACACATCCTTCCACTCATCATTCCAAACATCATTCCATACATCATTCCACATCTCATTCTACACATCATTCCACACTTCATTCCACACCTCATTCCCCACATCATTCCAGAAATCATTCCACACATCATTCCACACATCATTCCATACATCATTCCAAACCTCAATCCACACATTATTCCACACATCATTCCACACAACATTCCAAACCTCATTCTACACATTATTCCAAACCTCATTACACACATCATTCCACACCTCATTCCACACATTATTCCAAACCTCATTCCACACATCATCCCAAACCTCATTACACACATCATTCCACAAATTATTCCGCACATCATTCCACACATCATTCCACACATCATTGCACACATCATTCTAAACTTAATTCCATACATCATTCGAAACATCATTCCACACCTCATTCCACACATCGTTCCACTCATCTTTCCACACCTCACACCACACATCATTCCACACATCATTCCGCACATCATTCCACACCTCATTCCACACATTATTCCGCACATCATTCCACACCTCATTCCACACCTCATTCCACACATCATTCCACACATCATTCCACACCTCATTCCACACGTCATTTCACACTTCATTCCACACATCATTCCACACATCATTCTACGCCACTTTCCACACCTCATTCCACACATCATTCCAAACATCATTCGACACATCCTTCCACTCATCATTCCAAACATCATTCCATACATAATTCCAAACCTCATTCCACACATTATTCCACACATCATTCCAAACATCATTCCACACATCATTCCACACCTCATTCTACACATCATTCCACACATCATTCCACATCTCATTCCTCACATCATTCCACAAATCATTCCACACATCATTCCACACATCATTCCATACATCATTCCAAACCTCATTCCACACATTATTCCACACATCATTCCACACCTCATTCCACACCTCATTCCACACATCATTCCACACATCATTCCACACATCATTCCGCACATCATTCCACACCTCATTCCACACATGATTCCACACTTCATTCCACACAGCATTCCACACATCATTCCACGCCAGATCCAGACCTCATTCCGCACATCATTCCACACATCATTCCACACATCCTTCCACTCATCATTCCAAACCTCATTCCACACATCATTCCACACATCATTCCACACATCATTCCACACATCATTCCACACATCATTCCACACCTCATTCCACACATGATTCCACACTTCATTCCACACATCATTCCACACATCATTCCACACATCATTCGAAACATCATACCACACACCATTCCACACAACATTTCAAACCTCATTCGACACATTATTCCAAACCTCATTCCTCACATCATTCCACACATCATTCCACACATCATTCCAAACCTAATTCCACACATCATCCCAAACCTCATTCCACACATCATTCCACACATCATTCTAAACGTCATTCCGCAAATCATTCTACATATCATTTCACAAATCATTCCACGTATCATTTAACACATTATTCAACACATCATTCCACACATCATTCTACACATCGTTCCACAAATAATTCCACACATCATTTCACACCTCATTCCACACATCATTCCATAAAACAATCCACACATCATTCCACGCATCATTCCACAACTCATTCCATCCGTTATTCTACACAGGTTTTTATACATTATTCCACACCTCATTTCAAAGCTCATTCCACACATCATTCCACACATCATTCCACACATCATTTCACATATCATTTCACACTTCATTGCACACCTCATTCCAACCAACATTCCACACGTCATTCCACACATCATTCCACACCTCATTTCACACCTAACTCCACTCCTCAATTCAACCCTCATTCCACAATTCATTTCACACGAAATTTCACACATCATTCCACACATTATTCCACACAGCATTCCACACATCATTCTAAATTCATTCCATACATCATTCCAAACATCATTCCACACCTCATTCCACACATCTTTCCACTCATCTTTCCACACATCATTCCACACATCATTCCACACATCATTCCGCACATCATTCCACACCTCATTCCACAAATTATTCCGCACATCATTCCACACCTCATTCCACACATCATTCCACACATCATTCCACACCTCACACCACACATCATTCCACACACCATTCTAAAATTCATTCCACACATCATTCCACACATCATTCCACACATCATTCCGCACATCATTCCACACCTCATTCCACAAATTATTCCGCACATCATTCCACACATCATTCCACACATCATTCCACACATCATTACACAAATCATTCCACACCTCATTCCACACATCATTCCACACCTCATTTCACACCTAACTCCTCACCTTAATTCAAACCTCATTGCACAACTCATTCCACACGAAATTTCACACATCATTCCACACATCATTCCACACATCATTGCACACATCATTCTAAACTTCATTCCATACATCATTCGAAACATCATTCCACACCTCATTCCACACATCGTTCCACTCATCTTTCCACACCTCACACCACACATCATTCCACACACCATTCTAAAATTCATTCCACACATCATTCCACACATCATTCTACACATCATTCCGCACATCATTCCACACCTCATTCCACACATTATTCCGCACATCATTCCACACCTCATTCCACACCTCATTCCACACATCATTCCACACATCATTCCACACCTCATTCCACACGTCAGTTCACATTTCATTCCACACATCATTCCACACATCATTCTACGCCACTTTCCACACCTCATTCCACACATCATACCAAACATCATTCGACACATCCTTCCACTCATCATTCCAAACATCATTCCACACATCATTCCACACCTCATTCTACACATCATTCCACACTTCATTCCACACCTCATTCCTCACATAATTCCACAAATCATTCCACACATCATTCCACACATCATTCCATACATCATTCCAAACCTCAATCCACACATTATTCCACACATCATTCCACACAACATTCCAAACCTCATTCTACACATTATTCCAAACCTCATTACACACATCATTCCACACCTCATTCCACACATTATTCCAAACCTCATTCCACACATCATCCCAAACCTCATTCCACACATCATTCCACATATCATTCCACAAATCATTCCACGAATCATTGAACACATCATTCCACACATCATTCCACACGTCATTCTACACATCATTCCACAAATAATTCCACACCTCATTTCACACCTCATTCCACACATCATTCCAAACCTCATTCCACACATCATTCCATGCATCATTCCACAACACATTCCATCCGTCATTCTACACATCATTCCACTCATCATTCCAAACTTCATTCCACACACCATTCCAAACCTCATTCCACACATTATTTCACACAACATTCCACACATCATTCCATACATCATTCCACACATCATTCCACGCTTCATTCCACAACTCATTCCACCCGTCATTCTACACAGCTTTCTATAGATGATTCCACACCTCATTCCACACATCATTCCACACATCATTCCACACATCATTCCACACTTCATTCCACACATCATTCCACACATCAGTCCACACCACTTTCCACACCACATTCCACACATCATTCCACACATCATTCCACACATCCTTTCACTCATCATTCGAAACCTAATTCCACACATCATTCCACAAATCATTCCACACATCATTCCAAACCTCATTCCACCCATTATTCCACACATCATTCCACACATCATTCCACACATCATTCCACATCTCATTCTACACATCATTCCACACCTCATTCTACAAATCATTCCACATCATTCCACACCTCATTCTACACAGCTTTCTACACATCATTCCAAACCTCATTCCACATATCATTCCACACATCATTCCAAACATCAATCCACACATCATTCCACACATCATTTCACACATCATTCGAAACATCATTCCACACATCATTCCACACAACATTCGAAACCTCATTCCATACATAATTCCAAACCTCATTCCACACATCATTCCACAACACATTCCACCCGTCATTCTACACATCATTCCACACGAAATTTCATATATCATTTCCCACATCATTGCACACATCATTCCAAACATCATTCTAAACCTCATTCCTACATCATTCCACACATCATTCCATACCTCATTCCACACCACTTTCGACACCTCATTCCACACATCATTCCACACATCATTCCAAACATCATTCCATACATCGTTCCACACCTCATTCTACACATCATTCCACACATGATTCAGCACATGATTCCAAACATCATTCCACAAATCATTCCACACATCATTCCACACATCATTCCACACCTCATTCCACACCACTTTCGACATCTCATTCCATACATTATTCCACACAACATTCCACACATCATTCCCTACATCATTCCACACCTCATTCTACACATCATTCCACACATCATTCCACACCTCATTCCTCACATCATTCCACACATCATTCCACACATCATTCCACACATCAGTCCACCCATCATTCCACACCTCATTCTACACAGCTATCTACACATCATTCCAAACCTCATTGCACATATCATTCCACACATCATTCCAAACATCAATACACACATCATTCCACACATCATTTCACACATCATTCGAAACATCATTCCACACATCATTCCACACAACATTCCACACATTATTCCAAACCTCATTCCACAATGCATTCCACACTTCATTCCACACCTCATTCCACACATCATTCCAAACTTCTTTCCACACATCATTCCACGCAGCATTCCACACATCATTCCACACATCATTCTAAACCTCATTCCATACATCATTCCACACATCATTCCACACCTCATTCCACACCACTTTCGACATCTCATTCCACACATCATTCCACACATCATTCCAAACATCATTCCATACATCGTTCCACACCTCATTCCATACATTATTCCACACAACATTCCACACATCATTCCATACATCATTCCACACCTCATTCTACACATCATTCCACACATGATTCCACACATGATTCCACACATCATTCCACAAATCATTCCACACATCATTCCACACATCATTCCACACCTCATTCTACACGTCATTCCACACATCATTCCACACATGCTGACACACCTCATTCCACAAATCATTCCACACATTGTTCCACCCATCATTCCACACATCATTCCACAAATCATTCCACACATCATTCCACACATCATTCCACACATAATTCCACACTTCATTCCACACATCATTCCACACATCATTCTACGCCACTTTCCACACCTCATTCCACACATCATTCCAAACATCATTCGACACATCCTTCCACTCATCATTCCAAACATCATTCCATACATAATTCCAAACCTCATTCCACACATTATTCCACACATCATTCCACACATCATTCCACACATCATTCCACACCTCATTTTACACCTCATTCCACACATCATTCCACACCTCATTTTTCACATCATTCCACAAATCATTCCGCACATCATTACACACATCATTCCATACATCATTCCAAACCTCAATGCACACATTATTCCACACATCATTCCACACAACATTCCAAACCTCATTCCACACATTATTCCAAACCTCATTCCACACATCATTCCACACCTCATTCCACACATTATTCCAAACCTCATTCCACACATCATCCCAAACCTCATTCCACACATCATTCCACATATCATTCCAGAAATCATTCCACGTATCATTTAACACATCATTCCAAACATCATTCCACACATCATTCTACACATCATTCCACAAATAATTCCACACATCATTTCACACCACATTCCAAACATCATTCCAAACCTCATTCCACACATCATTCCATGCATCATTCCACAACACATTCCATCCGTCATTCTACACAGCTTTCTATAGATCATTCCACACCTCATTC
The DNA here is from genome assembly GCF_044704955.1 of Pristiophorus japonicus. Classification (NCBI taxonomy): domain Eukaryota; kingdom Metazoa; phylum Chordata; class Chondrichthyes; family Pristiophoridae; genus Pristiophorus; species Pristiophorus japonicus. The sequence goes on from NW_027252835.1 coordinate 771,991, forward strand.
CACACATTATTTCACACATCATTCCACACATCATTCCACTCATCATTCCACACATCTTTCCGCACATCATTCCACACATCAGTCCACACCACTTTCCACACCACATTCCACACATCATTCCACACATCATTCCACACATCCTTCCACTCATCATTCCAAACCTAATTCCACACATCATTCCAAACATCATTCCACACATCATTCCAAACCTCATTCCACCCAATATTCCACACATCATTCCACACATCATTCCACACATCATTCCACATCTCATTCTACACATCATTCCACACCTCATTCTACACATCATTCCACATCATTCCACACCTCATTCTACACAGCTTTCTACACATCATTCCAAACCTCATTCCACATATCATTCCACACATCAGTCCAAACATCAATCCACACATCATTCCACACATCATTTCACACATCATTCGAAACATCATTCCACACATCATTCCACACAACATTCCAAACCTCATTCCATACATAATTCCAAACCTCATTCCACAAATCATTCCACACATCATTCCACACCTCATTCCACATATCATTCCACAACACATTCCACCCGTCATTCTACACATCATTCCACACGAAATTTCATACATCATTTCCCACATCATTCCACACATCATTCCACACATCATTCTAAACCTCATTCCATACATCATTCCACACATCATTCCACACCTCATTCCACACCACTTTCGACACCTCATTCCACACATCATTCCACACATCATTCCAAACATTATTCCAAACCTCATTCCACACATCATCCCAAACCTCATTCCACACATCATTCCACATATCATTCCAGAAATCATTCCACGTATCATTTAACACATCATTCCAAACATCATTCCACACATCATTCTACACATCATTCCACAAATAATTCCACACATCATTTCACACCTCATTCCAAACATCATTCCAAACCTCATTCCACACATCATTCCATGCATCATTCCACAACACATTCCATCCGTCATTCTACACAGCTTTCTATAGATCATTCCACACCTCATTCCACACATTATTTCACACATCATTCCACACATCATTCCACTCATCATTCCACACTTCTTTCCGCACATCATTCCACACATCAGTCCACACCACTTTCCACACCACATTCCACACATCATTCCACACATAATTCCACACATCCTTCCACTCATCATTCCAAACCTAATTCCACACATCATTCCAAACATCATTCCACACATCATTCCAAACCTCATTCCACCCAATATTCCACACATCATTCCACACATCATTCCACACATCATTCCACATCTCATTCTACACATCATTCCACACCTCATTCTACACATCATTCCACATCATTCCAAACCTCATTCTACACAGCTTTCTACACATCATTCCAAACCTCATTCCACATATCATTCCACACATCAGTCCAAACATCAATCCACACATCATTCCACACATCATTTCACACATCATTCGAAACATCATTCCACACATCATTCCACACAACATTCCAAACCTCATTCCATACATAATTCCAAACTTCATTCCACAAATCATTCCACACATCATTCCACACCTCATTCCACACATCATTCCACAACACATTCCACCCGTCATTCTACACATCATTCCACACGAAATTTCATACATCATTTCCCACATCATTCCACACATCATTCCACACATCATTCTAAACCTCATTCCATACATCATTCCACACATCATTCCACACCTCATTCCACACCACTTTCGACACCTCATTCCACACATCATTCCACACATCATTCCAAACATCATTCCATACATCGTTCCACACCTCATTCTACACATCATTCCACACATGATTCAGCACATGATTCCAAACATCATTCCACAAATCATTCCACACATCATTCCACACATCATTCCACACCTCATTCCACACCACTTTCGACACCTCATTCCACACATCATTCCACACCTCATTCTACACGTCATTCCACACATCATTCCACACATGCTGACACACCTCATTCCACAAATCATTCCACACATTGTTCCACCCATCATTCCACACATCATTCTACAAATCATTCCACACATCATTCCACACATCATTCCACACATAATTCCACACTTCATTCCACACATCATTCCACACATCATTCTACGCCACTTTCCACACCTCATTCCACACATCATTCCAAACATCATTCGACACATCCTTCCACTCATCATTCCAAACATCATTCCATACATAATTCCAAACCTCATTCCACACATCATTCCACACATCAGTCCACCCATCATTCCACACCTCATTCTACACAGCTATCTACACATCATTCCAAACCTCATTGCACATATCATTCCACACATCATTCCAAACATCAATACACACATCATTCCACACATCATTTCACACATCATTCGAAACATCATTCCACACATCATTCCACACAACATTCCACACATTATTCCAAACCTCATTCCACAATGCATTCCACACTTCATTCCACACCTCATTCCACACATCATTCCAAACTTCTTTCCACACATCATTCCACGCAGCATTCCACACATCATTCCACACATCATTCTAAACCTCATTCCATACATCATTCCACACATCATTCCACACCTCATTCCACACCACTTTCGACATCTCATTCCACACATCATTCCACACATCATTCCAAACATCATTCCATACATCGTTCCACACCTCATTCCATACATTATTCCACACAACATTCCACACATCATTCCATACATCATTCCACACCTCATTCTACACATCATTCCACACATGATTCCACACATGATTCCACACATCATTCCACAAATCATTCCACACATCATTCCACACATCATTCCACACCTCATTCTACACGTCATTCCACACATCATTCCACACATGCTGACACACCTCATTCCACAAATCATTCCACACATTGTTCCACCCATCATTCCACACATCATTCCACAAATCATTCCACACATCATTCCACACATCATTCCACACATAATTCCACACTTCATTCCACACATCATTCCACACATCATTCTACGCCACTTTCCACACCTCATTCCACACATCATTCCAAACATCATTCGACACATCCTTCCACTCATCATTCCAAACATCATTCCATACATAATTCCAAACCTCATTCCACACATTATTCCACACATCATTCCACACATCATTCCACACATCATTCCACACATCATTTTACACCTCATTCCACACATCATTCCACACCTCATTTTTCACATCATTCCACAAATCATTCCGCACATCATTACACACATCATTCCATACATCATTCCAAACCTCAATGCACACATTATTCCACACATCATTCCACACAACATTCCAAACCTCATTCCACACATTATTCCAAACCTCATTCCACACATCATTCCACACCTCATTCCACACATTATTCCAAACCTCATTCCACACATCATCCCAAACCTCATTCCACACATCATTCCACATATCATTCCAGAAATCATTCCACGTATCATTTAACACATCATTCCAAACATCATTCCACACATCATTCTACACATCATTCCACAAATAATTCCACACATCATTTCACAACTCATTCCAAACATCATTCCAAACCTCATTCCACACATCATTCCATGCATCATTCCACAACACATTCCATCCGTCATTCTACACAGCTTTCTATAGATCATTCCACACCTCATTCCACACATTATTTCACACATCATTCCACACATCATTCCACTCATCATTCCACACTTCTTTCCGCACATCATTCCACACATCAGTCCACACCACTTTCCACACCACATTCCACACATCATTCCACACATCATTCCACACATCCTTCCACTCATCATTCCAAACCTAATTCCACACATCATTCCAAACATCATTCCACACATCATTCCAAACCTCATTCCACCCAATATTCCACACATCATTCCACACATCATTCCACACATCATTCCACATCTCATTCTACACATCATTCCACACCTCATTCTACACATCATTCCACATCATTCCACACCTCATTCTACACAGCTTTCTACACATCATTCCAAACCTCATTCCACATATCATTCCACACATCAGTCCAAACATCAATCCACACATCATTCCACACATCATTTCACACATCATTCGAAACATCATTCCACACATCATTCCACACAACATTCCAAACCTCATTCCATACATAATTCCAAACCTCATTCCACAAATCATTCCACACATCATTCCACACCTCATTCCACACATCATTCCACAACACATTCCACCCGTCATTCTACACATCATTCCACACGAAATTTCATACATCATTTCCCACATCATTCCACACATCATTCCACACATCATTCTAAACCTCATTCCATACATCATTCCACACATCATTCCACACCTCATTCCACACCACTTTCGACACCTCATTCCACACATCATTCCACACATCATTCCAAACATCATTCCATACATCGTTCCACACCTCATTCTACACATCATTCCACACATGATTCAGCACATGATTCCAAACATCATTCCACAAATCATTCCACACATCATTCCACACATCATTCCACACCTCATTCCACACCACTTTCGACACCTCATTCCACACATCATTCCACACCTCATTCTACACGTCATTCCACACATCATTCCACACATGCTGACACACCTCATTCCACAAATCATTCCACACATTGTTCCACCCATCATTCCACACATCATTCTACAAATCATTCCACACATCATTCCACACATCATTCCACACATAATTCCACACTTCATTCCACACATCATTCCACACATCATTCTACGCCACTTTCCACACCTCATTCCACACATCATTCCAAACATCATTCGACACATCCTTCCACTCATCATTCCAAACATCATTCCATACATAATTCCAAACCTCATTCCACACATTATTCCACACATCATTCCACACATCATTCCACACATCATTCCACACCTCATTTTACACCTCATTCCACCCATCATTCCACACCTCATTTTTCACATCATTCCACAAATCATTCCGCACATCATTACACACATCATTCCATACATCATTCCAAACCTCAATGCACACATTATTCCACACATCATTCCACACAACATTCCAAACCTCATTCCACACATTATTCCAAACCTCATTCCACACATCATTCCACACCTCATTCCACACATTATTCCAAACCTCATTCCACACATCATTCTACACATCATTCCACAAATAATTCCACACATCATTTCACACCTCATTCCAAACATCATTCCAAACCTCATTCCACACATCATTCCATGCATCATTCCACAACACATTCCATCCGTCATTCTACACAGCTTTCTATAGATCATTCCACACCTCATTCCACACATTATTTCACACATCATTCCACACATCATTCCACTCATCATTCCACACTTCTTTCCGCACATCATTCCACACATCAGTCCACACCACTTTCCACACCACATTCCACACATCATTCCACACATCATTCCACACATCCTTCCACTCATCATTCCAAACCTAATTCCACACATCATTCCAAACATTATTCCACACATCATTCCAAACCTCATTCCACCCATTATTCCACACATCATTCCACACATCATTCCACACATCATTCCACATCTCATTCTACACATCATTCCACACCTCATTCTACACATCATTCCACATCATTCCACACCTCATTCTACACAGCTTTCTACATATCATTCCAAACCTCATTCCACATATCATTCCACACATCAGTCCAAACATCAATCCACACATCATTCCACACATCATTTCACACATCATTCGAAACATCATTCCACACATCATTCCACACAACATTCCAAACCTCATTCCATACATAATTCCAAACCTCATTCCACAAATCATTCCACACATCATTCCACACCTCATTCCACACATCATTCCACAACACATTCCACCCGTCATTCTACACATCATTCCACACGAAATTGCATACATCATTTCCCACATCATTCCACACATCATTCCACACATCATTCTAAACCTGATTCCATACATCATTCCACACATCATTCCACACCTCATTCCACACCACTTTCGACACCTCATTCCACACATCATTCCACACATCATTCCAAACATAATTCCATACATCGTTCCACACCTCATTCTACACATCATTCCACACATGATTCAGCACATGATTCCAAACATCATTCCACAAATCATTCCACACATCATTCCACACATCATTCCACACCTCATTCCACACCACTTTCGACACCTCATTCCACACATCATTCCACACATCATTCCAAACATCATTCCATACATCGTTCCACACCTCATTCTACAAATCATTCCACACATGATTCAACACATGATTCCAAACATCATTCCACAAATCATTCCACACATCATTCCACATATCATTCCACACGTCATTCCACACCACTTTCGACACCTCATTCCTTACATTATTCCACACAACATTCCACACATCATTCCATACATCATTCCAAACATCATTCCACACATCATTCCACGCATCATTCCACACATCATTCCACCCGTCATTCGACACATCATTCCACACATCATTCCAAACATCATTCCACACATCATTCCACACATCATTACACACATCATTACACTCATCATTCCAAACCTCATTCCACACATCATTCCAAACATCATTCCATACAACGTTCCAAACCTCATTCCATACATTATTCCACACAACATTACACACATCATTCCACACTTCATTCTACACCTCATTCTGCACATAATTCCACACATAATTCCTCACATCATTCCACACATCATTCCACAAATCATTCCACACATCATTCCACATATCATTCCACACCTCATTCTACACATCATTCCACACATCATTCCGCACATGATTCCACACCTCATTCCACAAATCATTCCACACATTATTCCACCCATCATTCCACACCTCATTCTACACGTCATTCTACACATCACTCCAAACCTTATTCCACACATCATACCACACATCATTCCTCACCTCATTCCACACATCATTCCACGCATCATTCCAATCATCATTCCACCCACCATTCCACAAATCATTCCACACATCATTCCACACATCATTCCACACATCATTTTAAACCTCATTCCAAATTATATTCCACTCATTATTCCACACAACCTTCCACGCATCATTACACGCTTCATTCCACGGATCATTCCGCACCTCATTCCACACCTCATTCCACACATCATTCCACACATCATTCCACACATCATTCCACATACCATTCCACACCTCATTCTACACGTCATTCCACATATCATTCCACACATCATTCCACACCTCATTCCACACATCATTCCACACCCCATTCCACACATCATTCCACACCACATTCCATACATCATTCTACGCATCATTACACAACTCATTCTACCCGTCATTACACACATCATTCCACACATCATTCCACACATCATTCAACACATCATTCCAAAACTCATTCCACACATTATTCCACAAATCATTCCACACATCATTCCACACATCATTCCACACCTCATTCTACATATCATTCCACACAACTTTCCACACATCATTCCACACCACATTCCATACATCATTCCACACATCATTCCACACATCATTCCACCCACCATTCCAAACTTCTTTCCACACATCATTCCACACATCAGTCCACACCACTTTCCACACCTCATTCCACACATCATTCCACACATCATTCCACACATCCTTCCACTCATCATTCCAAACCTAATTCTACACATCATTCCACACATCATTCCACACATCATTCCAAACCTCATTCCACCCATTATTCCACACATCATTCCACACATCATTCCACACATCATTCCACACCTCATTCTACACATCATTCCACACCTCATTCTACACATCATTCCACATCATTCCACACTTCATTCTACACAGCTTTCTACACATCATTCCAAACCTCATTCCAATTATCATTCCACACATCATTCCAAACATCAATCCACACATCATTCCACACATCATTTCACACATCATTCGAAACATCATTCCACACATCATTCCACACAACATTCCAAACCTCATTCCATACATAATTCCAAACCTCATTCCACAAATAATTCCACACATCATTCCACACCTCATTCCACACATCATTCCACAACACATTCCACCCGTCATTCTACACATCATTCCACACGAAATTTCATACATCATTTCCCACATCATTCCACACATCATTCCACACATCATTCTAAACCTCATTCCATACATCATTCCACACATCATTCCACACCTCATTCCACACCACTTTCGACACCTCATTCCACACATCATTCCACACATCATTCCAAACATCATTCCATACATCGTTCCACACCTCATTCTACAAATCATTCCACACATGATTCAACACATGATTCCAAACATCATTCCACAAATCATTCCACACATCATTCCACATATCATTCCACACCTCATTCCACACCACTTTCGACACCTCATTCCTTACATTATTCCACACAACATTCCACACATCATTCCATACATCATTCCACACCTCATTCAACACATCATTCCACACATCATTCCACACATGCTGCCACACCTCATTCCACAAATCATTCCACACATTGTTCCATCCATCATTCTAAACATCATTCTACACGCCATTCTACACATCATTCCAAACCTCATTCCACACATCATTCCACACATAGTTCCAAACCTCATTCCACAAATCATTCCACACATCATTCCACGTATCATTTAACACATCATTCCACACATCATTCCACACATCTTTCCATACATCATTCCAAACATCATTCCACACATCATTCCACGCATCATTCCACACATCAATCCACCCGTCATTCGACACATTATTCCACACATCATTCCAAACATCATTCCACACATCATTCCACACATCATTACACACATCATTACACTCATCATTCCAAACCTCATTCCACACATCATTCCAAACATCATTCCATACAACGTTCCAAACCTCATTCCATACATTATTCCACACAACGTTACACACATCATTCCACAAATAATTCCACACATCATTTCACACCTCATTCCAAACATCATTCCAAACCTCATTCCACACATCATTCCATGCATCATTCCACAACACATTCCATCCGTCATTCTACACAGCTTTCTATAGATCATTCCACACCTCATTCCACACATTATTTCACACATCATTCCACACATCATTCCACTCATCATTCCACACTTCTTTCCGCACATCATTCCACACATCAGTCCACACCACTTTCCACACCACATTCCACACATCATTCCACACATCATTCCACACATCCTTCCACTCATCATTCCAAACCTAATTCCACACATCATTCCAAACATTATTCCACACATCATTCCAAACCTCATTCCACCCATTATTCCACACATCATTCCACACATCATTCCACACATCATTCCACATCTCATTCTACACATCATTCCACACCTCATTCTACACATCATTCCACATCATTCCACACCTCATTCTACACAGCTTTCTACACATCATTCCAAACCTCATTCCACATATCATTCCACACATCAGTCCAAACATCAATCCACACATCATTCCACACATCATTTCACACATCATTCGAAACATCATTCCACACATCATTCCACACAACATTCCAAACCTCATTCCATACATAATTCCAAACCTCATTCCACAAATCATTCCACACATCATTCCACACCTCATTCCACACATCATTCCACAACACATTCCACCCGTCATTCTACACATCATTCCACATGAAATTTCATACATCATTTCCCACATCATTCCACACATCATTCCACACATCATTCTAAACCTGATTCCATACATCATTCCACACATCATTCCACACCTCATTCCACACCACTTTCGACACCTCATTCCACACATCATTCCACACATCATTCCAAACATCATTCCATACATCGTTCCACACCTCATTCTACACATCATTCCACACATGATTCAGCACATGATTCCAAACATCATTCCACAAATCATTCCACACATCATTCCACACATCATTCCACACCTCATTCCACACCACTTTCGACACCTCATTCCACACATCATTCCACACATCATTCCAAACATCATTCCATACATCGTTCCACACCTCATTCTACAAATCATTCCACACATGATTCAACACATGATTCCAAACATCATTCCACAAATCATTCCACACATCATTCCACATATCATTCCACACCTCATTCCACACCACTTTCGACACCTCATTCCTTACATTATTCCACACAACATTCCACACATCATTCCATACACCATTCCAAACATCATTCCACACATCATTCCACGCATCATTCCACACATCATTCCACCCGTCATTCGACACATCATTCCACACATCATTCCAAACATCATTCCACACATCATTCCACACATCATTACACACATCATTACACTCATCATTCCAAACCTCATTCCACACATCATTCCAAACATCATTCCATACAACGTTCCAAACCTCATCCCATACATTATTCCACACAACATTACACACATCATTCCACACTTCATTCTACACCTCATTCTGCACATAATTCCACACATAATTCCTCACATCATTCCACACATCATTCCACAAATCATTCCACACATCATTCCACATATCATTCCACACCTCATTCTACACATCATTCCACACATCATTCCGCACATGATTCCACACCTCATTCCACAAATCATTCCACACATTATTCCACCCATCATTCCACACCTCATTCTACACGTCATTCTACACATCACTCCAAACCTTATTCCACACATCATACCACACATCATTCCTCACCTCATTCCACACATCATTCCACACATCATTCCAATCATCATTCCACCCACCATTCCACAAATCATTCCACACATCATTCCACACATCATTCCACACATCATTTTAAACCTCATTCCACGTTATATTCCACTCATTATTCCACACAACCTTCCACGCATCATTACACGCTTCATTCCACGGATCATTCCGCACCTCATTCCATACCTCATTCCACACATCATTCCACACATCATTCCACACATCATTCCACATACCATTCCACACCTCATTCTACACGTCATTCCACATGTCATTCCACACATCATTCCACACCTCATTCCACACATCATTCCACACCCCATTCCACACATCATTCCACACCACATTCCATACATCATTCTACGCATCATTACACAACTCATTCTACCCGTCATTCCACACATCATTCCACACATCATTCCACACATCATTCAACACATCATTCCAAAACTCATTCCACACATTATTCCACAAATCATTCCACACATCATTCCACACATCATTCCACACCTCATTCTACATATCATTCCACACAACTTTCCACACATCATTCCACACCACATTCCATACATCATTCCACTCATCATTCCAAACCTAATTCTACACATCATTCCACACATCATTCCACACATCATTCCAAACCTCATTCCACCCATTATTCCACACATCATTCCACACATCATTCCACACATCATTCCACACCTCATTCTACACATCATTCCACACCTCATTCTGCACATCATTCCACATCATTCCACACTTCATTCTACACAGCTTTCTACACATCATTCCAAACCTCATTCCACATCATTCCACACTTCATTCTACACAGCTTTCTACACATCATTCCAAACCTCATTCCACATATCATTCCACACATCATTCCAAACATCAATCCACACATCATTCCACACATCATTTCACACATCATTCGAAACATCATTCCACACATCATTCCACACCACATTCCATACATCATTCCACACATCATTCCACACATCATTCCACCCACCATTCCACACTTCTTTCCACACATCATTCCACACATCAGTCCACACTACTTTCCACACCTCATTCCACACATCATTCCACACATCATTCCACACATCCTTCCACTCATCATTCCAAACCTAATTCTACACATCATTCCACACATCATTCCACACATCATTCCAAACCTCATTCCACCCATTATTCCACACATCATTCCACACATCATTCCACACATCATTCCACACCTCATTCTACACATCATTCCACACCTCATTCTGCACATCATTCCACATCATTCCACACTTCATTCTACACAGCTTTCTACACATCATTCCAAACCTCATTCCACATATCATTCCACACATCATTCCAAACATCAATCCACACATCATTCCACACATCATTTCACACATCATTCGAAACATCATTCCACACATCATTCCACACAACATTCCAAACCTCATTCCATACATAATTCCAAACCTCATTCCACAAATCATTCCACACATCATTCCAGACCTCATTCCACACATCATTCCACAACACATTCCACCCGTCATTCTACACATCATTCCACACGAAATTTCATACATCATTTCCCACATCATTCCACACATCATTCCACACATCATTCTAAACCTCATTCCATACATCATTCCACACATCATTCCACACCTCATTCCACACCACTTTCGACACCTCATTCCACACATCATTCCACACATCATTCCAAACATCATTCCATACATCGTTCCACACCTCATTCTACAAATCATTCCACACATGATTCAACACATGATTCCAAACATCATTACACAAATCATTCCACACTTCATTCCACATATCATTCCACACCTCATTCCACACCACTTTCGACACCTCATTCCTTACATTATTCCACACAACATTCCACACATCATTCCATACATCATTCCACACCTCATTCAACACATCATTCCACACATCATTCCACACATGCTGCCACACCTCATTCCACAAATCATTCCACACATTGTTCCATCCATCATTCTAAACCTCATTCTACACGCCATTCTACACATCATTCCAAACCTCATTCCACACATCATTCCACACATAGTTCCAAACCTCATTCCACAAATCATTCCACACATCATTCCACGTATCATTTAACACATCATTCCACACATCATTCCACACATCTTTCCATACATCATTCCAAACATCATTCCACACATCATTCCACGCATCATTCCACACATCAATCCACCCGTCATTCGACACATTATTCCACACATCATTCCAAACATCATTCCACACATCATTACACACATCATTACACACATCATTACACTCATCATTCCAAACCTCATTCCACACATCATTCCAAACATCATTCCATACAACGTTCCAAACCTCATTCCATACATTATTCCACACAACATTCCACACATCATTCCACACTTCATTCTACACCTCATTCTGCACGTAATTCCACACATCATTCCTCACATCATTCCACACATCATTCCACAAATCATTCCACACATCATTCCACATTTCATTCCACACCTCATTCTACACATCATTACACACATCATTCCGCACATGATTCCACACCTCATTCCACAAATCATTACACACATTATTCCACCCATCATTCCACACCTCATTCTACACGTCATTCGACACATCACTCCAAACCTTATTCCACACATCATTCCACACATCATTCCAAACATCATTTCACATATCATTCGACATATCATTCCACACATCATACCACACATCATTCCTCACCTCATTCCACACATCATTCCACACATCATTCCAATCATCATTCCACCCACCATTCCACAAATCATTCCACACATCATTCCACACATCATTCCACATACCATTCCACACCTCATTCTACACGTCATTCCACACATCATTCCACACATCATTCCACACCTCATTCCACACATCATTCCACACCCCATTCCACACATCATTCCACACCACATTCCATACATCATTCTACGCATCATTACACAACTCATTCTACCCGTCATTCCACACATCATTCCACACATCATTCCACACATCATTCAACACATCATTCCAAAACTCATTCCACACATTATTCCACAAATCATTCCACACATCATTCCACACATCATTCCACACCTCATTCTACATATCATTCCACACAACTTTCCACACATCATTCCACACCACATTCCATACATCATTCCACACATCATTCCAAACATCATTCCACCCACCATTCCACACATCATTCCACACCTCATTACACACATCATTCCACACATCATTCCACACATCATTCCACAACTCAATCCACCCGTCATTCTACACATCATTCCATACGTCATTCCACCCACCATTCCACACATCATTCCACACATCATTCCAAACATCATTCCACCCACCATTCCACACATCATTCCACACATAATTCCAAACCTCATTCCACACATCATTCCACACATCATTCCGCACCTCATTCCACACATCATTTCAGACATCATTCCAAACATCATTCCACACCTCATTTCCCACCTCATTCCACACCTCAATTCACACCTCATTCCACAAATCATTACACACGAAATTTCATACATGATTCCACACATCATTCCACACATCATTTCACACATCATTCTAAACCTTATTCCATACATCATTCCAAACATCATTCCACAGCTCATTCCACACATCTTTCCACACATCTTTCCACACATCTTTCCACACATCTTTCCACACATCATTCAACACATTATTCCACACGTCATTCCACAGCACATTCCACAGATCATTCCGCACTTCATTCCACACCTCATTCCACACAATTTGCCACACATCATTCCACACATCATTCCACACATCATTTCACACATCATTCCAAACATCATTCCACACCTCATTCTACACACCATTCTACACATCATTCCAAACCTCATTCCACAAATCATTCCACACATCATTCCACACATCATTCCAAACATCATTTCACACATCATTCCTCACCTCATTCCACACATCATTCCAAACCTCATTCCACAAATCATTCCACACATCATTCCACGTATCATTTAAAACATCATTCCACACATCATTCCACACATCTTTCCATACATCATTCCAAACATCATTCCAAACATCATTCCACACACCATTTCACACAACATTCCACACATCATTCCACTCATCATTCCAAACCTCATTCCACACATCATTCCACACAACATTCCACACATCATTCCACTCATCATTCCTCACCTCATTCCACACATCATTCCAAAACTTATTCCACACATCATTCCGCACATCATTCCACACATCAGTGCACACATCATTTCACTCATTATTCCACACATCATTCCACACATCATTCCACACATCATTCCACACGTCATTTTGAACCTCATTCCAGAATTTATTCCACTCATTATTCCACAGAACCTTCCACGCATCATTACACGCTTCATTCCACGCATCATTCCACACCTCATTCCACACCTCATTCCACACATCATTCCACACATCATTCCACACATCATTCCACACATCATTCCACACATCATTCCACACCTCATTCTACACGTCATTCCACACATCATTCCACACATCATTCCACACATCATTCCACACATCATTCCACACATCATTCCACACCTCATTCTACACGTCAATCCACACATCATTTCACACATCATTCCTCACGTCATTCCACACATCATTCCAAACCTTATTCCACAAATCATTCCACACATCATTCCACGTATCATTTACCACATCATTCCACACATCATTCCACACATCTTTCCATACATCATTCCAAACGTCATTCCACACATCATTCCACGCATCATTCCACACATCATTCCACCCGTCATTCCACACATCATTTCACACATCATTCCACACCTGATTCCACACCTCATTCCACACATCATTCCACACTTCATCCCACACGACATTCCAAACTTCATTCCACGTAAAAATTCCACACCTCATTCCAAACATCAATCCACACTGCATTCCATACATCATTCCACACATAATTCCACACCACTTTCGACACCTCATTCCACACATCATTCTACACATCATTCCACACACCATTCCACTCATCATTCCAAACCTCATTCCATACATCATTCCAAACATCATTCCATACATAGTTCGAAACCACATTCCATACATTATTCCACACAACATTCCACACATCATTCCACACATCATTCCACACCTCATTCTACACATAATTCCACTCATCATTCCACACATTATTCCGCACAACATTCCACACCTCATTCTACACCTCATTCCACATATCATTCCACACATTATTCCACCCATCAATCCACACCTCATTCTACACATCATTCTACACATCATTCCAAGCCTCGTTGCACACATCATTCCACACTTCATTCCAAACATCATTTCACACATCATTCGACACATCATTCCACACCTCATTCTAAAAATCATTCCACACATCATTCCACACATGATTCCACACCTCATTCCACAAATCATTCCACACATCATTCCAAACCTCATTCCACACATCATTCCACACATCATTCCAAACATCATTTCACACATTATTCCTCACCTCATTCCACACATCATTCCAAAGCTCATTCTACACATCATTCCACACATCATTCTACACATCATTCAACAAATAATTCCACACATCATTTCACCCCTCATTCCACACATCATTCCAAACCTCATTCCACACATCATTCCATGCATCATTCCACAACACATTCCATCCGTCATTCTACACATCATTACACTTATCATTCCAAACTTTATTCCACACACAATTCCAAACCTCATTCCACATATTATTTCACACATCATTCCACACATCATTCCATACATCATTCCACACATCATTCCACGCATCATTCCACAACTCATTGCACCCGTCATTCTACACAGCTTTCTGTAGATCATTCCACACCTCATTCCACACATCATTCCACACATCATTCCATACATCCTTCCACTCATCATTCCAAACCTAATTCCACACATCATTCCACACATCATTCCACACGTCATTCCACACATCATTCCACACATGCTGCCACACCTCATTCCACAAATCATTCATCACATTGTTCCACCCATCATTCCACACCTCATTCTACACACCATTCTACACATCATTCCAAACCTCATTCCACAAATCATTCCACACATCATTCCACACATCATTCCAAACATCATTTCACATATCATTCCTCACCTCATTCCACACATCATTCCAAACCTCATTCCACAAATCATTCCACACATCATTCCACGTATCATTTAAAACATCATTCCACACATCATTCCACACATCTTTCCATACATCATTCCAAACATCATTCCAAACATCATTCCACACACCATTTCACACAACATTCCACACATCATTCCACTCATCATTCCAAACCTCATTCCACACATCATTCCACACAACATTCCACACATCATTCCACTCATCATTCCTCACCTCATTCCACACATCATTCCAAAACTTATTCCACACATCATTCCGCACATCATTCCACACATCAGTGCACACATCATTTCACTCATTATTCCACACATCATTCCACACATCATTCCACACATCATTCCACACGTCATTTTGAACCTCATTCCAGAATTTATTCCACTCATTATTCCACAGAACCTTCCACGCATCATTACACGCTTCATTCCACGCATCATTCCACACCTCATTCCACACATCATTCCACACATCATTCCACACATCATTCCACACATCATTCCACACATCATTCCACACCTCATTCTACACGTCATTCCACACATCATTCCACACATCATTCCACACATCATTCCACGCATCATTCCACACATCATTCCACACCTCATTCTACACGTCAATCCACACATCATTTCACACATCATTCCTCACCTCATTCCACACATCATTCCAAACCTCATTCCACAAATCATTCCACACATCATTCCACGTATCATTTACCACATCATTCCACACATCATTCCACACATCTTTCCATACATCATTCCAAAAATCATTCCACACATCATTCCACACATCATTACACTCATCATTCCAAAGCTCATTCCACACATCATTCCAAACATCATTCCACACATCATTCCACACCTCATTCCACACATCATTCCACACATCATTCCACACCTCATTCCACACATCATTCCACACATCATTCCACATATCATTCCACACCTCATTCTACACGTCATTCCACACATCATTCCACACATCATTCCACACCTCATTCCACACATCATTCCACACATATTTCCACACGTCATTCCACACATCTTTCCACACATCATTCCACCCATCATTCCAGACCTCATGCTACACATCATTCCACACATCATTCCAAACCTATTTTCACACAGCATTCCCACACATCATTCCACACATCTTTCCAAACCTCATCTACAAATCAATCCACACATCATTGCAAACTTAATTCCACTCATAATGCGAAACCACATTTCATTCATCATTCCACACCTTTCCCTCACATCATTTCACACATCATTCCACACATCATTCCACACATCATTCCATCCATCATTCCAAACTTCATTCCACATATCATTCCACATATCATTCCACACATCATTCCACACATCATTCCACACCTCATTCTACACATCATTCCACACCCCATTCCACACATCATTCCACACCACATTCCATAAATCATTCTACGCATCATTACACAACTCATTCTACCCGTCATTCCACACATCATTCCACACATCATTCAACACATCATTCCAAAACTCATTCCACACATTATTCCACAAATCATTCCACACATCTATCCACACATCATTCCACACCTCATTCTACATATCATTCCACACAACATTCCACACATCATTGCACACCACATTCCATACATCATTCCACACATCATTCCACACATCATTCCACCCACCATTCCACACATCATTCCACACATCATTACACACATCATTCCACACATCATTCCACGCATCATTCCACAACTCAATCCACCCGTCAATCTACACATCATTCCATACGTCATTCCAAACATCATTCCACACATAATTCCAAACCTCATTCCACACATCATTCCACACATCATTCCGCACCTCATTCCACACGTCATTTCATACATCATTCCACACATCATTCCACACATCATTTCAAACATCATTCTAAACCTTATTCTATACATCATTCCAAACATCATTCCACAGCTCATTCCACACATCTTTCCACACATCTTTCCACACATCATTCAACACATTATTCCACACGTCATTCCACAGCACATTCCACACAATTTTCCACACATCATTCCACACATCATTCCACACATCATTTCACACATCATTCCACACCTGATTCCAAACCTCATTCCACACATCATTCCACACTTCATCCCACACGACATTCCAAACTTCATTCCACGTAAAATTCCACACCTCATTCCAAACATCAATCCACACTGCATTCCATACATCATTCCACACATAATTCCACACCACTTTCGACACCTCATTCCACACATCATTCTACACATCATTCCACACTTCATTCCACTCATCATTCCAAACCTCATTCCACACATCATTCCAAACATCATTCCATACATCGTTCGAAACCATATTCCATACATTATTCCACACAACATTCCACACTTCATTCCACACATCATTCCACAACTCATTCTACACATAATTCCACACATCATTCCACACATGATTCCACACATCATTCCACACCTCATTCTACACCTCATTCCAAATATCATTCCACACATTATTCCACCCATCAATCCACACCTCATTCTACACATCATTCTACACATCATTCCAAACCTCGTTGCACACATCATTCCACACTTCATTCCAAACATCATTTCACACATCATTCGACACATCATTCCACACCTCATTCTAAAAATCATTCCACACATCATTCCAAACCTCATTCCACACATCATTCCACACATCATTCCAAACATCATTTCACACATTATTCCTCACCTCATTCCACACATCATTCCAAACCTCATTCCACACATCATTCCACAAATCATTGAACACGTCATTCCACACATCATTCCACAAAGCATTCAACACATCATTCCAAATATCATTTAACACAACATTCCACACATCATTCCACCCGTCATTCTACTCATCATTCCACACATCCTTCCAAACATCATTCCACACATAATTCCACTCATCGTTCCACACATTATTCCACACATCATTCCAAACGACATTCCGCAATTCATTCCACATATCATTCCACAAATCATTCCACGTATCATTTAACACATCATTCCACACATCATTCCACACATCATTCTACACATCATTCCACAAATAATTCCACGCATCATTTCACCCCTCATTCCACACAACATTCCAAACCTCATTCCACACATCATTCCATGCATCATTCCACAACACATTCCATCCGTCATTCTACACATCATTACACTTATCATTCCAAACTTCATTCCACACACAATTCCAAACCTCATTCCACACATTATTTCACACATCATTCCACACATCATTCCATACATCATTCCACACATCATTCCACGCCTCATTCCACAACTCATTGCACCCGTCATTCTGCACAGCTTTCAATAGATCATTCCACACCTCATTCCACACATCATTCCACACATCATTCCACACAACATTCCACACATCATTCCACACTTCATTCCACACATCATTCCACACAACATTCCACACCACTTTCCACACCTCATTCCACACATCACTCCACGCATCATTCCACACATCCTTCCACTCAGCATTCCAAACTTAATTCCACACATCATTCCACACATCATTCCACACGTCATTCCACACATCATTCCACACATGCTGCCACACCTCATTCCACAAATCATTCAACACATTGTTCCACCCATCATTCCACACCTCATTCTACACACCATTCTACACATCATTCCAAACCTCATTCCACAAATCATTCCACACATCATTCCACACATCATTCCAAACATCATTTCACACATCATTCCTCACCTCATTCCACACATCATTCCAAACCTCATTCCACAAATCATTCCACACATCATTCCACGTATCATTTAAAACATCATTCCACACATCATTCCACACATCATTCCAAACATCATTCCACACACCATTCCACACAACATTCCACACATCATTCCACTCATCATTCCAAACCTCATTCCACACATCATTCCACACAACATTCCACACATCATTCCACTCATCATTCCAAACCTCATTCCACACATCATTCCAAACATCATTCCACACATCATTCCACACATCATTCCAAACATCATTCCACACAACATTCCACACATCATTCCACACATCATTCTACACCTCATTCTGCACATCATTCCACACATCATTCCACATATCATTCCACACATCATTCCACAAATCATTCCACACATCATTCCACACACCATTCCACACCTCATTCTACACATCATTCCACACATCACTCTACACATCATTCTACACATCACTCCAAACCTTTTTCCACACATCATTCCACACATCATTCCAAACATCATTACACATATCATTCGACATATCAATCCACACATCATACCACACATCATTCCTCACCTCATTCCACACATCATTCCAAAACTTATTCCACACATCATTCCACACATCATTCCACACATCAGTGCACACATCATTTCACTCATTATTCCACACCTCATTCCACACATCATTCCACACATATTTCCACACGTCATTCCACACATCTTTCCACACATCATTGCACCCATCATTCCAGACCTCATGCTGCACATCATTCCACACATCATTTCAAACCTATTTTCACACATCATTCCACACATCATTCCACACATCTTTCCAAATCTCATCCACAAATCAATCCACACATCATTCCAAACTTTACTCCACTCATAATGGCAAAACACATTTCACACGTCATTCCACACCTCTTTCCTCACATCATTTCACACATCATTTCACACATCATTCCACACATCATTCCATCCATCATTCCAAACATCATTCCACATATCATTCCACATATCATTTAACACGTCATTCCACACATCATTCCACACATCATTCCACACATTATTCCAAAAATCATTCCACACATCATTCCACACATCATTCCACACATCATTCTACACATCATTCCACACCCCATTCCACATATCATTCCACAACACATTCCATACATCATTCTACGCATCATTACACAACTCATTCTACCTGTCATTCCACACATCATTCCACATATCATTCCAAACATCATTCAACACATCATTCCAAAACTCATTCCACACATTATTCCACACCACATTCCATACATCATTCCACACATCATTCCACACGTCATTCCACCCACCATTCCACACATCATTCCACACATCATTACACACATCATTCAACACATCATTCCACGCAACATTCCACAACACAATCCAACCGTCATTCTACACATCATTCCATACGTCATTCCAAACATCATTCCGCACATAATTCCAAACCTCATTCCACACATCATTCCACACATCATTCCACATCTCATTCCACACATCATTTCAGACATCATTCCACACATCATTCCACACCTCATTTCGCACCTCATGCCACACCTCAATTCCCACCACATTCCACAACACATTACACACGAAATTTCATACATCATTCCACACATCATTCCACACATCATTTCACACATCATTCTAAACCTTATTCCATACATCATTCCAAACATCATTCCACACCTCATTCCACACATCATTCCACACATCTTTCCACACATCTTTCCACACATCTTTCCACACATCATTCAACACATTATTCCACACATCATTCCACAGCATATTCCACAGATCATTCCGCACATCATTCGACACCTCATTCCACACAATTTTCAACACATCATTCCACACATCATTCCACATATCTTTCCACACATCATTCCACACCTCATTCCACACCTCATTCCACACATCATTCCACACTTCATCCCACACGACATTTGAAACTTCATTCCACATAACATTCCACACCTCATTCCAAACATCAATCCACACATCATTCCATACATCATTCCACATATAATTCCACATCACTTTCGACACCTCATTCCACACATCATTCTACACATCATTCCACACATGATTCCACTCATCATTCCAAACCTCAT
Source organism: Pristiophorus japonicus (assembly GCF_044704955.1). Lineage (NCBI taxonomy): Eukaryota > Metazoa > Chordata > Chondrichthyes > Pristiophoridae > Pristiophorus > Pristiophorus japonicus. The sequence continues at coordinate 795,154 of NW_027252835.1, forward strand.
TCCACACATCATTCCAAACATCATTCCATACATCTTTCGAAACCACATTCCATACATTATTCCACACAACATTCCACACTTCATTCCACACATCATTCCACACCTCATTCTACACATAATTCCACACATCATTCCACACATGATTCCAAACATTATTCCACAAATCATTCCACACATCATTCCACACCTCATTCTACACATCATTCCACATATCATTCCACACATTATTCCACCCATCAATCCACACCTCATTCTCCACATCCTTCTACACATTATTCCATACCTCGTTGCACACAAGATTCCACACATCATTCCACAAATCATTCCACACATTGTTCCACCCATCATTCCACACCTCATTCAACACGTCATTCCACACATCAATCCACAAATCATTCAACACATCATTCCACGTATCATTTAACACATCATTCCACACATCATTCCACCCGTCATTCTACTCATCATTCCACACATCCTTCCAAACATCATTCCACACAGCATTCCACTCATCGTTCCACACATCATTCCACACATCATTCCAAACGACATTCCGAAATTCATTCCACATATCATTCCACAAATCATTCCACGTATCATTTAATACATCATTCGACACATCATTCCACACATCATTCTACACATCCTTCCACAAATAATTCCACACATCATTTCACACCTCATTCCACACATCATTCCAGATCTCATTCCACACATCATTCCATGCATCATTCCACACCACATTCCATCCGTCATTCTACACATCATTCCACTCATCATTCCAAACTTCATTCCACACACCATTCCAAACCTCATTCCACACATTATTTCACACATCATTCCACACATCATTCCATACATCATTCCACACATCATTCCACGCATCATTCCACAACTCATTCCACCCGTCATTCTACACAGCTTTCTATAGATCATTCCACACCTCATTCCACACATCATTCCACACATCATTCCACACATCATTCCACACAGCATTCCACACTTCATTCCACACATCATTCCACACATCATTCCACACCACTTTCCACACCTCATTCCACAAATCAATCCATGTATCAATTAACACATGATTCCACACATCATTCCACGCATCATTCCACCACACATTCCGTCCGTCATTCTACACATCATTCCACACATCATTCCAAACATCATTTCACACATCATTCCAAACCTCATTCCACACATTATTCCACACATCATTCCACAGATCATTCCACACATCATTCCACACATCAATCCACGCATCATTCCACAACTCAATCCACCCGTCATTCTACACATCATTCCACACATCATTCCAAACATCATTCCACACATCATTCCAAACCTCATTCCACACATCATTCCACACATCATTCCACACCTCATTCCACAACACATTCCATCCGTCATTCTACACATCATTCCACTCATCATTCCAAAATTCATTCCACACACCATTCCAAACCTCATTCCACACATTATTTCACACAACATTCCACAAATCATTCCATGCATCATTCCACACATCATTCCACACATCATTCAACACGTCATTCCACACATCATTCCACAAAACATTCAACACATCATTCCACGTATCATTTAACACATCATTCCACACATCATTCCACCCGTCATTCTACTCATCATTCCACACATCCTTCCAAACATCATTCCACACATCATTCCACTCATCGTTCCACACATCATTCCACACATCATTCCAAACGACATTCCGAAATTCATTCCACATATCATTCCACATATCATTCCACGTATCATTTAATACATCATTCCACACATCATTCCACACATCATTCTACACATCCTTCCACAAATAATTCCACACGTCATTTCACATCCCATTCCACACATCATTCCAAATCTCATTCCACACATCATTCCATGCATCATTCCACAACACATTCCATCCGTCATTCTACACATCATTCCACTCATCATTCCAAACTTCATTCCACACACCATTCCAAACCTCATTCCACACATTATTTCACACATCATTCCACACATCATTCCATACATCATTCCACACATCATTCCACGCATCATTCCACAACTCATTCCACCCATCATTCTACACAGCTTTCTATTGATCATTCCACACCTCATTCCACACATCATTCCACACATCATTCCACACATCATTCCACACATCATTCTACACATCCTTCCACAAATAATTCCACATATCATTTCACACCTCATTCCACACATCATTCCAAATCTCATTCCACACATCATTCCATGCATCATTCCACACCACATTCCATCCGTCATTCTACACATCATTCCACTCATCATTCCAAACTTAATTCCACACACCATTCCAAACCTCATTCCACACATTATTTCACACATCATTCCACACATCATTCCATACATCATTCCACACATCATTCCACGCATCATTCCACAACTCATTCCACCCGTCATTCTACACAGCTTTCTATAGATCATTCCACACCTCATTCCACACATCATTCCACACATCATTCCACACATCATTCCACACAGCATTCCACACTTCATTCCACACATCATTCCACACATCATTCCACACCACTTTCCACACCTCATTCCACAAATCAATCCATGTATCAATTAACACATGATTCCACACATCATTCCACGCATCATTCCACCACACATTCCGTCCGTCATTCTACACATCATTCCACACATCATTCCAAACATCATTTCACACATCATTCCAAACCTCATTCCACACATTATTCCACACATCATTCCACAGATCATTCCACACATCATTCCACACATCAATCCATGCATCATTCCACAACTCAATCCACCCGTCATTCTACACATCATTCCACACATCATTCCAAACATCATTCCACACATCATTCCAAACCTCATTCCACACATCATTCCACACATCATTCCACACCTCATTCCACAACACATTCCATCCGTCATTCTACACATCATTCCACTCATCATTCCAAAATTCATTCCACACACCATTCCAAACCTCATTCCACACATTATTTCACACAACATTCCACAAATCATTCCATACATCATTCCACACATCATTCCACACATCATTCAACACGTCATTCCACACATCATTCCACAAATCATTCAACACATCATTCCACGTATCATTTAACACATCATTCGACACATCATTCCACCCGTCATTCTACTCATCATTCCACACATCCTTCCAAACATCATTCCACACATCATTCCACTCATCGTTACACACATCATTCCACACATCATTCCAAACGACATTCCGAAATTCATTCCACATATCATTCCACAAATCATTCCACGTATCATTTAATACATCATTCCACACATCATTCCACACATCATTCTACACATCTTTCCACAAATAATTCCACACGTCATTTCACATCCCATTCCACACATCATTCCAAATCTCATTCCACACATCATTCCATGCATCATTCCACAACACATTCCATCCGTCATTCGACACATCATTCCACTCATCATTCCAAACTTCATTCCACACACCATTCCAAACCTCATTCCACACATTATTTCACACATCATTCCACACATCATTCCATACATCATTACACACATCATTCCACGCATCATTCCACAACTCATTCCACCCGTCATTCTACACAGCTTTCTATAGATCATTCCACACCTCATTCCACACATCATTCCACACATCATTCCACACATCATTCCACACATCATTCCACACTTCATTCCACACATCATTCCACACATCATTCCACACCACTTTCCACACCTCATTCCACAAATCAATCCATGTAACAATTAACAAATCATTCCACACATCATTCCACGCATCATTCCACCACACATTCCGTCTGTCATTCTACACATCATTCCACACATCATTCCAAACATCATTTCACACATCATTCCAAACCTCATTCCACACATTATTCCACACATCATTCCACAGATCATTCCACACTTCATTCCACACATCAATCCACGCATCATTCCACAACTCAATCCAGCCATCATTCTACACATCATTCCACACATCATTCCAAACATCATTCCACACATCATTCCAAACATCATTCCACATATCATTCCACACATCATTCCACACCTCATTCCACAACACATTCCATCCGTCATTCTACACATCATTCCACTCATCATTCCAAAATTCATTCCACACACCATTCCAAACGACATTCCGCAATTCATACCACATATCATTCCACAAATCATTCCACGTATCATTTAACACATCATTACACACATCATTCCACACATCATTCTACACATCATTCCACAAATAATTCCACGCATCATTTCACACCTCATTCCACACATCATTCCAAACCTCATTCCACACATCATTCCATGCATCATTCACACAACACATTCCATCCGTCATTCTACACATCATTCCACTCATCATTCCAAACTTCATTCCACACACCATTCCAAACCTCATTCCACACATTATTTCACACATCATTCCACACATCATTCCATACATCATTCCACACATCATTCCACGCATCATTCCACAATTCATTCCACCCGTCATTCTACACAGCTTTCTATATATCATTCCACACCTCATTCCACACATCATTCCACACATCATTCCACAAATCATTCCACACATCATTCCACACTTCATTCCACACATCATCCCACACATCATTCCACACCACTTTCCACACCTCATTCCACACATCCAACCACACATCATTCCACACATCCTTCCACTCATCATTCCAAACCTAATTCCACACATCATTCCAAACATCATTCCATACATCATTCCAAACCTTATTGCACACATTATTCCACACATCATTCCACACATCATTCCACACATCATTCCACACCTCATTCTACACATCATTCCACACATCATTCCACACCTCATTCCTCACATCATTCCACACATCATTCCACACATCATTCCACGCATCAGTCCACCCATCATTCCACACCTCATTCTACACAGCTTTCTACACATCATTCCAAACCTCATTCCACATATCATTCCACACATCATTCCAAACATCAATCCACACATCATTCCACACATCATTTCACGCATCATTCGAAACATCATTCCACACATCATTCCACACAACATTGCAAACCTCATTCCACACATTATTCCAAACCTCATTCCACAAAACATTCCACACATCATTCCACACCTCATTCCACACATCATTCCAAATCTCATTCCACACGTCATTCCACGCATCATTCCACAACACATTCCACCCGTCATTCTACACATCATTCGACACATCATTCCAAACATCATTCCACACATCATTCCAAACCTCATTCCACACATTATTCCACACATCATTCCACACATCATTCCACACATCATTCCACCCACCATTCCACACAGCATTCGACACATCATTCCACACATCATTTCAAACATCATTCCACACCACATTCCACACATCATTCCACTCATCATTCCACACATCATTCCAGACATCATTCACACCTCATTCCACACATCATTCCGGACATCATTCCACGGATCATTCCACACTTCATCCCACACATCATTTCACACATCATTCCAAACCTCATTTCACACATCATTCCACACATCATTCCACAAGCCATTCCACACATGATTCCACATATCATTCCACAAATCAATCCATGTATCATTTAACACATCATTCCACACATCATTCCACGCATCATTCCAACACACATTCCGTCCGTCATTCTACACATCATTCCACACATCATTCCAAATATCATTCCACACATCATTCCAAACCTCATTCCACACATTATTCCACACATCATTCCACAGATCATTCCACACATTATTCCACACGTCATTCCACGCATCATTCCACATTCAATCAACCCGTCATTCTACACATTATTCCACACATCATTCCAAACATCATTCCACACATCATTCCAAACCTCATTCCACACATGATTCCACACATCCTTCCACATCTCATTCCACACATAATTTCAGACATCATTCCACACATCATTCCACACCTCATTTATCACCTCATTTATCACCTCATTCCACACCTCAATTCACACCTCATTCCACAACTCATTCCCCACGAAATTTCATACATCATTCTACACATCATTCCACACATTATTCCACACATCATTCCACACCTCATTCCACACCACTTTCGACACCTCATTCCACACATTATTCCACACATCATTCCAAACATCATTCCATACATCGTTCCAAACCTCATTCCATACATTATTTCACACAACATTCCACACATCATTCCATACATCATTCCACACCTCATTCTTCACACCATTCTGCACATCATTCCAAACCTCATTCCACACATCATTCCACACATCATTCCAAACATCATTTCACACATCATTCCTAACCTCATTCCACACATCATTCCAAACCTCATTCCACAAATCATTCCAAACATCATTCCACGTATCATTTAACACATCATTCTACACATCATTCCACACATCTTTCCATACATCATTCCAAACATCATTCCACACATCATTCCACGCATCATTCCACACATCATTCCACCCGTCATTCTACACATCATTCCACACATCATTCCAAACATCATTCCACACATCATTTCACATATCATTCCACACATTATTCCACTCATCATTCCAAACCTCATTCCACACATAATTCCAAACATCATTCCATACACCGTTCTAAACCTCATTCCATACATTATTCCACACCACATTCCACACTTTATTCCACACATCATTCTACACCTCATTCCACACATCATTCCACACAAGTTTCCACACGTCATTCCACAAATCATTCCACACATCATTCCACACATCATTCCACACCTCATTCTACACATCATTCCACACATCATTCCACACATGAGTCCACACCTCATTCCACAAATCATTCCACACATTATTCCACCCATCATTCCACACCTCATTCTACACATCATTCTACACATCACTCCAAACCTTATTCCACACATCATTCCACACATCATTCCACACATCATTCCAAACCTCATTCCACACATTATTCCAAACCTCATACCATACATCATTCCTCACCTCATTCCACACATCATTCCAAAATACATTCCACACATCATTCCACACATCATTCCACACGTCATTCCACACATCATTCCACAAATCATTCCACACATTATTCCACACATCATTCCACACACCATTCCAAACCTCATTCTAAACAGCATTCCACACATCAGTCCACACATCATTTCACTCATCATTCCACACATCATTCCAGACATCATTCACACCTCATTCCACACATCATTCCAGACATCTTTCCACGGGTCATTCCACACATCATCCCACATATCATTCCACACCTAATTCTAAACATCATTCCACACATCAGTCCACACATCATTTCACTCATTATTCCACACATCATTCTACAATTTTCTCCACACAAAGACCCACACATCCTTCCACGCATCATTCCACACATCATTCCACGTATCATACCACACCTCATTCCACATCTCATTCCTCACATCATTCCACACATCATTCCACACCTCATTCCACACCTCATTCCACACATCATTCCAAACCTCATTCCACACATCATTCCACGCATCATTCACACAACACATTCCATCCGTCATTCTACACATCATTCCACTCATCATTCCAAACTTCATTCCACACACCATTCCAAACCTCATTCCACACATTATTTCACACATCATTCCACACATCATTCCATACATCATTCCACACATCATTCCACGCATCATTCCACAATTCATTCCACCCGTCATTCTACACAGCTTTCTATATATCATTCCACACCTCATTCCACACATCATTCCACACATCATTCCACAAATCATTCCACACATCATTCCACACTTCATTCCACACATCATCCCACACATCATTCCACACCACTTTCCACACCTCATTCCACACATCCAACCACACATCATTCCACACATCCTTCCACTCATCATTCCAAACCTAATTCCACACATCATTCCAAACATCATTCCATACATCATTCCAAACCTTATTGCACACATTATTCCACATTCATTCCACACATCATTCCACACATCATTCCACACCTCATTCTACACAGCTTTCTACACATCATTCCAAACCTCATTCCACATATCATTCCACACATCATTCCAAACATCAATCCACACATCATTCCACACATCATTTCACGCATCATTCGAAACATCATTCCACACATCATTCCACACAACATTGCAAACCTCATTCCACACATTATTCCAAACCTCAATCCACAAAACATTCCACACATCATTCCACACCTCATTCCACACATCATTCCAAATCTCATTCCACACGTCATTCCACGCATCATTCCACAACACATTCCACCCGTCATTCTACACATCATTCGACACATCATTCCAAACATCATTCCACACATCATTCCAAACCTCATTCCACACATTATTCCACACATCATTCCACACATCATTCCACACATCATTCACCCACCATTCCACACAGCATTCGACACATCATTCCACACATCATTTCAAACATCATTCCACACCACATTCCACACATCATTCCACTCATCATTCCACACATCATTCCAGACATCATTCACACCTCATTCCACACATCATTCCGGACATCATTCCACGGATCATTCCACACTTCATCCCACACATCATTTCACACATCATTCCAAACCTCATTTCACACATCATTCCACACATCATTCCACACGCCATTCCACACATGATTCCACATATCATTCCACAAATCAATCCATGTATCATTTAACACATCATTCCACACATCATTCCACGCATCATTCCACCACACATTCCGTCCGTCATTCTACACATCATTCCACACATCATTCCAAATATCATTCCACACATCATTCCAAACCTCATTCCACACATTATTCCACACATCATTCCACAGATCATTCCACACATTATTCCACACGTCATTCCACGCATCATTCCACAAATCAATCAACCCGTCATTCTACACATTATTCCACACATCATTCCAAACATCATTCCACACATCATTCCAAACCTCATTCCACACATCATTCCACACATCATTCCACATCTCATTCCACACATAATTTCAGACATCATTCCACACATCATTCCACACCTCATTTATCACCTCATTTATCACCTCATTCCACACCTCAATTCACACCTCATTCCACAACTCATTCCCCACGAAATTTCATACATCATTCTACACATCATTCCACACATCATTCCACACATCATTCTAAACCTCACTCCATAGATCATTCCACACATCACTCCACACCTCATTCCACACCACTTTCGACACCTCATTCCACACATTATTCCACACATCATTCCAAACATCATTCCATACATCGTTCCAAACCTCATTCCATACATTATTTCACACAACATTCCACACATCATTCCATACATCATTCCACACCTCATTCTTCACACCATTCTACACATCATTCCAAACCTCATTCCACACATCATTCCACACATCATTCCAAACATCATTTCACACATCATTCCTAACCTCATTCCACACATCATTCCAAACCTCATTCCACAAATCATTCCACACATCATTCCACGTATCTTTTAACACATCATTCTACACATCATTCCACACATCTTTCCATACATCATTCCAAACATCATTCCACACATCATTCCACGCATCATTCCACACATCATTCCACCCGTCATTCTGCACATCATTTCACACATCATTCCAAACATCATTCCACACATCATTTCACATATCATTCCACACATTATTCCACTCATCATTCCAAACCTCATTCCACACATAATTCCAAACATCATTCCATACACCGTTCTAAACCTCATTCCATACATTATTCCACACCACATTCCACACTTTATTCCACACATCATTCTACACCTCATTCCACACATCATTCCACACAAGTTTCCACACGTCATTCCACAAATCATTCCACACATCATTCCACACATCATTCTACACCTCATTCTACACATCATTCCACACATCATTCCACACATGAGTCCACACCTCATTCCACAAATCATTCCACACATTATTCCACCCATCATTCCACACCTCATTCTACACATCATTCTACACATCACTCCAAACCTTATTCCACACATCATTCCACACATCATTCCACACATCATTCCAAACCTCATTCCACACATTATTCCAAACCTCATACCATACATCATTCCTCACCTCATTCCACATATCATTCCAAAACACATTCCACACATCATTCCACACATCATTCCACACGTCATTCCACACATCATTCCACAAATCATTCCACACATTATTCCACACATCATTCCACACACCATTCCTAACCTCATTCTAAACAGCATTCCACACATCAGTCCACACATCATTTCACTCATCATTCCACACATCATTCCAGACATCATTCACACCTCATTCCACACATCATTCCAGACATCATTCCACGGGTCATTCCACACATCATCCCACATATCATTCCACACCTAATTCTGAACATCATTCCAAACATCAGTCCACACATCATTTCACTCATTATTCCACACTTCATTCTACAATTTTCTCCACACATAAACCCACACATCCCTCCACGCATCATTCCACACATCATTCCACGTATCATACCACACCTCATTCCACATCTCATTCCTCACATCATTCCACACATCATTCCACACCTCATTCCACACATCATTCCACACATCATTCCAAACATAATTTTAAACCTCATTCCACAATTTATTCCACTCATCAATCCACACAACCTTCCACGTATCATTACACGCTTCATTCCACGCATCATTCCACACCTCATTCCACAGCTCATTCCACACATCAGTCCACACATCATTCCACACATCATTCCACGCATCATTCCACAATTCATTCCACCCGTCATTCTACACAGCTTTCTATATATCATTCCACACCTCATTCCACACATCATTCCACACATCATTCCACAAATCATTCCACACATCATTCCACACTTCATTCCACACATCATCCCACACATCATTCCACACCACTTTCCACACCTCATTCCACACATCCAACCACACATCATTCCACACATCCTTCCACTCATCATTCCAAACCTAATTCCACACATCATTCCAAACATCATTCCATACATCATTCCAAACCTTATTGCACACGTTATTCCACACATCATTCCACACATCATTCCACACATCATTCCACACCTCATTCTACACATCATTCCACACATCATTCCACACCTCATTCCTCACATCATTCCACACATCATTCCACACATCATTCCACACATCAGTCCACCCATCATTCCACACCTCATTCTACACAGCTTTCTACACATCATTCCAAACCTCATTCCACATATCATTCCACACATCATTCCAAACATCAATCCACACATCATTCCACACATCATTTCACGCATCATTCGAAACATCATTCCACACATCATTCCACACAACATTGCAAACCTCATTCCACACATTATTCCAAACCTCATTCCACAAAACATTCCACACCTCATTCCACACCTCATTCCACACATCATTCCAAATCTCATTCCACATGTCATTCCACGCATCATTCCACAACACATTCCACCCGTCATTCTACACATCATTCGACACATCATTCCAAACATCATTCCACACGTCATTCCAAACCTCATTCCACACATTATTCCACACATCATTCCACACATCATTCCACACATCATTCCACCCACCATTCCACACAGCATTCGACACATCATTCCACACATCATTTCAAACATCATTCCACACCACATTCCACACATCATTCCACTCATCATTCCACACATCATTCCAGACATCATTCACACCTCATTCCACACATCATTCCGGACATCATTCCACGGATCATTCCACACTTCATCCCACACATCATTTCACACATCATTCCAAACCTCATTTCACACATCATTCCACACATCATTCCACACGCCATTCCACACATGATTCCACATATCATTCCACAAATCAATCCATGTATCATTTAACACATCATTCCACACATCATTCCACGCATCATTCCACCACACATTCCGTCCGTCATTCTACACATCATTCCACACATCATTCCAAATATCATTCCACACATCATTCCAAACCTCATTCCACACATTATTCCACACATCATTCCACAGATCATTCCACACATTATTCCACACGTCATTCCACGCATCATTCCACAAATCAATCAACCCGTCATTCTACACATTATTCCACATATCATTCCAAACATCATTCCACACATCATTCCAAACCTCATTCCACACATCATTCCACACATCATTCCACATCTCATTCCACACATAATTTCAGACATCATTCCACACATCATTCCACACCTCATTTATCACCTCATTTATCACCTCATTCCACACCTCAATTCACACCTCATTCCACAACTCATTCCCCATGAAATTTCATACATCATTCTACACATCATTCCACACATCATTCCACACATCATTCTAAACCTCACTCCATAGATCATTCCACACATCACTCCACACCTCATTCCACACCACTTTCGACACCTCATTCCACACATTATTCCACACATCATTCCAAACATCATTCCATACATCGTTCCAAACCTCATTCCATACATTATTTCACACAACATTCCACACATCATTCCATACATCATTCCACACCTCATTCTTCACACCATTCTACACATCATTCCAAACCTCATTCCACACATCATTCCACACATCATTCCAAACATCATTTCACACATCATTCCTAACGTCATTCCACACATCATTCCAAACCTCATTCCACAAATCATTCCACACATCATTCCACGTATCATTTAACACATCATTCTACACATCATTCCACACATCTTTCCATACATCATTCCAAACATCATTCCACACATCATTCCACGCATCATTCCACACATCATTCCACCCGTCATTCTACACATCATTCCACACATCATTCCAAACATCATTCCACACATCATTTCACATATCATTCCACACATTATTCCACTCATCATTCCAAACCTCATTCCACACATAATTCCAAACATCATTCCATACACCGTTCTAAACCTCATTCCATACATTATTCCACACCACATTCCACACTTTATTCCACACATCATTCTACACCTCATTCCACACATCATTCCACACAAGTTTCCACACGTCATTCCACAAATCATTCCACACATCATTCCACACATCATTCCACACCTCATTCTACACATCATTCCACACATCATTCCACACATGAGTCCACACCTCATTCCACAAATCATTCCACACATTATTCCACCCATCATTCCACACCTCATTCTACACATCATTCTACACATCACTCCAAACCTTATTCCACACATCATTCCACACATCATTCCACACATCATTCCAAACCTCATTCCACACATTATTCCAAACCTCATACCATACATCATTCCTCACCTCATTCCACATATCATTCCAAAACACATTCCACACATCATTCCACACATCATTCCACACGTCATTCCACACATCATTCCACAAATCATTCCACACATTATTCCACACATCATTCCACACACCATTCTAAACCTCATTCTAAACAGCATTCCACACATCAGTCCACACATCATTTCACTCATCATTCCACACATCATTCCAGACATCATTCACACCTCATTCCACACATCATTCCAGACATCATTCCACGGGTCATTCCACACATCATCCCACATATCATTCCACACCTAATTCTGAACATCATTCCACACATCAGTCCACACATCATTTCACTCATTATTCCACACATCATTCTACAATTTTCTCCACACATAAACCCACACATCCCTCCACGCATCATTCCACACATCATTCCACGTATCATACCACACCTCAATCCACATCTCATTCCTCACATCATTCCACAAATCATTCCACACCTCATTCCACACATCATTCCACACATCATTCCAACATCATTTTAAACCTCATTCCACAATTTATTCCACTCATCAATCCACACAACCTTCCACGTATCATTACACGCTTCATTCCACGCATCATTCCACACCTCATTCCACAGCTCATTCCACACATCAGTCCACACATCATTCCACACATCATTCCACACATCATTCCACACATCATTCCACACATCATTCCACACATCATTCCACACCTCATTCTACACGTCATTCCACATGTCATTCCACACATCATTCCACACCTCATTCCACACATCATTCCACACATCATTTCCACACGTCATTCCAGACATCTTTCCACACATCATTCCACCCATCATTCCAGCCCTCATGTAACACATCATTCCACACATCATTCCAAACCTATTTTCACACATTATTCCACACATCATTCCACACATCTTTCCAAACCTCATCCACAAATCAATCCACACATCATTTGAAACTTTATTCCACACATAATGCCAAACCACATTTCACACATCATTCCACACCTCTTTCCTCACAGCATTTCACACATCATTCCACACATCATTCCACACATCATTCCATCCATCATTCCAAACATCATTCCATATATCATTCCACATATCATTTAACACTTCATTCCACACATCATTCCACACATCATTCCACACATTATTCCAAAAATCATTCCACACATCATTCCACACATCATTCCACACCTCATTCTACACATCATTCCACACCCCATTCCAAACATCATTCCACACCACATTCCATACATCATTCCACGCATCATTACACAACTCATTCTACCCGTCATTCCACACATCATTCCACACATCATTCCAAACATCATTCAACACATCATTCCAAACCTCATTCCACACGTTATTCCACAAATCATTCCACACATCATTCCACACCTTATTCTACATATCATTCCACACAACATTCCACACATCATTCCACACCACATTCCAGACATCATTCCGCGCATCATTACACAACTCATTCTACCCGTCATTCTACACATCATTCCACACATCATTGCAAACATCATTCAACACATCATTCCAAACCTCATTCCACACATTATTGCACAAATCATTCCCCACATCATTCCACACATCATTCCACACCTCATTCTACATATCATTCCACACAACATTCCACACATCATTCCACACCACATTCCATACATCATTCCACACATCATTCAACAAATCATTCCACCCACAATTCCACACATCATTCCACACTTCATTCCACACACCATTTCACACATCATTCCACGCATCATTCCACAACTCAATCCACCCGTCATTCTACACATCATTCCAAACGTCATTCCAAACATCATTCCACACATAATTCCAAACCTCATTCCACACATCATTCCACACATCATTCCACACCTCATTTCGCACCTCATTCCATACCTCAATTCACACCTCATTCCACAACTCATTACACACGAAATTTCATACATCATTCCACACATCATTCCACACATCATTTCACACATCATTCTAAACCTTATTCCATACATCATTCCAAATCTCATTCCACACCTCATTCTACACATCTTTCCACTCATCTTTCAACACATCTTTCCACCCATCTTTCACACCTCATTCAACACATTATTCCACACATCATTCCACACCACGTTCCACAGATCATTCTGAACAACATTCCACACCTCATTCCACACAATTTTCCACACATCATTCCACATCTCATTCCACATATCATTCCACACCTGATTCCACACCTCATTCCACACATCATTCCACACTTCATCTCACACGACATTCCAAACTTCTTTCCACATAACATTCCACACCTCATTCCAAACATCAATCCACACATCATTCCATACATCCTTCCACACATAATTCCATACCACTTTCGACATCTCATTCCACACATCATTCTACACATCATTCCACACATCATTCCACTCATCATTCCACACCTGATTCCACACCTCATTCCACACATCATTCCACACTTCATCTCACACGACATTCCAAACTTCTTTCCACATAACATTCCACACCTCATTCCAAACATCAATCCACACATCATTCCATACATCATTCCACACATAATTCCACACAACTTTCGACATCTCAGTCCACACATCATTCTACACATCATTCCACACATCATTCCACTCATCATTCCAAACCTCATTCCACACATCATTCCAAACATCATTCCATACATCGTTCGAAATACATTCCATACATTATTCCACACAACATTCCACACATCATTCTACACATCATTCCACACCTCATTCTACACATAATTCCACAAATCATTCCACACATCATTCCACACATCATTCCACACCTCATTCTACACATCATTCTACACATCATTCCAAACCTCATTGCACAAATCATTCCACACTTCATTCCAAACATCATT